>NC_092062.1:3490000-4215000 GCF_039877785.1 Chaetodon trifascialis | reverse complement strand
GTTTACGAAGTCTGAGGTAAAAGAGTCTGATTGATTGTCTCCATGAATGTTAAAATCGTCTAAGATAATACTCTTATCATAGTTGGTGTGGATGATTGAAAGGACTTCAGAAAAATCTGAAAAAAAGAGGAACATCTTTTAGGTGGCCTGTAAACAGTCATACATAGAATGGGAGGGCTGTTAAAAACAAATGCATGATATTCAAAAGATGGATATATCAAATGTACAGTCCTTAAAATCTATTGCTGTGGAGAGGACGGTTGCTATTTCCCCACCTTTTCCATCAGTCCTGGAAGAGTATAAAAAACCATAGTTGGGTGGGGATGCTTCCATAAGTGTTGCTGGACCATCTGTGCCAAGTCATGTCTCAGTTAAAAACATGCATTGAATATTGTTATCTAAAATCAGGTCATTGATAAGAAATGATTTGTTTGAAAGAGACCGGACATTTAGAAGTGCCATGTGTAATGTGGCGTTGAGGGGTGGATTCATTATTGGTGGTTTATGTCTGTGTACAGTGTTGAGAATATTACGATTTATTCTAGAAGTCCGTTTGATGGTGTGTCTAGTAGTGACTAAATGGATTGAAGGGGATGATTGAGGGATTGATGACCAGGAAGTGTCCGTGTACTCACAGCAGGGGGCGCTCGTCAGCAGACTCGGGCATGACGGCGAGAGGAATAGTTGTGTCCAGTGACTGTTGTGGTGTCCAGGTGCAATTCAGGAATAATTTGTCATGCGTGACTGTTTCGACTGTTTGTAGTAACAGCATGGAAGATATATGCAGCCAGGGAACGGGAACCATGTGGACTGGGGTGAATTCCATCTCTGCTAAAAAATGGCCTGCGGTTCCAGAAGAGGTTAAAATTGTCAATTAAAACCACATTGTGAGAGGGGCAGGCTGACTGTAACCAGCTGCTGAGACACAGTAGCCTGCTAAAACGCCCTATACCTCGATGGAAGGAGGAGAGTGGTCCAGAAATAAAAACGGATTTGTTACAGTCCCTGTAAGGTTAAAAAGACTGATAAAATCCTGTTTTAAAATTTCACTCTCACAAGAGTGGCGGGCCGCCATTCCTAAATCCTAGCCGACACTCCTTCAAATTACTTTTTTTTTTTTTTTATTGTCGCAAATACACCGCCGCCGCATGTCTCCACCTTCACAGCAGAGTCCGATGTTAATTGCGAGAGCACGACCTTGAAAGGGACATCATGTCAAGCACCCAGGAACTAGGTCAGAGAGTCAGAGGACTGTCGTCTTGGAAAATAGGGCAGCGACTTACTGGAGAAAAGGTAGACTTATTAGCTTAAGATAACTCATAATAGATTTTACAAGTTAAACAGACATTCGCAAAATGTTGATGGCCAGCTAACGTTACCGAACATATCGGTGGCTTAAGTTAATCGGGCCCAGTGCCAACTCAGTGTCGCTGACGTGAGTGAACTAATTGATAGCATTAAGCTAATATCTACACGCCATGATGCTGACTGCATTTTCAGATGAGCTTGATCAAATATTTCTCTAAGAAGAGAAAGGCAGGTGATGAAGATGACGCTGGTCATCAGTGATGACAGTGACATCAGTGATGTTGGTCGCGAATGAAACTGCTCTTAGAGCCAGCTCTATGAAGTGAACGATCAGAGCCTCCTGCCTGGGACCGGAGTGAGAGCCGCTTTGTTTTTGTTTTTTTTCCTCAACTTTTTTTTCCCTTCAGGCTGCATGTGATTGGTCAACTACATCAGTGGTTCCCAACCTTTTTTGTCTTCTGTTCCCCTTGAGCCTTTTTGTCAAACCATGAGTACCCCCTCACTCATACGTGTTCATGATCCTCCACAAACATAACACAACTGAATATTCAAGTCATTTTATTTCATCTTCTTAAATTGAACAATTAATATTCAGGCATTATCTTCTTATTTAACTCAAATTAAACATAAAATTATGTTGCCTTCAAGGCAATAAAAATGATAAATATAATAATATTATAGTAAACATTTGTATTGTTAATACTGTATTATTAATACTAATATATTATGATTTTATACCATGATCTGGGTGAATACTCGATTCTGATTGGCTGCAGGGTGTACGTTAAAAAGTGTTGTCGGACACCTATAAAAAAGTTCTGGTCTAATAGCCTGACTGTTCTAAATTATTGCATTGGCTCAAACGCTAGTTGGTAACCGTGGCAACAGAAACTCAGAACAACTTACTTGCTTGATACAGAGTGAATGGTGGATAATATTTATAAGAACGATTTAGGATAGACATGCTTGATACACATATAATGATCAGAGTGAATGGTGAATAATATTTCTTGCAATAAAAATGATTTAGGAAACTATCCGTGGACTTCGATTCTTTGAAACAAAATTTCGCATCATCCTCTGGACACACACAAGCGGTAAGAAGTGCACTTGTCCTCTGAAATGATACTTTGTATCACGTAACATAACATTAAGCAATCATCTCAAAACCATCTCCCTCCACTGATTAGGTCTAATATAACAGCTGTAGCCTACCAGCTGCAGGCTCTGTGGCCAGAGCCGGTTACCTTGGCAACGCGTCACAACAAGCGATATTAAATAGTCTGCTCAGCCGCTTCTTGTGAAAAACTTACGATTTTAAAAGTAAAAACAATAATAACAATATTCATTTCTTTTGTAAGTGACCATGGTATAAGCAGGATAATGCCCTTCGAGGTGTCCATTATCAGAAATGAATGGATGACGCGGAGACGTGAACTGTCCGTCACAAAACGGACACACACACACACACACACACACACACACACACACACACACACACACACACACACACACACACACACACACACACACACACACATTCAGCCTTTAAAAAGTAATTTTCAACTGGCCATTCAATAAATAGGTTGTCAAAGGGGAAACACTGATAACTGATATATATACATACACATATATATATACACACACATATGCATACATATGCAACGTTAAGGATCGTAGACGCAGTGGTCAGCCAAGGAAGCTTAGTGCAGCAGTTGAAAAAGACATCAAGCTTAGTTCCCTTTGAAATTGGAAGATGTCCAGCAGTAACATCAGCTCAGAACTGGCAGAAACCAGAGGGACCCAGGTACACCCATCTACTGTCCGAAGAAGACTGGCCAGAAGTGGTCAGGTTGGTCAGGATTAATGGTGTCCTCAATGCTAAGAAATACAGGCAGATACTTATCCATCGTGCAATACAATCAGGGAGGCATATGGTTGGCCCCAAATGTTTTCTGTTGCAGGACAATGACACCAAGCATACAGCCAATGTCATTAAGAACTATCTATCTGGCCCCCACAGAGCCCTGATCTCAACACCATCGAGTGTGTCTGGGATTACATGAAGAGACAGAAGGATATGAGGAAGCCTACATCCACAGAAGATCTGTGGTTAGTTCTCCAAGATGTCTGGAACAACCTACCAGCTGAGTTCCTTCAAAAACTGTGTGTAAGTGTACCTAGAAGAATTGATGCAGTTTTGAAGGCAAAGGGTGGTCACACCAAATATTGATTTGATTGAGATTTCTCTTCTGTTCATTCACTGCATTTGGTAATTGATGGAAATAAACTATTACCACTTACATTTTTGACAGCATTCTTAGTTTACAGCATTTTTTTCGCACCTGCCTAAAACTCTATATATACTGCAGACAGACTGCAATCAAACAGTGTTTTCACCTCAGACAAGCTTGGCAGGGGTATCTCCTATCATTTATCAACTACTTTGAGGAGTAGATGTTGAATATTAAAACGCAGCAGTCGAGAATGTCCTTCCTACATGCTGAAAAAGGCAAGTTTTGATGAAGATTTGGATCACACAATAAGGCAGGCCTGTTTGTTTCTTTTGCTGGGATTTAGGCGTATCAGTGGCAGGGTCTGCCATCATGTAATTTTGCCCAGGAACCGTCGCTGCATCCTGGACTCAGCAGCATCCAAGACGACTGTGATTGTTTTAAAGAAATACGAGCAAGCAATGGTGTTTCTTTCCCTTATACCAGCATGATAATGGGTTCAGCCAGACCTTTCTCCAGCACTTACAAAGAGCTGACACTGGTCCACAAACACGCATGCGTGTGTGCGCACGCGCACACACACACACACACACACACACACACACACACACACACACAAACACACACACACACACACACACACACACACACACACACACACACACACACACACACACACACACACACACACACACACACACACACACACACACACACACACACACGCGGTGTCATCTCATCAGTCTATCCTCCAGAGTCAAGAAATTAGGTTTCTGATCTCTGGTTCTGTGTGCTCTACATGTTGAGTTGCTAATATTTCCAAATGGTTTTTATTACTAATGAAGGTCAAATCCAAGCAGAAGGTTGTAAAATGTCTAAAAAGATGCAGAGGTAAAGGCCAAGGATGACTTGGCTAACAGCTAGGTCATGATAAATCCAGCATCTGGATCAAACCCAAAAGGCCTGCTGATGAAGGTCAAGGTTACAGAATCAATAGGAGCGTCAAGATTTTAAATGCACCATTAGGACAGGTCAAACTTTATGTACCCGAAATACCATGTTCAGCATAGACTCCTCATTTCTAAGTTCAAGTTCAAATTGATCTCGAAAGTCTTCATAAGAACTCGGGTTGCCCTCTAAACACTGATGTGAACAAAGTTATTTTTTTATTGGTGTTATATGAAGTACAGAGCAGTTTGGAAATTGGCATAACTTACTCTTTCAACATTTATTTAAAATTCTCCTAAGATTGTTATAGATTTCACCTCAACAATACATGTAAAGTGATATATACACATTTGTGGATCCATCTGTTAATGTGAAACAGGTTTAGCATATTTATAGATCATTACCTGTCAGTTTGCAGGCCACGTGGCATTTATAACTTCCCTCTTATTTGTTTGCATAATTCCGCCCATAGATTGTATAAAACAGCAGTGTTTCCCCTAGAATTTTTTTCAGGCCCGGTGGCACCCACCGAAAAAACCCTAAAGAGACGAGACGCATGGGATGGTGTATTGGCGCAGTTGGATTAAGTCAGGTGGCACAGCAAGCAGTCTGCAATTCTACAATTATATTTGCATTCAAATTTTTGTTCACCCAGACTGTATTCAAGATCACAAGGAGAGGGTGACTTAATTAGGTGCATTTATTGCATACAAATGGAACATGCTTGATTACACATTGGCACTTCAACCACACACTGTGCATTGTTCTGTGCTGCACTTGATTTTTCTTGGTTTAGAGAACTTCACCAAGGTATTGTTGTAGGGGAATTTCCTACACATAATTGAGATTCTATCATTTATAAATAATTTAAACATTTAACAAACATTAAACATAGAAGTTTTTTATTCCTTTTATAACAGAGTTACATACATTTGACAATGCCTGGGGAAAAATGACTCCTTAGTGGTTCTAGTGGAAAATTAGCCTATTGTCTGTGTTATTTTCATCATTATTGCTTACCAAAAAAAGAAGCTCAATCAGAACAAAAATATAAGCTAAACAACAAATTGGAAACTTACCATGGGGAGTGTGGTACAACCAAGGCCTGTATGGTTATTAAACCATTCGGGATCCCAGCCAGATGTTCTGTGTTTAGCTGTATGTTTTTTTGACTGGGTTACCAGTCGGACCAGGCCAGCTGTCACCCGTCGGGTCACAGCCGGCAGTCGGAGCGGGGCCCCTCTCTCCAATGCAATCTGCCCCCCTTTCTTCCATCTCACCTGCAGCTGTCATTTTTTTTGAGTTTCCTCTGTTACTCTCCCTTCATCTATTTTCCTTGGCTCCAGAGTCTGGCAGAAAAACTTCTTTATATTAAGTTGTCTGTTGCCCACGATATTTTTTCTTTTCTTCAGCTTCGCCATAGTTGGCTAGCTACAAACCTTTAACATCCCATAAAATATGCCCGATCGTTCAGCAGCGGTACTCACATCGTTACTAGGCAACGAAGCAGGTTGACTCACGTTGCGCTGCACAGAGGCGCTCCTAAATGTAAATGATTATTGATTTATGAATGAATGGATAGGTGGCTTTTTTTTTTTCTTTTTTTTTTTTGTGGCCTGGCGGCCCGCTAGGCCTGTACAATGGTAGGGGAAACACTGAACAGGGACACAGTCTCTGTGTCTTCAACCAGCTCAGTGACAGTGGCTCTGGCTGCTGCCATCTTGGCAATGCCTGACTTCACCTAACTCCCAGTTAATCCAAAAAGGTGAGGTGGTACACGGGTGGAATTGAGGCAGGCCAAAAGAAGCCTGGCTGCTGAATGGCTGGCTGTCACTTAAAGTGCCAATGCCCAAAATTATACATAACTTTAAGCCTTAACATAATTTAAAGAAGCGCGTCATATAAAAATTCACCCCCACACAGTTGTGAGGAACAGGGAAATTAGCTGTAGAGACCAAAAGCATTTTTGTACCAGGTTGTAAACATATCTATTTCTGCAGCAAAGTTGATATGGAAGTCTATGGGGATTGATTGGCTTTTGGAGCATCAACTAGACTTTTGAGGAACTACGATTTTTGGCACTTTAGCGTTGGCTTCATTTTTCAATCACAAAGGTTGACTTGACTTGACACACCTGACTTTGCCCAATTTCTACCACAGCAGATATGTAGAAAAACATTTACATGTGTGAGTTGCAGTTAGCGGCTACATCACTGGCGGCTCCTGACAAATTTCTCAGGGGGGGCAACTGTTGCGATGATGGCTAAGATAGGCCATTCAATGAGTAACATAATATTAAATGAAAGTCAGATAGCTAAGTTTACAACTTTAGTCTACAATTTATAGGTGCCACGGATGCCATAGCAATAACCAAATCAAATCAAATTATACTATCATCAAAACTGTAATTAATTAAATCTTTCTAGAACATATTCAGCATACAGTATTTGGCTGGCAATATGCAATCAATACAACTATTTACAATTCAACTCACCATTTAATAACACACTCACTCCTCACTTGTACCGAAATTTTGCTCGCCTCTCTTTCAACCAGGCAAAGTGATCAATTACCCTCCATCCATTGTCGGGGGGCGGGGAGGGGGTCGCAGGGCAGTGATCAGTTACCCTCTCACTGAAATCAGGCATGTTCCTGACAAGTTTTCTCTCCATGGAAAGCAAAGCCAATGTTATAGTTGCTAGCCATGTTGATCTTGCAGTCTCCCGAGTCCCGACACGTGCGCGTGTCGTCCGAGCTTGCATCAGTGCATATGACGAAATCACGTTGGGGCAAGCCCTCCCGGAGCCCATAGAAATTAATTGTAGGGTCCAAAAACTCAAAAAAAAAAAAAAATCTCAACATGTAAGTCTATGAGAGCGCCTGGGGCAATTTTCAATCTGAATGAAATCGTCCCGAGAGGACGGGGTTTCTGGTTGGAAAGTGATATTCAGGCTGCTGAATGTCACAGCAATATTCAGGCTGCTGATTGGACAATAATATTAAGACTTAGACCGGCAAAATAAACTCTTTTCTCTCTCTTTTTCTCGTGTGGCTTAAGGAGGGCGGTGCACTATCGCCCACTATGGGCCAGCTACCCCTAGGCTACATTCTCTCATGTGAACAGATAGAACTACGTACTGTGCTAGGAAGGAAGGCTAAAACAAGAGTCTACTTTGCATCTCCATCCACACAACAGGACACAAGGAGAGGGACAGCAGACTCGATTCAAACAGGAGGTGAAAGACAAGTGGAGCATCTTTATATAATGGTTGTGATTCTGCATCAGGTTCATCAGTCATTGCATTTACATGCAGTCAAGTAACCCTTTCATAACCGGAATATCAGCAATAACCCGGTTGTGCACAGCCATATAAACACCAATAACCCTTTTGAAAAACCCCAATATGCTCACATTCGGGTTTTTAAAAACCCCAATATGACCCCTGGGTTACTCCTTTTCTAACCCGAATATTTGGTCAGTATACGCCTATCGGAATATCCCACCAAACAGAACATTAATTTGTGTTCTGCACATGTTCTATTTGCAAGGAATCTTGGTCTTTTGAGTGCAGGTAGCATGGCACAGCTCCGGCTCCATTTCCTATTTCTTCACATTCTCGCCTTCCATTAATGAAGAAAGTGAGACAGAATAGTGTCAAGTACTGGTGCTGGGTCAGTACCAACACCAAACAAAGGCGCCTGCTACCGGCCCCGGGCTGTTCATTATCCTTGCTTGCTTGTAAACCTTGTTTGCTCACGCATGTAAACAGGTTATTCCGAATGTTTCAGAAACCGGAATATTGACCATAACCCGAATATTGATGTAAATATAGTCACTGTTATCTCCAGGAGAGTGTGCCAGTGACTGCTGCATTGTTTTTGTTTTGAAATTGTACACGGTTCAATCATTCATTGCCACAGACAATTCATGTCAATTTTTTCACATGTTTAAGTCATGACAGGCTACTTTTATTTTATTTTACAAAAGAAGGAAAGCAGAAGCTCTTCAAGTTAAAAAAAAAATTATATGAATAAAAAATGCTGTATGAACTAATTTATTAAAAAAAGGGCATTTTTTTCATGTCATTTTTCTTTCTTTCTTTTCTTAAAATATTGCAATGAACACTGAATCGTGGTCTTTATCGAGGTATTATCGTACCATGAGTTTTTGGTATCGGTAAATTCCTATCAGAAACTAACTAACTAACTAACTAACTAATCTACTAAACTAATATATAAATACTGGATTTCCTAGTGACACAAACCTCATTCTGCAGCTCATCGTCGCTCTTGTGGGAGGCCAGCATTTCAAACAGGGAGGTGCACAGCTCCTCTGGGCTGGATGAGATCATGTTGCCTCCATTCAGATACTTCTCTACCTCTCTTCTAAGAATGGCTCCATCCACAGAGCTCAGAGATCTTATTGAGCTGGACACCTCTTCCACACCGGTGATCTTCCTCCCGCTCTGCTGGTTGTTTAAGAAGTTGATAAAGTCTAGGCTTACTTTCTCCTCATGGATGCCAGAGCAGGGCAGGTCCTCGAGTGGGTCCAGAGTGTAGCAGTCATATGAGAAGGTGATGTTGCGCCCAAAAGTGGAGCCTCGTTGAGGGTTGTGACGAGAGCTCTGGGTCTGGATAAAGTCCTCTACATGGGAGTCTCCGAGTGAAGCCACCAGCTGAGCCACAGAGGCACAGGAGGCTTCAGCTCCAGATGAAGGGAAGGGGCCGAACATCTGTTTAATGGCCCGGGTCTCCTCTGTGCCCACATGGTCTTTGTTGTGGAAGGTCTCAAACAGAAAGACGGCAGCACTTTCAATGGCCTCTTGACCATGTTCAGTCCCCACTGTGAAACAAAGCACAACAGATTTTTACTTTGATTTCATGATACTTGGTGGCCTGGGCAAATCCACACATCAGGGCTTTTTCACACTGTTTTCCTCATCAAGAATTTTGGTATAAAGCAGTGGTGGAGAAAGTATATTTACTCAAATACTACAGTACTTGAGTAAATGTACTTAGTGACTCCACTGCATGTCAGCGGGGAAATAATGTGCTTAATACCACTCCTAATTTTGTCAATTTAAACCATGACAACAAATCTTCGACAACCTATTTTTTATGACTGAAATGAGTCTAAAAAAGAAGTCGTTTTACTTGTTGCACTAATAAGAAGCATCTTGCATTCTCTAATGTTATGTTTCTGTCAGCAATATTGTCTCAAGTATAAATTATTAGAATACACAGGCTTTTGAATTCAATATGCAATCCACAGGAAACAAACTTGTATTATATCTAAACATCACAATAAATCTAATGGTTAGGGGTGCCATTGAGTCAGTCGCCATACTTGCCTAATAGTTACGTCCAGCCCAAATAGCACAAATTCCATCTGAAGCGACAATTAAAGCTGGTGTACAAATCATCATTTTAATGATAAGGATTATTAGGATCGCTGCAACAATCACCTTCACCTTGTCGGTTGTCATTAATGGTATCTAGATAGGAGTTCTCTTTTGTATGCCCATTAAATCTGAGCTTTGCCCTATTCATAGCTCAAGAGAAGAATCAGCAGCTGTTCTTCTCAGCAGTAAAGGCTCCAGCATGAGCTCACTGTTTAAGATCGTTGCACCTCATTTAAATAATATTCCAAACAATTCATGCTTAACCAGAACTGCACTTAACAAAAAAGAAAACAGAGTAATTGTCCAATTAGAGGAAAAAATGTCAGAGGGACAGAAGGAGAATAGAGTGAAGAAGGTTGGAGAGGCAGAGGGAAGCAGAAACAGATGAAAAGGATTTAAACCAATTAAAATGGTCTGGAAGCATTAGACTCGTTGCTGCACGTAGCAGAGCAGAATGGCTGCTTTCATCCTCTCCAGCATGTGCTTAAGAGCAACTTCTTTATTTGGATCCAGTCACACTGACTGAGGGCAGGTTCAACACATAAAAGCATTGGAGAGCATTACAACAACAAATACTGTTACTCTTTACTGGAGAGTGAGAAAAAAAATTCTGTCATGAAGAGAGTGAAAAGCAAACTAAATGAAAATCATCAGGCTTTCACGGGAGAGGTCCATAATTGACTTGTGAAGTTCAGTTAACACTTCAAGTCATAGAGGGTGGATTACAGCATGTAGGCCTACAGCATGCTGTCAAGAACCTGTTTACATCTCTGAAGTCTTTTCATTTGTTGGTGAGCATTTTCAAAGTTGACACATCTAAAAAAAAAACCACACACTATTTCTGTATGTTCCTGTACTTTAAATAAACCTTGATGAACTAATTATATGTTCATCCAGTTGTCTACTGAAACTATAAACTAGCATTTCCAATGACTGAGAAACATGCATTCTCCTGCCAAAGACCAGCTTTGTATTCTTTCCAGATTTCAGCTCAAGTTTGTCACCATGTCCTGTTACTGACACCAAGCACTTGAAAAAATGTTATTTTTGCTCATATGAGAATGGGCAGGTGATACGAATGGTTTGGGTTGCACCAGGTATCCCTGCATTGACATAAAACAATTTAGGCACCCCTGGTCCAAATTTCTGCTACTGTGAATTAGGGTTGTCCCAATCCGATCACGTGATCGGAAATCGGGGCCAATTGCGTGGCTGCAGACTCAATTGTATCGGACATTATGTCCCGATCAGGTATCGGATAAATAATATAGATACATATGTATATTTATTGTTATTTTTAATCACATTTACAATATATGGGATAGTGATTCAAAATAAATGAGAATAAAATAGTATTTATTAACTACCAATGTTTACAGGCCGCGTCTGTGCACGGAACAGGGCAGCACGCAGCAGCTTGTTTTGAAGCTCGGGATCTCGAGAGGTGGGAAGGACAAAGCTGCTTTTAACACCACAACTTGATACGACACCTCAATACACTGCACTGCAGTTTTCAATACACTGCACTGAGAATACGAGTTAAGAGTGCAGTTCCAAAAAGTACAATACTGGTCTTAGGCTACTTGATAACAGTCACTTTTATTTGCTCATTTGTTTGCATTTGATATTTTGATGCCTATTTTAAGTTAAGCAGCTATTTGTTTTAAGACTAGACTACTGAGTCTTTATACCATGGTCTGGGTGAATACTCGATTCTGATTGGCTGCCGGGTGTCCGTTAAAAAGTGTTGTGGACACCTATAAAAAAGTTCCGGTCAAATAGCCCGATTGTTCTAAATTATTGCACTGGCTCAAACACTAGTTGGTAACCGTGGCAACAGAAACTCAGAACATACGTTAACATACGTTGTTTCACAGTTTATTAATCACAACGGCAAGACAGTAGAGGACACACACAAGCAGTAAAAGGTGCACTTGCCGTCTGAAATGATACTTTGTATCACGTAACATAACGTTAAGAAATCATCTCACTTCCCTCCACTGATTAGGCCTAATATAACAGCTGCAGCCGACCGAGCTGCAGGTTCTGTGGCCAGAGCCGGTTACCTTGGCAACATGTCACAACGAGAGATACTAAATAGTCCACTCAGGCGCTTCTTGTGAAAAACTTAAGATTTTAACGGTAAAAAAAACAACATTAACATATTAATAATTGATTAATTATTTATTTCTTCCGTAAGTGACCATGGTATAAGTGGGATAATGCTCTTCGAGGTGTCCATTATCAGAAATGAAAGCGAAGTCCATTCAATCACGTTGGACGCTTCGCGTCGGACGGTTCACGCCTCCGCGTGCATGAAGTGCACGCTTGTGCATAAGTGTTACATGTTAATATAAGAGCCATTGGTAAAAAAATAAATAAATAAAAATAAGGGACATCCTGGATCTTATTCTTTGCTCTTAGTTCATTTCATAATGTTTTATAGAAGTATCGGATCGGGACTCGGGTATCAGCAGATACTCAAAATCAAATGACTCGGAGGTAAAAAAAACGTGATACTCCCTTGAATAGTCAAGGGAGTAGACGATAAACTGAGAGTTAAAGATGAAACATTCTTTTAAACATTTTAGGGAAGATTAGTGGACCATTCTTGGTTTGTACAATTTTAGAGTGGAAAAAAGGAAAGGAGCACGATACAGAGATTTATGCACCCCAAGAAATTTGAGCTCTCATACAACTTTCACCAAGGTCTCAGGCATTATTTAATTAGCTTGCTAGGCTATGGCTGGTTCACAAGCAACATTAGGAAAGGCAAAGTGATGCAAATCTCAAAGCTTTCTATATATTGCACAATGATGCCATTTGTGGACTTCAACTCTGTGTTTAACACCATCGTCCCAGAAATGCTCCAATCAAAATTCACCCAGCTCACTGCGCCAGACTCCACCTGTCAGTTGACAACAAACTTTCTGACAGACAGAAAGCAGACAGTGAGGCTTGGGAAAATCACATCCAGCACATGGACCCTCAGCACTGGAGCCCCCCAGGGATGTGTGCTGTCCCCCCTGCTTCCCTCTACACTAAAAGACTGCACCTCAGGAGACCTGTCTGTTAAACTCCTGAAGTTTACAGGCAACACGATGGTCACTGGCCCCATCAGAAACAGTGATGAGTCTGCATACAGACGGGAGGTCGAACAGCTGGTCCTCTGGTGCAGTCAGAACAACCTGGAACTGAACACACTCAAAACTGTAGAGATGACAGAGGACTTCAAGGAAAGCCTCTCAACACGGCCCCCACCACCATCCTCAACAACACTGTTTCAACACTGTTTCCACTGAGGAAACCTTCAGGTTTCTGGGATCCAGTACCTCCCAGGACCTAAGGTGGACTTCAAACATAGCCTCAATTAGGGTTGCGCCGTAATCTGGTAATAAGGTATCCCGTGGTATCTAAAAATAGCAATAGTATCAGTTTCATAACCGTCATTAAAAAAAATGCTGCGCATATAGGTCTATAGGGGCGTAACATAATTGTAGCATCATCATAACGATGTATCTGGTTGAATTTTTACTCGAGGAAAAGGTGACTGTGCATGTTAAGAATGAACCCGAGCAGTCGTACACATTTTTTAACACAGGTATGTCCAGGCGATTGCTATTGTTCTTAGCTCTTAGTAAAGGACGAAATGCAAATAAAACAGTAAAATAACACTTCAGGCTGCTCAGCAGAGTCCTCTGTGAGCTCTCTGCTCATTCATGAGACACAGCAGTGAAACTAACTGCGTAGTTACGCCGGTCAATAGCTCAGCAACCCGCTCAAATTCACCATAGAAAAGCCAATGATGATCCATAAGGAAGTAAGCCCAGAGATAGGTTATTGCATGAAGAGCGCTCCCTCCACTCTAGATACCACCTCCTCTTTATGTAAACAAGCAGGACTTTCAGTATTGATCTCAAACTAACACAAAGTCATAGGAGGAGACATTAGCAGCATTTTTTCGGGCTGGAATATAACTTTTGACCACAAAACAGCAAAGGTAAAACGTACTTTATGATTTAGCCAAGTTTTTTTCTGCTACTCTGTGGCTGCTAGCTCGAGTTTTCGTCGCACAGTGAGGAGACAGACATCTTCATGATCATCAGACTCTCTGCTTTCATATCATACCAGGCTTTTGAGGTTTGCGTGAAGTGGTGAAATCAGCAAATGCCTTACCTTTGACGTGCGCTATTCTCGTGTTTTCGTTACATGCGCATATAATTTCATGGGGTATGAATTATGTGTCGTTTGGGTGGCAATGCTTGGTAGAGGCATTTAACTGAGTTTCTCCCTGTCATTCTGGTATGCTACAAGTTAGGACTGGTGCTTCTTAGCGTGAGCATTGACCGTCTGAACTGCACGCATGTCACCCTGCCCTGCAAAGTGATTTTTAATTAGTCACGGGAAAATGTGGGGAAAGTTTGACGGTATCAAAATTTGGATACCGCCCAACTCTAGCCTCAATCATCACAAAGACGGCCTTCCTGCATCATGTCAGGAAGTTCAAACTGCTCCAACAGCTGCTGATCCAGTTCTACACAGGAATAATTCAGTCTGTTCTATGAACATCCATCATCATCTGGTTTGGGTCTGCCACAAAACAGGACAAGAGGAAACAACGGACTATAAGGACTGCTGAGGAAATCATTGGTGCCAACCTGCCCTCCATTCAGGACTTACACCTCCAGACTGAGGACAAAGGCAGGACACATCACTGCAGACCCCTCACATCCTGGACACAAACTGTTCCAACTTCTATGCTCTGTTAGCCGCTGCAGATCACTGAACTGCCTGATCATTCTTTGTAGATATTTTTCATTGTTTATTTTATAATTTTGCACTACTGAACTTATTGTTCAGTCTTTTTTCCCAGATGTAAGTACACTGTATATTGACTGCAATGTTTAAACTTGAGTCAAATTCCTTGTATAAACATTGGTCAATAAAGCCAATTCTAATTCTGATTCTGATAAAGTCACTGCAGGCAGCTGTAGCATACTTTTCAAAAAACAACAGTATTAGGGAGCCATGCACTATATTAAACTGAAAATCCTTTATAAATATATGTATTGTTTTATATGTACACATGGTGAAGTATGTGTGGTAGTATTCATGCAGTTTATATCAAGAGGAATATACCTGAGGCATATAATTTTCCTTGTGAGCTTTAACAGATTCCTACGGTTATTATATCACACGTTGCTGTTTGTACATGGAAGGTTTAGAATACATTTCTCAGCAGTTTGCAACATCAACACATTGACACTATGTGACATAATTCTTTTTTCTTTTCCTTTTCCGATGTCCATTCCAGTGTCTTTGGTTGTTTTTAATACCTATGCCAAATGCCAAGTGCACCTCTATAATATGATTTTAGGCTTAGTAGGGTTTTTGGGTAATATCATTGACTCAGCACTTACTTAGTAAGTCACAGAAATGTCTGACTCTCAATACTTGGCACTCAGTGGAATTTCATGGCACTCCCATGGGTCAAAGGTTGGCGGTAGAGAGTGGGTTATTGCCAGAAACTTACTGGATGTTAATGGTGTCCATATAGATCAGACATAACTAAAACCACCTGTGTTATAGCATACTTTCCTTTAAGAGGAAAATTTGCTAAAGATCACAATGACTTCTAACCCTTGTCTATCAAAGGCATATAAACAACAGCATAATTTCACTGACTGGTAAGTGTATCATAATCATTTTTAGAGAAGCAGTCTAAAAACAGCATTCTGTTATTTTTAACTGTTCATCAGTGTAACACAAACACATGAAAATAGACTGAAAGAAATTCCAATGTATTTGAGGCTGAGGAGTTACTGACCAATCTGTTTGGCTGCCAGTAGGAGGCTCTTCAGATCCTGGCTGGCAGCTTGCTGCTTAGCTTTGTCCTGATGCTCAGTGCAGAAATGGACAATCTTCTGCCACGTCAGGCCCTCTCTGGCAAACAGCTCCCATCTCTTCAGCCGTTTGGTCTAACAAGAGTCACACAGAAAAAAAGCATTTCAAGAAAGAGAACAGTAATACTCAAAGTGCTAAGCTAACTGCTCACATACCCTTGGATAAAACCAATGTACCTGACAGTCTGCTGATATATTGTGCAGATATTTTGTAAAAACAAGATGTTGTGCTGTCACTGTTGTCAGTCACTGATATTGTGCAGTTAATCTTACATATTTGCTGTAAAATTAATCAACGCCTTCTCTGGCATGTCTTCAAGCAGAAATGATCCCAATCCATCATGATCAAACTAAAGAAACATAGCAGAAGTATTTTGCCTTTTATCCCACTTAAGAAAGAAATTCTTAAAGAAATTCCATTTTTTTCATGTGTGGATGAAGGACAGGCACACAAGGCTTTCCTGTAAATGTGCCAGTGGTTGCTAGCCAGCAAATTTTCAACATGTACTTTAAATAATTCAAACTGAAGCTCTATTTTCTCAGACTTGACAAAACTCCAACAGAGTGACAGAAGACAATATGCAACAATAGTCTGAGATCGAGTAGAACTTCTCATGAATAGTAAACCAACTTTGATGAGTAAAATTGATTGAGTGCTGGTAGGTATGCTGCAGGTAGTGCGCATGCCTCACAGCAAGAAGGTCGCCGGTTCGATTCCCGGGTTGGGTGTGAAGTTTGCATATTCTGTGTGAAGTTTGCATGTTCTTCCCGTGCATGCGTGGGTTCTCTCCAGGTACTCCGGCTTCCTCTCACAGACCAAAAACATGCTCATTAGGTTAATTGGTGACTAAATTGCCACTAGGTGTGAGTGTGAGCGTGAATGGTTGTTTGTGTCCTGCGATCGGCTGGCAACCAGTCGAGGGTGTACCCCGCCTCCCGCCCGTTGACAGCCGAGATACCCCCCCCCCCGGTGACCCCGAAAGGATAAGCGGCATAGAAAATGGATGGATGGATGATTGAGTGCCCCTTAAAGAATCTTGAGATTATTTTCCTTTCCTCATAAACAGAGCAAATTTTGTCATTTTGGAACTGAATCATTAGGGGAATCTCCTAATAGATTTCCTATGAATTATTTTAATGTTCTGCTTTAATTAAGACAACTTCAATGGAGAGATATTAAGTTAGAGTTCTCACAGTTATGATTCTGTGTTTACATCTGAATACACCACTAAATTCTCTAGAAGTTCTCATAGAATTCTAACACAATTTCTTTGCCATTGAATATACTGTATAATATACATCCATTAACCTATATCCACTTATCCTTTGGACAGTTGTAAGGGCTGGAGCCACCTGGACAGGTCACCAGTCAAGCACTTTTTCTGCATGAGTGGCTGAATAATGCTTCCAATTTCATTTCAAGGTTAGGAAGAGGCTACTGCTCTGAGAGACATCACGTACATAAAGTGAAAACACTGAAGATTGAATTTTGATGGTATGATTGGCATGGTAGCAAAATAAAAAAAAAAAAAAAGAACATGAAACACATATGTACAAACATTTACAAGCAAGCTAGTGAAAATGGAGGATCCAACCCAGAAGAACCCACTCAGATATTGTCTAGATGAGAGTTGTACTTCTTTCTCAGAAATGTCTGATGTCCACTATATACTCTTAAAACCATTCTAGTTTACATTAGGGCTGTCAGTTTAACGCGTTAATTAGATTGATTAATTACGCTGCAAATTAACGCGCTATAAAAATTAACGCAATTAATCATGAGTGGCAAGTCAATGCGCAAGCATTTTAAATTTGGCCCTTTGAGTGACCCGTAGGCTGCATCCTACCTGCGCTACTAGTCAAAAGCCGGGTGACAACAGACATGGATGCGACACCGGAGAGCAAGGCAAGCCTACTTGGACCATTGAACGGCAAGTTTATTTATAAAAAGAACAAAGACGGGACTATTAACAAGAACGCAGTGATTTGTACCTTGTGTAAAAAAGAATTTTCCTATCACCGTAGCAGCTCCAGCCTGAATTATCATTTAAACGCTAAACATGTAGTTGCTGCTAGTGCCGCTAGTGCTACCGTGAGCTCACTCTGCCAACCCACACTTGCTGAGTTAGGAAAACGAATGAGCAAAGCCACGACAGAAAAACTGACAAACTCAATCGCAAAGTGGGTTGCTGCTGATTGCAGGCCGATTTCAATCGTGGAAGACGAGGGCCTGAAAGAGGCGTTTCAGATAGCGTCATCTGACTCTAATTTCCAGCTACCGTCGAGAACTACAGTGATGAAAAGAATTCACCAGCTGTAATGTGAATGTCAGTGAATTGTAATGTCCTAAAATTCTAATTCTTTATTTGGGGACCTTTAGCAGACATGAGATTAAAATGCGATTAATTAGATTAATTAATTACAAATCCCGTAATTAATTAGATTAATTTTTTTAATCGCCTGACAGCACTAGTTTACATACATACCATGGTTTGTGTGAAATCCGAGAAAAACATGTACACACACCTCCAAAAAAACATGTTAAATTGAAAAGTACACCAGAGGACGGAATGGCTCTCAATACATTTAATACAGCACCAGTTTGCTGTTGGCGAGACCTCTGTCAGGCTTTATCAGCATACAGCACATACAGCAAATACAGCACTGGATTCAAGCTGGAAAGCGTGCTCAGGCCTGTGAATTTATCAAAATTTAACTGTGATAACTGGTCTCAAATAACAGAATATATTAGATATTCAAGTACTAGTCAATCAAGAGAAAATTTATCAGCAAATATTTTGATAATTGATTATTTAATGCACCTTTAATCAATATGTTTATATCAATTTTAACTTTGTGAAACCTACTGTACACTACCCACCCAGCACCATACAGCAGACATAGTTAGCAACTAGCTTGTGTGCATAGTTGAGCGTTTATCAGCAAAACAGACAGATATTTCCCTCAGGAGTTGGAGACCAAAATGGACATAAAAAGAGGATGAATACTGGACATTTATCAGGTGGACAAAAACATAACTAACAAATGACTTCACGTCAGCATATCAGTGTTGGTCAAATCAACTAAAAGGTGACACTGTCACTGTTGTTTGAAGCAGTGGTTTTCAAAGTTTTTGTGCCCAAGGCACACCAAAAGCAGGCCACATCTGTGCAAAGTAGACTCTTTAACACGTGTTATCATTACTCTTATCACAATGTAATTTTTTTTATTAATGCCAAATAAAATTTGGCAAACAATAATATTACTAATGAAATAAAGGAAAGAAAAGAACTAGTTTGAAAATTACCAAGGATGGGTTTAGACTCAATTACTTGAAAGCCTGCTGTGTCTCAAACACTAAAGCGCATTTCCAGTATGAGACACCGAAGGACAAAGCATCCACATTTGATGCTCTGGGAATGAGAGCAGGGTCATGAGCCACGCATGCTGTTTGAGAGCCACTGGTTTAGACCTTGTCGCACTGCCAACATGTCAACATGCACCTGGCAATGCAGAGTACATAATCAACTAGCCATATCTAGCATCTTTAAGAAAAACAAATTGAGGTATTTGTACTTTATCTGAGTATTTGCAGTTTGTCTCTCTCATTCAACAACCCTTCACTACTTTTTTCAACCAATGGATAGGGTAAGGTTAGCTGAAGTTAAAAAGCTGACGGTGTGACTGCATGTTTACGGCTGGTGTAATGACGAGCACCAAAGTTTGTCAGGCTTCATGAACTATTTTTTTATGACAATTGTTTGGAGTTTCAGTGCGTGAGTTGGCGACAGCTGACAGAGGTGGCAGACTGTTGGCTTTGGATGGAAAATGCATCACGTTGCTACGCCAATAATAATTTAGAGAAAAATAAAATCATGAGCAGGTGTGCACAGTCTCTTTTTGTGATCCCCTGCAGCTGATAACAAATCTAGCATTGACACAGTTTTCTCTAAGTCGATCTTTTTATTCACTGCAGGTATCTAACATTAAGTTTTTGTGCTCAACATCTGGCATATGCTGGAGCATCTGGTATATTTTGATAGTCAACGACAGAATTTCATACATACTAACATTCTCTTCCATGCTCTTAGCCTGTGCTGCCTGGGGATCTGGGACACACTCTCATGGCTTCTCACTACTGCACTACTGCAGTAGCTAACTTTGTATCTGAGTTTTTAGTGTTAATATCGTTAAGGATGCAAAGTGTTCTTACTTTGCCAACCTAATTTCCTCCAGTAAACGCAACACTAAAGCCCTTTTTGACACCATTAGCAGTCAACCCTGCACCTGCTGATGAGCCTATCTTTTCAAATAGGGTTTGCAGTAACTTTCTCTCATTTTTTGTGGATAAGAGTAATGACTAGCATCATCCCATCTTCTACTCTCTACTCTCTCTATCAAACCTTCCTTGAAAGACCTCAATGACCTCGCAGCCAGTATGAAACCTTCCTCAAGCCCTGTATATATTTTACCAATGCCCATGGTCAAAATGTACTTGGGTCTACTGGTCCATGCCTGATCTCTATTTTAAGGTGCTCCCTGCAATCTGGTTGTGTCCAGGGCATATTTTAAGAGGAGTAAGCGATCAGAAGATCATAATCGTTCACCCTCTTCTGGGGGGGGGGGACCTAACCTTGATCCATCCCTTCTAAAAATGATAGGCTCTTATTGAAGCTGCCTTTTATCTCAAAAACATTAGAGAAAATTGTTGCTCACGTCTGTCTTGACTGAGTACAACACTGAAACAGCTCGTCTCCAATGACATAATGATGTCTTCTGATGTGGGTGAATGCTCTGTGGTGGTGCTGCTGGATGTTAGCACAGCTTTTGCTACTACAGATCACAGCATCCTCACTGAAAGGCTGAGGCAGTGATGACAAAAGTGGCAGTGGCTGATAGAACATTTTCTGTTTCACTTGGTTCCTACATGTATGAAACCACTGCTCTTTCCTGTTGTGTGCCTCAGGGTCCTGTGTTATTTGCTTCATATTTGCTTCCCTCAGGCCATATTATTAGCAGATTTAAAAGGTATTTCTTTTCACTGTTACACTGAAGATACCCAACTGTCTCTTAAGCCCGATGAGACTGACAAACTGACCGTTCTGTACAATTGGCTGCCCTTAAGGACTGGATGGCAAATAACTTTTTACAGTTAAAGCTGCAGTAGGTAACGTATAAAAGTAATTTTTTGTCATATTTGCTAAAACTGTCCCTATGCCCAGACAGCAGTACATGAAACATCTAATCTGTGAAAAAAAACGGCTCCATTGGTCCCACCTACTGCAATTTGCAAGAATCCACCGCGCCCGACACAAAACAACCAATCAGAGCCAGAGGAGCATCTGAGGGAATGTCTGACATCTGTCAATCACTACTCACACACACTGCAAACCGCCCCCTCCCTTTGCTCATGCTGCTGGCTGCTGCTAAGTCAAACAGCTCTGTGAGCGGCGTCAGGAGGCTAGTGAAAGCTATGGCGGAGCAACAGCCACCCCCAAAGGAGAAACTGCCCATACCGCCGCCGCCAACAACCGCATATACGGCTAAGACAACAAATAACCACAGAGCTAATATGGTGATTGTTACAGTAACACTCCACAGCGCATACGGCATGTTAGCCACTGTGATCTAGCGGCTGGGCAGAGTTAGCTTGTTTCCGATGCTAAGGCTAACGTTACTGGTTGTCACGGCAGTCACGCAGACGCCGCAGGGAGGAGGGGCTTGGAGGCAGGGCATGAGTGCAACGGAGAGGGAGGGGGAGTGACGTGGAACTTGTGTTGGTTCAAATTTTCAGGCTCAGTCTGCTCTCTTCTCCATCTTACCTATTTCAGCTTAAAATGCAGATAAACTTGTCTTTGCTTTAGATAGTGTAGCTTCCAAGGTTGCTCAGTGTACTGGGTCCTTTAATCAAGCTATGCAGTATGCTCAACATATAAAATAATCAGTGACCTGTACGTTTCTGCCATTGAAGAAACAGAAACACTGCCAAACTCAGGTCTATTGTATCACAGCCTGAACGAGAGATGATTATTCATGCTTTCATATTATTCTGGCAGGACTACTGTTCTTCTTCTTTCACCTGCCACAGCAAGTCATCTCTGGACCATCTACAAATAGTCTAGAATGCTGTTGCAAGGCTGTGGACCAGGTCCAGCAGGGCGACTCGCATCGTGTTTCATCTTATTTACATTCACATTTAAGATTCTTGTTTCACATTATGGAGTCCTGCATGGTCAGGCACCTGTGTTCACCTCTGACTTGCTCCATCCTTATATCACTAGTAGGTCACTTAGGTCCTCTGACCAGGACTGGCTGTTTGTCCCTCACACTCAACAGAAAACAAAAGGTGGTCATGGCCTTGCAGTGGTGGCTCCAACACTGCAGAAATCTCTTCCTATAGACTTGCATTCACTGGTATCTATTGATGCTTTAAAAAGCAGCTAAAGTCTCATTCAGTCAAACTGGCCTTTGTTTGGCCTTGTGCTGTCTAGTGTTTGCAATTTTGTGTTTTTAAGGTCTGTTCTTACTTGTGTTTTGTTCTTTCCTTTTACTGTTTTTCAGTCTTTTTCTTGTGAAGGGTTTTCATGCGTCACGTAGTTATTTATAGAGCCAACAAATATATCATCCATCAACCAGTGGTGGTACGGGACATGCTGGAAAACAGTATGTCCAAAAACAACAGTAGCAGTAGTGTGTGACACATGTTCTCACAAGTTATCGAGTATAAATTAACATGACCTTGTGGCAATGTGTCTTCTGCTCCAAAGATGCATACTGAGCATCACTGTGAGTGATGTTTAGCACCTTGAACTCTAATCGCACACACTAATATGACAGCCGCTGTTTCTCATGCCAGTAACTGGATGCTGAATTTACTCTTAAACTTAAACAGTCTCGAG
Organism: Chaetodon trifascialis; assembly: GCF_039877785.1. Classification (NCBI taxonomy): domain Eukaryota; kingdom Metazoa; phylum Chordata; class Actinopteri; order Chaetodontiformes; family Chaetodontidae; genus Chaetodon; species Chaetodon trifascialis. The sequence continues at coordinate 4,192,306 of NC_092062.1, read as the reverse complement.
CAGTGTTCGTGTTTGTGTTTTTGGATCTTTTATCCAACCAAAATGAAAACATTTGGATTTTTCCATGTGGAGGGGAAAAGGGAGCTGGATAAGAGCCAAGCTGTGTCATCAAAGATAAAATATTTCCGTAATACAAGTAACATGCAAAATCACATTACTTGCTTGCTCACAGATTTGGAAGAAAAACAATCTGCTGTACTTGATGCCAAAGATAGAACCCTCCAGTCAGTGTCAAAGCAGGACACATTTCTGTCTCGTATAACATTTAGTGTGGGAAAATATGCTGACTTCATTAATCTGAGTGAACATATATGAGTAATTTAGTTTTTATGAATTTAGTCATACATTGATGGGATACGCGATAACGTGAGCAATATTCAAGGTTTGTCTTACAGTCATCAAAAGTTCAAAGCCAACAATTAATCGATCCAATAAATGAGTATTGTGTATGTATCCAAAACTATTAAAAACACATCAAAGAGCCACACTGTTGCACTCTATGAAATGTTCCTAATTACTGTGAACACACGCGCTGTAGTCTCCTTTGACCACACACACCATCTCTCTGCCTCTTTTCATTCTTTTCAGAACTATTTCTTTCTTTTTTTGGCTATTCAGAACACCTACAATTTTTTATTTCCAGTGTGGGCAATGCTATGACCTAACATTTATACCACAGTATTTTTTGGTTTGTTTGTTTTCTACAGTGATGGTATTATATCACTGTATCACAAAAATAAAAGGGATACTCCACTCAAAACACACATCTTGGAAAAGAAAAAGGGATAAAAAATGGATGTTAAATGGGAATGAAATTAAGGTGTAGGCATACATGTATCCTGGAAAGAGTAATCTGCCACGTAAAATTGGCTCATTATTAAGTGTAATGTGAGTCATTCTCAGAGTCAGTAGAGGGGAATTAGGCATCTCAGCATCTGTGTGGCAGAAAACCCAAAGTATATGATATAAGTACAAGAGTTAATCAACTGCACTAGTGTTGGGAAGACTACTTGGAAAGTATAGTGAGCTAAGATACATAAAATGAAGCTTCACTACATCAAAGCTCAGAGAAATCTGAGATACATGTAGGGTTGGGTGATAAAACAATAGCGATATGTCTCGCAATAGACAAGTCATCAATATCAATAAAAAATGCGTTCGATAAAACATTCAATAATTTTTTTTTCTTCATCGGAAGAAACCTGAAGTTGCGAAGCGAGGTTGGTTGCATGCAGTGGCGGATGCAGAACGTGACCGATGGGCGGGCGTGGATTAAATCTGGGCGGGCCTGATCACCACTTCGCCAAAATTGATAAAGTGTGTCAATTTTGCACACACACACTCTGAAGCCACCACCCATTAAGTATTTGACCAATCACGTGCGGCTTGAATGGAAAAAAAGTCGAGAAAAATACGAAAACAAAACAAAAAAAAAGCCCAAAGCGGCTCGCTCTCTGGCTCCAATCGTTTACTTCAATCCGACACATGACCAACACATCACTACTGTGTTATGGTAGAAAGTGTTCAGCACCTACCTAATAGGGGGTTTGGCGCTTAATCCCCGATTATTATTATTATCATTATTATTATTATTATTATTATTAAACTGGGCTGTAAACATGCAGTTTAAATGGAGTTTGAAGGAAGGAAGAGAAATCGCCCTGTCGTCCTGAACGAAGTGGATGGCTGGAGTGGAGGAAACACATGTGAACGCAGTTAATGCACCTTTACTATTAATGAAGAAAAAAAAAAAAAAAGTTCATGGCACGCACCTCCATGCCTTGAAAAATGAATTCAATCCACGGTGCTCTTCTGTCGGCTGGGAGCCGATGGAGCGATTTGTGCTCCTCTTTACAGCCAATAACAGAACAACGCCTGGACATGATTCATAACACAGTGCTTTCCATAACCTAACAGCGGATCTGTGGGAAGGTGGCGCTGGGTGGAGAGACACCGAGCGCCAAATTCAAATGCCTTGTGTGGAAGCTGTAGGCAGGGTCCTGACAGAGATCCGTATCTCACTCAAAAAAGCGCGGACGGTCTTGTTTCACACTTTGTATGTGTGTGGCAGCACCAGAGACCCAAACAAGTGAGTTTTTAATAATATGGGACATAACTATGAAAATCGTTTTATTTAATTTCTTTTTATTTGAATTTCTGACTGGGCGGGCAAGCTGTCAATCTGGGCGGGCGTACGCCCGTCCATGCCCACCCGTAGCTCCGCCCCTGGTTGCATGAACAAAGGCACTCGCTCTCAGGTAACTGAGCAACGTAGGGAGTAATCACTGATCAGTGAGAGAGACGCTGACATGCCAATCATGTAACAGTATCAAGTTCGGTTACGCCATCTTGTTGTCTCGTGTGTGATGCTCCGTGAGGAGTGAGATGAGAATTAGAAAGTAAGCCCTGCAGCGAGCGAAGAAATTGTCGATAAAACAGGGAAAGTCAGCTCGCCAGTATGGAGTTTTTTGGATTGTTTAAGTCGGACCGTAGTCAGACCAATGTGGTCTGTAACTTATTCAAGACTGTCGTCCCCACCAAGACCGGTAACACCACAAACCACCTTGGCCGCGCTCATTCTTTGGAGCACAGCCATATTCACCAACGTCTGCCAACCGCAGCACCACCGCACAAGCAGCAGACCACCATGCAGAGGTATCTGCTTCAGTGCCTGATGACAAATCATCTAAAAGGCACAAAGATGTAACGGAGGCAGCGGCATATCATATAGCTAAAGACATGCTTCACTGAGCACTGTGGAGAAGCCAGGTTACAAACATCTCTTACACGTACTTTTTTTTTTTTTCTTAAGCACACTTGCAATAAAAATATAATTGAATAGTTCATGTATGTTTAGAGTAAGAAGAGTGACTGAAGTTGTTCATATGTCTAGGCTGGTTTTATAGTTCAGTCAGTGTTACTGTACTGTCTATCATGTTTGTTTGTTTGTTTGTCTGTTTGTTTGTATGTTACAGATGTCAAGTCCACCTCAGTTTCTGCTATGTTTCCAAAACACTGCACATATCTGAAAACATTTTATTCACCAGAAAGTGAATCAGCCTGTGAACTTTCTGCACTAAACCTGCAGAAAAAAAGTTCTCAGGTTTCTCTCTGTTTACATTTTTACACTTTTTTTTACATTTATTATTTGAGTGTTTTCCATGGTTGTGTTGACATTTCCTTTTCTTTTGCCTTGATAGCTGAGGGGATTATAATCAGAGGAAGGTTACATTTAAAATAAAAATGTTTAAACTGAATGTATTTTTCTCCTAGTCCTTATTTTAAATAGGTCATAAAAAATGTCAATAATTATCGATATCGACCAATATAAAACACTTCTATCGCAATAGAGTTTTCAGCCATATCGCCCAGCCCTAGATACATGTATTTTTTTTTTTTTACATTGAACCAGCAACTGCTATATCAGTAATCAATAAAACTGTCAAACAGATTGACAGGCAAAAAATGTTAGGTTGCTAATTAACCAATAAGCTGTGCTCTCTGCCCTCACTGCTCCAAAACCAGTACCATGACAACAAACCAATAATACTAATAATAATAATAACAAGCAAGTGTCTAGAGTGTGTGTATGTATGTGTGTGCATGTGTGTATGTCTGTGTGGGTATGCTAAATTTAGACTCAAGTGCTGGACAAACTGTTGACTCAAAATTTGATCACATGTCCGTGTATGGCGGTGGCGTCATTACTGTACCATGCAGTACTATTTCAGACTGCCGCAGACACCTCCGCTGTGTTTGAGCTTCAGAAACACTTTGGGAAATGTACCTTGTGTGGATGCTACGGCATGACTTGATCAATAAAAGAGGTGAGGTACTGAATAGCTACTTGATTCAGAACGACTAGCATCACGCTACTGAGAAATGTAGTTAAAGTAGTAACACTGCTGCTTTTACTGCTTCTACTGCCCAGCACTGGCAGACACACATACTGACATAATATACTTTGGCAGAAAAAGTATATCATGTAAGTACAACTGTGAGTGTACAAGTTAATCCACTCTGCACTTCCTTGGAGGTGAGAGTGATGAAGACTCTTGTGTTGATGCTGGCAGTCAACAACTGATAAATTAGCATGCACTGCTCATAATATTATCTTCCAATCTTCAAGTTAAAAAAGCTGGAGCTATCAAGAGGAAAATAATAATTTGGGGGTGTACCACCAGTTCAGTGAGTACTTACGTAGCCCTCTGCCTGCATGTTATCTCAGCCAGAGTAAAGCATGTTATATTTTATGTGATAAAACTGTTATCACGATAATGATAGTATTGCAAAATCTGTGTAAGGACATGACATCACACTGGTGACAGTGATAAAACCAGTATTCTGCCCACCCCTAGTAAAACAACACTTCTTACAAAACAGTTATGAAAAAGCATAACCTGACGAAAAGTTAAGCATTCTCGACCTCTGCTGTTTTGCTTCAACCATCCATTATTTAATCTGTTTTATCTGAGTCCTTCAGCTTTATGTAAGTGCAATACTATATTGATTGAGTACTTTTTCTTATCTAATTGGCACACTGAGATTTGAAACTGAATCAAATATAGATCATCATTTGACTGAGAATGATTAAAGTACTGACAGATTCTCCCCTGAAGTATTACACAACACAAGAACAATGGCTTTTTTGCTCCTCAAAAGCTTACTTCTGCTTACAACTTGGTAGATATGACAACATATAGTGTGAGACAAAAGAAATTTGAGACTTCGCCACTACTACCATTGCTTGTAATGCTGAGATATGAAGGAGTAACAGGAGAGTAAAGGCGAGTAACTGGAAATAAGACTGACATCAGGGAGCACAAAATTTCTATTCACTTGAATAAAGGTGCATAATGCCTTGGTGGATCAGCCCACTGCCCTTGGTCTGCCGCGGAGGAATGACAGAACAAGAACATGGCGTGTGTGCAGTGATCAATAAAGTAAAAATCTTAATCTTACGTCCCTTCATTGATTTCCTCATGCAACATGAAATTCAGCATCACATCCAGTAGTTGTTCGATGGTGGAAAAGAATACTTAAATATTAAAGCAGAATAAGAAACAAGTGCAGCTTCTTTTTTCTATATATTCTGCACTTATAAATGTAACATTTTATTGCTGCAATACCAGTTTCCAACTGTCCACTTGCTGGCCTCACCTTCAAATCATAGAGCTGTTCAGTGAAGTCCTCCTTCTTGCTGACATTGGAGAAGGAGCGCAGTGCACCTGTGAGCCGTGGAGGAGACATTGTTCTCTGATGCTTTAATCCATACACTGGTTTCCCAGCTTGTTTCTATGACTGACTGACAGGCAGGCAGACAGACAGACAGACAGATAGATAGACAGAAAGACAGACAGACAGACAGACAGACAGACAGACAGACAGACAGACAGATGCATAAGGTGAACTCAAATGTGATGGCAGTGTGGCTCTACATGACAACATGGCATAGCTTATCAATGGGCATGTGTCTCCATTAAGACTGTCAGTTTACAGTTGCCTTACTAAACGAGAATGACACTCAAAAGGTGGGAGCATATTAGCAAATCTAACACACCGTTATGGTCTTTTGGTGTATTTAGCAAAACAATGAGCACCACAAAAACACCTCTGAGCAGTTAAATATTTGACTATAACAGCCGTATCTGCAAGGCAGGAACATTATGGATGGATGTTAGGATGTTAACCAAGCTGACGTCAATCATGGACAACCCATCCCACCCCCTGTATGAGACGCTGGGGGCCCTAAGCAGACCCTTCAGCAGCAGACTGCTGCATCCCCTCTGTGAGAAGGAACATTACAGCAGGTCCTTCATTCCAACAGCGATCAGACTGTTCAACACTTGTATCGTTTAATGCAGCACTGTGTTTACATACTTACTGTTGTGCACTACTGTGTGTTTTTATCCATGCAATATCTGGTGCAATATTGCATATTTTCTTCAATATTACATTTCCTTTTTATTTTTTCGTACCAAGTCTAAAAAAACACTTTACTAAAACGATGTGCAATTCTCGGTCCATGTGCAATTTTAATTTCCCCTATGCAGATTACTTAAGTGGTATCTTATCTTATTTCATCTTGTCTTATTTGATGTTGGTTGGAGAGGTTGGGAGGCCAGTAATAAACGTCGAATTATTGGAAGAACTAAGTTTACTTGCTGAAAAGTATGTGCCAAACTGACTGCTGGACACTACGGACGTGTCTGAGATCGGAAATGATTTTCTGGGTCATAACACGTTGCCACAGTTACTGTGATAACAAGTCAGGTGCGTTTAAAGACCTAACGTTATTCTCCACAGACAGCAGAACAGGGCGCGTGCCGGAGCCAATGCGCTGTATCTAACGTTTTATATTGCAACGTTAAAATTATTATACGTGGTCGTCCTCCACTTTTACGAACTTCAAACACAACAAAGTGAAAGACGCTCACTCACGCTGAGCAATGACTTTTTTGTTGCTAGCTAGTGTTAGCTTGACAGGCTGGCTGCCACTTCCACATCCCTATTAGCTTTAGCATTGTGAAGACCTGTCAACAAAAACGCATCCAGACAAATGAACTATGGCAGACATCGTAAAACATCGATAGGTACCTTCTGAAGCGTCCTGCTGAATCAAGACTTGGGCGCGTGTGAATAGCCCACCGTAAGATGTCAACAGAACTTGCTTGCATAGTACGAGCTCTGGGTATTGTAGTTTTCCGGCTAACACTTGAAATGGGGTAGGGCTAAAATGACTACATCACCCATAAACACAGAGTAGTGCACGTTACACAAGGTTCGCTTTTACTTAAACGGACAGACACTGAGCCGATGTGTTCGAAGTCGGTCCTCGAATTCAACACGAGACAGTCCGTTGATGAAGACAGTTGCGACGCACAGCTTATGTTGTAACTGAGGAATCAGGAAACAATAAACAGAGACGGTTCACCAAGACACCCCGCCGGAGATGAATTTTCTGTACCTGTGTCACATGGGTTTCGCCACTGGCACGGCCCTTTAGGAGCCTTGCGAGTTGCGAGCCTTGATTCCCATACAGTAGGATAAGTGAACGTAAGAACAGATTACGACCTATTCTTTCGCCCCACAGTCACCGAAGTGGACACTGGATGTTGCATTCACAAGGCACATATCTTTCAAGCCTTCTTACACTAAAAGGGTAGTTTAGAGACAAACAAATCAGGAAAAAATAGAAAAAATTAACTTTGTTCCAGACCTGCCTCTGTTTCAGCAATACATCATCGCTGATTTGTCTGTCTCAGCAACGTCCACTGGTGCGATCTGGAGTTTATTGAAGAAGACAAATAATAATAATAATAATAATAATAATAATAATAATAATAATAATAATAATAATAATAATAATAAATAAAAAACTGTATTTATATAGCACAATCCAATCCAGCACAAAGTGCTTAACATAACAAAAACAAAATGTAATTCTAATTGTAATAAATAATAAGGTATGATAAAAACAAGGAAAATGAAATAAAGTAAAAATAAAATTGAATTTAAGCAGCAGAATGAGAATAGATAAAACAGCCTTCAGGTAAAAAGAAAAGACACCAGGAGAAAGCAATGTTAATATGTGTCTAAGACCTTCAGAGAGGCTGTTCCAGAGTTTTGGGCCATAATTAACAAAGGCCTAAAGATTTTACTTTCCCTCTTGCATTTCTTTCCCTCTAGCCACATTGTGCATGTACAGGAAGTGACATCATAAACGTCACGTGAAAGATGGCAGCGGGACTGAAAAAACAGCATTTTTGGTCAGCAGAAGAAACTTCGCAATTCGGATATTTTTAAACATGTCGCCCTTTTTGCTGATAATGGAAGTGTAACTTGACGCAGACGGATGCAGAAACTAATGGTACGCACAGTTCTACACAAAAGCCAAATAACAACAAGTAGCACTTAAGCAGGATTTCAAAGAACTGCCAAATCATGGAAACACCTTTGTTAGATTGCACTATTGCCCAGTAGGTGGTATGTGGAGTATGGGAATGTTCAAATAGGTGTTGCACTAATCACACTCAGGTGTACTGATAGCTAGTAGAGGCAAACAGTTTTTGACTGTCGTCTGCGTAAGCATCGTCATCGTAATAATGTTTGTTTTCATGCAAGTTATTACAGATGTAAGTAAACGATCGCCGTCTGCAACAGGTCTTTGATGTGTAAATAAATATACTTACGTATGGCTCCATGCACATTTGGACTGTGAATTATTCACTTTACATGTGGGAAAAGGAGACGTGTCAATCAGGCAATTACCGGTATATCAGTCCCTCAGTAGCTTGCAGGTTTCTTGTTTTGCCAGCCAAGTCACTACAACCTTAATCAGACTAATGCCTTAATCACATTATTGACCATAAATGCATCGTTAGTGTCCATGTAACCACCTGTACCTGAGTGTTTAGTGTAAGTAGATTTAGGTGTTCACACAGTTTCTCTCTCTCAGCTTTTGCTCCAATAACAAAGATTTCTGTATTGTCTCGATTTAACTATAAAAAAGTTCTGAGTCATCCACAAGCTGATGTCTGAAATGCATAAAATTAAGCTGCTGATAGAGCTGTAGTCATTTGAGCTGACAGACATATAAAGCTGGGTATCGTAATTATGGAAATTGATGTTACAATTTGTAACAATATTGCCAAGTGGTAACATAGACTGGAATTTCTCAAATACACTGTCAGCTGTCGTTCAGCTGTTAGGAAATTGGTCTGTAGTTAGAGATGCCAGACCAATCTAAATTGTCTTTTTTAAGCAGTGGTTTAATTAAAGCAGTTTTAAAAGCCGTAAGAAAGGCACCTATGAACAGTGTCTGATTAATTATTATTACAGCTTCCTCTGAGAAACTGTTAAAAAACAATCTTCAAGAATTGGTGGGATGGGATCAAGAGCACAGGTAGAGGACTTTAACTCACGGACGACTTTCTTCATAATTTTCAAGTCCACTGTTGTAAAGCAGTGCACGGTGCATTTGGATTTTGGAATAAAACTCTGTGGTACATTGTCATTTTCCTTAATAACTCCTAAGCTAGGACTCCTTCGTACGGATCCTTAGACTGAGTTAGGAGCTCTCTTAGAGTTCTCTCAGAATCTTTGTGAATACTGGCCCCTGGTCACTGTGTGTGTGCGTGTGCATGCGTGTGTATTTAACCATAACACTGTTTCATCTTTCTTTATCTCTCCCAGTTCCCTTCAGTAGTGACAAACGTGACTGAACTCAAGACTCTTTTGGCACCCATGACATTGTCTGTTTCTGGCAGTAGAATACTCACCCAAAAAAATTAAGTAAGCAAGTGTAGCGTTAATACGATGGAGTGTTTTTGCTATCCCTCTATGGAGAAGCAGTTAATTTTGTGATCCTTGCGTGTGTCCCTGGAGATGTTTTGAGCGACGACCATCCAGTGAAGTTTACTGAGCACTCACAGCCAGCTGTCCAGATCTCCTTTTCTTTGTATGGTTACAGTGGAAGAATGTAATGGCAATTCTGAACACACAGTGTGACAGAGTGTGACAGCCCTGTGTCATGTTAATGAAAAAAATGTAAAAGTATGTTATATGACTAGATTTCACAATTGAGGCAACACTCCATTCATGGTTTTGCATTATAACCAAAAAAGGATCATTTATAATCATCAGGGAGAAAGAGACTCAGTGTTTCCCTGTAACCATAGTCACTCACTGTCACTTCTGCCTGCGAGCACATGGTGTGAGAGGAGAGGGAGAGCCAGTGACAGAGATTACTTGGAGTAGCATGCAGGGAAATAAATTAGAATATAATACATTTCTCACTTTCCCCCAATGGTCTGAATACCTTGCAGCTGTGTTGTCTGTCCATGCGTTGTCAGTGTTCTCTCTTCATGCCACAATGCTTAGCTTGTTTTTAGCAGCGTGCTAAAATTGATGAGTGGTGGCCTGAGAGTGTGTGAAAAGTGAGTTGGCAGCCCTGCCAATCAGGCATTTCTCAAAGTGTTCACATGCCCAAACATGAACCAAGCACTCTTTCTCTATTTGAGCATACCTGGCCTCTACATCCTCGAGTCTCCGGGATCACGAGGCCATAGGTGTCCACTGCTAGCATCAGCTAACACCATTGTGGGTCTGGTAACATCATAGAAGGAGAGCTCAGCTGCAGATGCTCAGGTAGACTTCAGTCTGCTGTGCAGGAAAGTAACTGGCTGACATTTGGTTTTAATGGGTGGGCCTTGACAGTCAAAGTATTTTGGGGGGGACTTTTTAATTGAACAACTGATTTATATTGAATAGTTTGATATTATGAAGATTGGGGTCTTTCTGTGTGGAGTTTGCATGTTCTCCCCGTGTTCACCTGGGGTATTCTCCTTAAAAAAAAACACTAAAAACATGTAAGATCACCACCTGACAAGTGGTCCCTGGGTGCCAGTCGGATGGCAGCCCACCGCTCCTGGTCTGTCGCAGAGGAAGGCGGAGGAAGGCGACTAGGGCGACCATGGGTTAAAGGTGGAGGACAAATTTTACCAGTTTGCATGGCGTGTGATTTGCATGTATGTAGTTGTGTGACTAATAAAGGGGATTGTCCCTCTGATTCTTCTTCTTCTCACCCATCCAGTTATCTGCATCTAATTGTGAAGAACTTGCACCGTTCTTCAATAAAAATAAAATCAGAGCCAGCATTGCTGATGTGAATGCAATGACCTCAGCAAACTCCATAAAAAAAAATGTAGCCAAGGCAAAATTCACCTGTATTATTTTTCCTCCCAGAAGCTTTCAAAACAGCTGTTGCAAAACAACAACTTTTTATTTATCAGTAAGATACCAAAAAAGCTAGTTTCAGTGCAAATGAACTCCTTTCTTAAAGAAAATAAGGACTTGGAGGGATTTCAGCCAGGCTTTAGATCACACCACAGCACTGAAACTGCTCTTCCTACAATAATCAGCAACCTCAGACTGAATTCTGAAGACAATAAGGTGTCAGTATGTTGTCTGTCTTCTGTGTTAGCCAGGAGGTAACAGGTGGGACTAAATTGAGACAGACTGAGATAACAAAGGAAACAAGTGAGGAAAGCTCACTCACAACCAACGCTGGTTTGTTTGGTAAAGTCTGTTAAGTAACTGTTGTTTGGGTCAATTAGAGACCCAAAGTTTTTGTATTATTTGTAACTATATAAAATGAGAAAATGAGCCTTGTTTGAAGTAGTTCATTTTGCTAATTTCATTTAATTGGCACAAACACAGTCACTACCCCACAGACTGCTGCTAGTTAGCTGTGACATTCACTGCTGCTGAGTGTTTGTTTCTTCACAGCACCGATTAAATATCAGTGAAATTCAACTTTCTGAGTAACTGTGAGTACTGAGACAACACTTTTCTTGTGGATTCAAATGAATTCTAATGTGCACACCAACATTATTGTACAAGACTAAGGTACATAAAATTCCAAACCTTTGAACCAAGAACTGTATTTTTGTCTTCAGTCCTTGTCACAAGGGGGATTGAAACCTATTTTGTAATTAATATTTCCTTTTGTTAATACATTTACAGCTTTTGGTTTTGTGTTTCCGCATGTTAATCATATTATATATGTAAAGTAACTAATGGGCAATAGTTACTGCTAAAATGGTGCATGGGAGTTTTAAGCTCACATTGACAGGATAGCCATTATATTTAATATTATTGTAGATTTAATATTATGGTATACCCCTCACCAATTCACCTCCCATGTAAAGTGTGTTTTCAATTGATGTTATGAGGTAAGCTATAACATACTAAATTATGAGAAATGAGTGGGTGGGCTACTATTCATTATAATATCTTGCTCACACAGGCAAAATATGGAAGTGATCACTGTGTGGACAAAAATGTTATTGTGAGTGTAGTTTTGAATGTGAAGTTTTTTGTCGCCTACCCTTGGAGGTACAATTTCTTGATGTCTTCAAGAATAAAGCATGTCACATATGCTGTAATGTTTGTTATAAAAGGAGAAATGAGCTGTGGAGACAGAAATGGTTAATTAATGCTATTCAGACACACTTGTCCCCCTTCAGTCAGTCAGTGTCCCACTTGGGCCACACCAGTCCATTCAAAAATGTCTGGATCTGCCAGTGAATGTGCTCTGTGCTATGCACCAAAATATAACACAGATGAGCAATTTCAAGGTCTGTTAGGGTTTTGCAGCCATGCAGAAGGCAAGGTGAAAACCCAAAGATGCAGACTTGGAAAAAAAGGCTGAGCAGAAACAGTCCAAGTGATTTATTTACATTTATAAGAGCAAACAAAATCCACTCAGGACAAAATTCAAAAACAAAAGGTAATACCAGAAAAACAACAATCTGTTGACAAACTGTGAAACCTAGACTGGATTACACACTATAATGATGGGAAACAAGGAAAGCCATACACATAAGGGATGATGCCACAAAGACAAAGGAAACACACAGACTGAAATAGACAGGGAACTAATCTACAGAGCCCCTAAAGTGCCACAAAGGACTGTATCTCGAGTCACGAGATACTAAAATGTGCGCACGTTTTAGTATCTCATGCGCACAATATAGTTATGTTTTTTTTTTCTTCATGGTACTTTAGGGGCTCCGTACAAATCAGACACAGGTGAACACAATCACAAGGGTGGGAAAAATACAGGAAGTAAAGTAAACTAAGACGTATGACGGATGGCTAACAAAATAAACAGGAACTAACAACAAAATAGTCTAGATCCTAACAAGGTCAGTGTAATAATGAACTGTCGGAATGCTGCTTGCACTTGTCATTGCACCACCAAAGCTACCGTACTCTTTATCATATCTCTCAACCAGACAGATTATCATGCATTTTTCTGAATTCATTTACACCTCCAAAATCTTACAATCAAAACTCTTTTGGTTATAATGACCCTATGACCTTTCTTCTAGCACCACAGTCAGGACAAACCTTACATTTTTAGCCCCACTGCTGATGCAGTCTAAGAATAGTAAAACAATTAGCATGTTTTTTTTTTTTTTTGGTCCAATACCTTCATATTTTGGGATGTAATGAACACTGGACATTGTAGGGGCCATGAGCACAGCTTTAGCCCCTTAATCTTGTTTTCATCTTTATTTTCAGTCAGCTGAAAAGTTTATATTGTTCTATGCACAATTGCATTTTGCCACACAGTGAAGTTAAAAGCAGCCTGCCATGTGCAATCAATCAGACGCCCTCATTGTAATTCATAACTCACCTACTGTAACTTCAGCCTGCGAAGAAGGTGTCTCATTTGCTCTCTCTTTGCTTTATACCTCTGTGTGGTTTGTCCCTTTGGCCAGGCCCAAATCACCTCCACCACACACACACACACACACACACACACACACACACACACACACACACATCACTTCATGCACTGTACGCATGAGCGGTGTCCACTGCACTCTGGCTACGCCGCAAGAGAGCTCTGCTTCAGAGAATAGTGAGAGTGAGAGAATGATTCACTCTCATGTTGTGTGTCTCTCTTCTCTTTCTTTTCCTCTCTCTCCCTCTCTCTTTCTATCTATCCCACACACACAAACACTCACACACACACACACAATAACAACAACACACCTACACATGTCCCTGAGACCACACCAAAGGGCACTGCTTGTAAAATATAATGCATCAGTTTGAGATTTATTTATGTGAATTTCTCATGTTTGACTTGTCATCCCTGATTTTGTTGTATCCAGAATAAACCACATTCCAAGTGAACATTCTGTGGATGACATTACCATTGGCAAAGACAAAGTAATATGAACCAAACTGCAGAGAAAACCACTGCATGTACGAGGCAAACAGATTTCATGTGTACGGCATTACTGAACAAACAAATGCAACAGCTAATATTCTGATTTAATTCTGTTTTAATTTTGTCTGATTTAATTTTGTAACACTTTAGATTACAGCCCGCAAGGTTTGGTGTAATTACTCTGGAGTTGTGGTGTAATATTTTGTATGGTAATGTAGGACTAGTACACTACAGACCAATACATATAAGGTACCGGGGAACAAGATGGTAAGCTATGGAAGAAGGGGGTAACAATTTGGGATATTACAAACAACTTATACCATAGTTATAATTTAATTATTAGGTATCTACTCTATTATTATGCAGTATGTATGAACAACTGAGCAGTAATTGATGTTTGGGAGGAACAAAGAGAAAGTATTTGATTTTTGTATGCCTATTACAAAACTATTACACATTCCAATATGACCATAAAACTGAGCAAAAATTTCAGGGAAGATGGAGTGATAGCTTCTGCATCACTTAATAAACCTGATGTGATTGTATTTTAAGATGACCTTACTACATCGTACCATCATAATTCTGGGATACTTTGTATTCATGGGTCATGTTTGGATTCATGAACAAGCACTGAAACATCTGCTTTATAATTTATTATACATCCATAACCATAATACATATACTTACTGTTTAATTGGTCTTTGTCTACAACTAACTTTCCATCCATCCATCCATTTTCTATGCCGCTTATCCCTTTCGGGGTCGCAGGGGGGCTGGGCAGGAGGCGGGGTACACCCTGGACCGGTTGCCAGCCGATCACAGGGCACAAGTACACAACCATTCACACTCACACTCACACCTAGGGGCAATTTAGAGTCACCAATCAACCTAATGAGCATGTTTTTGGTCTGTGGGAGGAAGCCGGAGTACCCAGGGAGAACCCACGCATGCACGGGAAGAACATGCACACTTCACACAGAAAGGCCTGACCCGGGAATCGAACCGGCGACCTTCTTGCTGTGAGGCACGCATACTACCTGCTGCACCACCGTGCAGCCACAACTAACTTTCAATGTAGGAAATATTTTAAGTTTAAAATAAACCCAATTTATCTCCTATTTCATTGCTGAGGATGAACAGAGCAGGCAACTATATCAAAAGACCATGAGAAGCTAACAATAAACTAATTTCCAAAAACCTATATTGTAATTTTAACACTATTTTGCTCAATCACACAAGACTTATTTTCAAGAGTTAAGCAAGGGACTAAATGTGAGAAGGGAGAAGTGGGATGGGAGAAGTAACACTGCTTAATTTACAGCCTGCATACCCTGTAGTTACCCTGGAACTGACTGTAACAAGGGGAGAACGAATAGTGCCTTAGATTACAACCCGCATACCCTGTAACTAAATGTAACAAGGGGAGAACAAATATTGCTTTACATTACAGCATGCATACCCTATATACAGTACACAGTTGCAATCAAAATTATTCAAACCCCATTGCATATTAGGCTTATTGGCAATACATACAATTTCTCAGCTGTTTGCAATAAACAAATTACACAAGAACTGTTTAAGTAGTTCAAAGAAACTAATATTACAAGGGTTTTGACCCAAATTCAACACAAAATGCTACTTTTAATGACTACTACAGTCTCACAATTATTCAACCCCTTCATGACAAGCATCTTCAATGCTTAGTAGAGCACCCTTTTGCTATTATGACCTGCTGCAAATGTAATGCACAGCCAGACACCAGCTTCTGACAGAGTTTCTGAGGAATCTTAGCCCATTCATCAAGGGCAATGCCCTCCAGTTCAGTAATATTCTTAGGTGTGTGTTTTGCAACCGGCTTCTTCAAATCCCACCAGAGACTTTCTGTGGGGTTCAAGACAGGTTACTGTGATGACCACTCTAGAATCTTCCATTTCTTCTTCTGAAACCAAGCCTTGGTGGACTTTATATGCTTGGGATCATTGTCCTGTTGGAAGATGGTAATATTAGTTTTATTAAACTATTTCAACTCTTCTTGTCTACTTTGTGTTTATTGCAAACAGCTGAAAAATTGTACATTTTGCCAATAAGCCTAATATGCAAGGGGGGTTGAATAATTTTGATTGCAACTGTATTATTGTTACGTACTCTAACTACTGAGAAGAATATCAGAACAGTTTGTTTTGATTTTGCTTGCGTCAAAACATAGAAAAACAAAAAATAAATTAATAGCAGTTTTTCGTTGGAAGAGTATATGAATCATATATATGCAACTTTGTGTTTTATCTTGCTATACTTGTGTCCATTTCCTGGGATAAAAGGAGGCTTTGCATGGCGCTGAAACAAGATAGGTTTACACCTTGATGATGCAGATCCTTGATGATCTGATGCTTGTCAAACACAATTTCCAGGGAGAACACAAAATTTTATTGACTTCCAAGTTGTCAGTGTAACCACTGTTACATTGTAACCACTACAAATCAGTATCTGCCTTGAATTAAACAAAATTAATTTACAGGAAGAAAGTATAACTAGCAATAAACAATGCTGTGCTCTGGGTTTAATGCATAATACAAGCTCTAACTCACAGTTAAATGCAAGACACATTACTCACTGAAGTCTGGAGTAAAACTATGCAATCCAAATTAACATTTCTAGAACCAGAATCTGCTTTTTTGGCCAAGTATGTGTGCACAGACAAGAATTGTTTGGTTTGAAATGACTTTAAACATTGCATTCAATATGCAAAACCCAAAACGAGTGAAGTTGGCACGCTGTGTAAATTGTAAATAAAAACAGAATACAATGATTTTCAAATCCTTTTCAACCTATATTCAATTGAATACACTGCAAAGACAAGTTACTTAATGATCGAACAGGTAAACTTTGTAATTTTTTGCAAATATTAGCTCATTTGGAATTTGATGCCTGCAACATGTTTCAAAAAAGCTGGCACAAGTGGCAAAAAAGACTGAGAAAGTTGAGGAATGCTCATCAAACACTTATTTGGAACATCCCACAGGTGAACGGGCTAATTGGGAACAGGTGGGTGCCATGATTGGGTATAAAAGCAGCTTCCCTGAAATGCTCAGTCATTCACAAACAAGGATGGGGCGGGGGTCACCACTTAGTGAACAAATGCGTGAGCTGATTGTTGAACAGTTGAAGAACAACATTCCTCAATGAGCTATTGCAAGAAATTTAGGGATTTAATCATCTACGGTCCGTAATATCGTCAAAAGGTTCAGAGAATCTGGAGAAATCACTGCACGTAAGCGACAAGGCCGAAAACCAACATTGAATGCCCGTGACCTTCGATCCCTCAGGCGGTACTGCATCAAAAACCGACATCAGTGTGTAAAGGACATCACCACATGGGCTCAGGAACACTTCAGAAAACCACTGTCAGTAACTGCAGTTCATCGCTACATCTGCAAGTGCAAGTTAAAACTCTACAATGCAAAGCGAAAGCCATTTATCAACAGCACCCAGAAACGCCGCCGGCTTCGCTGGGCCCGAGCTCATCTAAGATGGACTGACGCAAAGTGGAAAAGTGTTCTGTGGTCTGACGAGTCCACATTTCAAATTATTTTTGGAAACTGTGGACGTCGTGTCCTCCGGACCAAAGAGGAAAAGAACCATCCGGACTGTTATAGGCGCAAAGTTCAAAAGCCAGCATCTGTGATGGTATGGGGGTGTATTAGTGCCCAAGGCATGGGCAACTTACACATATGTGAAGGCACCATTAATGCTGAAAGGTACATACAGGTTTTGGAGCAACATATGTTGCCATCCAAGCAACGTCTTTTTCATGGACGCCCCTGCTTATTTCAGCAAGACAATGCCAAGCCACATTCTGCACATGTTACAACAGCATGGCTCCATAGTAAAAGAGTGCGGGTACTAGACTGGCCTGCCTGTAGTCCAGACCTGTCTCCCATTGAAAATGTGTGGCGCATTATGAAGCGTAAAATACGACAACGGAGACCCTGGACTGTTGAACAACTTAAGCTGTACATCAAGCAAGAATGGGAAAGAGTTCTACCTGAAAAGCTTCAAAAATTGGTCTCCTCAGTTCCCAAACGTTTACTGAGTGTCGTTAAAAGGAAAGGTGATGTACAGTAACACAGTGGTAACAAGGCCCCTGTGCCAACTTTTTTGCAATGTGTTGCTGCCTTTAAATTCTAAGTTAATGATTATTTGCAAAAACAAAATAAAGTTTCTCAGTTTGAACATTAAACATCTTGTCTTTGCAGTGTATTCAATTTAATATAAGTTGAAAAGGATTTGCAAATCATTGTATTCTGTTTTTATCTATGATTTACATAACGTGCCAACTTCACTGGTTTTGGGTTTTGTACTTGCACAGGGGAAAAAACATATAAAAGAATGAACAATAAGTTAAATAGCATACACACACTAAAAAATATGTATACAAAGAATGGTAACATAATAAAAAATATATGAAATGAAAATTACAATGTGTGTTGACAATGATAGTGAGTGATGATGCCGGTCAGTGGATGTTTTGGTGTCAGAGGGTTAGTGACAGTGTATGACCAGCAAACTGCTCATCAGGATGATGGCTTGTTAGAAGAAACTGTTTTTGTGTCTGGTTGTTTGGGCATTCAGTGATCTGTAGAGCTTACCAGAGGGGAGAAGTTAGAACAGGTTTTTGCTTAGGATATGAGGGGTCTGCAGCGATGCTTCCCGCCGGTTTCCTCAATCTGAGGTTTTTTAAGTCTTTAATGGAGGGCAGGTTGCCACTAATGATTTTCTCAAGTCCTTATCAATCAATCAATCAATCAATCAATCAATCAATCAATCAATCAATCAATCAATCAATCAATCAATCAATCAAACTTTATTTCTATAGCACCTTTCATACATAAAAATGCAGCACAAGGTGCTTGACAAAAAATAAAAACATAACATAGCAATATAAAAGCAACTACCCCTCCCAACACACCCGCACACAACCACACACATACACATACACATACCCACACACACCCATCCCAACGAAAATGGCAGGGCACTGATGCATCATGAAAGGAAAAAGGAAAAGTAAACCACGTACGGGGAGCTCATCCGCACTGCAAAGGATCACCGGCTGTGGCCACAGGGAGCGCCGCCACAACGGAGACTCCCAACCCAGACAAACCGGGGTGGACTCCACACGCAGTGCAGAGCCCCCCAGTCCTCTGGGCCTGAGGGGTCCCTAGGACGATGCCCCGGCGGGCAGACCAGACACCCCTCCCAGTGCGGAGGCCCCCCATGAGGAAGCACTGGAGCTAAAACCTAAAAGACAATAGAATTAAAAGACCTAGAACCTAAAAGACAATAGAATAAAGGACCTAAAACCTAAAATTGAATAAAATAAAAGGACCTAAGAGCTAAAAGACAAAGTACTGAGATAAAACATGTCTGAGTTAAAAGAGTATAAGAAATCAATTGAAAGCTAAACTAAAAAGGTGAGTCTTGAGCCTTCTTTTAAAAATATCAACAGTCTCTGCAGTCCTGATGCACTCTGGCAGGCTGTTCCAAAGCTTTGGACCATAATGGCTGAATGCTGCTTCCCCGTGGGCTTTGGTCCGAACCCTTGGAACGATCAAAAGGCCGGTGCCAGAGGACCTCAGGATCCGCGAGGGCTGGTATGATAAAAACAGGTCAGATAAATAAGATGGCCCAAGACCGTTAAGACACTTAAAAACTAATAAAAGCACCTTAAAGTCGATCCTGAAACACACGGGGAGCCAATGCAGCAATTCTAAAACCGGTGTAATGTGCTTCCGCCCTCTGGTCCTCGTCAGCACACGTGCGGCTGAGTTCTGTAGTAATTGTAAGTTATAGATAGTCTTTTTGGGAAGACCAGAGAGCAGGGCATTACAATAATCTAGACGGGAGGAGATAAAAGCATGTATCAGCACCTCCGTGTTAGCCTGAGAGAGAAACGGGCGGACTCTGGCTATATTTTTAAGATGGTAAAAACCTATCTTTGTTATATTTTTAATATGAGGAATAAAACTAAGCTCAGAGTCTAAAATGACGCCCAGGTTCTTAACAGATTGTGATGGTGTAAAACCTTGTAGTTTTGGTAAAAGTGTCTCTCTCTTGCCTTCAGGACCAATAACTAAAACCTCTGTTTTATCCTGGTTGAGCTGTAGGAAGTTTTCTGCCATCCATGACTTAATGTCTAAAATACAGTTTAAAAGGTTATCAATAGGCCCCATGTCATCAGGAGACACGACAATGTAAAGCTGTGTATCATCAGCGTAGCTATGGAAACTGATGCCGTGTCTCCTGATGACATCCCCAAGGGGAAGCATGTAAAGATTAAAAAGTACTGGACCTAAAATTGACCCTTGGGGTACCCCACATTTCATTTCACGGGTTCCGGAGGAACATGTATCCAAACTTACATAGAAACAACAGTCTGTGAGATAGGAGTAAAACCATTTAAAAACAGTACCAGAGAGGCCCACCAGGTTTCTGAGTCTGTTTAATAAAATGTGTTGATCTACTGTATCAAAGGCAGCACTTAGATCCAGTAGCACCAGGACTGTGAGTTTTTGTGAGTCCGCATTACACCTGATATCATTTAAAATCTTTAAAAGGGCTGTCTCGGTACTGTGGTTCACTCTAAAACCAGACTGATATTTCTCTAAAATGTTGTTAGTATTTAAGAAATTATTTAGTTGGTTAAAAACCAGCTTTTCTAAAATCTTACTTAAAAAGGGTAAGTTGGATACGGGTCTATAGTTATTAAGAATGCTGGGGTCTAAATTGCTCTTCTTCAGAAGGGGCTTCACCACTGCCATTTTGAAGGCAGCAGGGAAGACACCCGTCTGAAGAGAGCAATTCACTATATTTAAGATCTGTTCCTCAAAGAATCCATAAAATGTCTTTAAAAGTGATGTGGGAATTGGATCTAAAAGGCAGGTTGTTGGATTTACCTGGGAGAAAACTCGACCAAGTGTCCTCGCATCAACCAGGTCAAAACTCTCCAGTGTTTCCTCGGGTAAGATCGACTGTCCAGGTGTGTTAAAAGTTACATTCTGATGTGATACAAGCCTGGATCTGATGTCATCGATTTTACTTCTGAAGTGGTCTGCAAAGTCCTCGCAGAGGGCGTCCATTGGTGTCTCTGGGGATTTTTTAGAAATAGTATTAGTTAAAAGATCGAAGGTGGAGAAAAGTAATTTTGGGTTGTTTTTATTATCTGAGATGAGGTTTGAGAAATGGGATATTCTTGCCTGTTTGACTGTTTTATTGTACGATTTGAGTTGTTCACGGAATATTTCATAGTGAACTGTGAGTTTGTTTTTTCTCCACCTTCTCTCTGCAATCCTGCATAGTCTTTTTGATTTTTTAATTTCATCTTTACTTCTCCACGGGGGTAAAGGTTTTGTTTTTACAGTTTTTGTTAAAAGTGGAGCCACAGAGTCTAAAGATGATTGCAGTTTCCTGTTAAAATTGTCAACAATAAAATCACAGGGTGCAGGTAAGACTTCTGCAGGAGTGCTCTGTAAAATCTCAATAAAATTTGCAGCCACTTCAGAAGTTAGGTGGCGTTTCCTCACTGTTCTCACCGGGGCGCCCTGATGGTTAAAACTGGCGATGTTAAAATACACACAATAATGGTCCGACACCGCCAGGTCAACAACAGAGGACACACCAGTAGAGAGGCCATAAGTTATGACCAGGTCCAGGGTGTGTCCTCTGTTGTGAGTTGGCTGTGTGACGTGCTGATAAAAATCCATGCAATATAAAAGGTTTAAGAATTCTCTGGACAGTGATTCCGAGGTGTTATCAACGTGCAGATTAAAATCGCCAGTTATTAAAATTCTGTTATAAGTGGTGTGTATGATTGATAAAAGCTCTGAAAATTCATTGATAAAAGCGGTGGAATGATGGGGTGGTCTATAAACAGTGATGCAGAGAACAGGAGGACTGCTAAAAACAAAGGCGTGATACTCAAAAGATGAATAATTGTTAAAAAAGACTTCCTTTGACAATAAAATATTATTAAAAATTGATGCAGTCCCGCCTCCTCTCTTGCCTCCCCTGGTGGAGAATAAAAAGTTAAAATTTGGTGGGCAAGCCTCAGTGAGAACAACTGGTGCCTCTGTGCCAAGCCATGTTTCTGTTAAAAGTAACAATAGTCCGTTGCAGTCTGGTGGCAGACCCAAATGACCCAGACGATGGTGGATGTTCACTGAACAGACTGGATTAACCCTGATAATAAAGAAGTCCTGAGCAAAAGCCAAGACAGTCTTCAGAGGCCAACAGTATTCATTACAATACACTGTCCCCTGGACCGGAACAGAAATAGAATAGGTACTCAGTAATTAAATAAGAGTTACTGTATAAATTCTATGATCCTCCCAAACATCCAGATTATTGCTCAGCAAGTCACACATTCCCTGTAATGATAAAATAGGTACCCAGTAGTTACAAATTAACAACATCAGAAGTTCTTTTAAAGATTAAAGACAATAAAACCAGGTGGTCACCTAAAATCATCTTCTGACTCTTAATACCAAGCATCATGTCAATCTAGCCAGTAGTTACGCAGTACAAGATAAGGTCCTGTACCCTTCAGAGCTCAAGTGCTTAATTATGTGAACAAGTCAATATAAAATCGAATCACTTTCTAGGTACAAAATATACTATGGTATATATTATTTAAGGTCCTACTTGCTGTACAGGGTGTGCAGAGTATGTGGACATATTACAGTAAATGAGACTTGGTGCAACAGAGTCAAAATGAGAAGCAGTTTTGGCTTTTGAACAGACACAATAAAGGAGCTCCTCTGTATCTCCTGTGGTATACGGGGCCATTTGTTTTTGTCAGAAGGCTTCTCAACACCTTGCTAATGTGCTACCAGCATGCTGCTACCAGCTTTTCCCTCAAGACAGAAATCCATCCTAATTATTCACATTTTGAGTTGAGCTCTGTGGTGAAGACCCTCTCCCAAGGTAGCAGCCAGCATCTCATACATCACCCTAACTCACCACCCTGAAACTGCATCTACCACACACTCCAAATAACTCTTTATATAGCCCATATGTGTGTCCTGTCCATTTATGGATGTGGGTGTGCATACATAGGTCCATGACAAATTGAATCTAGTGTGTATCTGAGTTCATGACAAGAGTGACTGGGTAAGCATGTATGGTTGTGTCTGGCCACAGGTATGATGGGTCGTGCAAGCCATAATTCATTCTGGGCCTCTCATACACATAAATTCTGCTGTTACATACATATATTTCCGCTTAAATGTTTTTATGCTTTCAACACATAGATGTTTACACTCTCACAACACTATATTTTCACTTCCATATACTTTACTTTCACATGCATGTTTTCATTTTTCATACACTCTTCTTTAACATAGGCTACTTTTGTCCCCTCTTATACAGTACAGTACAGTATGCATATATATAAAGCAGATAAAGTAATTATTATAATTAATGTCGACATTGATAATGACAGCCTTAGCACTGCGTTTATCTCAGTATTAGACTCACTTGGCTTCCATCAGAATGTACATGAACAGACTCATTGTTTTAACCACACCCTCGACCTTGTTCTGACATATGGCATTGAAATCGAAGACTTAATAGTCTCCTCACAGAATCCTCTTTTATCAGACCATCATTTAATAACTTTTGAATTCATATTACCAGACTACCAGCCAGTAGGCAAAAATTCTTATACCAGACTCCTGTCTGATAGTGCTGTAGCTAAATTTAAGGATATGATCCCATCAGTATTTAATTCAATGCCATGTCTCAGTATAAGAGAGGATTCCTATGCTAACGTTAGTCCCTCCCAGATTGACTACCTGGTTAATAGTGCTACAGGATCGTTGTGTATGACACTTGACTCTGTTGCTCCCCTAAAAAAGAAGATAAACAGAAGAGGTTAGCTCCATGGTATACTCCTCAAACCCACAAATTAAAGAAAACTTCACAGAAATAGAAAGGAAATGGCGTTCTACCAATTTGGAAGAATTTCGGTCCGCCTGGCAAGACAGTCTTAAAATATACAGGAAAGCCCTCCGCAGTGCCAGGGCAGACTATTACTCTGCACTAATGGAGGAAAATAAGAACAATCCCAGGTTTCTCTTCAGCACTGTAGCCAGGCTGACAGAGAGCCATAATTCTGTTGAACCATGTATTCCTTTAGCTCTGAACAGTAATGACTTCTTCTCTAAATATTCTCCAATCGCTGCAGCACGTGTTCTGACAAAAACCAGGAAGCGAGATCATATTTCTCCAATACTAGCCACTCTGCACTGGTTCCCTGTAAAGTTTAGAATAGAGTTTAAAATTCTCCTCCTTACTTACAAAGCCATAAATGGCCAGGCACCTTCTTATCTTAAAGACCTCATAGTACCTTATTGCCCCACTCGAACACTGCGTTCCCAGAATGCAGGTCTACTTATGGTTCCTAAAGTCTCAAAAAGCAGAACAGGAGTCAGAGCATTTAGCTATCAAGCTCCTCTCCTGTGGAACCATCTTCCAGTCTTTGTCCGGGAGGCAGACACTGTCTCTACATTTAAGAGGAGGCTTAAAACTTTCCTTTTTGATAAAGCTTCTAGTTAGGGCTGGCTCAGGCTTGTCCTGGACCAGCCCCTAGTTATGCTGCTATAGGATTAGACTGTCGGGGGACCTCCAAAAATACACCGAGCTCCTCTGTCCTTCTCTCCCTCTCCATCTGCACACTTTCATGTCCTACCACGGTGTGTTACTAACTTAGCTCCTTCCCCGGAGTCTCTGTGCTTTGGTGTCTCGCAGGTTCCCATGGACAGTGGCTGAATCTGGATTGTGGATTGCGGTTGCATCTCCTGCCTTAGCCCTGCCTGACATCCACTGCAACTGCTACTACTGTTATTACATCCACTGTCACTGTTACTGTGACTGCATGTCTGTCTGTCTGTCTGTCTGTCTGTCTGTCTGTCTGTCTGTCTGTCTGACTGCATTTCTGTCTGTCTCTCTCTGTCTGTCCCACTCTTCCTCTCTTGCTCTCCCTCTCTGACTCAACCGGTCGAGGCAGATGGCCGCCCACCCAGAGTCTGGTTCTGCTCGAGGTTTCTGCCTGTTAAAAGGAAGTTTTTCCTCGCCACTGTCGCCAAGTGCTTGCTCATGGCGGAATAGTTGGGTCTCTAGATAAAAGAGCTCGGCCTGTACCAGCTCTATATAGAAAGTGTCCTGAGACAGCTTCTGTTGTTTGGCGCTATACAAATAAAATTGAAATTAAATTCCCGCACCCATATATTTTAATTCTTTGAATGTAATCACTTGACTCACATACCATAGATACACCCACTTTCCAGTTTCTTTGCTCCACCAAGCTAAAAGTAATGCAGCCTAATACAAGAGTCCTGTGATTGTTCCTCTATAATCTTGTTACATTAAATGTACAAGTCTGGAATATTTGGATTGAATGAGTTGACTTTGCAAACGAGAGCTTCACGATTGTGTTTTCTTTTTTCATTATTCTTTGAAACAATTGTTCACATGGTATGAAAAGTTTTTAATGAAAATGGTTATCATTGTTGTACCTGAGAAAAGAGAGAGACAGGAGTGAATAAAAATTAAACGCATCCCAGCATTACTCTCACACTCAAAGTATCATTTTGAGTAGGGATGTATCACAGAGATACAGTGAGCTGGGAGAGAGTATTTTAAAATGTGAATGCAAGGGCGAGTGAGAGAGCAACTAAGTGAAAGGAAGAAGGAAAGAGAAATGGAGAGGGATGAGCAAAGAAAAAATGAGAGATAGCAAGAGAAAGATTGAGAGACAGTGTAACAGAGTAGTGTGTATCAGTACCTGTATTCTACCTGACCTGTGTGTGTGTGTGTGTGTGTGTGTGTGTGTAGGTGGAGGGACTTCACTGCTGTGAGCCAATGGCTATGGTGTAGTAATTGAGGACAGGTGTGAATTAGGTGCCTCACTCCCTGGGGGTATTTAAGCTGCAGGCTGCAACCACTGCTTTCCCTAACTCTGTGTGTTCTCCAACCTGCAGGTATGTGTGGCTAGGGAGAGGAACTATATTGGTTGTCTTATTTGTAAAAGAAATAAAATAAATACCATGTGAATGGCTCTACCTCTGTGTGTTCTCCAACCTGCAGGCTGAAGTCCCCCCCATATGACGCAGCCTGAAGGCAGAGTTTGGTTTCTGTAAAGGCTGAAGATCGATGCCAGCCTAGTTTGTGGCAACAGCCTGAAACTACCCATCAAGTAAAGGCTATGTGTGACAACAAACTACAGTCATAGAAGCAACCAGTGTGCAGCTAGAATGGACCTTGGCCTGCTCTCCTCCCCCTGACTCGGCGAGTAAAAGATAGACATTCCCCCTCAAGACCATTAGGCCATCGCTCTGTTTTTTGTTTTGTTTTTTAACTTAGGTGTGAATAAATTGTGCTTTTTAACCCATTTTAATGTTGTGATTGCTTTTTCTCTCCACAATTCTGGTGGTCAAAGTGCTAACCTGCAGACCCACTGCAAGTATCACAGTGGGTTCTTATAACAGTATCTGTGGAGAAGGGAGAAAGAGTGTGTCCATGTATTCATCATGCAGGGACATAAATCTGTTTAAACAGTCACGTTGTGGGGACTCGCCTTCATTATGGAGACAAAATGCAAGTCCCCCTAATGTAAATAATTTCACTTTAGGATGACTGGGGTTAAGATTAGTGTAAGATTAGGTTTAGGCTAAGGTTAAGGCTAGGCAAGTAGTGGTTATGGTCATGGTTATGGTTATGGTTAGGCTACGCCTCCAGGAAATGAATATAAGTCTGTGTAATGTCCCCATATATATGATGGAAACGCAACAGTGTGTGTGTGTGTGTGTGTGTGTGTGTGTGTGTGTCTGTTTGTGTGTCTGTGTCTGTGTCTGTGTCTGTGTTTGTGTGTGTGTGTCCACATGTATGTAGTGGTATATTGTCTCACCTGCGGTCTTCATTTGTTTCATTTATTGTCCTCTCTGCTTCCTCATATTGCACATGATTATAGTCGGCAGCATATTGTTAGGGCAAGCTAACTAACCTGGCAAAATAAAAATAAACACATTCAAAGTACTGCACTCTTCCCGTAGGCCCACCACCTGCAGGAAGGATCAGAAGGGGCCGGTGCTATCTGATATGGGTGGCAGTCGTGGGCGGGGGCCCCAACGACCCAAACCCTGGACAAGGACTCTGGCTATGGGGACATGGAATGTCACCTCACTGTGGGGGAAAGAGCCTGAGCTAGTGCGGGAGGTTGAGTGGTACCGGCTAGAGATAGTCGGGCTCACCTCCACGCACAGTCTGGGCTCCGGAACCCAACTCCTTGAGAGAGGCTGGACTCTCTTCTACTCTGGAGTTGCCCGCGGCGAGCTGGTGTGGGCTTGCTTATAGCCCCCCAGCTCAGCCGCCATGTGTTGGAGTTCTCCCCGCTGAGCGAGAGGGTCGCTTCCCTGCGCCTTCGGGTCGGGGATAGGTCTCTCACTGTTGTTTCGGCCTATGGGCCGAACAGCAGTGCCGAGTACCCGGCCTTCTTGGAGTCCCTGGGAGGGGTACTGGAAAGTGCTCCAACCGGGGACTCCATTGTTCTGCTGGGGGACTTCAATGCCCACGTGGGTAGCGACAGTGATACCTGGAGGGGTGTGATTGGGAGGAACGGCCTCCCCAATCTGAACCTGAGTGGTGTTCTGTTATTGGATTTCTGTGCTAGTCACAGTTTGTCCATAAACAACACCATGTTCAAGCATAAGGGTGTCCATCAGTGCACGTGGCACCAGGACACCCTAGGCCGGAGGTCAATGATCGACTCGGGCGGTTGTAGAAGAAAAAACTCGGGTCTGGGAGGAGTTCGGGGAGGCCATGGAGGAGGACTACCGGTCGGCCTCGAGGAAATTCTGGCAAACCATTCGGCGCCTCAGGAAGGGGAAGCAGCTTTCTGTCAACATTGTTTACAGTGGAGATGGGGAGCTGTTGACCTTGACTGGGGATATGACTGACTTGACTGGGGAGGAATACTTCGAGGATCTCCTCAATCCCACTGTCATGTCTTCCGTAGAGGAAGCAGAGACTGGGTATTTGGAGGTCGATTCATCCATCACCGGGGCTGAAGTCACTGAGTACCTCAAGTCTCTGGATGTTGTAGGTTTGTCTTGGTTGACGCGCCTCTGGACTGGCAAACTGGGGTGGTGGTCCCTCTTTTTAAAAAGGGGGACCGGAGGGTGTGTTCCAACTATCGGGGGATCACACTCCTCAGCCTCCCTGGGAAAGTCTATTCCAGGGTACTGGAGAGGAGAATCCAGCCGATAGTTGAACCTCGGATTCAGGAGGAACAATGCAGTTTTCGCCCTGGCCGTGGAACACTGGACCATCTCTATACCCTCCACAGGGTGCGTGAGGGTTCATGGGAGTTTGCCCAACCAGTCCACATGTGCTTTGTGGACTTGGAGAAGGCATTCGACCGTGTCCCTCGTGTCATTCTGTGGGAAGTGCTCCGGGAGTATGGGGTTGGAGGCCCTCTATTGAGGGCTGTACAGTCCCTGTACAACCGGAGCAGGAGCTTGGTCCGCATTGCAGGCAGTAAGTCGAACCTATTCCCGGTGCATGTTGGACTCCGGCAGGGCTGCCCTTTGTCACGGGTTCTGTTCATCATTTTTATGGACAGAATTTCTAGGCGCAGCCAGGGGCCGGAGGGGGTTCGGTTCGAGAGCCTCCAGATTTCGTCTCTGCTTTTTGCGGATGATGTTGTCTTGTTGGCTTCCTTGAGCGAGGACCTTCAGCATGCACTGGGGCGGTTCGCAGCCGAGTGTGAAGCAACTGGGATGAGAGTCAGTACCTCCAAGTCTGAGGCCATGGTTCTCGACCGGAAAAAGCTGGCTTGCTCCCTTCAGGTTGGGGGAGAGTTCCTGCCTCAAGTGGAGGAGTTTAAGTATCTTGGGATCCTGTTCACGAGTGAGGGAAGGATGGAGCGTGAGATTGACAGGCAGATCGGTGCAGCGGCTGCGGTAATGCGGTTGCTGTACCGGTCTGTCGTGGTGAAGAAGGAGCTGAGCTGAAAGGCGAAGCTCTCGATTTACCAGTCAATCTACGTTCCTATCCTCACATATGGTCATGAAAGAAAGAACGAGGTCCCGGATACAAGCGGCTGAAATGAGTTTCCTCCGCAGGGTGGCGGGGCGCTCTCTTAGAGATAGGGTGAGGAGCTCTGTCACCCGGGAGGAGCTCAGAGTAGAGTCGCTGCTCCTCCACATCGAGAGGAGTCAGCTGAGGTGGCTCGGGCATCTCTATTGGATGCCCCCTGGACGCCTCCCTAGGAAGGTCTTCCAGGCATGTCCCACCGGGAGGTGGCCCCAGGGAAGACCCTGGGGACCTGAGGACACGCTGGGGTGACTATGTCACTCGGCTGGCCTGGGAACACCTCGGGATCCCCCCGGAAGAGCTGGGGGAAGTGTCCGGGGAGAGGGAAGTCTGGGCATCCCTGCTCAGACTGCTCCCCCTGCGACCCGGCCCCGGATAAGCGGGAGAAAATGAATGGATGGATGGAAAGTACTGCACTGTGATACTGGATCAGTCATCGTGAAGACTACCATACTGAAGATGAACTTTTGAGCCTTTGTGGTGTGCTATGAGGTTGAGTTGATTTTTATCTACTTTATCTATATGCTTCTTCACAATGATCTCTTTCCTAAACCCTAAGTCAGCTTCTCTTGCCTTCTCATACCTTTTCACCTAAGCAAATAACTCCACAAAAGAATAAGATATTACTCCACTGGAAGAAAGTACATGCATACAATGTCATCCCTGCGCTGCTGCTGTTGTACATCAGCTGATACAGCTGAAGCCAGTGTAACCTGAGGCAGCTCAGTGCTAACTGACAATATTTATAGTCGGATGAAACAAGGCAAACGACAAACTAAATGTCCCGCCAAATATTTTTGTCAGCATTTTCAGGCAAATGTGTAACTGCATTACACACATTGGTAACACTGCTTTGTACTTGCATGCGCAAGAGTAACGTTAGCTATAAACTTATCTTTGTTGAAATGATGGAAATCAGTCATACTGAGCTGCTCTGGGTGGAAACAGACAGTGTCTGTTTGACAGACGCTATGGGAGCTAATGGTGAAACGCAGTAAAAGGACAATATTAAAAAGTAACATTCTTCAAGTTGCTTGGTAACATTGAAACATTCTATTTAGTTTTCAGTTCTATTCTGTCTTTCCTTATGTGAACAAATATTAAGATGCAAACTAGAGATACGTGTTTTTCATTGAATGGACAATATATATTTGATATATGCGTATGAGTGAAAGATGTTTGCATGTGAAATGAGTATGTACTTAAGTCAGAGGCGGAGAGTAAATTGTGGCTTGCATGGCTCTTCATACACATGGTTATGTTTGTGTTAAAGTGAAATAAAAGTGTATGTGTGTGCGTATGTGTCTGGGTGCATTTTTGTGTGTCTGTGTGTTCCATGTTTGATGATGGTGTGTGTGTGTGTGTGTGTGTGTGTGTGTGTGTGTGTGTGTGTGTGTGTGTGTGTGTGTGTGTGTGTGTGTGTGTGTGTGCATGAATGCAGGTTGGCTCTGTTAATTCTCTCTGACTCTGGACTCCTGGTAATTTGTTGGCAGCTTGTTCAAAAGAATGGGGCCTGAATTATTCACTTTTTCCTCTCTGAAGAAGGATGTTTTTTTCCTCTTCTGGCTCTTAGTTTCCAAATTGAATTCTCTGTGGGTGCTCTTGATTCAACTGGAGGATATTTTAAAATATTGAAAAATCAATTTTAGATAGAGCTTAATATGACAATCAGTACAGTAAAAAAAAGAAGGCAATACAATATGACTCAGAGTGCCAATGCTTTGTGAGAAAGAGAAATGCAGTCAGACTCTTGGTGCTCAGTCCTCATCAAAGACACTCAGGATGATAAAGGCATTCTTAATTTAGCTCAGTCTCAAATGACAAGAGATAAGAGAAATTCTATCTTTGGTCTTTCAAAATGGAAGATGAATTATACAAAGCATCATCTATTGAGTACTGAAAGCTAAACTCTGAAAAATGTCTTCAGACATTCAAGTTAAGTTGCAGGGTTTTCTTACTGGTCTACAGAGCACTGAATGTTTGTTGATGCGAAAGGTGTTTTTCAATGGAGGTGCAGTCCTGAGAAATGCATTTGTGTAGACTGAAGTACAGTGTGCAGGGTCAGAATATCTGTGGCCTGTTTCACCATCTATACACAAGTTCTCTTTTAAATTAAGGTGCAAAATCCACACTAAACAATTTGTGGAAACTAGTTAGTTTGACACCAAAGCACTATGATTAGGTGATAATTATACAATCTCTCCAGCCGGTGCAAAATAACAGTGACATTGAGAGGTGAAAGCAACATAGGGTACCCTAATATTGGGCAAATGAAAATGTAATGTTATAACAAACACATAATAGGTCACATTGGCAACCTGTTGTAAATTGGTCGCTGTGATTTAGAAAGTTATCTAACCCCATATACTTGCTTGCAAACACTATCTCATTATTATCTTATGCCAGATTTAGTTGTTTCCGACTTCGCTAGCCCTATAACATAGTGTAATGTTATGTTTGTTAGTTATGTTGTTAGTTTGTGTATTGTTACAGTGTGTGCTATCATGGAAAACATGCTGCCAATGCAAAACAGTCAGTAATATTTGTTCCTCCTCATTTTCCAAGTTATCCCACCTTTCAAAACCATGCTCTATGCCAACCAGTATTTTACAGAGGACTTTACACATACGTAAGAGCTAGGTGTAAAATTGTAAGTAAAGTTGTAACTTATGCCTACGTTGGAACTATTTCAGCTGGTGCGACCCTTAATATGTTAATAGCACATAAACTCTGTCCTAAGTTAGAAATTAGGTTCAAACTAGGCTATGTTTAAATTTACGCAGAGCTGGTGCAACACAGTGTTGCTTTGTCAGACATTAAATATTTAAAGGACTAGCACAATTTTCTCAGTCTGTTCCGCTTGTTAGATTCAATCACTACATTCACAACCAGATAACCAGAGCCCACTTGCAGCTCCTGTCTTTTGACTGTACTAGCCCAGATCTTTAAGTGTTGAATGATTTGTGGTATGTGTTGACTTGTGATATAAAAGCTCCTTGTTACTCAATGTTACTTTTGGAGATCCCTGTTAATAATCAGCTAGTTCTTGTAACCACTAGAGTGCACCCTAATCCTGCTGCACCTCCCTCTCCCAATTCTCATCCTTACTGGTAAGTGTCCGACCTGCACAGAACCCTGACCTCAAGCCCATCCAAAAGCTTTGGAATAGGTTGGGACATGAGCTGTGAGCCAGGCCTTATCAGACAGCACCTGTGTTGGGCCTAACTAATGTTCTTGGGTTTGAATGAAAGTAAATCTGTGGTGGTTTGTTGGATTTCCCTGTGTTTATCTGTGTACTATGGAGTTGTGTGGGGCTTGTTTTCCGTGTGGCCTTGGGGCATGGTTTGGGAGCTAGCCCAGACGTAGCTGGTGTGAATCACAATCCCAGATGGGATAAATACTGTGGACAGTGGAGGACTCATTGCCAGATAATTTCTGCCACTCAGTGGTATTGATGGCTGTTCACTAGTGTCACCTGAGAAACTAATTATCTATGTTTGCAAATCTACGTTATGTCCCTCACCACCCAGCCTCTCTTCGCCACCAGCCTCAAGCTTCAATCCTGCAACCTCCACCACTAAGTAAGTAAGTAAGTAAGTAAGTAAGTAAGTAAGTAAGTAAAATTCATTTACATAGCACCTTTCACAAATAAAAAATCACAGAGTCCTTTACAGCAAAAAAAGCAGAAGGATAAAAACAGAAATGATGCCAGTAAGAATGTAAGTATAAGTAGTAATACTGATAAAACAGGGGAGTAATAGCTAAGAACAGCAAAAAAAAAAAAAAAAAAAATAGAATGGAGCAGGTACTGGTCAACCGAAGACCTGTCTGAATAAAAGCATTTTCAGCTGCCTCATAAAAATTTCACTAGAGTCGGCCAATCTCAGTGTTAGAGGAAGTGCATTCCACAGCTTCGGTACGAGAACTTGAAAAGCATGGTCACTTGGATTGGGATTCAGCAAGTAGTTTTAGTTGGCCAGACCTAAGAGCTCTGTTTGGGGCATACGGGTGAAGGAGATCGGCAATATACCTGGGTGTTTGACCGCGCAAAGCCTTAAAAGTTAGCACCAATATTTTGAAGTGAACATGATAAGTGATCGGGAGGATTGGCTTAAACAGGTAAAAAGGGCATTACCTTAATCTAAACGAGATGAGATAAAAGCATGTAAAATCATTTCTAGTTCCACCTTGGATACCATACATTTTAGCCTAGCTATATTGCGCAAATGGAAAAAACAAGAGCGTGTTAACTGGCTGACATGGCTGTCTAGTGATAGAGACTGGTCAAAAGACTTACCTAGATTTCGAAGGCAGGGTTTAACACAATCACTTAAAGGCCCAATATGCTGCTTAATGGAAGGTATCCATTTTGGGGGAGCAAGTATAAGTGCTTCTGTTTTGATTGTATTTAATTGAAGGCAGTTTTCCGATAACCAGATTTTAATGGCCTGCAGTCATTTAAAATTGATAGTTTGTTACTCTCGTCTCGTTTGAATGAGTAATATAATTGAATGTCATCAGCATACAAATGATATGACATCCCACTAAAACAGCTAATTATCTGATCAAGAGGCAACAAATATAGTGAAAACAGTATTGGACCCAGGACAGAACCCTGTGGGACACCACAAGACAGAGGGGCTGTGTCAGACATAAACTGACCCAACAGACAACCTCCTGTGAGAGAGGTAGGATGAGAACCAGTCCAAGGCAGATCCTGAGATACCCACCAAATGCTTTAGCCTATCAAGCAGAATACCATGATCCACAGTGTCAAAAGCGGAGCTCAGGTCAAGAAGTACCAATAATGAGCATTTGGAGGGAGCAATTGTTTGTGCTGTTTGTGATTAATTGTGCTTTCGCCAGTGCCTCCACCACCATGTGCCACTCCGCAAGTTGTCATTCTGCAGCGCACTAGGGATCTGCTCTCCACCTCTGGACCCTGTGTCTCACCAGCTGCTCACATAAACTCTCACGTTACCATTCACAGATGCATCTGGAATCATTATCTTTGTTCACGATAAATTGTTTTTTCACTTTCCGTCTGAGTCTGCTTCTGAGTCCAGAACCCACCCGCAGAATGTAACAAAATCCCTGCAGCCAGGTTCAACATCTGGTGGAAAAACAGAACCCAGAAGAGTGGAGGTTGTTGTAGCAGCACATTAAAGGTGCCCTGGGGAGGTTTCCTGGAAACAAACACTCAGTGTTAATCACCAGAACTCATTGTGTGTATCCTCCATGTCTCACAAGTGTGTCGAATTAATTTCTGTCCTCATGAAACATTTGCAAAACTGGTTTAAAATCCAGCACTTTAAATCCAGCATTATTCATTTTAATTTGCCACCAGTCTGCTTCTTTCCTGTCTTTGTTAGGAGCATTGCAGCATTTTTTTGGCATGTTATTGCCACCTGTAGATCAGTGGAATAATCAGACACCATTGACAGGCTTGTGTATTGCATCTCAGACCCATCACAGTCCCACTCATAGAAAAAACAGCTCCACAGCATTAATAGACATCAAAAAATTCCACAGGGAATCTTTAAAGACCAAGGTTTTAGAATGTAAAGATTTGGGGAAAACTCCTACCACCACTTTGTAACACTACCTCTAAACAAAAATTTGTCCTCCATTTTCTAGTTCTACCTCCCTTAGTATTTTCCTGTTCTTGTGAGGGTTCAATCTATTTACTTCATTCCAACACAGCTGGAGACTGTGAGTCTTTAGATGTTCAATATGAAGAGATCCATACTTTTATTAAGATCCATATTTTTATTAATCACCACACAACATGCCATGCATCGGTGAACACAGCAACACACACAACATGCACATGTCATGCTTAAAGTGAAATTATTCCTCCGTGTTTGACCCATCCTGGTAAGTCCTTCCTCCATGACAGACCAGGAGCGATGGGCTGCACTCAGTTTTTTCCTTATTAGGATTTAAATTGTCCAATTGCTTAGTGTCTTTTTCTGATGCATCAGTTTTGTGTGTGTGTGTGAGTGTGTGTGTGTGTGTGTGTGTGTGTGTGTGTATGTGTGAGGCCTGACTCAAGTAAAAAATATTAAAAAAAAGGTCTGAGATCTCAGACCTTCAGATCTCAACTCCTCCAATAGAAATGGGAAATCCGTTTTTTTTTTTTTGTCCCACCACCCTCCTGGAAAACAGGTGGCCATCAGATCCAGAACGTCCTTTGCAGACTCTTCAGGCGGAATCCAGTCCATGGATAGCACTGCTCATTCTTTAAAATGATTCTATCAACGGAAAACCAGCCTGCACAAAACATGCAGAGCAATTACTCCACACAGCCTGTGTTAGCTCACGTGCAGTGCACCTGCTAAAAAAAAAAACACGTGTAGGGGGTGCTAGCTTAGTTTTTCACTGCTAACACAGCTAACTACTCAGTTGCAGCTCAAAATAATCACTTCCTCACAAAAAATAGCTTATCCTGACTGGTTTTATAGTTTAAAGTGTACACTGATTCACACTATTTGTTCATACATTTTAGAAACAGACTGCTAAATGCATACATTTAACACTCACCAGGATATTCTTTAACAATATTCCACTCTCCTTGGCTTAAACCATCACAGGACTCGACCATATCACTTCACAGCTTACAAAAAGGACATTTTCAGTGGTAAAACTGTTATTTTCCCAAATTGTTTTCTCATCCAACTCTCAGAGAAGGCGGAAAAAAAGTTTGGTTTTTCTTTCTCTCTCTGACTGGAGCTGCCGAGTGCAGTGCTGCGGTGTGATGCATTATTGTACATAGGAAAACACAAAATTTGGCAGAAAGACTCACATTAACTGGAAAATGAAAATAAAATAAAAGTTTTAACAATAAAATAACACTGGGTTACATACATTACAATACACACATAACTCGTGTCATTCTCTGCACTGTGAAGATCATATGTGATGCAGCCTATATCATTACAAATGTAGAAGCCAAGTGGCCCGGCTCTGTACATGATTCCTGGATGTACTGGGAGTGTAGTCTGAGCTACAGATTTGCAAGTGCAAGGAAGCTAAAACTCTGTACAAATGTTCTTTGTCTCCCTTTTTAACGCGCTCAAATGTGTCCTCTATAATTACAGGAGTGTTTGATGGCTACCTACTGGGGGATCGAGGCTATCCATGCCAGCCCACTCTGTTGACCCCTTACCCTGACCCTGAGCCGGGGCCCCAACAACGTTTTAATGTGACCACTGCAGGACTGGAGCCCGGGTTGAGATGGCCATAGGCATACTCAAATCCTGGTTCCAGTGCCTGTGTAAGCTCAGGGTCACCCCAGAGAGGGCATGTGACATCACTGTGGCATGTGTTGTTCTCCATAATATTGCAACTATTAGAGGAGAGCAACACCCTGCCACACAAATGAATGACCCTGAGGATGACCATCCCATCCACCCTGCAGATGTCCAGGATGGAAGGGCTGTAAGGGACCTAAACAGCAGAAACTACTTTTGATTAAAACAGTCAAATAATGACAAATTCACATGTGGTTTGGTCTTCTTTATTCCCTAAAAGTACAAAAGCAGCATTTATGATTTGTAATATAGTTCCATCCATTAACGTATTTCACCTGTGAAGCGATCCAGACATCATTTCCTTTTCACTTTTCCAAAGTCAATTAAAAAATAAAATTAAAATCAAAGTAAGGTACAATCATAGCCTAGAAAAATATGACTTACCTTTATGAATGATGTTTTTATATTTCATTTTTTGCTGCTTCTTTCTCCCCTGTTGGATTGCACCTAAATGAAAATCTGATTTTATTCCTACTTATATTCATAACTGTATGCTATGATCTTAAGTACGGTTAAATGTTAAGTCAGTGGAATAGTACAGTACATTCAAACTTATGCGTTGACTCGGGTAGTAGTTTCCTCCCATGCCATTTCTCTCTCCTTCGCTGCTGCAGCGGTGATACACTTACGCCGAAATATGTGCTGATACTCCCCATAGACCCTCAATACGACCTCCAACTCCAACGAGGTAAAATAACTTGATCTTTTTTTTTTTCAGTTGACATGGTGACTCGTGGAATCGGGGCTCTATTGATGATGGCTTTTTATAGTGGTTGTGCACACGCGCAACTCAAGGTTAACATACTCAGAGTCGATTGAACTAACTCAGATCAGCTGTGCTGGAACCAGATACTCAGAGGGTGCTTTTCATTTCGTTGAATTGTGCCTCCTCGTCTCCTCTCTCCTTCGTCAACCCGGAAGTTGTTTCCCCTCCGCCATGATGAAGGATCTTCCAATTGCTTAAATGCACCTGAAGGAGACGAGGAGAGAGGAGAGAGGAGGCTTCTGAAGGAGATCAGAGTGAGGATACACCGGTGTAGCCTACGCGGAAGTCTTTTATTATTTAAGGGGCGTGTCGTATGTGGCACACGTTTGAATCATGGCAGGAGCAGGTCTGACGCTGTGGCGCGAGGATTTTTAATTTCGGAGTTTCGTCTCCTCTGTCCTCACGTCTCTTCCTCGCATCCCTCTTTCATGTCCTTGCTATGCAGAGCTAAGACGCGAGGTTTCCCATCTCAGAGAGTTTCCCATCTCAGAGTAAGTCAACTCAGAGTTCAGGGATAAACTCTGAGTTTGTTGAACCTCCTACCTGGAATACCCCCCTGTTCTTCGGAGATCCCTTAGTTACTTCCACTCTCTTTTGGAGTGTGTTATTTTGTCCACTCTTTATGAGTGTGTCTTGTGTTCTTCATTCATTGTTAAAATAAATGTTCTGTTTTGTTTTCTAAAAAACCTCTGGTCAGCATCATTGGGTCCTAAAAATTACTCAGGGGAAAAGTCTAACAATTTTAGTATATGCTCACCATTTTGCAAATTGGAACAATGGTTTGATTGTACGAGTCTTGTCTTTAAAAGTGACAAATACTCTAAAAATGTAATAATTTCTTATGGAATTTCTCTTCTCTGAAAAAACATGATCTAACTTGAAATGTTACCATTTCAAGCAAAAACTGCTGATTTGTATCTGTCATCCGAAACTTAGTCTCTCAGTTAAATCATTCAGGCCGATGACAGCAAAGACAGAAAATTAATTCAACCTCAGTTTCCAGTAGTTAGAAAATACACCAGAATTAGTTTACAAACAAAAGAGGACAATATTCAAGTACTTACTACTACTGATTTTAACTGTCTTGTCGGATAGTTTCCAAATTATTTGAGGTGCCACTTGAGGAAAAAAAGAAGGTGGGAGAGCTTCAAAGAGGCAACCAGGGTGACATGTCTGAGCACACTGGATCAGAGTAACTTTCAGCAGCACCAGTTCAGTGGAAACACATGCCTGACTGGCTAAACATCAAACCTTAAGCGCTAAATTCTTTCAAATCAGTCATTCCTCAGAAAGCCTTGATGTTTGGATCATGTGCAATCACCGTAGTCGATGGCAGGAACCTTAATTACTCATAACAGGTATTTCTGTCCACCCCTCTACACCCTCTGTGCATTTGTCCTCATAGACTTGTCCTTGTGTAGCAGTACGATGTGCTGCTTTGGCTGAATCCAGGTGGGTCTACTGCTCTGTACTCTACCTGGCACATTACCCCATAGATATACAAAGAAAGGCTAGATAGCTTACAGACGCTGTGAGCCAATGAGGGCTGACGTCGCTACGCGGCGGCCATCTTACCTAGGGGCTGCTGGCTCACTGATAACATTAATGCCTATGGAGCATGTACTATTTAATTAACCATAACTTGCTCAATTTTCAACCGATCTTTAAACGGTTTGATTTGTTATAAACGCCAGAGATGTAGTTATGTTATTGCATATTTACGGATAATTATAACCATGGACTTTCATATTAAATTAAAAAAGTAGATAGTAGACCATTATCTGCCATAGCTGCACACATATACAGTGAAATTAAATCGTCAGTGTTTATGTTAAACATTTAATAGTTTGATATTTTATATTTCTAATTAATACATATATTAAATATAAAGGGGTAAGTTGACCCACATGATATTTCAAACTTAACCTGAATAATGTATGTACATTATATGAATTGTGATTCATATTGGCAATTTACTCCAAGGCTTTTGGTTCATCTTGCCCCATGACCATCGTTTTGATAAAACCTAATTAATTTAATGATTCAGAATGATCTTTTGCTAAATGATTCACATAGTTCTATACATTGAATATCACTAACATGCATAATGTATAAGTTTAGACCTGGGTCCATTTGCTTTAGCATAAAAAATAATTATACCACAGCAGTCAAAGAATTCCACAGCCAGTTGGAAATGATGTTTGTGTTCTTATTTTAGGGTCTCGTGACAACTCATGTGTATAGTTTTAAAGATCAAGGGGATGGTTTGTTCATCTTACCTGTTCTACCCTACATATATTTTATTCTAAATTTTTAAATAAACACATTCAGTAACATGACATCAAGGTTTCTTTTATTAACAGGTGCGCACAATTACAAAACAATTCAAGATTCACTCCAAACCAACAGTCACTCTAAACCATGCAACATTCACTCCAAACCAACATGCACCCAAAACCAACATATTAACATATAACATAGGCCTTTATAGCCTTGGGGCAGGAAGGCAATGCGTACAGGTGGTCAGGGGCCTTCCTCTTCAGGCTCTTTCTCCTCTCTCCAGTGGCTGCCTGAGGCTTTGGAAAAATATATAAATAATAATAATAATAATAATAATAATAATAATAAGGACAGTATTAACGGTAACTTTTTAACAATTCATGTTCACCTATCAGTGCTGAGTTCAAGACAATGCTATGTTCTTTAAATCTACAAAATAAAACCCAAATCAGTGCTCTTGTAATAAATTGATTTTAATAAACTGGCTTGGCTAAAGGCGAAATTATGTTTTGGGTCTCTAGACAAAATTGTCAGTTTTGATTGTAAAGGTTCCCTTCACCTTGTTGTAGTTTGTACATGCTTATTCATAAAAGTGTATGAGTGACATGAGCAAGTGATAGCCTGTGGTTCTCAATCCTTTTAAACAGATTACCACCTCAAATAATATCGGGTTCTTCAAGTAACACCATCATATCCCTTCCTGGGCACCACTGAGATAAATGATTTAATGATAAGCCATATGATGCTCTTAGTTGTGTACAAATACTCACATCAGGTGGAGGCTCATCCTGGTGCAGGTCCATGGACAGGTTTTCTTCTGCTCTTCTAGAGGCAGCAGTGCTTCTTGTTGCTACCGGCTAAAATATACAGTTAAATATTAAAATGTCCTTAATGCACAACACTTTATGTATTCCTAAACTTGCAGAAATCGTGACAATACGTATATCACATATTCTTGTTGGCCAATGATACACATACCCTTTGGAGATGAGCAGGGAAGTTGAAAATGGTTGGCACAACACCAGCCTTAAGCCGGACAGTCTGCCCTGTCCTATCAAAATCCTCACTCCTGAAATGTTCGCTGCACAGTTTGCAGTTTTTTGATGCAACAAAACCGTCCCTTCTTAGAGCAAGTTCCCATTGCCTCCTCTTCTCTGTGTTTTGGGGAAACCTTAAAAACATGAGAAGATACCAAGATATATGAATCATTGACAACATTTTACACCCTTCTTACCTTTAACATTATTGGTAAGGACAAAAATACTGAGCTAAATTATGATATTGTTGGGGTAATTCATGTAGCCTATGCTTGAATGCCATTATGAAAACCTAAATAACAGTAACATGTTAAAAGAAATGTGAAAAAGAAATATTCAATGATTATTATGTAAACAAATGGTAGAAACATTTCTAAA
Organism: Chaetodon trifascialis; assembly: GCF_039877785.1. NCBI lineage: Eukaryota > Metazoa > Chordata > Actinopteri > Chaetodontiformes > Chaetodontidae > Chaetodon > Chaetodon trifascialis. The sequence continues at coordinate 4,151,638 of NC_092062.1, read as the reverse complement.
ACATCAGGGTCAAAATAATTTGTATTATACAAGTACAAATCCACTAAGTTAGCAACAATTATCCTAAATATGTCCCTCAAGTCATTTCTTACGAGTGAAAAGTGATTCCACGGGCTCTTGTTTTGAAGGAACGTTCGTTTGAGCATCCATATGCTGCACAAAAGTGTGGCATCTTGTACTGTAGGGGGGTATTTCTGCAAACACAAAGCCAGCCAGTTACTGTATCACAATAAATCTAAAACAAGGATATATTTCACTAATGAAACAGCTTGGAAATCATGTTAAAACGAAGGAGTAATTATGCCTTTCCCACCTGTATAGAATTAAGTCCAGGTTACTTTGTAATAGTGGCTCACATGTCTCATTCACAACCTCTTGTTTCTTTGCTAGCTAATACCCAACTGCATCCACACAAATTGTCATTTAGACAAAATATGTTGTTGTCATACAATTATTATTGGTCTCACGGAAACCTATATAATAATTGAAACTCCTAGATTGCAGCCTTGCAAATGGCTGTAACAAACACACAACTATGCAGCAATTTTTGAAAAGAAAACTGAAATTTCAACAGGTCTGCACGGCCTGAATCATAGCCACGTTAATAAGGTTTTTAATAAACCAAACCGTTTGTAAATCCGTCAAGAATTCAGCAAGTTAAGGGTATTTTTGTTTGTGTAAGTCGCTCACCTTCCATCGACTACGAGAGAGCGCTCCGGAAAAGTCCCCCTAGGTAAGATGGCCGATCGGTGACGACACCGGCGAAAGTCCCATCAGCCATCTAGCCTTTCTATGTATATCTATGGGTTCCTCCCTCACCCTCTCTCTCTTCCTGGCTCGAACGCCCCTCTGCTTCCGGCCCTCTGTTTCCGCCTCCGTTCGCCATGCAGGTAGGTACGCGGCTGCATTATCGGTGGGTTATTTTTAGCTCTCACTAGCTCTTTTTTTAAATGGCTCGACTTTGCGTTTTAGTGGTTCATCGTGCTCAAGGGGAGGGCAGCGATCTCCGTTGTTTGCTATAAACACTAAGAAGACCAGGTACGCATACATTAGCGTATGTTCAGCTCTAGCACAAGCCTGTTAGCCCAGGTGTTAAACCTCTCACCGGTCTGTTTCCATAGCAGATTCTAAAGCAGCACTGGCGCACCACAGATGCTCCCACTTCACACGGAACTGTGTAGAGCCTCCTCGTCTTCCTCCTCACCTGGAGCACACCTGCTGATCTGGACATTAAGGTAAGTGCAGGAACACTGCTGCTTCGCCCTGCTGTCATTGACTGTAGCGTCTTTGCATGCCGCTTCTGCTTCGCTCGCCACTGCCCACTTCGCTTGCTGTCGCTGCTACTGCTTCGTTCAGGGAGTGAATTTAAGTGGCTGCTTAGCCCCTGGTACTCCAACCCAGCTTATGTCTTAATATTGGACTCCAGCGGTGGTTGCACTGCGCTGTGGACTGTGTGTGTGCGCGTGCGTGCGTGCGTGGAGGAGTGTGTGCGTGTGCTGGGCGGGTGAGATGGGGTTAGGGGATCTTACAGTACGTGTTTCTTTTGATTATAGAGTATTATTTTGACTTCATTGGTTGGTTAGTTATTATTTAGTTTTCATTTCAAATTAAGAGTTATGTACATTTGTTTTTGTTTCTCTGGCAGGAGCCTGGGTTCTTTGTTTCCTTTTTGTTTGTTGGTTATTTCTTTTCGTTTGTCCTTTGTGACTTTTAATCAAAACAACCAATATTGCGACTAATTGTGTTCTCCCCTCTCCTTTTAGTTGTTGGGAGCCGACCGTGGTAGTGGTGTCCTGGGTGGCACGTATGAGTGGGGTGCTCCTCCTTTAAGTTGGGTTCCCTCCCGTCCTGGAACTGTCGGTAAGCCTCACTATTGGAGCAGAGTGTTACCACTTTTGTTTCCTTTAACGTTTCTTTTTTTTATCTGGAGTGTAATCAGTTTAATAAATTTGAGCATTTGTTAACATTGAACCACATCTCCTGCCCTGCTTTGTATTCCTTACCTGTGTGCCTTGTCTACTACAATTTCTATTCATCCACAATTCCCTGGGTGAAATTCCCAGGGTGGCGTTGTCGGTTTTCCTGTCAAATTCATATACTTAGATTTTTACCATAATATTGTATTAGCCCTCGTACCGCCACACTTGTTACAAAGATGTCCCGTGCTGCTGCTCACACAAAGCCATCATAGCTGCAGCATGACTCTGTCAGCCTGTTTTATTAACTTTGCCATTGGCAAAGTCCATCTTGTAGGTCCTGCTGCAATCAGCTGTCTGCTCCTCCATTTGTGTATTTAAACTCCTATCAGTTTGGTCGGTGGGAAGTCTTTCTCACACATGAAATGGCTCATTAGCTGCATCAGTCAACTTCTGGCTGGTATAGAGCAGGTGAACTCTAAAGCTGACAGACACACATTTTTAAATGACATGTCCAGCAGACACAGCATTATGATTCATTTAGAATTGTGTTTCTGACCACCTGATAAGAGTAAGGGCAACATTTAGGGCTCTATTTCCACTTCGCCGATGGGGCGTGGCAGTGCAGACTTTGGTATTTTCGTGCACTGCACTGCCAGCGCATCTGCTCCCCCTTCTCATCTCAGTCCCACCCAGCGGCGCAACTCGGAAGGAGGGAGGGGAGAAGGCGTGGAGTGGGTTTGACAAAGCCGAGTCAAATCTTCACCGATCACACCAGCTCCTTGCCTCACCTTTAAAAAATGCTGCTGGCGAGGCGCATGGCAAGTTTTGAGGATGACTGAGCCCGCGCAGGAAAGTGTCCCACTCCCAAACTTCTCCCAGGAGGAGACTGACGTCACTCATGTCTAAATATGAGGTCCTTAGATGGTAAATCCTCGGCCTCCTCCTCCTCCTCCTCATCCTCCTCAAAGCAATGATGTACTCCATCTTTTTAGATCATGTTAAGCATTTCAATGATAACATTTGTATTTGGAATGAAATGACGCTGGTAATAGTGGACACCGATCAGTACTTATATTTTTTCCATGTGTCTGTCTCTCTCTGTCTCTCGAGTGCTCTGAGATAGATGCAGTATATATGCTCTGTAGGATGTCACAGCTGTTTCTGGTTGGCACAGCAACATTAATTGATTAGTTTACATCCCTGTTTCACCTGCATACACTCTGTCAGGGTGAGTGACCAGTCATGTGCCGACCCGGGGAAAGTGGCATACACGTTTATCACCAGGCAATTTGAGTCACGGATCACCAGACATCCCTGTTTCACCTGTGTACATTCAGTCAGGTTGAGTGACCATTACGCGTGCCGAACGCGCTTGTGATGTGGTCAGATGAGATACTGATCAAAATATATAAATTTAGTTCTGACTGTATGTGCTGACTCAGATAGTTGCATTGAATTGTGGCTGTTGCTAATTATTGATCGCAGTGAAATGCCAGACACTGTGGAAACCTGCATGTGAGGTATTGGTGACGTGAGTGCACGACTCCGCTGGTTTACAAAAATCCACTTGCCCAGCGGTGCGCCACTGGTGCACAGAGCTGACCAGGTCTGGGGCGGCAAGCTTTCAGCGCACTTTTGCGCCGCTGGCGTGGACCGAAGTGGAACGAGAATCCAAATCCGCCAGCTGATTATGCCAACACCTCCCTGTACTGCGCCGCAATGCCCGTCCTGGTGCACCTCTGTGCGCCTCGGTTTTCCAAACTACCAAGTGTGCTGTGCGCTGCACAAAAATACGCATCCTGCGTCGCGCCGGCGGCGGAATCGAAAATAGAGCCCTTAGTCTCCTCTTAGCCATTTCTTCATCCTCACCTACTCCTGAGAAAACCTTAAACGAACAGAAGAGGGTGAAATGATCTTATCAATTGTGAAGGGACCAATGTAACGGGGAGCCAATTTGCGGGATTTAACTGAAAGAGGGATGCTACCTGCTACCCTGAGTGGTGCTTGGGTGCTGGAGTCTAACGTTTCTCTGCCATTTTCTTGTTGTGCTCGCTGGTGTGCAGTAGAGCTGCCTGAACATCCTTCCACACAATCCGACGGTTACCCCAACAATGCAGACTGATTTAGAGAACCGGTCCACGATAGTGAGAATAGTGTCATTACCTTTAGACCAAGGCAGGCCAGTGACAAAGTCCACCACGATACGAGACCAAGGTTGGTGGGGAACCAGGAGGGGCTGAAGGATTCCAGATGTGACATGATGCAGTGCTTTGCACCGGGCATAAACTGTACAAGCAGTGACGAACTCCTTCACATCTATCTCCATGGAGGGCCACCAAAACTTCCTCTTAAGGAAAGACAATGTCCGGGCAGTGTCTGGATGACAGGCTACCTTTGACGAAATGCCCCCACAACAGCACCTGGAGTGTACACCTCTGGGGACAAAGAGATTATGAGAAGGGCTGCCACCTCGCAAGAGCAGCACACATGTGGAGGGAAGAATGGTCTTGGGCTTCTCCTCCTCCACCCCTGACTGGGAGAACTGCTGGGACAAGGCATCTTGCTTGGTGTTTTACGTCTTGGCTCAAAAACATGGCCCATTTGGCCTGGCAAGAATTTAGTCTCTTAGGAGTCTGAATGTAGGTAAGATTCTTATGGTCTATCCCCACTATGAATAGTTGCTCGACCCCGTCCAACTAGTGACACCACTCCTTGAGCACCATCTTGATAGCCAGCATCTCCTGGTTCCTCACATCGTAGTTCCTCTCCGCAGGGCTCAGTCTTCAGGACAAGAAGGTGCAGGGATTTAGATGGTGGTCCAGGCCTGAACGCTGGGACAGCACCGCTCCGACTCCGGTGTCCGAGGCAACCACCTCCACAATGAATTGTTTAGAAGAGTCTGGTTGGATAAGAACAGACGCAGAAGTAAACAGAGTCTTAATTTGCTGGAAGGCTGGCCTCCTCATGCCTCCTCAGAACATTCAAACTTTAATTTGGTGGAGGTGGGGAGGGTGGGTGGTGCTACCACACGGCTAAAGTTCAGAATGAAACATTTATAAAAATTTGTGAAACCCATAAACCGATTAAGCTGTTTGTGATTGGTAGGAGTGGGCCACTCAGCCACTGCCTGCACCTGGAGTGGATCTGCTTTTATCAGCCACTTTCAATAATTTCAAAAATGGTACAGATGACTCATGGAAGGCACATTTTCTTGCTTTAATAAAAAGTCTGTTCTCTAATAACCTCTTGAGTGGAGTACAAGCCGAACGTAATGTACATGCTCTTCCAGGTCATCTAAATAAACGAACACAAAATGATCCAGAAAGTCTGTCAAAACGTCAAATGGGTCTAATGTCTGCCTGGGTGGAGACAAGAACCTGCACAGGGGCTTGTGCCCCAGAAGCCGAAGATGCAGCTGAAAGACCAGCCACTTACTAACTGTTGACTGGGTAACCTGCAGGGCCAACCGCTGGCTTGTTTCAACTAAGGTACAGAGTGCCTGATTGTGGTGTCCTATCCACTCGCCCTGCTTGTGTTAAGGGGTCTGAACTGCAAGGTCTCAGTTCTCGGGCCAAGTCTCTGCTGGGTCCATAGTGGCCAGATTGTTCTGTTAAGGTTTAATGTTTTAGAGTAGGACTCAAGGCGACAGAGACAGAGCCAATAAAACAAAATTTTTAATTCCACAAACAGAAAATAAAATGTAGCATTTGAAAAATGTAGCAAATATGCTTTTTTTTTTTTACCTTCTTCCCAAAAGCAAGATGAGAATAGCACTCTCATGCCTGCATGGTAGTTTGCAAGTAGAGAGTTGTAATCAAGCAGCTGGAGTCATGATGTCAGCTTAAGTAAAGTCTAACAACATGCTGGCCAGAATCCATTCAAAGAATCCAAGATGAACACCTCCAAAACTTACTAAGTAACATATTTTACCTAGCTTCTTGAATCCAAGAACAGAAATGTAAAAATCACAATTTGCAACTTTAGGGGGAGTTCAGGGGCAATTTGCCTGCTGGCCAAACAGGTCGGTGGAGGGCACAGTCAACATGGGACTGAACTACATTCTGCAATACCGCAACCACCCAGGGACAAGGATCCTGTTTGTGGACTACAGCTTGGCGTTCAACACTATTGTCCCAGAAATCCTCCGCTTAAAATTCACCCAGCTCCCTGTGCCAGCCTCTACATGTCAGTGGATAACAAACTTCCTGACAGACAGGAAGCAGCAGACGAGGCTGGGGAAAATCACATCCAGCATGACTACACCTCAGGAGACCTGTCTGCTAAAGTCCAGAAGTTTGCAGACAACACAATGGTCACTTGCCTCATCCAAGATAAGATAATTAAGACAGGCTTCAGTAAAAACAACAACAACAACAACACGACACAACAGAAAGGGGTTAAACCCCCCCCCCCCAAAACTTACATAAAAGGACTCCCAGCCATCAAGTGTGACATCACCACTTCATTGTGGGACGAGTTCAGTCTGTAAAACACAAAAAGTACAAAAAGGTCATGCAACGTTTACATTTACTTACATTCTGCATAATATATCCTGTGTATTTCTGTGTATTTTATTAACTTACCCCTGCTCAGGTTCATATCGCCTGTCGTTTCCGTCACTATTGTGCAGAAAATCACTACTGTGACCCAAAAAGTAACTTTTCTGACAAATTTGCTTTTATTTGAAATACCTATATGTATGTAACTATTGGATTGGCATGGAATTTGGTTAAGATATCCATATTTCATTTAGGATGAATTATAAAAAAATTGGGTGAGCCCTTCAGTTCTTAGTTGTTCAATACCTACTACTTCGGTTCATAACCAAATATGATAATAAGTAAGGAGGTTACAAAATCACTGGGATTTGTCTTCTGAGGATGATGGAAATCCATACCAAATTAGATGAAGATGCAGCAAGACATTGTTACCCTGTTAAACCTTGTCCCTACAAGATCAAGGATGAGAAAATGCTTATGTGAATCATTCTTTTATTGCGTTTTGGAGACAATGACAAATGATCTTGAATCTGCATCAAAAAGCATTAATATTTGGCCCCTCTTCTAAATGATTCTAAATAATTCAAATAAATATGATTTAGACCACATAATGTTGTGTCTGATGTGTACAGTTTGAGATGCCTAATTATCCATCATAACTTAACCAATTATATGACGTCAGGTCATGGTCAAGTGTGTTGGAATGTTCACTCCAGGCAGCTGTTAGAGAACATAGAAGAACACAGAAGAACATAGAGAGCACTGTTAAATATCCCAAAAACATTAAACCATCTATAAATAAAACCCCTATGCTTGCTCTGCAGACTGTATGATAAAGATTACCTTTATGACCTGTTGCACATATTAAAGACATTATTTTTTTAAGCAATTGTATCCATTTTACTGTTATATTCTTGGGGAGAGGACAAGATGACCTTGGTGTCCTGCATCTATGGTCTGTTTGTGTTGCTGCCAAGTTTACACAGATTTTGATGGATGGCCAGAGGAAAAACAATTCAAAATCACCTTAAATGTAATTGATTTACAGCTATGACAAAAAGCCTGACATCAGATGTTTTCTCCGTGCTTATCTTTTTGACACTTTATCTAACATATTTACCTAGAATTCCTCTGAAAGCAGAGGTAACACTTAGATGTCGCTGTGCTTGTGATTTGTGATTTAATAGCAATATACTGCTCAGGAGAAATCTGTTTGCATTTTCGGATAATCAATTTGACAGAGACAAAATGAACAGATTGATTTAGGCTAGTGAGCAGCCAGACACCACTGCACTGAGAAGCTTCATCCATCAACGGGCAAAATTGCTTTCTTTGGCGTGTCGCAGGTAAGACATACTCCATCACCTTCCACAGAGAGTGCAGTCACACTATCATTTGCAGGCTGGTGCTCCAACACCACACTGCCTGATTCAAGCTGGGAGTGCCCAATCAAAACAATATTTTAGCTATTAATTAAACTGGACTTTCCCAAGTTTAAATATCACATTCTACATGGATATGCAGCCATTCAAACTGCTCTGTTTTGCATGGTGAAACCAATACATTGGGCTGGTTGTTCCACAAGATTGACATATCTCAGCATTTATTCTTTGGACATTTTTACAGATATTCATTCTCATGGCCCTAGAAGATGAATCTGGCAGACTTTGGTAGTCCCTTAACTTTTAATCTGCCAAATACCTCCAAAAAATAATGACATTCCTATCAGCCTCCACTGTACTTCAGTATGAATTAGCAAGTGTTAGCATGCTCACAGATTAAAGGTCAGTTGTGTAGCATTTAGGAGGGTCTATTGGCAGAAATGGAATATAACAGTCATAGTTGTGATTTCATGAGAGTGTAATCTGAAAATAAGAATCATTTTGTTTCTGTTGCCTTTATCTACAGAGGGAGCAGGTCCTCTTCATTGGATTTTGGCATGTTACACTGCCATGTTTCTACAGTTGACCAGAACATTAAATTCCCTAAATTGGCAAGTAAGAGTCTAATAAATTAGGCCAGCTATATATCCATATCAAGAACAGGCTCTGAAAACTCACTAATAACTGACTGGACCCTCTGGTCCATCAAAATTGCCACCAAAATTAGGAAAAGTTTTTTGTCAAGACAACACACACACACACACACACACACACACACACACACACACACACACACACACACACACACACACACACACACACAAGGGGGTTTTCATCAAGTGTGGGGACATTACATAGACTTACATTCATTTCCTGGAGACTTACCCTAACAATAATTCTATCCATAACCACTATTTGCCGATAACCTTACCTAACCCTAACCCTATCCTCAGTCTTCAACCTGAAAATGTAATGATTTAAATTGTGGGGACATGTAGGACCTGTATTTTGTTCCTACAAGTAAAGGTGAGTCCCCACAATGTGACTGTGCAAACAGATTTTTGTCCCCACAACATGGATAATACATGGGCACAAACGCACGCGCGCACGCACGCACGCATGCACGCACGCACGCACGCGCACACGCGCACACACACACACACACACACACACACACACACACACACACACACACGCGTGCGCGCGCACACGAACATTTGTTTCGATCATTTGTGAGGACATTAAATAGACTAACAATTTCCTGGAGACATACCCTACACCATTTGGTCCATCTTTAAGTTGGACTTTGGAAACCAAAATAAGGTGATACGCTATGGCTTTATATTGGTCTTACAGGTCTTGTCAAGAGCCTTTAGATCTTGAATGTTGATACTGGTTAGATAAGGCGAAGCATCTCGTTATACTGGAGGTGTAGTTTCCAACTGAACTGTTATCAATTTTGCGAGAAGAACCCATGGCTTTTCTAACCCACCTATCATCCAACACAAAAGGAGATTTTCTTGATGATTAAAAGTTTATGCTTTTGAATGACAACATTGTGTGTGTGTGTGTGTGTGTGTGTGTGTGCGTATATATATGGCCTATACCAGACTTTCTCAAAGTGTGGAAGTCTGTATCTGGACCAAATTGCAAGTCAATCTGGACTGAGCCCATATCATCAAGTGGTGGCCCACAGGTCACATCCTGCCTGCTACATTCCTATCTGGCCCAAAGAATAATAATGAATTCAGAAAATGTGCGCATTTAGTGTTACTCAGCAGTGAAAAAAGTCCATTCCATCCTGAGAGAGACGGCTGATTAGCTTGCCAACCCCTGGCAATGAACCAAAAAAATCTGTATTTCATAATTCACCGACTTGTCATGGAAAATCACAAAGCTTGTCTACCTCTAGATGCAAAAAGCATCACTTGGGTTTATTTTCATTGGCCAACTGTTGTATTGACTCTCAAATTGAAAATTTTTGTTTGCTTCCTGGGATCCTGAAGAGGAGTTTCTTATTAGATAAGATAAGGATTCATTTATTGGTAGTTGAATTGTGACCCAAAAAACTAATATTTATTTGGTAAGAAAGTGCGAAACCATAACAGGCTAATTACAGTGAATATTCAGTGAGCTAAAGATCATTCACAGTGATCCTGTCCACAGATTAATGTGGTTTTAATGTAGCTTGTTTCCCTGCCATTGACTTTGTTGTCTAAGTGATGATAACTGATGGAGAAAGTGTCGTGTCTTGTTGCTTTAGAGTTCACACATTAATTACACCAGATAATTTGCTATCAGCACATAAACCACTGATACAGAATGTGTCTCATTTTCTCGAGGACACTGTTTCTACAATTAGTGTAAATGTAGTTGTAAGAATAAGAAATAAATATGGACTAACTGTCTGAGCCTTGTCTGCCTTGATTTCATGCTGGTCCAATCACAAGAGATATGATGTTAATTAATTGATAAAGTATATCAATATATCAATAAAGTATACCATAGGGCTGCACGGTGGGGCAGCAGATAGTGCGCGTGCCTCACAGCAAGAAGGTCGCAGGTTTGATTCCCGGGTCCGGCCTTTTTGTGTGAAGTTTGCATGTTCTTCCCATGCATGCGTGGGTTCTCTCCGGGCACTCCGGCTTCCTCCCACAGACCAAAAACATGCTCATTAGGTTAATTGGTGACTCTAAATTGCCCCTAGGTGTGAGTGTGAGTGTGAATGGTTGTGTGTATGTGCCCTGCGATTGGCTGGCGACCGGTCCAGGGTGTACCCCGCCTCTCGCCCGTTGACAGCCGAGATAGGCTCCGGCCCCCCGCGACCCCGAAAGGGATAAGCGGCATAGAAAATGGATGGATGGATGGATGGATGGATGGATGGATATATATATATATAAAATAGTATTATACTATAATTATAGCATAGTGTTATTAATATTAATTAGTGATGTCAAAAATATTGCATTATTAACGCGTTAATGCAAATCAATTTTAACAGTGTCATTTTTTTTTTATCGCGAGATTAACGCTCTTTGTGACCTAGTGAACTTGTAGTTTTTAATAAGCTGTGGCCACTGCTAGTAACGAAAGAAAAACTACAGGATCCGATTGTAAACTGGAAACAAAACAATAGGCACGCCCCATGCACTTGTTTGGTCTTGTCTGCTCGCTAGTTGTAAAAGAGTAGGCAACCGGTTTGTGTGGGTGTCAAGCGCGAAACGCCGAAATGGATTCTGAATGGAAAGTTTAGTTTCAAAAAGTTGCCAGATGGGTCGACTGACAAGACCAGAGTTATCTGTGTGCATTGTCGGTGTGAACTGAGTTATCACCATAGCACATCCAGTCTGAAATACCACTTGATGGCCAAACACACGGCGAATGTGAATTCTCTGCTGCCTCCTTGTCAAAACCAGGCGACAATGGATGGCTTTCGACAGAGACATATGGATGCTATTATGTTCAAAGGAAACTTAAGAAAGGAAAGTTTAAGCCATGGTTTAACTGCACTATAGCCTGAGTCCTAGTTTACAATGTGCACTTTGTTTATTTATTTATTATTTTGTCATCTGTTTATTGACAGTGTTAAATTGTGTGAGATTTTGCTTCAAATGTGAATGACTGCTCAAAGTGAGAATGTTAGTGTGAAATATAACACTACACGTTGTTGTTTTCAATAAAAAATATTTGCACAAAGCAAGCCTATCCACTTTTCCATGTTGTTAACAGTATTAAAATGATAATTCAAGGGACATTTAGAATAGATAAAAATGTGCAATTAATTTGCGATTAATCGTGAGTTAACTATGACATTCATGAGATTAATTGCGATTAAATATTTTAATCAATTGGCAGCACTAATATTGATATTAAATATCAATTTGTTATCGCCAATCATTCCAGTCAGTTTGAGAACCCCTGGCCTATACTGAAAAGCAGCACCAAACTATAGGCAAATGATTAAGTGCAGGAAAAACCTGAATAAATAAAATCAGTGTAAATGCTTCAATGCAAGGCAGAAGTGTTCACTGTATAGTTTGATGTGTATGAAAATCATGTGAATCATAAGCTATGGCCTTCACCAGATCTCAGCCCATCTGAACACCTTGAAGGAATCCTTTTGGAAGTAATGCTCCTCAGCCCTCCAGTAGAATTCCACACAGCTGTAAAACTAAGACATTCTATAACCCACACAAAGGAAAGTGTTTGCTACTGAAATTATCATTTCTTGAAGAAATGGACATTTGCCCCTTTTTGCAGCAACTTAAACCCACTGCTTGTTAGTTATATTGTCTGTGTACTGCTTGTCATGTGTATGGTCTCTATTGGTCTCTGGTTGATAATGTTGCACTTTTTAAAAGAAAAATAGAAGTGCCTCTTCAGTGTATGCCCATGTTTGATGATGGCTTACAAGCCTGATAGTGGTGAGGGACACCCTATTGAGTATTGAGTGGTTTAGCTTATGTGTGCATATGCATTTCCTACCAGCTGTGACTGTAGCAGCTTTGAAAATAATTGAGTGTTGAGTTCAGACAACGCCTATGAATATAAGATTGTGAATAGTGAATTTGAGGGCTTTTTGTGTTATATGTATAAGCCATTATAATGGCATTATAGTACATTCTTTTGCAGTGGGTGTTGTAGCATTAATAGTTTATGGTCATCAATTCAGTTACTGTATGGAATACAATGAAGAGCGTAGGTGCAGACTAGATGGGTTTAAGTGTTACATTGTATAGAGGAGAGTCCTCAGCTGCTACTGATTTTGTTTATCTACAAGAACTCCATAGATATAACAGAGAACCTGCGTGTTCTGTTTTAAAGTTTTTATTATTTAGCTCAACTGAGCACCAAATTTTCTTGTTCATAATAACGGGCTTCCAGTTCAGAATAATGGTTTCATTTTGCAAGGCTACATGTATGTTTAAGAAAATGAACCATGTGAGCAAACACTAAACATGTTGTCTTACAAAGATACATAGTACATGCACACACACACACACACACACACACGCACACACACACACACACACACACACACACACACACACACACACACACACACACACACACACGCACTCACACGCACACACACACACACACACACACACACACACACACACACACACACACACACACACACACACACGCCATGCTTGGTGAAATTCTTCTCTGCTTTTGACCCATCCTGGTCTTCTGGTTGCCTGAAGTCAGTATGCCTTTAGTTCTATGTTTTGTAAGTGCTTGGTGCTTGGTATTCCTGCTTGCATGTCCAGTTGAGTTTACAGTATGTTAATTTAGCATTTCTGAGACTGTGTTTTTTGAGTAAGGTCATATTATTGTAACCCCATCAAGGCTGAAGATGATCTTTTTCATCAATGTACTGAGGATTTCTGCCACAGAATCAATGTCTGGATGCTAGATGGTCATTTTTGCATCAATACTTTTGCAGCAATTTTTTCAATGATAAAATCATTTTATATTGGCATAAAGACAATAAAGCCTGGAGTTACCTCCTGTACTAGTGTGGAGCCTCTACTACTCCAGTAGCATTTTGTACTGTCTGCAAATGATCTGGATTTAATTTCTTTATATTCAATTTAAGTGCTTTGTTGTGCAACTGAGCAGCAACATACCGTAGCTGGGTTAAGGTTCACCAAAATGTCAATTTCAACATATTTGGTCCTCAGATATGTACACTCCTGCAACAAATGTGTAGAATATGAGTGACTGAATACAAGTAGGAATTTATTTTAGATTAATAATGTTTCATGTAGAAACTGTCATGCATCAGTTGACACAGCCAGTCTCCCTCTGCATAAACAAAATACCTCTGCCAATTAGATAAGACAACTGGCATTTCTCCCTGCAGCTATCACTGTGAAACCACACTCTTTCCAAAACCAGAAAATATTTCAATTTCTCCACAGTAAAAATACTGTTTCTGTAGGCCTATGCAATCTAAAAAATGGGATTAAACCTGAAGGAAAACACATCCACAACATTGCCCTTGTTAATAGCATTCAAATTTTTCATGGAAAGGGGCAATATTATAAAGGTTTTAAGGTGTGTTTTTTCATAGATGCACCAGCACATATTTTACTTCTAGACTATCAGAATCATGAGCGATATTATCAGATGTAATAGATTATTTTCTTCACTCTAACTTTTATCAAAATGAATGGCAAAGTGCTGTATTTAATTCAATTAATTCCCACCCCAAATGTTAAAACATTGCAATGTACACTCATGAGGCTGCAAGTATAACTCACTTTGAGAATAATATTGCATTCCCAAAGACCAAGTACAGCATTATAAATGTTGAAGGGGTGGAAAATGAACCAATTTACCATTCTGTTGCCTGTACAAAGTTTAAGGTGTAGGTAGGTGATTTGCTAGGGTGGCAGAAAGGGAAGAGATGCGATTGGAATTTTAAGTGATACAAAATATACAATGTACAGGGTCACACTAGCCTCATACAATCCTAGCACAGACTGAAGACTAACACCTGTTGCTGTCAGTCACTGAAAAGTGACTTAAACTGACATGGACTTTTGAAGGTTGCCTAAGCATCAATAGAAGATATCCCATATCAGATAGATATGGCATACATAGGCAATTTAGTGGCACAAGATGAGACTGTAGCCCCATCAAAAATCACAATAACCTGACTGTAGACCATGTTCCATATCCACTTACCTGTCAGGTAAGCCCCACCTTAGCCCCACCCTCCTGCTCACACCCCTCTGCTCATCCTCCACTCAGCCCTGCCAGTGCTCTGCCCACACCCTATTGCACTCCCATTGCATTGACTGTCAGCCAATCTGTGACCAGCCTGCTCTGCCACCACACACCTATTTCTCATCTGCTCATTTGCTCCTCAGTATTTATACCAGTCAGCGTCCCTTTGTTCTCTGTCAGATTGTTGTTAGTGCCCATGCCTGCTTTGTATCCTGGCTGCTTTTCTGTTCTGCCTTTTTGGATTTTCGATCTTTGCCTGTTACCTGACTCGTGTTTTTGCCTGTCGACTCTGTACCTCTGCCTGATCAACCTGCCTTCCGGTTTTGACTCTAGCTGTGAATGGTATTTTGCCCTGCCTAAAGAACCCTTGCTGTTTCTCCCATATATGTCTCTCTGGCTGGTGTCTCTGCTCGTGGATTCTCTCTTACTTCTGACACTTACCCATCATGGAAGTATGAAGCATAACTCTGACTGTTTTATCTGTGCCAATAAACACTGAACTAAGGCGATGTATGACCCCCCAACCATTTGGAGTACATGTATGGTTTTAGTCTCTTTTCCTTTAGTTTAGTTTAATCCCCAACAGTCAGAATCAATGGAAGTGCTGCTGGCACCCAGTAATAGAAGTTTAAACACATTGAAGTAGAAGGTTTTTATTTCTGCCTGAATATTTTTTTTTAAAATAGATGCCTGTAGATGAGTATATCTGGGCCTCATGGGCCTCAAAATGCAGCTGCCATTTTGAAAAAAAGAAGGAGAAGAAGAAGAAGAAGAGGAAGAAGAATCCTTTATTGACCACAACAAAACATGCTTAGTTACACAGGGGGGAACTGCACACGCCTTGCTTAAGTGAAATTCTTTCTCTGCATTTATCTTCCTCTGTGGCAGACCAGGGGCCCGTTGCACAAAACTAGGATAAGGGATTAAGTCGGGATATGTTGGTGATCCTGGCTCAACTTATCCATGATCCGGTTGCACAAAAGCAGGATAGCGGAAAGTGGGATATGTTATGGGATAAGTTACCATGGACATTTATTCTGTGGAGCTAGCCTGCTCCAGACCAGGCTAAGTTCCAGGATCTATTTAATCTCATCCCTTATCTCAGTCAGCAGTCATCACAAACAGAAACCAATAGTTATTCCACTGCCCACTACACATTTTATCACATTCAACTAGATCCACTGTCATTATTTAAACATTAACACAAAACATAAGCATCATTAATTTCAATTTTAATTAATTTCATTAATTTCAATCATTGTAGATAAATGATGATTTTAGATGATGTTGCAATCATCAGATACACAGTTTCTCAGAGACTATATATAAAATACACATCCAATATAAATATAAATACACATCAAAGAGTAACATGATGTTCCTTTATTGAATAAGGATAAATCAAAGCATCAGTTCCTTTCCAAACTGAAGTCACACAGTGACTCTACAAGATAGAAAGCACAGAATCAAAACATATTATACGTACGGAAGCAACCGCTTCGCGTCAGACGGTTCACGCCTCCACGTTGTCCATTCATTTTCTGATAATGGACACCTCGAAGGGCATTATCCCGCTTATACCATGGTTACTTACAAAAGAAATAAATATTAAATCAATTATTAATACGTTAATGTTGTTTTTTACTGTTAAAATCGTAAGTTTTCCACAAGAAGCGGCTGAGTGGACTATTTAATATCTCTCATTGTGACGCGTTGCCAAGGTAACCGGCTTTGGCCACAGAACCTGCAGCTCGGTCGGCCGCAGCTGTTATATTAGACCTAATCAGTGGAGGGAAGTGAGATGATTGCTTAACGTTATGTTACGTGATACAGAGGATCATTTCAGACGGCAAGTGCACCTCTTACCGCGTGTGTGTGTCCAGAAGATTTCAAAGAATCAAAGTCCACAGATTATACTATTTAAAATTAAATGCAACATTGCCGTTGATCATGAATGTCTTGCCATTGTGATAAACTAATTTAGAACAATCAGGCTATTTTACCAGAACTTTTTATAGGTGTCCTATAACACTTTTTAACGGACACCCTGCAGCCAATCAGAATCGAGTATTCACCCAGACCATGGTTTAGCAAGGAGTTATACAGTCTGATGGAGTTACATTTACACAATTTCACTTACAATTTCAATTGATTCATAATCAGAGTACAACTACGTTTTCGGAGATGTTAATCAACTATTTGGATTGTAATTGTGATGTTTCAGCGGAGTAGTGAGTGGGTATTTGTGCGCTACTTGTGCGGAGTCGAACCCAGGACCTTCTAGCTGTGAGGCAACAGTGTTGCCACTGGTCCACCGTGCCACCAAACCTATATCGCATGATTTGTAATGGAGTAATGGAGAAAACATGGAAGATTAGCAGCTAATTTAGACCATTATAGCATCCATCCATTTTCTATACCGCCTATCCCTTTTGGGGTTGCGGGGGGGCTGGAGCCTATCCCAGCTGTCAACGGGCAAGAGGCGGGGTACACCCTGGACCGGTCGCCAGTCGATCACAGGGCAACACAAGACAAACAACCATTCACACTCACACTCACACCTAGGGGCAATTTAGAGTCACCAATTAACCTAATGAGCATGTTTTTGGTCTGTGGGAGGAAGCCGGAGAAGAACATGCAAACTTCACACAGAAGGGCCCCGCCCAACCCGGGGTTCGAACCGGCAACCTTCTTGCTGTAAGGCATGCGTGCTACCTGCTGCCCCACCGGGCCACCCTCATTATAGCATTTTAAACTAAATATTTTACTAGATTGGATCATCTGAACCTTTGGCAATGTAACATGACTGTTTTTGTTGCTGTTATTGATTGTTGGATTGCAACGGGTCTTCAGCAGTGAGTTGCCTTTTAGGGTGTTCAGATGAAAGCAGGTGAAAAGCTTGTTCAGGGTATAGTTCACAATATGGCTTGTATTTGCATTCTTCCTTTGTTCATTCCTTTTTAATCATGTCATCACAGACAGGTCTGATATAATTAATAATTTGCAAAAGGTAAGAGTTCTTGATGTGATTCTTGTTATGGCTAGTCAATTTCAGTATGGGATTCTTATTAGTATGTTGACAAAAAAGTTTGCACAGAGAGGAAACATGAGGTAGGAGAGCCATTTCACATTCTTGATGTTCCTCAGGTGGATCCTGGAATACTGTTGTGATACTGTACATTGATGTCAGAACCTCGAACAAAACAGCACTATAGCCATATTGTACTATTTTACCTATTGATACAGCTGCTATGCTTTAGAAGAAGAAGAAGAAGAAGAAGAAGAAGAAGAAGAAGAAGTCAACTTCATTAATCACAGCACACAGAGTTACAGGGAGGGAACTGTACACGCCATGCAAGTGAAATTATTTTCTCCGCATTTATCCCATCCTCGGGCTGTTGATCCTCCGTGGCAGACCAGGAGCGGTGGGCTGCCAGCCGACAGCCGTCACCATTGGTCAGGTGGTGATCTTCTTGCGTGTTTTTAGTGGGGGCTATTTAAGGAGGAAACACCGGGTGAACACTATAGTCTATAGTCTACCCAGTCTGTGCTTTACAAATGCAGCCTCATGTGACATATTGGGAATAGGAATATGTTGTTAAACTTAATCTGAGTGACACTGAAGCTCTTTGTGCTGTTCACTTGAATTTGCAGTACTATTGATCATCTAGTGAAATCTAGACTTTCCCAAGTCCCGGTAGAATGCAGACAGTGGTGCTGCTGTTGGAGACTTCTGAGAGTATAATAACATTGTATGTCAATAAACTCCAACTACATGTCCTCCTGTATTCTTTCCACATCAACAACCAAGGTTTGAGAACAGGTTAATGTCCTACTCAATAGCAGCAGAATCTATTTTATGGGCAAAGAGTGCTGGTCAAATTCTTTGATATGTGATGTGAGCACAGTCACATATTTCTTCATTCATTTTCTCCCACTTATAATTTGAGTGAGCTTGGATCAAATGTTCGGTGTATCCTCATTTGTCTATTTGTCTCTAAACACCAGCATTTTACTTTTGCTGGGGGGCTCAAGTCAATTTTCAAGAATACTGTAATGCATCTAACATTCATTTGACTGGAGGATTTGCTGCCTGCCAACAGCCTCATGAAAGGGTATTGTCAGTGACTGATACTCTGCGCTGTGTACAACTGAGTCCATTGTCACGCCAACACAAGGGTATCTGTGAAGGACTGATCTGTGCTCCCACTCCTTCATCAAAACAACACTTTCTATGCCTTGAAGTGAATGTAATTGCACAAAGAAATATCTCTAAAGAAAAACAGAATATATATGTACCAATAGACTTTTCAGGGTTAGCGTTAGGCTGCTCAACTGCATTGAGCAGAGGATATTTGTGGAAATTTCAAATAGTGGCTATTCCTAGAGAAACATTAAGCCCTGGTTGCCATAATCATGAAAGAATAATCACAGGGTGACATGTTTCTGTAGGAATAGTGGCTATTCCTAGAGAAACATTAAGCCCTGGTTGCCATAATCGTGAAAGGATAATCACAGGGTGACAAGCTGCGCTCTTGTCAGTGGGATTTCTGGAGCTGTATGTGTCTAATTCAGACTCTCAGAGGAGCCCTCTGTCCATCTACTGAGCTATTATCTTATAAATTCTTATCCTTAGCAGGGTCGCAGGGGGCTGAGGATCCCAGCTGACATTGGACAGGTCACCAGTTCATCACAAGGTTGATACATAGAGACAAACAACCATTCACTCAACAGGCAATTTAGAGTCACCAATTAGCCTCTAAGTCTTTGGACTGTGGGAGGAAAGTTATCACAAAGAGGAGTCTGAAGTGGACATACAGTAGGGAGAACATACAAAATCCACACAGAAGGCTGCAGTTGGCCGATGGATTTGAATCCAGAAGCCTTCTTGCTGTGATTCTATTCTAACCCTTGCCCTGCTGTGCCACCCAAGGCTCAATATGACATGACTAAATGGAATAAGAAAAGACATAGTAAAGTGGTGAAGAGAAGATTATAGAGTGAATGAAAGAAGCTGAAGGACAGGAGGAGAATTACACAATATATATCAGACTGCCAAAAGTGAAATTTTGGACTGTGAAAATTAACTTAAAAACACTTTTACCCCAATTTGCAGAAAAGAAAAGAAAAGAAAAGAAAAGAAAAGAAAAGAAAAGAAAAGAAAAGAAAAAACTATTTATCATTTTTGTATGAACTTGAGCGCTCATAAATTTAAGAGAGCTCTAAAGATCCCGGAAGTTGATTAAGAATAGCCTGTTAGGGTCTAGATGCCTGCAGTACAGAGCTGCATGAACACACCTACTGATACACACTTTTGAATGACTTGACAGCACAGCACTGATCATTCTGACAAGTGTGTTCAGAATTGTTTTGTTTTACCTCACCTGTTGCTTTACTGAAAGCTGTTATCTCTAAATACGCTTTGGATGTGACATTACTATTGAGAACATTCTTGGGTCTTTTGTGGTGAAAATGCCAAAAATAAAGCTTGCATTGATTTGTTCATGACCACTCTCCGTGTATCTTTTCCCCTTCCATTTGCTAACGTGATTCTAGATTACCACTATTTCTGTCACAATCTGCTCCTCAGCTCCATTGTTCTGACACTCTCATCCCCTGCCCTCCATTTTGCTGTCAGTCCCTGTCTCCAACCCCTTCTCACTTCCCCCAGGCCATGTATGTTTGCTCAACTCCCCAACCATTTATGAGGAGTTTCAGTTATCGTGGTCATGGTTATCCAAAAATGGTTGAATCTAGGGAAGCTGGATTTGGTTGTAGATAAGATAACATTTCACATATCGTTCCAGGGGCTTCTTCAGTTCTAACTAACGGGTGGTCATCCCAAGTATTTAACCGCTGTGAGGTCGTTATCAAGGTCTGTTGTAATGGCTGTCCTTAGAGTTGTGGAGTCACCTGTGGCCAAGTGTAAACGGCAGTTGTTGGAGTTATCACGAGGTCAAATGTGAGTAGTTTCTGAATCACCTGAAAAAGCATCAACATTGTATGTGGGTGTTAAGTGGTGTTTTGAGCCACCTCCTCTGTTGATGGATGGTTTCTCTATTTTTATGCATTAGCCTCCTTCACTCCTCTTTCAAACCTCTTTCCTTTTCCAAAACATGTACGTTGTTGTATTTGAATGAGTGTCCCCTAGCTTTTAGGTAAACTGTAAGGTAAGTCTTGACCTGAGGAGCTGGCCCTCCTGTGTTGAGCCATGAGTTTGTTCAGTGGTTGTTTCTTGTATTTGGGTGTGCTGTCTTTTAGGTGGAACAGTTTCTTTATTAGTGTTGCTGTGTTTGAAAAATGCAGGGATGTGGATTTCAACAAGCACCACACTACAAACGCCGGTGTTCTTTCTGGATCTTCTGGCTGATCACAAAGGTCTGGTGATCCACAAGCTTAAAGGGTATTCTTCAGATGCTCTCTCGATCTCTTAGATTTGGGCACTGTCCCACCCATCCTCATACCTGTTCCTGCTTCTCATCAGCCCTGCAGATTCTTGTCAGGTCCTTTTGGATTTGTTTACCTGTGTTGGACTGCTGCCCCACAATCTTGTTAGCTTATGTAACTCTACCTTTTGTATATTAAATCACTGAACTATATTCATTTGGGTCCCTCCTCTGGGTTTCTGTTACCCTTGCACCACCCGTGACAATTTCAGCCAGTTTCAAAGTTTTGAAAGCCTGATTCTGTTTTTAATATATATTACATTTGAACAAATATCAGAATCCCCGCTGGTGGGTCAGTTGTACATGTTAGTCCAATTTAAGACTGACAATTGCTGATTTCTATTAGATTTTTAATTCAATATATTTAAATTTATCTGTTACTGGTAAGAAAATAAAAAAATAATAATAACTTGCAAATAAAATGTCCAGGTGGCTAATCAAAAATTTCTTGAGGGTGGATTTTCACTGTAGTAATTTGGACACATGACCTGTTTTTACAATCCTGGCAACAGCCCTGACAGCAATAGTATTCTGTATCACTTAATGCATCTGTTTTATTTCTTAGTTTTAATAAAGAACTTTTTTTATAGTACTCTTGAGTACATTTTTTGATAAACACAGGCCCTGGTTGTGTAGGAAGCACCAGCTTGTTGTTGTGATTGGCGATATCCACAGAACTGACCAGAGCAATCCTCTTGTTCTGGCCTTTCTTCTCTCCCCTTCATCCTCCTCTTCTTGTCCTCCTCTGGCTATATCTCATCTCTGCCTGTTCACAGTATAGGCCTGAATTAAACATGGCTTCATATAATGTATGAGGCGATTGCACAGGCTGGTCGATAGGCTTTTAATCCCTTTCCTGCTCTCCTCTCATCCCCATTCTGCAGTTTTAGTCTCCCAGCTAAATATGCTGTGGCTCTCATCTCAGTGTCCTTCTAGCCCACTCTCTCAGCTGCGCACCACTTTGGTCAGCCAAACACTTTCTTTCTCTCATTCGTTGCTGGCCTTGGCCCCTCTCTCTGCCGCTGCTCGGTGTCATCCTGTTCTGCTGAGGCAGCTGCTTTGTTGCTGCTGTTAGTCTGCCTGTGTGTCTGTGTCATGTGAGCTTCATATAGTATGTAGTTAAAAAGACACATCAGAGTGAGGTACAGTGTTATTGTGCTCTCTGTTAACCTGCAGTCTGCATGCTTCCTAAGCTCTTGTCTCTCATACAGAGTCACTACCTGACTCACTGCTTCAGCTAACCAAACCCGTTGGCCTTTCTTTTTATATCAAGGTTATCATGTCCCTGGTGCATGCTGGAAAATGGTTTAAGCAGGTGCTACACATTCCCGGTGTTGCAGACTCTAATAACTTCCTGCTTACCCAGTAGGTCACTGAAAAGGTCTCTGACAACCTTTTCACTTAATGAAAATACTCCACAAAGCTGTTCACAGTGAAAAATGTTGTGGTCGTGTGTATTGGCATATTACTGATTCAATTCAATTCAATTCAATTCAATTCAATTCAATTCAATTCAATTCAATTCAATTCAATTCAATTCAATTCAATTTTGTTTGTAAAAGTTGTCTCAGGACACTTTCCATATAGAGCTGGTACAGGCCAAGCTCTTTAACCTACAGAGACCCAACAACTCCCTCATGAGCAAGCACTTGGTGACAGTGGCGAGGAAAAACTTCCTTTTAACAGGCAGAAACCTCGAGCAGAACCAGACTCTGGGTGGGCGGCCATCTGCCTCGACCAGTTGGGTGAGAGAGGGAGAGCAAGAGAGGGAGAGAGACAGAAATGCAGTCTCAGAGAGAGAGAGAGAGACAGACAGACAGACAGACAGACAGACAGACATGCAGTCACAGTAACAGTGACAGTGGATGTAATAACAGTAGTAGCAGTTGCAGTGGATGTCAGGCAGGGCCAAGGCAGGAGACGCAGCTGAAATCCACAATCCAGATTCAGCCACTGTCCATGGGAACCTGCGAGACACCAAAGCACAGAGACTCCGGGGAAGGAGCTCAGTTAGTAACACGCCGTGGTAGGACATGAGAGCGTGCAGATGGAGAGGGAGGGAAGGACAGGGGAGCTCGGTGTATCTTTGGATGTCCCCCGACAGTCTAATCCTATAGCAGCATAACTAGGGGCTGGTCCAGGACAAGCCTGAGCCAGCCCTAACTATAAGCTTTATCAAAAAGGAAAGTTTTAAGCCTTCTCTTAAATGTAGAGACAGTGTCTGCCTCCCGGACAAAGACTGGAAGATGGTTCCACAGGAGAGGAGCTTGATAGCTAAATGCTTTGACTCCTGTTCTGCTTTTTGAGACTTTAGGAACCATAAGTAGACCTGCATTCTGGGAACGCAGTGTTCGAGTGGGGCAATAAGGTACTATGAGCTCTTTAAGATAAGAAGGTGCCTGGCCATTTATGGCTTTGTAAGTAAGGAGGAGAATTTTAAACTCTATTCTAAACTTTACAGGGAGCCAGTGCAAAGTGGCGAGTATTGGAGAAATATGATCTCTCTTCCTGGTTTTTGTCAGAACACGTGCTGCAGCGTTCTGGAGTAACTGGAGAATATTCAGCAACGAATTTGGGCAGCCTGATAGTAAAGAATTGCAATAATCCAGCCTGGAAGTTACAAATGCATGGACTAGTTTTTCTGCATCATTTTGAGACAAAATATGCCTGATTTTTGCAATATTACGTAGGTGAAAAAAGGCAGTCCTTGAAATTTGTTTTACATGGGAGTGAAAGGACATGTCTTGGTCAAAGATGACTCCCAGATTCTTTACAGTGGTGCTGGAGGCCAGCGCAATGCCATCCATAACTGCTATGTTATCAGAAAGTGACTTTCTAAGATGTTTAGGGCCTACTACTATAACTTCAGTTTTGTCCGAGTTCGGCATCAGAAAATTGCAGATCATCCAGGTCTTTATGTCCTGAAGACATGCTTGTAGTCACTGATGCATGCTGTATGCAGATATATATTTATTTGCTGAGAGTTTAACTATGAGTCTATTAAAAGAACTGAATACTAGACTCAGGTGCCTGAATAAAATTTGCTCACATAAGCAAAAAGTTTGACTGAGCTTGTGTCTGTGTTGTGGAGCACACTGCACATGGGTATTAATGCTTAGTATTAGTTGACTACATAGGGATGACATCATGCACTTTAAAATCACTTATCAAAGCTCCAGGTGGGTTTTACAATTATTTAACCTTCATGATTTATAAATTCATTGTACTACTGTATAAAAAGTAGTAATTGACCTTAACTGTTTTACACATATCCCTTTTATAATGGTGGCTTATGGGGAAAATGCCTTCTGGCAGGGGATTTGTACAGTACTTAACACTGTTTTTATGTGCTGTATAGGATACCCCAAAGAACATTAATAAGATAAATGGTCAGATGTCCTGTTTTATGTTTACAATGTAAGAAACAAAGCAAGAGGTATTTTGTTTTGCGTATGTTTTGGCTTTGTGACTGTTGTGTCATGTCATTCTTGTGCACACATCATGCTAAATCTGCTTTTTAGGTTTTTAGGTTTTGGTTCTACTAAAGTGCAGATCTACTATTTGCCAACTCCACTGGCGAATTGAGCTTTTTGTTGTGGCCGTGGTTTGGTGATCTGCTCTGACTCTGTTTTGTGTGTTTTTTCAGGGCTGGAACAAGGCAGGGGCAGGGCTGATCTTTGCTGGGGTTGAGCAGCTCCTGACACACCTGTCACCTATCTCCCCTAATCAGGACTCTCCTTCTTAAGCATGCTTCTCCCACACTCTGATGCCAGATGGTCACATTGCTCTTGCTTGTGTTTCTCGCCTCAGCATTGATCTCCAGGTTCCTGCCTTGTGTTCTCCAGCCGTCTTGCCTTCGCGCACGCTGTGATTTTGTGAGTTTTGTTTTCCTGCCTGTGAGCTAACCCGTTATGGAGTTTTTTGTTCTAAGTGTCTGTCGAGTGGTTCTCCAGCACTTTTGGTTCTTTTGTTTGCCTGTGTGCTTTTTCCCTCAGCGGAGCTTTTGTTTCCCACCAGTGACTGTCGAGTTCTCTCCAGCACCTGAGTTTCATCCTACCTGTGAGTTTTTCCCCGAGAGGAGATTTTTGTTTTTGTGTGGTGGCTGTCGAGTTTTCTCCAGCGTTTATTTTTGGACTTTTTGCCTGTGTGCTTTCCCTTAACGGAGTTTTGTGTTTTTCAGTAGAAGCTGTCGAGTGTCCTCCAGCAGAGACTGACTTCTCCGTTCCCGTTATATCGGCTCCCTCAGTTGTTACTTCTTTTGTTGTTACTTTTCTAAAATAAACTGTGATTACCGTCTCTGCATCTGAGTCCTGCTTCCAGAGTCCATAACACTTTTAAAATTATTTCAAACCATTTTTATAAAGTCAATGGAAAGTCTGACAAAATGTATAATTTGACATTAATTAATTTGTGTGTATAGCTCTCTGTACATTTCAAATTTGAAATATTTAATTATTATTTTATTACATTTTTATTTTATTCACGAATTCCATTTGCCAAACCATGTAAAATGTAGTCCACGTTATGTATGCTTTGTTTGGATTGTTCAGTGGAGACAAATTCCTTATGGAACTAAATGATGGGTATGCATTGGATATATCAAATGTTTTATCAGTGATGGAGAATCCCTTCAGGCCATATGGCCTGTGAGAGGGTTTGATCCTTCCCTCTGTGCTATACAAGGTAAGGTTTGTGGTGACTGAGTTAATAGCTAAGAAGCTGAGAGCTCATTCAGAAAGAGTGCCTTGTTGCTGCTACATAGCTGCTAACACCAGACAAAGTGAAAATCTTTCAAAGTGTCTGTTTGTAATAATTCAAAGAGATGAAGTGAAAACCCTAATGTGCAAACTCTAATGTCTGTGTGATTTGGCCTTCCTGGTAAAATTACCACAAACCTCTCAGAGCTGAGCCTCAAGCTCCAGCCCAGCTTCTCAGTTCTGCTGCTTTCAAATGTGAAATCATTAAAAGTGCGATTAAAACAGTGGCAAGTGCAACTGGAGAGATGAAACACTGTGCATTCCTATTCTGCAAGAAGAAAGCCCTGCTGTGACATCTGAATATGTCACAGCAGGGAGAGTAAAAACTCTTTTAGGCACTTGATGAGAGGTTTCAGGACATGAAAGGGAAAAAAGGAGCTGAACATATTTATATTACATTTAATCTGGAACTAGCTGATGTCCTTGGCAACCTACAACATGAAGTCATTGAGCTGCAAAGCGATGACCTACTACTGTTAGCAGTTTTTTCAAAACTGACTGTTGCAAAGACTTCTTCTGAAGACTGACTCAAACCTTGAAAAGCAGCTGCAAGTAGCATCATCATCAACACCACCATCTGACATCAGACACCTTTTCAAAGGATGCAATTCAAGCCATTGCAGAAGATAAATCTGTTTTATGGTGTGACACCACTGTGGTTAAGATTTAGGAAAAACATGTAGTTTGGGTTAAAATTACTGACTGCTGTTGTTTGTAAATAAGCAGCTGCTTGCAAGTATGTTCATCATCACAATTTTCTACAGTAGGGCGATTATGTGATTTAAGCCTTTTTGAAATTAATGTTGTGAGTTCATTGAAATTCAATTATAGGTTATTCATTGAAAGACAGAACTGTGCATGATTTGCCTGTACTGAGAAAGTTTTTAATAAATAACTTAAATGTCATTAGGAACAAACATCTGCATTAATACAGGTTTTAACGCTGGTCAAAGCCAGTATTCTAACATCCTCTATTTGATGTCACAATGTTCTTATAATGTTTCCACCATCAGAGCGGATCAACAGTCTACCTTCCAGGTGACTTCACTTGATGAGCTTGCAGAGCTGCTTTTTAACAAAGTCTTGCCCCACTTATTGGCATGGTGACTGCATTAAGGGAAATATTCAGTTCATGCTAATCTGAAGTGGCAATGTACGGAGCATTTATAATTAGTGTCAGGTTCAGCTAATTATCAGCAAAAACCTTTGATTCCTAGCAAATGAGAGGGAAGAACAGAGGGCAAAATGAAGACAGGTAACATTGGTATAGCATCTTTCCTTTTATTTCTTCTGTCTCCCTCCATTCAACCTTTCCCCACCTCCCTTATAATTCTCCTTCTTTATTCCCTCTCTCTGTTGCATCTCATCTCATAGCTGCTTGGTATTGTTAGTTGGGGACAAAGCACGAGTTGTGTGCTTGGTCTGCTCTGGTATTTAAAAAGCTGATGTCAGATGCACAGCAGTGGCCCTCTGTCTCATTAAAATGGAGCTGGCTGCTCGGCTTGAACCTCCACTGGAGAGCACAACAGTAATTGGTAATCAGAGAGGGATGGGGCAAGGCATCCCTTGCTGGCTGTATGACCTCTTCAGTCTGCTGGATGGCAGCGTATGTAGACTACAACACCTTGCTCTGAAGCATAAATGAACATTGTATCAAGTATAATGTGCCTGACAACCAACCTGCAACCAAAGATTCAGCAGTGTGGGCTTTTGATGGTCTATACAAATCACTTGAAACTGTGTTCCCCAGATATTTTGTTGTTATTACAATAGCTTTGAATTCCTTGCTCCAAATATATTCAGAGAAGTTCAGAGTTGAAGCATAAAAAAACCATACAAAACCCGAAAAAATGTTCCATAGCTGACCATTCCAACGCAAAGAGACTGTGCTTATCAGAAAAACAGTGGAACTTATTGATTCGAATGTTTGAAATGACTTGTGAAAACAAAGAAGCGAAATGGGCAGAGGGACACAGCAGCTGCCCGGTGGTCACTTGGAGTTTGGGGAGACGTGGGAGGGGTGCGCTCACAGGGAGGTGTTGGAGGAAGCAGGGGTGCGTTTTGGTGAACGCTTTGCATCTGTGGTGAACTCCATCAGACTGGAGGAACAGTACCACTACGTCACCATAATCATGCAAGGAGAGCTGGACAAGAGGCAGTGGGGAGAGCCAGAGAATCTGGAGCCAGAGAAGAACGAGGGTTGGACGTGGACGCTGTGGGACCAGTTTCCCCCTGAGGAGCAGCTGTTCTTGCCGCTAGCTGGTCTGAGACAACAAGGCTTCCAGCCTTCATGAACACAGTAACAAACACTGAAACTCAGCTGTGACACTGCCCGTTACCTCGGAAAACCATTGGTTGGTTTACATATCTGCGTTTTCTTCTTGGTACATGCAATACTGTCATTTTTGATAGTATTATGAATTTTTATTGTGACACAGTTTGTCAGCTGTGCATTCATTCAGATTTTAAGCAAATGATGCACACAGATTTTTAAAGCACACACATTAACACAAGAAACAATGACTTGTTTCTTCAGATTTCTTTCCCCTCTTATTTTCTCTTTATGTAAACAATGTAGTGTGTAATGTGTTAACCCACATGGAAGTAATACTTATTGTTATGCAGATGATATGGCTTTACAGCATATAGCTGTGGATGTGAACTTCTCTCCCAGGAGTTTTTGTCTTTGCTTTTACAGTCTGCCTTACTGCCTACAATTATGTTGCAGGTAAATCTAACCCTTTCTACTTTTCCCAACAATCCATTATGCTTTGTTGGTAGGCAGGGTACAACCTGGACAGGTTTCCAGTCAATCACAGGGGCTATTGTTTCTCCTGGAAAAGAGGTAGAGATTGTCATTCATTGTCTACAGTTCAGTGTTAAACACCAGTTCCATACTCATTGCCAAGTGCAAGTGCCTGGGATTAAACGTCTCACTGTGCATGTGGATTCTTGACTTTATAATGGGCAACCAACTCTTCCACCCTCATCCTTAGCACAGAAGCACCCCAGGGCTGTGTTTGCCCACCTACTGTACTCCACTACACACATGGCTGTGAAGTCACTTTGGATTCCAACATCACTATCAAGTTTGCTGATGACACAGCTGTGGTGGCCCTAATCACATATGGCAATGAAAAGGCCTACCTGAAGGAAGTAGAGGACCTGACCTCTTGGTATCGGAACAACAACCTAGCCCTAAAAGTCAGACAGACTAAGTAACTGACAGTGGGAAAAAGGAAGGAAGGAAGGAACTACACCCCCCTTAACATCAATGGGTGGACAGCTTCATGCATACCTTGGTGTTGACATCATGAAGGCCTGACCCTGATGCTGCATACTGACTCAGTAGTGAGAAAAATAAGGCAGAGACTGTTTCACATCAGACGCTTGAGGAAAGTCCCTCAAATACTGAGAAATTGCTATTACTGCACCGTCGAGAGCATTCTGACAAAGAACATCACTGCGTGGTATGGAAATAGAACTGAAAGAAGTTTTTCATTTGGATGAACATTCAATAGGTGATGCTCTGCCCTGCTTAATGGATATCTTCACCAGGTGCTGCAAGAAGAAGGCTGGGAGAATAACTAAGGATCCCAACCTCACGGATAAGGCCGTTTCTCCCTGCTGTGGTTGTACTGCACACACCAAGCCAGCACTGAGAGGCTCAGGAAAAGCTTCTACCCCTAGGCGACTACGATTCTTAAATTAGGTCACTGCCTAAAATTGCCCCACCAATCATCCACATATATTTAGTACTATTCATTTTCTCTTTTAACTTTTTTAAATGCACAAATTGAAAGAATTGGAAGGATATATATTTCAATGTGATTATACATGACTGTAAAGTCACTAATTAACGAGCAAACAGGAAAAACACATGCAGTCATGGGGAGGACATGCAAACTCCTCACAGAAAGGCCTCAACCAGCAGGCAGGTTCACAGCCACAACTGTCTTGTTGTGACAGCGCTCCCCACTACACAACCATACTGTCCACCTTTCTGCTTTTGAGTTGCATAAAATACTGGTTACCCTATCTTTTCCATGCTGAAATTCAACTTTCTTCATTTAAGGTCATGGCCTTACATATGAAATATGGACTCACTAATGTGTTGTGAATGTCGATGATGTTTGTTGTTCAGTTTGACCCAGATGATTTCATGTATGTCAATAGATGCATAGACACAAAGCAAAAATGTGTATTTATTTTTAGGACTAGTTTTATTCTGTTGACTGATTCTTATTATCAGGATAAAGAACAGCTGTCTGATGGTAAATGCAAAAGATTTTGCTGAAGATGGACCCAAAAAATGACAAAAAGCAGATGTGAAGGAAGGGTCATTTGGAGATATGAGCTGTTTTGCTTTTACTTGTTCATTGCATAACGGACAACTTGTATGCTAATGACAATTTTTGGCCTCCTAGTGACATGAGTTTATGACCAGCAATGTTAGTTTGTCTGTCCACCACTTTGGTCAAGACTGAAAGAAACAGAAACCTAACTTTGAAGATCCTCTGACATTTCATCTAACACCACAGAGATCATAGGGGGTGCGCACAATGTTGTCTGCGCTGTGGTTGTGAGGTTACCAAAATTAAATTTGTGCATTATAAAATCCCAATAAAACACCAAATTAGATAATCAGAACTCTGTATAATCCAAATTAAAACATAAGGAAGGGGGGCTTCAAGGAAAAAAGGTTGGGAACCACTGCTCTATGATATTTGAACCTCACACAATCTCTGTAATTTTTTTAAAATGAAAAAAATATAGTATCACCATACATGTCTGTGTCCAATGAAATGAGGGTTGAAATGGTTATGGCCTCTTGTCTGGGGATGGAGCAGTATCTCAGGAAGCAAAGCCAGACGGGACACAGTGCCACCAATTGGTAAGATAAAACTACTTTCTAAAATGTTTAAATTAAAATAACTTTCTATGAAAAATATATGTACATGCATGAGTATGTGAAGAGGTGTGCTTGATTACTTCAATTTATGTACTAAAAGTGCTTTTTTAATGTTTGTTTGTTTGTTTGTTGCCTTAGGGCAACATTGTGCAGCTATACAACTTTTGCTTGGGCAATATCATATCAATGTATGGAAATGTGCTCGGGTGTATAATTATGTCTGCAGTCACTGTTTTTTTATTATCTACTGATATTTAACAGGAAATGAACATAAGAACATTTAATGGGAGTTAGAAAGAGTGGATAGGTTTGAATTGTAGCTCGGAGGTCAAGGGTCAGTCAGCAGAGTAATGACTGTGTTGTCATAACATTATCCCCAGTCCTAATTGCAGTTATATGCATAACATTACACCAGTGGCATATGGTTAGCTAGCTACTAATTCCAGCTCGGACATTAAAGTAATCTGTTTGATGCAGCCAACACAGCCAAGCCTGTTCCTTGTAGAATGAATACCCATGGAAATTAAATTAACTTATGTGAAACTCATTGTACCTGTCCTAATTGTTATCCGGATGCTACCCAGCAGATGTATAAATAATGACTGAATGGGCCGGAAATGTCTTGCATTTGCTTTTAATGTTATGCCGCATCCACAGCTGTTTTTTCTTTCTTTTTCTTTTTTTTTCGGTACGCAAGACTGCCTAACATCACATACAATGCTTCTGTCGCCATGACTGACACTTGGCTCATCCACCTCCCTGATGACCTGTTCTGAACTTGTGTATGATCGTGAAATAAGATGTGCTCTGATTGGTCGGGGTAGGTAATACTTGTAGTCTTGCCAGTCCCCCGACCAAGACACTGCAAGAGTTTATGGCACTGTGATCGTTAGATCTGACACAGAGCCCATCACCAAAGACAAAAATATGGTGTAGTCTGATCCCAGCATATAACAGACTGCCCACCCTAAATCTGACATGCAACATCCTCAACCACCATCATATTCTTTCTTTTCTTTTTCTTTTTAAACAAAATTCCATTACTAATCTGATGTCATTTAATTTATATATTAATCTGTCATGTTCTACATATTATCTACAGTATAGTATGGTGCACATAAAAAATAAATTCCCCGTTACATTTTCAGATACAGCCAGAGCCATTAAGTTTACCAGACACACTCTTTTCAAGTGCAGGTCTGTGTTTGATTTGAAACAGAACAAAAGATTTGACACAGGAGGAGACTGTAATCTCAGTGGCAGTGACTCATCAGGTGAAATTCAAATCCCAAAGCACCCTCTACTCGTCTGTCATACCTTGCTGATTTGCCTTTAATGAGAGTGTTGTATGCCTGAAATGACACGAACCAGTCCTCTGAAAACATTTGTTGTCTGCAATCAACGACAAAAAAGTGTATTTCCACAACCTGCAATTTCACATAATTATTTTGGCTAAAGGGGCTGGGTGTTGTGTTTTGTAGAGGTGGTTGGGGGCAGACAAAAGCCTTTCAACCTGGTTTTCTCTCGGGCAATCTTTTCCATGACTTTCGCTGGTGTTCAGGTCCTTCTGTAATCGCCAACGCTGTGCTCCAGGCCTCATTACCGAGTAAGAGAGGAGACCACCAGATTGACCAGAGAGAGAGAGAGCGAGAGAGAGAGAAAAGCACAATCACTTTTTATGTGAAGGTCCAATTTGCTTGAACTCCATGTGAAAAAGATCTTAGAGTTAGAAATCCAACTTGTAAAAAAGGTAAATTTGTGTTTGGCAATCAGTGTTATATTCTTCCCTCAATCCAAATGTCATCTTGTTGTTGATTAGCATGGAGAGCAAAGATCAAAGAGAAATGGGTACACGAGCAATTGGAAGCAACCTGAAACAAGGCAGTCGCTCTAAAACGAGACTAAAAATCTATAGCAGTGCGAGTGGCTCTGTGAGGCTGTGCTTAGACACAGCAGTGCTTTGAGCCAGAATCTTAATCTAGCGTGTTAGTATATTAACATTTGACAATTAGTAGAATTAGAAGAAGAAGAAGAAGAAGAAGAAGAAGAAGATATACTTTATTAATCACCGCACACACATGCTACAGGGGGGAGATCCTGGAAAATCCTTCCTCCGTGGCAGACCAGGGGCCTCATGTACAAAGACTTGCGTGGATTTCCTACTGAGACATGGTGTACGCTCAAATCCAGAAAACGTTGTATGCACAAAAATATCCAGATGTATGAATCTGTGCACACGCATGAATCCAAGCACATTTCCTTTGTACATCCCAATCAAAGTGGAATTGAACGCACATGTTGGAGTACCTGACCACTCCCTGTCCACGCCCCTATTTAAATACGCAAATCATATTTAAACAAGCCCTGCACCTGGGATTCCCCTCTCTGCACGATCAGAAAATCAAAAAAGAACGTGTAAGACGGGAAAGAAAAAGAATTTAACTGAAAGCGAATTGGAGGCTCTACTTGCTGAAGTGGAGGTGCGCAAAAATGTGCTCTTTGGCACGCTGTCCTCCGGCATAAGCAACAAACGGAAGAGGAGTGAGTGGGAGAGTGTGTGTGAGGCTGTCAATGCTGTGGGGTCAGAGAAGCGCACACAAGCAGAGGTGAAAAAGAAGTGGTCCGACATCAAGGTAGATGTGAAGCGGAGGATGGCTGCCCACTGCCAAAGTATGGCCAAAACAGGTGGGGGGGACAGGAGAAGAGGGGCCCAACCCGTTTGAACAGAGAGTCGCTGCGATTGTGGGTGACACTGCTCTCTCAGGGGTGGTGGGAGCACATGTGAGTGACTCTGATTACCCCCAAAGTAAATACCTATGTATTTGTGTAACTCACAGCAAATGTGTTCATACAGTAGCCTGCTCACAGCCCTATAAAATAGAGGTTCATGCATAAATGCTGTATGTATGGTATTATTTGGTTTGAAAACTTTTGAATTTAAATTTAAACATGGCAGCATATCAAAGACTTTGACTCAATTTATTATTTTCAAACACAGAAGAGGACACGCAGTTGCAGCCACGTGCTGCAGACTCGGGGGATTCCTCCACCGTCCCCGGCGTCTCTGGCGTCACAGACTTGGTGGATTCCTTGACTGTCCCCGGTGTCTCCGGCGTCACATACCCAGGGGATTCCTCCAGCATCCCCAGCGTCTCCAGTGCCAGTATGCCGCATCCACCGGCTGCAGCTGCTGCTGCTGCTGCTGCTGCTGCTGCTGCTGCTGCTGCTGCTGTCCGCCCCACTGGCCGTGTCCTCACCTGTGCTGTGCTGGAGTCACAACAAGAAATCGTTAGAGCAATAGACACGGCATAAATGATCACCTAGATCAACTTATAGGCGTCCTCACAAATATTGGTGAATCAATAAATGCATAGGTGAATAAGTGAATTCTGTGTCCTTGCCTCTTTTACATGGTTGAAATCAAGTGTTGCCGGGCCCGAATGGCCTCCTGGGTAGGATGCACATTCATGGGTCCAGCTTCTGGTTCGTCTGGTGGGGGGATATGCTGCTCTGGCAGTGGTATGGCGTGCCGGTGTGCCACATCGTGGAGGATGCCGCACGCCATCACAATGCGGCACACCTTCTTGGGACTGTACAGCAGCATACTCCCAGTCCTGTCCAGGCGGTGCCACCATCCCTTCAGCAGACCGATTGTCCTCTCAACGACTGACCGAGTGCGGGAATGAGGTCATTGTACCTCCGCTCTTGGTCAGTCTGAGAGTTGGTGAGAGGGGTCATCAGCCAGCTCTTAAGAGGGTAGCCACGGTCGCCTGGGGTCAATTGAAAGCAGACAAAGTAAACTGGATTTACAGTTTTCATTCATTAATTTTATACACTACTTACATGGATCACACGCTATTGTTGCAAATTAGTGCAGAAGTGCACAATTGCACTGGAAGTGGCCAATTGGGCCTATACCAAGTGCATGTAGCATTGAGGGGAGCAGGGAAGTTTAGGTCAGGATGTTCTTTATTTCTTTAATTGATAGAAGGATTTGTAGTGTTTTGGTTTAGTCTTTATTATTGAAATATTTCTTCTCACCAACTAGTTGTCTTATTTTGGGTTATTTGTTGTCCAGTTAACAATGTTCGTTTTGTTATCCCTCCTTTTTGTCTAAATGGTCTGATCAGCCATTATATATATGTTCTCCTTTGTGTGCAGTTAGTGGGGTAGGCCATGTCTTTGTTAAGTTTGTTTTGTTTTGTTTTGTTTGTCTTGGTTTGGTCAATTCATTTCAGTCTGTTTAAGTTGAAATATCCTGAGTTAAGTTCTGTTTAGTTGAGCTCTTTTATGGGCCCAGAACTTTTATGTATTGATTACATTTTTGTCTAAATAAATCTTTTTTTGTTAAAATTTACCTGGACTCCTCCTGCCAGTGTGCTTGATCCCTCACAAGACTGCATCCCCAATTTTCTTTTGATTGTTGCTGGACATCTCCAATAGACCAGCAGCTGAATTTGAGCAAAATAGTCCTCCGTACACTACAGATAAGGTTCACCAAACTCACCGTCATGGTGCTTGCTCTGGTCAAATGCTATGGTATTTTCGGACGAACGATTACAGTACTCAGCAGAGGACACTGCTGACAAGCAGACCACAGACAACTGACGCCTCTCAGTCCGAATTACAGAAAACCCACAAAACATCAAAACTATCTGGGAGGCTCTGAATAGATGACTTGGCAGTGAATTTGTAGTGACATTGAGAATCCCTCCAGAGAAGAAAGACACCGTTATTTATCACAGTATTGGGGATGATTTGTATGGTCACTATTTTGTTTTTTCACTGTGAGGCTATAAAAGCCCAGTGTTGAGGACAGTATGGTGTCACTGAAAGCATGTGATCCAAAGTTTACTGTTATATGTTGGAACAGTCTCCAGGGACAGGCCTGACTCCAAGGACATGAGTGAATGTTTGTTTTGATACAAACATCACCAATGTAGACTCTTCACATGAAATAAATAGGGAAACTGGACAGGGAGTAACAGTCACAGAATTGTTACTGGATTCAGTGATGTGAGAAGGAAAATACAAGAATGAAGGAAAGAGTGCACTGAAAATGTCCTTACTTTTATACTTTTGTATGATGCACCAGCAAAACCATGGCTCTTAGTTCAAATTTCCTTACAGCCAAATTAGGTTGATGTAGTTACTAATAATCGTTAATTGTACTTTATCTGAAAACATCCCAGAGACTGTATTCAGTTATTGCTTTAGATATCCATTTATCACTAAGTTTAACTCACATGTTTACAGTGGTTCTGTGCTGATGTGTTGATCGACTAGTCAACATTTGTACATGGGTCCCATGTGGGTAGTTAATGGACTGAAAAATGGGACCTATATTGTCCACGGGTTCCATGATGGCCCCATATCAACTGCCTACATGGATTTCATGCACGATCACACAATCTTAGGTGGGACCCAACTGGGCAACATACGCAAGGCCCACCTCTGTCCCAGCTTTAAGCTCTATGTGGATCCTACATGGGGACTACATGGTTTGAAATATAGGTTCTAAGTAGAGTTTCCCATAGGTTCCTTGTTGTCAATTGCCCATACGGATTTCATGCAAGATTACATGCGGTCTTTGTTGGAGTCCCACTGGAAGACATATGCAAGACCCTATATGGGCCTGCCCTTCAGCTCCGTGTGGGCAATACATAGGAATGACATGGGCTGAAATATTGTTTGGTGGTGGGATTGGTGGGATTGATAGTAAACTTTAAAGCATGCATTTTAAGGAGGAGCACTCCTCCTCCTCCTCTGGTAGCTGGTTTCTGTCTGGGCTCATGATTTCCCATCTTGTTTTTTGTATTTAGTTTAATTTTCCTTAAACTTGAAAGTTTACATTTTTGGCTGAATTGGACATCTAAAGACACATTTTATGGACAAACATTTAAAAGTTGTGGATGTCCCTTGCGACCTCTGATATTTCACGGATACACTCTGCTCTGGCCTACTGATAGAAAAAGCCTGCTTCGGCCTACCAACAGAAAAAGCCTGCTGGCAGCTAAAGATAATTAGCACCAAGATGCCTCCTTTCTCCACAGATGACCTCTACAAACTTCTGCAGCAGGTTGCAGTGTTGGAAACTAAAGTTCAGCGTCTGGAAATAAACGCAGAAGTGAATGGAACTTGTGGAAATGACAACACTTTGCCGCTGACTCAAAACCGGACTGGAGAATGCTAACATCCAGCTAATTAGCTCTGATACAGCTCCCACGAAACTAAAGGGCTGTGTACTGGGTAGTAAATCTGCCAGTATCAGTCCTCCCTCGAATGCTCTCGGGGCAAAGCCCAAGAGTAAATCAGCTGATATGGGGAGATGTCCAACAGGTAGAACCCAGCGCCCAGAGACCTGTGATGCGACAGGCTGGCCTGCGTTATCATCCTCCTCAACACGTATGCAGAGTAAAACACAGCCATGGATAAAAGCTAAAGGGAAGATGAGCAACAAAACTCCCAAACCAGCTAGTGTGCAGTTACAAAATTGGTTTGCTCCACTACTGCAGGACCCCAGATCTCCAACTGAAAACCTGGATAACTTCTTGGACTCACAGAGAAGGGTAAGGCCTGACATGAAGTCAGAAGATAGAAAGCTACAAGGAAAACTACTGACTGGTCCTGAGACTGAGAGGTTGTTGGTGATTCTGCTATTAAAGATGTGGGAAGAATGTACAGCAGAAACACAAAAGTGTTGTGCTTTCAAGATGATACAGTATCCAACATGACCGACAAAATCCTCAGTATTGTTGCAGAAATTCCAACTCTGAAATACCTTGTACTGCACACAGGGGCAAATGATATTGTGAAATGACAATCTGAAGTGCTCAAATGAGATTTGGGTAAAATGCTAAATGCAGTGAGCTCTCTGAATGCTGAAGTCTTCTTCAGTGGGCCTTTACCACCAGTCAGAGGAGGAGGAGAGAGATTGCAGATTGTTGGCAGTAAACAGATGGCTTTCAACTGCATGTGATGTCCATTCAGTGCATTTTATTGACAATTTTAACTTTTAACTAAACAAGTGTAGTGAGTACTACCTTAATTTGATGTTGCATTCGTTGATAAAATGTCGGGGCACCACCTTCCTCAGCTAAGAAGGACTGCAGAAATTAACTGCTATAACGCTGATAAATACTAACGAATGAACTAACAGTAAACCAGTCTGATAACCTGAAGTGTAAATTCTGGATACAGGGATCGTAAATATTCAGTTCAAAAGGACACCGTCTAACCAGGACTTAAATCAAAATATCATTTATTAAGCAGAATTGTGGATAATGGGTAATGTACCATGAACAATAAGACAGAAGATGGGAGGTGATATGACAGAGCACACAAGAAACTTATGGCAACACAAGGGTAAATAAATTGGCGATAGTGAGAGGCAGTCTAAAAAGGAATAATGGGGACGCGAACGCAGAGTTAAGGGAAAGACGATTAATGGAGAGAATTTGGACGAATTGACCTAATCTTAACCTCACGGACCAACTCTTATTCAAACCCGCTTAGCGTGCCTACTTGGTTGCTGGTGTCCCGTTGTGCTCTGCTCCGAACTGGCTCGAAGACGTTCCAGATGTTCGTCCGCGGCTCGATCTACTTAGTGGTCTAGTGGAAGGCCCAGACCTCCAAGATGACAAACTGGTGCGGAACGGGGCATCTCTGGAACTGGTTCGGCGGTCGGTTACAGATGATGGACTGCTCCGGATGGTTGTGAACCAGACCAAGGATCAACAGCTGGCCGCAGGGTTTCGTTCGGTTGAGTCCGTGACGGATTATTTTAGACTGATAGTACAAATTAAGAGTCTCTTCGATGGCCGGTCGAAGAAGGCTACAAAATTAGTATTACTTGCCTAAATTCACTAATGAAAACAAAACAAAACGTTGGGCTAAAGAGGAAGTTAACTTTGAAGTTTACGGCAAATTATAAGAATACGTCTTCTGAAGATTATTTACGCTACCCGGAATGGCTTGGAGTAGCTCGAAGACGAAAACTTAAGGAGCAAAACGACTGTGCAAAACTTAAGACAAAAGCAAAGAAAATAACTCAGCTGAGAGTAACTAGACGTGAAAAGAAAACAAAAGAACAGGACTAAAACCAACTAACAGAAACAAAAATCTACTGAAAATCTACTAATCTACTAAAAATCTACTAAAAGGCTACTAATCTACTACTGAAACGCGCACTACACGCAGTTTTTAAAGGTCGCTCCAGGGCGTGTCGAAAGGCAGGCCATCGAATCACGTGAGACTCTTTGTAACGCGCGGTGTAATCTCGCCTCATGGAGCTGAACTAATCAAAGAATCATACGAGGGGCTCATCTGCTTCTCACTATGGTCAATCACATATAATTTCAATGACAAATTTCGATGGCATTTCAATATTGTTCACAGCAGGCATTAGATACTTTCTATGGTTGGGTGACAACATTAAATGACAACCATGGTACAATTTTATCCCAACAGGCATAATAACTCAATGAATAACTAATACCAAAATAAAGGTAATAATAAAGAGAGGCAGATTATATTTGTCAAAAAAAATGATTATCACGATTACGGTTACTTATCGATAAATGTACCAAGTCAAGCATATTCAGTCTGACGGTTAGGAAACTCTGGATGG
The DNA here is from genome assembly GCF_039877785.1 of Chaetodon trifascialis. Classification (NCBI taxonomy): domain Eukaryota; kingdom Metazoa; phylum Chordata; class Actinopteri; order Chaetodontiformes; family Chaetodontidae; genus Chaetodon; species Chaetodon trifascialis. Next base: position 4,112,353 of record NC_092062.1, on the reverse strand, counting down.
CAGTATAGTTTGTGGTGACAATTCATACAACTTTATAAAACCGTTAAAATCACAACTTAGCCATACTTTGGGTCAGAGATACGGGAAAAACATCAATATTATGCGTACCCCGAGTCCTGTAGGTTGAAAACATGAAAAGTTAAGTTTGACATGAAATCTGATTATCTTGGAGTGTTGAGGAAAACACACAAACGTGAGTCACTAGTTGCTTCAAGGGATGTCCGGTTTACGACCATCAGCATTTGCTGATGTTCGCGGATTCCTCAGAGGCCTGCCATTTGTCTCTTCAGGCAGCCTTGTTGCATGGAGTCCTCGGGCTATTGGGGAAGTAATTAGCATAGCGTGGGACATCCTGATTTAGAGATAGGCGTTGACCTTTTGGCTTTCTTTCTTCAGTGTGTGAGTAAAGTAGTTTACTGAACCAGACTTCCTGTCTCTCTTCGAAATCAGATTGCATTATAGGTAAACCAGGCGGTCTATAATTCAATCGGTTGGCGGGTTTACACCTCCATTTCCCTTGAGTATCACCAGAAAAGGAGGGAAAGAAGGGGTCAGTTAAAGGCCGGTTCTGCTACACAAGTCAGGAGTAAAACTTTTTGCCTCCAACCTATCTTTCTTCCTGCGTCACACTGTTCCCACTCCCAAGGACAAGAGACAAGAGGAATCCAAGCAAAAGCAGCAAACACCATAACATGAAGGAGAACCAACTTTCCCCCTGCATCGAACCATGAGGGATGCCAGAGCACAAAAGGGGATGCTTCATGTCCTCCACCAGGGGCCATTGCTCGTGAGGATTCACTGACTCCAACCACTAAAACTCCATATAAAAACTCACCATCTCCAACTGCCCAAACTCCATTGAGCTCATCATCTCCAACTGCCCAAACTCCATCTAGCTAATCATCTTCACTGGGTATCCCATCACCCTCATCTCCTCTGCTGGAGTTTACTGACCAAATGAACAAACTTGTCAGTGCTGGTATCAGGCTTACTCCTCGCCCATCCTGTCCCCCCCAATTCCACCCCGCCCCCTACAACCACCCTGTCCCCCTCCACCACCACAGCGCCGACGGGCACCACCACTACCCCCTCCGCGGCTTGATCTGAACCTTCTCCAGTCCCCTTGTAAGAGCCCAGCACAGCCACCTATTTGTGTCGGTAACTGATGTATTCTGGGTCCATCTTTTAAGGCAAATGTTATGCCTGACTTTTCCAAGGAAAAGCCAGGGCCTATTGTGCCGGAAGCTTCATTGATTCATGTCTCAATAGGTAGGAGGAGAAGATCGGTCCATCTCTACAGAAACATCACACCATCGAATTTAACACGTATTCCATGTCAGCCACTGTGTGTTCTAAAACATGGGGATGTTGGACTTTTTAGCACATTTAAGTTAGCTCTTTTAAATGTTAGGTCTTTAACTGTGTGTCATTTAAAATGGCCACACCTGCTATTCTTAACAAAAGTGGAACAGAGGTAATGTCAGGTAATGTAGGGATGTCCCGATCACGTTTTTTTTGCCCCCGAGTCCGAGTCATTTGATTTTGAGTATCTGCCGATACCGAGTCTCAATCCGATACTTCTATAAAACATTATGAAACCAACTAAGAGCAAAGAATAAGATCCAGGACGTCTCTTATTTTTTATTTTTATTTATTTATTTTTTTTACCAATGGCTCTTATATTAACATGTAACACTTATGCATTTGTAAACTTCTATGAGGTAGCTTGAATAACAGTCTCAAGTCAGAACAGAACACAGAAATAAAATAAAATTTTCTTCACATTAGGAATAGTGCAACATTAAGAAGGGATAATGCCAGACGAGGTGTCCATTATCAGAAATGAATGGACGACGCGGAGGCGTGTATTGAGGTGTCGTATCAAGTTGTGGTGTTAAAAGCAGCTTTGTCCTTCCCACCTCTCGAGATCCCGAGCTTCAAAACAAACTGCTGCGTGCTGCCGTGTTCCGTGCATGCGCTGTTCAGTGGCGTCTGTCACAGACACAGACCCGGCCTGTAAACGTTGGTAGTTAATAAATACTATTTTATTCTCGTTTATTTTTAATCACTATCCCATATATTGTACATGTGATTTAAATAACAATAAATATACATATGTATATATATTATTTATCCGATACCTGATCGGGACATAACGTCCGATCCGATTGAGCCTGCAGTCACGCGATCTGCCCCGATTTTCGATCAAGTGATCGGATCGGGACAACCCTATCAAAAAGCGTTATATTAATGATAACACCTGTGCAGTCTTTACTCAGTCTTTTACACCATCACCAACACTGCCCCAGCTTCAACTGATGACCTTGTAAATAGTTTCAGTTCCAAAGTTATGACTATTATTGACTCCATCACCCCGATTAAGACCAAAGTTTTGTTAGGAAGGAAAAAGACACCTTGGAGAAACACCACACTGGTCAAAGTCCAGAAAAGAGTCTGCAGACAGGCAGAGCGCAGGTGGCGAAAAACCAAACTCCAGGTTCATTATGAGAATTACAAAAACAGTCTCCACACCTATAACCATGCACTAAAGAAGGCAAGGCAAGCATTCTTCTCAGAGATTATCAAAGAAACTGTAATAATGCTCGCACTTTGTTTTCTGTTGTGGATAGACTGACAAACCCCACAGCATCAGTCCCTCCAGAGCTGCTATCCAACAAGTCATGCAATGATTTTGCAGCCTTTTTTACAGATAAAATTTCATGGATAAGACAAACAGTGTGCAGCTCCAGCTCAGGCAAAATGATAAGTCCATCTGTGCCTTCTTGTTCTTCAGTTAATCTAGCACATTTTAACTTTCTAGATCATAAAAGGCTGACAGAAACTGTATCACACTTAAAATCTACAACATGCTGCCTTGATACTCTGCCAACAAACTTTTTAAAAAATGTTTTTCATTGCATAGCTCCAGAGTGTTGCAGATAATAAAAAATTCTCTTCAGTCCGGTCAGTTTCCCCAGGCCTTGAAAACTGCAGTAATAAAACCTCTCCTGAAAAAAAATAATCTGGATGCTTCAGTAATAAGTAACTACAGGCCAATATCAAATCTTCCCTTTCTCGGAAAAATTATTGAAAGGGTTGTTTTTCAACAAACGCATGCTTTCATGATGCAGAACAATCGTTTTAATGCATTTCAGTCCACACCACAGCACTGAGACTGTACTTATCAAAGTTTTAAATGACATACATCTGAATAATGATGCTTCCAAAACCTCAGTCTTAGTATTATTAGATCTCAGTGCTGCCTTTGATACAGTTGATCATGACATACTTCTTGACAGGCTGGAAAAGTGGGTGGGACTTGCTGGCACTGTACTACACTGGTTCAAATCCTATTTACAAGATAGAGACTACTTTGTGTCAATTGGTGAGCATGTCTGAAAGAAAAAAGATGATGTGTGGGGTGCCACTAGGCTCCATTCTCGGACCACTTCTTTTCAGTATCTACATGTTGCCCCTAGCTCAGATTATGGAGCATCATAATATTTCTCATCATACTTACGCAGATGATACACAACTTTACATTTCTGGGTCATCACATGACTATAGTCCCTTACTTTCACTGAGTGTATTCATCAAATCAGTGAGTGGATGTGCCAGAATTTTCTTCAGCTTAATGCAAATAAGACAGAGGTGATTGTATTTGGTCCCAAAAATGAAAGGTCAAAGATCAGTGCTCACCTTAACTCCATGTCACTGACAACAACAGATAAAGCCAGAAATCTTGTTGTAATTATTGATTCTGATCTGAATTTTAACAACCATTTAAAGCTCATTACCAAATCAGGCTACTATCATCTGAAAAATATAACTAGAATTAAGGGATGTCTGTCCAAAGAAGACATGGAAAAACTTGTTCATGCATCCATTTTCAGTAGGTTGGACCATTGCAATGGAGTCTTTACTGGCCTAAACAAAAAAACAATTAGTCAACTACAGCTGATCCAAAATGCTGCTGCACAAGTCCTTACAAACACCAGAAAAATGGACCATATCACACCAGTCCTCAGATTACTACACTGGCTTCCTGTGAGTCAAAAAATAGACTTTAAAATCTTACTGTTGGTCTACAAAGCATTAAATGGTCTAGGATCAAAATATGTTCTAGATTTATTAACCCCATGTGAAGCATCCAGACCTCTCAGATCATCAGGGACAGGTCTATTGTGTGTTCCCAGAATCAGAACCAGTGAAGCAGCTTTCAGTTATTATGCTCCTCACCTGTGGAACATTCTCCCTGCACACCTGAGGTCTGCAGCTCATTTAAATCAGGGTTGAAAACATTATTATTTTCTACAGCTTTTACTTAAAGTAAATATATCTGCTGAATGATTTTAATCATTCTAAATGCTAAATTATTGTCTTTTACTGGCTTCTGTTTTCAATTTTCCTTTAAATGTATTTTATTTTTATTTTTATATTCTCTTCTTTCTTTCTTTCTTTCTTTCTTTGAAATGTATGATTTTAATGTATTTTTATGCCTCTGTGAAGCACTTTGAATTGCCTGGTGTACAAATTGTCCTATACAAATAAATTTGCCTTGCCTTGCCTTTATTCCATACAGTCTTTAGCTGCTTGTGCTTATCACATATAATTCATTGTTAGCTGGGAAGCCTGAGCTGATTTGCTGTGTCATATGAAGTTTTAAATGAGGAAATCTGTAAGACACAACACCCAGTTGAAAACAGGGCTTGCCAAACTGGTCATATGTTGTCTGTGTCTGGGCTTTGTTTTGAGCACTCGACTGTAGCCTACTTTTGTGATGCTGATCGATGGACGTCATCAGAATGACCATGGCCCCTCTTGGATGAAAACTGGCTGTAAAAATGCTGGTAGCAATTTGAGAAAACTAGTAGTGCTATGCCTACAAATCAAATCAAATCAAACTTTATTTATATAGCACTTCATACATAATAAAATGCAACACAAAGTGCTTCACGGGAGTTAACAAACAATATAAATAAAGCAACAATAAAAACCCATCCCTCCCACCTTCCGTGTGTACAAACACCCACCCTCAACTACATGCATACACACATGCACACGCGTGCACATACACGCACACCCAACACACTCACACACACACACACACACACACACACACATACGTACGGATATATATGGTTTAGAAGGACAGTTTTGCCAAACCCGCCCGACGGTGGTTTAGATGGACTACCCTTTCCCAAGGTCCTAGAGCTATGGGAGTTAGGTTAAAACACTGTAAAAAAAAATCTGAGAAAAAAAAAATGTAGCTCACTTCAGGTTTCAGGTACAAACTACAGAATTTCATACACTCTAACCTACTACTGTCATGGTTTATGAAGACATTTGTCTTTTTGACAAGTAACTGACTTAGGAGGACAAAACAAACACTCTTGGGACTTTAAAGGGACAATGATGCAACAATTTAAATCACCTCTCATTAGCATAAATACACATACCTGACAGCACAAAGGATTACTGGAACAGTAATTGATTACCCAAAAAAGGGCTCTGCAACTTTAACAAAAGGTGCCATATTACAAAAATATATATGCATAAACCCAAAATATGCGAATAAAACAAGTGTCTGAAAAAGTGCAATATATTAAGAGCAAACACAAGTAGTTGCCTGTGGTTTTATTGTTTTTTATTTGCATTGATCCTTTAACTTTTTGCTTAACTGCAAAAAACAAAAACAGCGACATACAAAATATAAATGATTCCTCGTGGGTTTACAACTTTCGTCTCTGTGACTGTCTCTTTGAGGCTATTCCTCGGTTTCTCACAAAGTCCCTTATGTTTTGCGCCGTTCTTCCTGCTAATGCAGGGTCTTCTACCAGCTTGCAGTGACTGCATTCATTTTTGGTGGCCAATTTTCCCTTACTTATGTGATCTCTGAAATGCCGCATTGCAGCTGCAACCTCAGCCTTGGACCACACTTTCTTTGGGACTCTTCGGGCCTCAAGTTCTTGACCCGCATCCTTTCCTGGAGGACACGCAACGAAAAAAAATATCACGCAGATAACAAAATGTGTGATGTTTCACCAGCTACATTTGTCTATTAATAGACATTGCTATCAAAGTGAAGGTGGTTTTGAAAATCATGCAATAAATAGAATTATCTATTAATGAATATTTAGTTTTTCAAGATATTTTTTTATGAATGGCTTATGTTTGGTCTTGTTTTCACGCTGCAGAATGAATTTGGGAACAGAAGTGGCACAGTTTGCCATTGACTTTAAAAGTTTTGTACAGTAGCTTGAGAGTCACTGTAATGAAGGATAAGGCAAAAAAAAAAAAAAAAGCTGGTTTAAGTGACACTGCTTGGTAACACAAAGGCTCACTTGTCACACCCTCTGATGCTGTCAATGCTGTGGCACAGTCATCAGAATCACCCTCACTATTGTTGGCTTCCACATCACTTAACTCAATTTTGTCTGGGAAATTAGTGAAACTCACATGAATAACTGCACACACCAAAAAAAAACCAAACAAACAAACAAAAAAACCCAACACTGAACTTAATATTAAATATATTTACACCATGATACCGTATTATCATTTAAATCCACAATTCTGTAATGTATTTTAATATGACACCGAATTTCAAGAACCTAAAGTAAAGGTCACCAATCACACAATATTTATTGAACTGTCAATATCCAGTTGATCATATTGTTGAATTAATATTTGGACTGTCCCCTCCCAAGGTTTTTTTTTTTTCTTCTCACAATGCAGTGCACCACATTAAATTTCTATATGAGCCTACATCACCTTTTTTTTTTACTATCTGTGATTTGAAAACATAAGATTTTCACAGTCAGATAAAGAAATAAGTGTGCATCCTTCTCTAGTTGTATTAAATCAGCTGCACCTGCGGAGCTTCACACTTCAGGTGCAGCTGCTCCAGCTGCTGTCCAGTGTCACCTGCACTGCACAGTGTTGAGTTGGTAATTATTACTATGGCGAAAAGACAAACAAAGACATTTTTGGTGAGTTATAAACCAGCAGGCGTTACCTGCCCTGCATGCTCTGGTGGTTCGTCGTCTGGATGTGAGGCAGCTGACTGCGTGTCACACTGCTCTGCATTTCTATCACTCTTCTCCTCTTCCATGAGTTAGTTTTGTAGTTTGTGGTGATTTACAGACTCAGTTTGTAAAGTTTACAACCTGTTATCCTGTTGCATTGCTCTGTGTATAATGATGCAGCTAAAAAACAAGAGGCACTCGTTTCTCCCTTCACAATTAACCTGCAGTGCATGTTGTCACTAGGATTTCTTTTAATAAGTGCACCATCTAATATAAACATACATATGATTCCCCTTAAAGAAACACTATGTAACTTTGACTTCGACCAGCTGCTTCCAGAAACGAAACTTAATAACGCATGTTAATATGTTGCACATAACAGCAATTTTAGTAAAACCGGGTCATATTTTATGGAGATGATGTCCTATGACTGCTCTGCCTCGAGTCTGAGATTCACGGAGGTCCTTGAAAGCAACATGTAGGCTGCCAGCAGAGCAAAGCTGCAGAAGCTGCACCGCAGAGGTGCACAGCTGGTGACAGCTCAGCTAAAATAAAAGGCTGCAAACCCACTGCTCGACTGGAAGAATCTCAGCCAACTGAGGGGTTGGTGACTAATGATACGAATCTTTGACTATCTTCCTTCTTAATGCCCAGTCCTACTGTAGACTTTTCTTCTTGTAATTATGAATGGTAGTTCTCACCTTATATATTTGGGCATGAAAAGTGATCTTTGTTTGGCTTGGAAAAGCCTGGTGACCATTAATCTATCACAAGTCCAGACGAATTTAACTTAACATTCAGTAAAAAGAAGCACTCTCAAAAAGTATATACAGGCTTATTCCTGTACAAACCCTCAATTTCAGTCTCATCCAATGATTTCCCTTGCATGCTGGCAAGATGTCCTTTCTCCATGGACGAAAGGAGTTTAGAGATTTTGGCCAGCTGTGTGGTAGGAACTGGTAGTCTGTAGAAATCCTGATGAACGTGGATGTCGTGACCCAGGAAATCTGCAACCTGATCAAGTTCATTGTTTTTTAAATTAAGGACTTGTGAGAGTGTGGCAACATGTTTCCTGAGTTGTGTCAACCTGAGGCGCTCAGGGTGCTTTACTCCACACTGGTTTACATGAACACGCAAACAGTCTTGTCCTCTGTAATGGCTCATTGATTTGGGTCTTGCAAACAGGAAGACATTTGTGGCACAGACACCACATTCAGCCCTTTTACTGGCCATTAGTGACAAAGCTTCCACCATGCTCGGTGTTAGCAGAACTGCAACTTTTCTGCCTCTTTCCCCCATGATTTTGATACGACTGAAATAGTTGCAGAGCCTCTGTTCAGTCTTTGAGAGCCCCATTGCAACATCTTCATGGAGTTTTGTGTTGTCTCTCTCATGAAACTTTTGAGGCGCATTTTTGACACTTCTCCAGCATGTCTTCGATTGAACACAATGATTTGTGCGAGTGTTATTTGTGCAAGTCGGGCATAGTTCTTACTGGTGGCATCCTCCTTCAAGTTGCAAAGGGCACTTTCTGCAGATTTCTCAAGATGTTGATGAAGAATCTGAACATCTTCAGTGAAGGGTAAAGTTGATGGCTTGTTGTACTTTGCATCACTCAGTATGTTCAAGGCACTGTGAGACACCAGCTCAGACCACTTGGAGGTGTACAACTTCTTGAATGTGTCAGTGGACTTGGCCAGTTCTTCATCTTCTGCCATGAGGGCCCTACAATGGATAATGTCGCTGATTTTCTGTAGTGTATGTCCCAGTTTCAGTGCAAGGCTTGGTGTCTTGTATGAGTGAGTTTCTTCATTAAAACCTGCAGTTTTCATTACTGCTTGGACAACTCTCTGGAAGTTTGCTGGTTTAACTCCTCCTTAACGCCTCCTAACCCTAACCCAAGTTTTGTACTAAGAAATCTGCACGCAGACACAACAACAAACGCCCCACTTCACAGAGCTTCTGTTGCATGTACTTGTCCGTGCCTGTTGTAAAGTGACTGATCAAACTGAATAACAGACAGGTCATTTCGCACGACTGAGGCAACCTCATCTTGTTTCATGGCACCATGGAGCTTCCATACTCCACTTGAGATCTGGTGACAGGATGCAGACTCCAGAGCGATTGCCACACACAGTACTTTGGTTCTCCCAGGTTCCTTGTCCAAATCTTCATTTTCTGGCTTGCAGGGGCATCTACGGACATGTCTCCAAAGCTCCTTACGGAAGTACATCCCTTGACAGTGCATACAGTGAATGAAGTTTCCTTCCACTGCTGTAGTCTTTGGTTTTCTACTTGCCTATGTTTTGTGCAGATGTGTAATGGAAATATTGTGTTCAATCCAAGTCCCATAATTTCATATCTTAATTGCAGATAGGTGAAGCATTATAATGATATTAGCTGTGTTTCCTCCCCTCTTGATTCTACCAGAAGGCTTACCAGTATATACCTGTAAAAGTGTATATATGTGTGTGTGTGTGTGTGTGTGTGTGTGTGTGTGTGTGTGTGTGTACCCAAAATAAATGTCTATATATCCTAACAATGCATGGAAGGGGAGTTTAAATAACGTCAAAACATCGACAGAAATGAGAGGAAAAATTGAAAGTACACACAGGTTTCTGCCATCTTGTTTACTAACACAAGGCTGCAAAGTCAGTGGGTTTATATCCACACAAATACATCACAATATAGCAACGTGATGCATAACAGAGTTGTAAACCCCCCCCCCCCCAAAAAAACCAAACAACTGCAAAAGGTCCAAGTAACCATGCCAAAACAAACAAAACAATGCCACTCGCTGGATTTGAACCTGCATGCTAAAAGAATACTAATCAGAGGGCAAGAGCTCTGACCACTGTTCCACTTCCTCACTTCATTCCCCAGAAGCTACACCAGTCAGAATCAACGACATAGGAGCATTAACCACAAAAAGAAATAAATAAACGATGCATGGAAGAGGAATTTAAAATACCAACAAAGTTAATTTATGGGATATTTTCCTGCCTATCACCCAAAATATTAACCTACGAGAAACTACAAGGTATGTTAGGACAAACTTTGCCACAAAGGAGATCTGAGCTGAACTGATTTGGTCTGCTTGTCTTGATCAGCGATTGGGCACAGACACTTCAGATTCAGTGGCTGAGAGAAAAGAATTGTGGAGATTATTATCATACTAGAAAAACGCAGTTTTTTACGCGCGTTTTGATGTGCACAAAATGGCGTTTCTTACCCGCGTTCTTGGAGGACGGCTTGCCATAGCCAGTTACCTTGGCAATGCGTCACAACGAGAGATATTAAATAGTCCACTCAGCCGCTTCTTGTGGAAAAACTTAGGATTTTAACCGTAAAAAACAACATTAACGTATTAATAATTGATTTAATATTTATTTCTTTCATAAGTGTCCATGGTATAAGCAGAGCTTCGCGTTGGATGGTTCACGCCTCCGCGTCGTCCATTCATTTCTGATAATGGACACCTCGTCGGGCATTATCCCTTACATAATTTCCCTTTGGGATAAATAAAGTTGATCTTATCTTGTCAACTTAGATTGATTTGGCCTCTTATGTTTGTGCTGCATACAAGCTTGCAGGCTACTGCATCCATTCATTTGTCTGTTCATTTGTGTACGGATGTGTCCTGCATTTATTTCAGTGTGCAGACATGTGGGGTGTATTATATACAGACCTTTGAATGTGTATTTATTCTTGTGTTGTATAATATGCTTTGATTCTGTGCTTTCTATCTTGTAGAGTCACTGTGTGACTTCAGTTTGGAAAGGAACTGATGCTTTGATTTATCCTTATTCAATAAAGGAACATCATGTTACTCTTTGACGTGTAATTATATTTATATTATATTGTGTATTTTATAGGGTTGTCAGTTTAACGCGTTAATTAGATTAATTAATTACGCTGCAAATTAACACGCTATAAAAATTAACGCAATTAATCATGAGTGGCAAGTCACTGCGCAAGCATTTTAAATTTGGCCCTTTGAGTGACCCGTAGGCTGCATCCTACCTGCGCTACTAGTCAAAAGCAGGGTGACAACAGACGTGGATGCGACACCGGGGAGCGAGGCAAGCCTACTTGGACCTTTGAACAGCAAGTTTATTTATAAAAAGAACAAAGACGGGACTATTAACAAGAACGCAGTGATTTGTACCTTGTGTAAAAAAGAATTTTCCTGTCACCGTAGCAGCTCCAGCCTGAATTATCATTTACACGCTAAACATGTAGTTGCTGCTAGTGCCGCTAGTGCTACCGTGAGCTCACTCCGCCAACCCACACTTGCTGAGTTAGGAAAACGAATGAGCAAAGCCACGACAGAAAAACTGACAAACTCAATCGCAAAGTGGGTTGCTGCTGATTGCAGGCCGATTTCAATCGTGGAAGACGAGGGCCTAAAAGAGGCGTTTCAGATAGCGTCATCTGACTCTAATTTCCAGCTACCGTCGAGAACTACAGTGATGAAAAGAATTCACCAGCTGTAATGTGAATGTCAGTGAATTGTAATGTTCTAGAATTCAAATTCTTTATTTGGGGACCTTTAGCAGGTATGAGATTAAAATGCGATTAATTAGATTAATTAATTACAAATCCTGTAATTAATTAGATTAATTTTTTTAATCGCCTGACAGCACTAGTATTTTATATATAGTCTATGGGAAACTTTCTATCTAATGATTGCAACATCATCTAAAAACACAGTTTATCTACAATGATTGAAATTAATGAAATTAGTTAAAATTGAAATTAATGCATGCTTATATTTTGTGTTAATGTTTACATAATGACAGTGGATCTAGTTGAATGTGATAAAATGTGTAGTGGGCAGTGGAATAACTATCGGTTTCCATTTGTGATGACTGCTGACTGAGATAAGGGATGAGATTAAATAGATCCTGGAATTTAGCCTGGTCTGGAGCAGGCTAGCTCCACAGAATAAATGTCCAAAGTAACTTATCCCATAACATATCCCACTTTCCGCTATCCTGCTTTTGTGCAACCAGATCACGGATAAGTTGAGCCAGGATCACCAACATATTCCGGCTTAATCCCTTATCCTAGTTTTGTGCAACGGGCCCCTGGGGACAAGAGTAGAAAAAAACAAACCAAATTTATTTACAATAAAGAGAATACAAAACACACTCATAAGGAGTGGAGGAAACTAACTAAAGGCACACTCAAAATGAGTGGAGATGATAAAACAAAAGGCACACTCAACGAGTAGAGAGAGAAACAAAAGGCACACTCAAAGAGTGGAACAATCAATTTCCCCATGTGGGAGGCTGAGGCTGGGCAAAGGCTGAACATGGCTGGTAGGCACTGCGAACAGACAAAGCACAGGTGAGGCAAGGGAAAACAACCACTGGCAATGATTGAGATTGCAACTGGGCATAGACAGTTCATACTTATTGGGCTCGGTTCTCAATAACCCATAGGAGAGATCTGGGGGGTATTCCAGAAAGCGGGTTATGTGAAAACTCAGAGTAAGTTAACCCTGAGATGAGGGAAACTCTGAGTTTTCCGTTCCAGAAAGAGAGGTAACTGAAACTCTGAGTCAGTCACCATGGTAACAGACTCTGTGATCATAACCTGCTCGCTGGCAGGTTTTCTTTAAGAAACCCTGAGTTTCTACCTGTCTCCTCCCACATGAAGAAAGCTGATAGACATGGATTGCCCGTTCATTCCCAATCCGATTGATATCGAAGCCCAACTGATTCGAAACGCTTTACGTCACGAGAGAATCTTCCGACTCACATTACATGTCCTGTCATTTCCAGAGGAATATCTGTTCAAACGCTACCGCTTTTCATCAAACGGTATAATTTATCTCGATGACATTCTCCGGCCATACATCACCAACCTCACACACCGCGGACGTGCGCTCACATCACAGCAAAATTTATGCATAGCGCTACGTTTTTCTTTTTGCAAACGGTAGTTTTTTGTACAATATTGAGGATGCAGAGCACTTCGGAAAGGCAACAGTGTGTAGAGCTGTGAGGAAAGTGACCCTCGCACTGAAACGCCTGTTACCAATGATGGTAGTATGGTGACTGATGTAGAAATCATATATTCTTTTATTTTAAATTCTGATATACATTCTGCTGCGACCTCAGACTGGGTTCAGTAGCTTAATTAGCTGTCATTTTGCAGGGCTTCCAAATGTGATAGGATGCATAGATGGGACACAAATTCCTGTTACTGCGCCTGCAGAAAACGAAGGACTATGCGAATAGAAAATCCTTTCAGAGTATCAATGTCCAGGTTTATGACCTACCATCTTAAAAATGATGTACGTGAAAATGCATATATTACAATACACTGTAACTCATATCATTCTCTGCACTGTGAAGATCATATGTGATGCATCATTACAAATAAGCCAGGTGGCTGGCTCTGTACATGATTCCTGGATCTACTGGGAGTGTAGTCTGAGCAACAGAATTGCACGTGGTAAGGAAGCTAAAACTTTGTACAAATGTTCTTTGTCTCCCTTTTTAATGCGCTCAAATGCGTCCTCTATAATTACAGGAGTGTTTGATGGCTACCTACTGGGGGGTCGAAACTATCCATGTCAGCCCACTCTGTTGACCCCTTACCCTGAGCCTGAGCTGGGGCCCCAACAACGTTTTAATGTGGCCCACTGCAGGACTGGAGCCCAGGTAGAGATGGCCATAGGCATACTCAAATCCTGGTTCCAGTGCCTGCATAAGCTCAGGGTCACCCCAGAGAGGGCATGTGACATCATTGTGGCATGTGTTGTTCTCCATAATGTTACAACTATTAGAGGAGAGCAACACCCTCCTGTACAAATGAATGATCCTGAGGACAACCATCCCATCCACCCTGCAGACATGCAGGATGGAAGGGCTGTAAGGGACCTAATCAGCAGAAACTACTTTTGATTAAAACAGTCAAATAATGACAAATTCACATGTGGTTTGGTCTTCTTTATTCCCTAAAAGTACAAAAGCAGCAGTCAGGATTTGTAATATAGTTCCAACCATTAACATATTTCACCTGTGAAGTGCACCCACCTCAACTGGCATCCCAGTAATAGAATTTCAAGGTCTGTTTTTCTAATCTGGCGATCCAGATGGACCATTTCCTTTTCACTCTATACTCTTCATGAGGTGGACTCTATAAAACTCCTTCACTGGTAACTGGGAAACTTATGGACGACATTTAAATCCTACAGTTCTACATACAGATTTAACATGGTATTGACCAAAAATCTCACTGTGTCAAGCTGCGCTGTTGAAGTTGATGGACCAGGAGGAATCCTGGTGATGGCCAGTTGTTCTGTTGAAGGACAAGAATGTGCTGGTTGTTTGTCCATTATCTATGCTCATCACTTCAGTGTACATGTCCAACTCCAAATTCCACTCCAGAATGTAAAGGGATGTGAATGAGCAGAGCACTGCCAGTAGCTCTACATAATATTAAGACACACTTCAGTAGGCCTCTCTGGATCGCTCCCTGTGGCAGCAGACAGTGTTTCATCATCATCATCATCATCATCATCATCATCATCATCATCATCATCATCATCATCATCATCCTCCTGTGATGAAGGAAAAGATACTGTTTCAGGATACTTTGGTGGTGGATGTGGCCCTCCAGCCGTTTTTCGGGCCTCTGCCATCTCTCTGTTGGCTGAGCAGAACTCAAATGTTGATCTTTTTTAAATTAGAATTTTATTGAGTGTTCGTGGACACATCGTCACATTTTAAATGACCTCAATACCTATAAGATAAAAATGTGTAAACATTGTATCAAGTGTTAATCTACTAAGTGGGGTATTAAGTGAGATGACAAGTTAAAACAACATGTTGTTAGGGGTTTAAATTACTACTTGAAGTCACCACTGAATTAATATTCACTTTGTTTAATAGCCTAAGTCAATTAAAAAATAAAATAAAAATCAAAGTAAGGTACAATCATAGCCTAGCAAAATATGCCTTACCTTTTTGAATGATGTTTTTATATTTCATTTTTAGCTGCTTCTTTCTCCCCTGTTGGATTGCTCCTAAATGAAAATCAGATTTTATTCCTACTTACATTCATAACTGTATGCTACGATCTTAAGTACGGTTAAATGTTAAGTCACTGGAATACATTCAAACTTACGCGTTGTCTCGGGTAGCAGTTTTCTCCCATGCCGTTTCTCTCACCTTCGCTGCTGCAGCGGTAATATATTTACGCCGAAATATGTGCTCATACTCCGCATAGGCTCGCAATAAAACCTCCAACTCCATCGAGGTAAAACAACTTGATCTTTCTTTCTTTTTTTTTCAGTTGTCATGGTGACTCGTGGTAGCGGGGCTCTATTGATGATGGCTTTTTATAGTGGTTGTGCACGCGTGCAACTCAAGGTTAACATACTCAGAGTTGATTGAACTAACTCAGATCAGCTGTTCTGGAACCGGATACTCAGAGTTTCCCATCTCAGAGTAAGTCAACTCAGAGTTCAGAGATAAACTCAGAGTTTGTTGAACCTCCTACCTGGAATACCCCCCTGGACAATCCGGTGACCACTCTAGCTCAGCCTCTTCCTTAAGTACCTCAGCTCTAATCAGGCTCATGCGCTCCAGGTGTGCTGCTGGAGAGGCGGAGTCAGCTGGGTGTAGGGAAACATCCAGCTGAGATGGACGGGGAACAGACAGACAGACAGACAGACAGACAGACAGACAGACAGACAGACAGACAGACAGACAGATAACACCAGGGAAAAGGGAAACAGAGAACACTAGGAGCAGACATATCTACCAGATCCTCACGCCTAGGTACTGATTGGTGGAATGTGAGACAAAACAATTTGAGTTTTCACCTGTTACATCTCTGCTTACCACCCACATCAATTAAGAGCAGTGTGGAGACATAATCTGTCCACAATAGAGGGTGAAAATACATCTGTAAATATTTTGTCTAAAATAAAGATTAAAAGTTAAAATTTACCAAAACATGACAAAAGTAGAGATGTACTGTAAAGCAGGAATCATTTAAAGGTCCAAATGCACCTCAACACATACAGTAGAGAGGCATACTAAAACAGAGACAGGAAGTCAGAGAAAAACAATCTGGTGGAGCTAATATTAATGCTTAATGGAGCTAAACTTTATACCACTGGGTAGTTTAAAGCTGTAGTAGGTAGCAGACTTAGCCTGATAATTTGAACCAACACAAGTTCCACGTCACCCCCCTCCGCTGCACTCATACCCTGCCTCCAAGCCCCTCCTCCCTGCGGCGTCTGTACGGCTGCCATGACAACCAGTAATGTTAGCCTTGGCATCGGAAACAAGGTAATTCTGCCTGCTACATCACAGTGGCTAACATACCGTACGTGCTATGGAGTGTTACTGTAACAATTACCATATTAGCTTTATGGTTATTTGTTGTCTGTATATGCTGTTGTTGGCAGTGGCAGTATGGGAAGTTTATCCTTTGCGGGTGGCTGTTGCTCCGCCATAGCTTTCACCAGCTTTCTGACGCCGCTCACAGAGCTGTTTGACTGAGCGACAGCCAGCAGCATGAGTGGAGGGAGGGAGTGGTTCGCAGCGTGTGAGTTGTGATTGACAGATGTCAGACACTCCCTCAGATGCTCCTCTGGCACTGATTGGTTGTTTTGTGTTGGGTGTGGTGGATTCTGGCAAATCGCAGTAGGAGCAATAGGTGGGACCAATGGAACCGTTTTTTGTTTTTTTTCACAGATTACATGTTTTATGTACTGCTGTCTGGACATAAGGACAGTTTTAGCAAATATGACAAAAAATATAGTTTGGATTAAGAATTAGAATCTGCCAATTAACTGCAGTCACAATTACAGTTACAGTTTTTCATTTGGCAGATGCTTTTAGTTGTGTTGCATGCTCAGACAGGTAGGGTCTGATTCTTCTGATGTTGTACAGGGCAAATCAGCATGAACGAGTAACAGAGGCCACATGCACGTGCTTAAAAGTTAATTGGTCATCAATCATGACACCCAAGTTTCTGGCAGATTTTGTGTGAGTGAGCAGAGCTGAGTCAAGCTGGATACTGATCTGTTGTTGTGAAGATGGACTGGCCGGGATGACAAGGAGCTCAGTCTTTGACAGGTTAAGCTGAAGGTGGCGTGCGTTCATCCATGCCGAAATATTGGCGAGGCATGCCTATATCCGTGCCGAGGCTGTGGGGTCGTCTGGCAGGAACGAAAGGAGGAACTGGGTATCACCAGCATATAAATGGTATGAGAAGCCATGTGAGCTGATGACTGCAAGTGTGGTGGTGTATATTGAAAAGAGAAGGGGTCCAAGCACTGACCTTTGAGGTACCCCTGTGGACAAGCAGTGGGATTTAGACAATTCTCCCTTCCAAGATACTGCAGAGGATCTCCCTGAGACGTAGGACTTAAACCTACCTAGCAGATCGGAAACCAAGCTCAGTGAGTGTGGAGAGGAGGATTTGGTGGTTAAGCTTTAGAGTAAATATAGCAGAAAATGCAGTAAAACTACAATATTAACCTTTGAATGGTGGAGGAGTAAAGGTATCAGGGTGCCTAAAGTGACAAATGAAAGACAATCAAATAGCTAAATAAATCAATGTGAAAAACTGAATATTTTTGTGTCTTAAAGGAAGCCTAAAGGCCCCTACACATGATCAGCGGTAAAAACGCTTTGCTTTGTGAAGGCCTCTTAAAGGAGCCTTCACATGATAAGAAATTTGGTCTTCGCTCACCGCCAGGTAGGGCGCAGAGGCTCTGAGCGGAGGCGGCGGAGCTCAGGTATATGTTATCAACAAGTGCGAGTGATTCACTGTTGCTATTACACACAATGTATCTGAGTTTGTCACAAAAGAAGGCCCTTGCAGTAGCGTAGTAGTAGTAGTAGTAGTAGTAGTCGCTATTCCAGGCAGACGCAGTAGTCACTGCGTCTGCCTGGAATAATGAACGTACACAAACAGCTAAGCTAACGTTAGCATAGTATTTAGCCTAACGGTAGTTCGTAAACGCTGCCTGGAGCTTTTATATCATTGGTTGCGCTTTGAAAGATCAGCGGCAAACGAAGTCAAAGTTCAAGTAATTTGAACTTTGAGCGCAGCGGTAAGCGGCAGATCTGAGCCGTGCGCCACGCCAAGGGTAGCGGTGCCGCTTAGTCCAGCGCCAGCGCTCTCTCCATAGGGTAACAATGGGACAGCCGGCGCAAAGCGTTTTTACCGCTGATCATGTGTAGGGGTCTTTAGTGACATAAAATTGCCATACCATATGTATCATATAGGACACAATTAGAAATTCTGTAATACTGTATATGCAAATCAAACAAAGTCAAAGTGTTCAACAAACCCCTCAATAGAATTTCCTGGTAAAATGTCATGAGTCAGGCTTCACAAGGTTCAAGATAACTTCTTTATACCTGTAAGCAATGTTAAAGGTGCCTGGGCTTGAGAAACAGCCAGATACACTGAGAGTTATGTAAGGTTGCCATAAATAACCGCACTAGACAAACAGCTGATGTTAGTGTTGTCAATGTGTTTTTCCAGAGACCAAAAGAATCTGTTACTGAGTTTATAAAACACTTTCAAGTGCATAAAAATGGAACAATTTGAACAACTATTTACACAAAATAATGAATTACTTCTTGTTCAATGATTATCTTTAAAACCAATGACTTTAGTTTGGCAGGCAAAGATGTTTTAGGTCAAACACATACATGGAGAAAAATGGTGTGTTTCAGACAAAAGGAAGCACCCCTTCTCTCCCCACAATGGCTTAGACAGCACTAGGAAGTGCTCCACCAACACACACAAGCACAGGATGTGGCCCATTTAGCATACTGGTGCCTGGTTTTACTATGACTGTAGACCTTGAAGCAGACTTGAGGGCTGAAACGTCACCTGAATTAAGGAAATGATTTTTCCAGATTGTGCAACACTCATCTTAAGTTTACTTTCAGTGATCACTATCACGCAACAACCCTGTGTGCAATAATTCTTTATTATTAAATTTTGACATTTACCTGTTGCAGCCTTTAGTAGTATGGAATATTGCTATGTATATGTTATGCCATGCTGCTTGGTGCTGTTAATACATCGCACATTCTGGACCTTCAGGAGAAAGATGAGGGCTGGATGCTACCTGTGACCCTGCAGACTCTGTTGCAGCTTTTCACAGTTGACAGACATGTTGAGTTACTTAAATATCTCAGTTTATTTGCTGAAACTAATGCAGTCTACTTCAGTATTTGAACCTTTTCTGTACTGTTACTCCAGGTTCAGTGGCAGTCCTTGTCTCTCGAATAATCTTCAGTGATGTGGAGATGCTGAGGCCTCTCACAGTGAAATTCTATGGTTCTCCATAACGACCATAGTAGGCACAATTCCTGAGATAAATCACAGAAACAGACAATGTGACAATGTAAAAAAATTGAAAGAAAAGTATTTTCAGTGTTCAAAATAATTCACATGAAAACAGATGATGCGGACTGGAATTAGTATAAATACTAAAATAAACTAAAAGCACTTTCCAAATAGCAAACACTTTGATCAGGCTACATCAACTCTTGAAGTGATCTTTGTAAAATATCAGTTAAAGAAGAAAAAAAAAAAATACATGTATGGACCTATGGCCAGCTTGCCTAGAAATGTAATATATTGTATGCTCTTACAAGCTAGACTCAAGATTTAAACAGTCACAATGGGTGGATCTGTTAACATATATTGTTCTGTAATTTTGGTTTCCTCTGGTCATACTGTAAATGCCTTGAAATTAGAACTGTGCTCACCACACACCAACATGTTTCTCCTTCATTCAAGATCAAATTTGTCTTTAGTTGTAGGCCTGCGTCATTGCTCCTGATAAAACATGAAAGTATGATGTAAGTGACAGTAAATCTTCCATGTTTTACAGATTATCTGAGTGACCTGAGAAGCTTGTGTTGTCCCTAGACCCACCAGGGTTGTTCATTGTGACCTGAGAGCTTGATTACGAGCTGACACTTCAGTGTACCAAAACCATCTTGATGAGGAGATGATCTGGACATTTTAAATAAAAGTTATGCCACTGCAGACACTACAGAGGAGAAGACTTAAGTGGAGTTGTAAGGTGGTGTACTTGAGTTGAATCCATGGTTGCAGGTGTGCCCTTGAATCAGATAGTGTTAATTTGTCTGTTTGAAATGTATAATAGGAGACAGATAAGACATTCTTGTGCCTTGCCATGATAAATGTCACTGGTCTGTCATATCATCTCTGTTCATCTCAGTCAAGCTTCACTGCTTCTGCGCAAGACATTCAGGTCTCCTAAACCTTCTTCAGTCATGAGTTAACCAGTTGTCAAGATTTCTTTCCCATACACAAGTTAACTGTTTAACAAAGAAGATAACCAGCAGATTGATCTATAATGACAGTAATTATAAGTGGTCTTATACACAATGATGGTCCATTGCACCAAACCATTCTGCTTACTGGAGTAATAACTATTTGACAATATAGATAATATAAATACTATTAATCATCATGGAGGACAAAATATTTCTGCTTTCGGCTTACACTTACTCATTTTGTTACATTCTCCTGATTATGGTTACTTATACCATGGTCTGGGTGAATACTCGATTCTGATTGGCTGCAGGGTGTCTGTTAAAAAGTGTTGTAGGACAGGGGTTCCCAAACTTTTCCATGCCATGGCCCCCCAAACAGCATTAGCTTCTGGCCAGGGACCCCCTTTTGCAAACCCACCCCACAATGCAACAAAATATGTAAAGAAACATCAACTTTTAGAATGCTTTTCTTACTTTTATTCACTATCCAATAATTATTACATTTGTTTAGCCTAAGAATATTAAGGAACAAGATTTCAACACTGCATTATATTCCCACTGAATAATGAACTTTTCAACAAACTGTTGACAGACAAGAACAGAACAAAAGAAATCAAACCTCTCTCAATTGTGTGTGTGTTCACTATGCAATAATT
Source organism: Chaetodon trifascialis (assembly GCF_039877785.1). NCBI lineage: Eukaryota > Metazoa > Chordata > Actinopteri > Chaetodontiformes > Chaetodontidae > Chaetodon > Chaetodon trifascialis. The sequence goes on along the minus strand of NC_092062.1, from coordinate 4,091,365 downwards.
ATTACATTTGATTAGCATAAGAATATTATTAACTAACATGTTTTGCTTTTTTTTTTTTTTTTCTTAACTTCCCTCTCATTTTCTGAGGCCCTGGCCCCCACTTTGAAAACCACTGTTGTAGGACACCTATAAAAAAGTTCCGGTCAAATAGCCTGATTGTTCTAAGTTATTGCGCTGGCTCAAACGCTAGTTGGTAACCGTGGCGACAGAAACTCAGAACATACGTTATCATACGTTATTTCACAGTTTATTTATCACAATGGCAAGACAGTAGACAACATGAGTGATTTTATAGCTTCCTTTAACCTGTTTGGTGAATTTGATCATTTTGAAGACTGGGATGCAGCAGAAGAGAAAAGGAGAAGAGAATATAAGAAGAAGGAGATGCAAGGAGGTCTGTCCAGTCCACTAAGGAAGGAGGAGAATACAGTGTTGCCATTTTGAGGAGTTTGAGAGCCAGCATTAATCGCCACTTAAGAGACATCAACATCATTAGCGACACTGTGTTCAAGAGCAGTAATGCAGTTTTTAAGGCGATACTGAAGCGTTACAGAAAGAGTGGGAAAGACACCAGCTTCCACCATCCTTGTATCCCTGAGTCCGACCTTGAGATAATCAGATGTTCATCTGTGCTGTCTCCCGATGCGCCCCTCGGCCTCGTCAGAAAGGTGTGGTTTGACAGCTGTGTTTGGCTCGGCGCGTCAGGGAGGAGAACCGTGAGTTGACCATGACAGAGAGACGAGGATGGCGCTGAATACGTCAGCCTAGCACATAATCCTGACACTAAAAATCATAACGATCCAAACGACCCACACAAGCAAAAGGTTTTATGTTGGCAAGGCCCAGGGACCCCCGGTGCCCAGTAAAAAGTTTCAAGAAGTACATCTCTAAATGTCCCCCAGATGCAAAATCTTTTTATTTGCACCTGAAGTGCTCCATCACCGTGGCATCTGATGTGTGGTACTCGAGGGAGCCGATGGGTGTCCACTACCTGGGAAACATGCTAAAAAAAATCAGTGAAGAGGTCTGCACAATTCTAATAATAATGTAGCCCCATGTATTATGCTTAACCCCTCTTCTGCCCTCATAGCCTGTCGATAATATTTCTTGCAATAAAAACGATTTAGGAAACTATCTGTGGACTTTGATTCTTTGAAACAAAATTTTGCATCATCCGGTAAGAGGTGCACTTGCCCTCTGAAATGATACTTTGTATTATGTAATATAACATTAAGCAATCATCTCACTTCCCTCCACTGATTAGGTCTATTATAACAGCTGTGGCCGACCGAGCTGCAGGGTCTGTGGCCAGAGCCGGTTACCTTGGCAACGTGTCACAACGAGAGATATTAGATAGTCCACTCAGTCTCTTCTTGTGGAAAAACTTACGATTGTAATAGTAAAAAACAGCATTAACGTATTAATAATTGATTTAATATTTATTTCTTTCGTAAGTGACTTCGTGTCGGATGGTTCACAGCTCCGCGTCATTGATTCATTTCTGATAATGGACACCTCGTCGGGAATTTTCCCTTACATATTTTTTACTTCAGCAACATTCCCGATGCAAGAATTGTGGTGGTAACAGGGTTCCTTCTCCAACGTGGTATTGGTTGTCTTAGCAATATAAAGGTTCTAAATACTTCCTCCCCACTGATGAGGTTTGGAGGTGGTTCAGGCCTGTCATGGTACCAAAGACACTCTCAGCTGTTTACCAGGTGCAGGGCAGATGTGGATTGTTGCCTTGAGTGGATTCAACCTGGTCAGAATCCTCTTTAAGTGTGAACAACTCCGTTATTGTCAAGTGTAAGTTATCCTCCTGTTCAGTTTCCACTTGCTTGGCATCTGGTCACATTCATTTTTAATTGCACGCTCAATTGGAGGACTATACATCCCAGGGCTTGTCCTTTAAGAAAAAAAACTGTTCTTCCATAAAATGTTACAAATGATGCTTAAAAGACCAATTAACTGCTGTTTTGTAACTGCCTTCCTCATGTATTGTTTTCTATGTATCCATGTTTTATTTGTTTCACTTATAGTGACATGTATCATTACTATTGGTTTGGAGTCAATATCAGTGTATAAACCAATATCTAGCTCACAGACACCTACACACTCACACATGCATGCATGCTCACACGTACGCATGCATTTCACACACACATTTTGATATTACTTTTCTTCTTATTGTTGCTGTTTGTCTAAAGCACCAGCTCGACATCTTGGAGGCCTGGGCCTTCCACTAGACCACCAAGCAGATCGAGCCACAGACGAACATCTGGAACGTCTTCGAGCCAGTTCGGAGCAGAGCACAACGGGACGCCAGCAACCAAGTAGGCACGCTAAGCGGGTTTGAATAAGAGTTGGTCCGTGAGGTTAAGATTAGGTCAATTCGTCCAAATTCTCTCCATTAATCGTTCTTTCCCTTAACTCTGCGTTCGCGTCCCCATTATTTCTTTTCGACTGCCTCTCACTATCGCCAATTTATTTACCATTGTGTTGCCATAAGTTTCTTGTGTGTTCTGTCATATCACCTCCCATCTTCTGTCTTGTTATTCATGGTACATTACCCATTATCCACAATTCTGCTTAATAAATGATATTTTGATTTAAGTCCTGGTTAGACGGTGTCCTTTTGAACTGAATATTTACGATCCCTGTATCCAGAATTTACACTTCAGGTTATCAGACTGGCTTACTGTTAGTTCATTCGTTAGTATTTATCAGCGTTATAGCAGTTAATTTCTGCAGTCCTTCTTAGCTGAGGAAGGTGGTGCCCCGACATTTTATCAACGAATGCAACATCAAATTAAGGTAGTACACACTACATTATATAATGGTGCCCTCCGCGTGAGGCGGATTCAAATTGTTTTATTCAGTAATTAAGGCTTCATCGCATCACATCTGTGCTGACTTTCCACTGAGGAGCTTATGCGCGCTGTTTGACTCAACTACGTTTGTGCGCTGTTTTGATAAACTGTGGCTTTGTGTGTGAGTATTTCAACCTGTGCAAACTATATATGTGTTCTTGTTTTTAAGTGTGAATTAACTGGATCCTGATGATTTGTTTATTCTGAGCTCTGATTGAATATTGAACTGTTTGAATTACGTTGTGCATGCTGCGTCGCCGAACGCTATTAATATTGAAAGGCCTGTTGGCACGTTATAACTGCTGCGATGTTCCAGGGTTATGATTGTGTCCTGTATTAGGTCAGTTTGGCTGCGAGTTTCCAGCAAACTTGATCGGTACAGAATCCTCGCGTCTCTGTATCAGACTAGCTACCTGATAAGGGACAACTGCTTGACAGTGGGGGAGTAGAGCGGATGTCCGCCGTGATAAAGAGCGCAGACTCTTGATTTGCTTTAATAAGTTGTGACCAACGCAGGTCCCTTGTGAGAATTAAAAGAAGCGATTGCTAGTTGTTTATGCGGTGAACCGCTGATAAAAGTTGTGACCCACGCCGGTCATTTGTGAACGTTTTAAAAGAAACGATTGTTGGTTTGGTGAATTCAGTGAACCACTGATACGAGAGTGGAATCTTATTGGTTGATCGTAGTAGCGATCTGATTACAGTCCAGTGAATCTGGCTGAGCCGAAGTGCTGATCTGAGTGTTCGAAGAGAACCTGTGCTGAAAAGAGAATTGAAGGAAAAGCCACCGTGCTTATTTTGTCTTGTTGAATTTTAACTTGTACGACGCCCGTCGGGCGGCCGTAGGTCCGTTATCCAGACGATCCGTCGGAGCGGATCTTCCTTCGGTGTTAACCCGTAGCTAAGAAGCTAAAGTTAACTTGAGAGTGTGTGGAAATTGGAGAATAGACGATTGAATTCAACGTCCTGCCTGAAGTCTCTGATAGTGAAACTGTGTGTTTGAGACTGCTGCTGCTTGTTGTATCTGCCGATGCGAAGCTTGTGATCGCTGGAGCTTGACTGACACTGGTTAGCCAGAACAGTTAGCCCTTTCATGGGGGTGGAGCCAAACGCGCCCACCTCCTTCGCTTGCTGCTTTTTAAGAGCAGTGACCCCTTGTCAACTCTCTAGCGCCACCCTTGGTAATGCCAGTGTATTGAACCCTCTATCTTCTTCTACTGTGCGTAAAATAACCACAGCGCCCCTGCTGGCGATGTGAGGTTAACCCTTTAGGAGAGACAGAAACATAATACCTCCCTCTGGTGGACACTTCGGTTAACTGGGTTTGACGTGTGTCTTCCAACTTGTGTGTGCAACTCGCGATAGTCTAAACTGTATTACCCAAAGTATTATTTTCTTCTTATTTAACCTACTCTAAAAATCCAGTTACTCATTTAATCCTTTACTCTCTTATCCCTGTCAGGTTAATTGGCATTTATAGTCTGAGCATTTCATTAAACTCAAAAATTTTGGAATTGTCATTCTAGCAGTGTGATTAACCAAGTTTGTACTTATCAACCAAAACCGATTATCATAATTTCATTTGCAGATTAACGCCACATTTACATTTAAGTAATTACTAATACTCTAAATTACTCCTAAATTCAAAACAAATAAAGCATCATTTCATTTGTTTAATTGATCTGATCAAAGAATCAAATTCATTTTCTGAATTGGAGTTGTAAACTGGATTGGCAATTTCTCAAATAAAGTCAGAAGTACAGCTGTATGCTTATAAGGAACACCCTAAATAAATAAATTAACAATAAATAAACTTTGAAACCTACACACTTGCTTATTTCAACTTCAATAGTTTTGTATGTATGCTAACAACATTTGAAATTTGGGTTAAGGCTTAAATAAAAATGAAAAATAAAATAAATAAGAACTTAAAGATTTAAAATCATTTTACACTTGCTTCTTGAATTTAACCATTTGTCAATTTACTTGCATGCTATTGTGTTCAATTTTAATCTTGTTTTCGTGAAGACGCACACAAGTTTAAACCCTTTTAACCGAGTTGCTCTGTAACCTAGATAAAGCTAGACTCCAACATGGCAGACAAAGACCAGTCTAAACCCTCCATTGAGAGGGACCGCCCTGATAGGCTGGAGCTAGCATTAATGGATCTGACCGGAGATTTGCTGCCTGGTTATTTGGATCAAATGTATAACACTGATCCAAAGGACTTAGACACTATCATGTTACAGTTGACCACTCCTGTAGTAAATGATGAAGTTAAAAGCAAAGAAAAGCCTAAAGCGCTTGGAAGCATAGCAGTAGTGATGTCTGCTCAGCTTAGGCATTCATACAAACTGCTAAGACAAGCAGAAGAAAGGATAAAGGCCTACAAGCGTGAGGTCAAGGGCCTGCACGAAAAGAATGAAACCCAGAGACAGTCCCTGCTTGAGGCAGAGGGACAAATTCAGAGGTTGATCTCTAATGAAGAGGCACAAGAAAGGGAGACTAAACGCCTGGAGTCAGAATTAGCCCAAGTAAAAGAATGTTTGGGTGAAACGAGTAAAGAAAGAGACTTGAATAAAATACTTCTCCAAGGAGCTGAGAATAAGGTGGATCACCTGGAGCACCAGATTCAACTCCAAGCTGAGTCTGCCGAATCTGACCAAAGGCACCTCCAAGACATGCATGCACGTCTGGTGCAGGCTGAGGAGCAGGCTAGTGAATCCCACCATCAGCGACAACTGATGGAAGCAAAACTGGCAAACGCCAGAAGAAAGCTCCCCCTTGAACAAAAGGGAAGACGCCGAATATCTCTTGATGATTTCCTTCCAGAAGAGAAGGGAGACACTAAGGTCCTTAGAAACACCCGACAGGATGTTTCCTCCCCACGAGTTCCACCGGAACCAGTCTATGATCCAAGGAGGCTCTCACCTAACCATGAAAGGGGGAGCCCCAGTCAGCGTCTTAATCCAGCCACCTCTAACTATACGGCGCAAGGGCCTACAGATAGAGACTTAGATAAGATCGCTCGCAACATAGCTCGGTTTGAACCAAATCTTGGTGGTTCCGATCAGACCAGCCAGTATCTCAAAGACATCGAGTTCTATCTTCGTAAGTTTCCCGGTGCTACTGTCGATGATAAAATCTATTTAATCAAGGTGACATCTAACCGAGAGGTCAGCAGATTCATTGAGAGACAGCCTGATTATGTCCGAAATGATTATGAATTGCTCTGTGAAACATTGCTGGAAGAGTTCTCTGATCCTCTTTCCCAAACGGGCTTAACAGCTGCTCTCGCAGTCAAACAAGGAAGACAAGAGTCACCTCAACAGTATTACAACCGCCTACGTCAGGCTTACTTCGGCTCCAGAAACGAGCCAGGGATGGAGGAAGATCTTAACTTCAAAACACTCTTTGTCCAAAACCTCCATCCCACCACTAGCCATCATCTTGGTGTCGCAGCTTGTCCGCGCACCTGCACTAGTCGCCACCTACGCGAACTAGCTGCAATGGGGTTTGCAAAGCAGAGACAAAGCACCCTTAAACACCCAGAACCCAGCACTATCTTGAGTCTGGGAACTGAAGCCTTGGAACTTGAAGGAACTTCTGTTGGTGAAACACAAAAATCCAACACGTTCTCTCCCCAAAATCGCCGATATGTGCGAGGTCACAAGGAACCTCCACCTCGACGAACGGAGTCTGAATATGGTTATTCTCAACCACCACAATCCGGTTTCAGACCCAACCGTTCAGTGTTTGGGGCAAATCGCCACCAGTCCAGTTTCGGGCAAAACAAATTTCCACCCACCTGGCATGGAAATTACCAAGCCCATGGCTACCGGCAAAATGGCCAACGCGAGTTTCGAAATCCTGAACAACAGGAAAACCGACCCCCAGGACACAACTCGTCCAGAGGGGAAAAGGAAGATGACAATACTGAAAGCAACCCTCACTTAGAGAACCTTAGCAAGGAAGATCTTGAGGTCATCAAACGGTTGATTCAAAACGAACGAGTAAAAGAAAAAACAAAAGCTGACTTGTTCACAATTTCCGTCCCTAACGCTGAACCTCCTCCTTCAGTGGATCAGACCCATCAAGCTGAGGTAGCTACAGAGCTGTACCTGAGTCCTGATGAACTTGAACCCACTCTCCCTACAAGGCAGATTGCAGGGTCAGACAAGGAAGAGACTACGCCCCCGAGCGCAGTTCTGGTGGTTCAACTCGATTCCACAGAAAGCTCTACCAACGAAAACCCTTCAGTCCTCGAAGGTGAATCACCCTGTCTCCAGTTCTTGTGTGATTTGACCCGAAAAGGGGCGGCACGAAAATTGTGTCTGTCAACTATACTTGAAGGTGAACTAAGGCAAGAAGCTCTCCTCGACACAGCGGCTGACATCACCGTAATGTCAGCAGCACTGTTCAACACACTGCAGGCTGCTGCCCGTCGATCGAACAGGGACTTGAAACTACAAGCCTGCTCCCTGAAAGTCCAACCATACGGTCCTACCAGTACCACTTTGACAAATCGGGCTTTGATAAAACTAACAATCGGCCCAATGACCTGCGTTCACCCTGTGTACGTGTCTCCGCTGGACACCATTCCGCTCCTTGTCGGTAATGACCTCCTTGATCGTTTCAAACCTCTAATTGATCTTAAACACTTGAAGCTCTGGGCACAGGTCCGCGAACCTTTGCCCCTTTCTCTTCTCCAGCAAGACACGGCTCAATGCTATGCCCTTGACGCTGAACCTGAGAGTCAGAACATTCTCCCAGAACCGCCAGAGGCCACTGGGGATGATGAGACATCAGGCGTGACTCCAGATGTCACCCCAACATCACCTTGGCCACAACAAGAACTGTTGACCGAACAAAACACTTCTCTGTGTAAGTTCGATGACACTGCCACTGACAGTAAACACTGTCCAAAAGTGGTCAACAACACTGATATAAGTGGTGTTTATGCTGATGACCCGGTCTTGGCCTCCTGTGCTGACAAGTCAGCTATCAGCTGGCAATTCTCTGACACAGTAACACAAGACCACTCCAGCAGCCAGCTTATGAAAACCACCTCCTGCTTTCCTGCAGATCCCCTGCCTCAACCAATTTTGGCAGTCGATGGTATCTGCTCATTGAAGGTGGAACGGCGTCATAGAAAGCTGACTCATGCCTTTGTGGTTGCCCCAAATCTGCCACATGATATCGGCAGCGATGTACTGGTCAGATTGGACACTCAGGTAGATACAGTTCACAACGTCACTGCCAGGGGTTGAGGAAGAAACTCCCCCTGACACTGAAAACCTTAAACCAAACCTTTTTCCCCAACCACCCGCCCCTGATGTCCACATCGTCACTCCGCCTCGACCACTGCTCTTTGCTGCTCTCGCTCGACCACGTCCCAGTGCTCGTGACACACCTGCTTTCTCTGACGACCTCGGATCCATCCAGACACCATATCCTGTGCTTCATGGCCTTCTTTCTCGTGCCCTTCCGTTCTTCTTCGCCGTCCTGGGCTTTCTCGTTTATGTCTCTGATGCACTCGCTTCTGTTGCCCTCGCGGTGTACCAGAGCCACAGGGGGGTGATGCTAAGGCACGCCCATGACTCTCCACGCGCTAAACACAAAGTCTGGGATTTGCAACTGACTTTAATTCTGATGGCTATTAGAGCAATGCCACATACCACCATAGGCTTCTCTCCTTTTGAGATGATTACAGGTCGACAGATGACTCTACCAGTGCACCTGCTCTATCAACCAGGTGAAGCTAACATTTCAACAGCCTACACTACGCATCAGTACATGGCTGATTGGAATGAACACTTGAAAACTACGTTTTCCTTTGCTCAGGAAAACCTGAGTGAAAGTATTGAAAGATGCAAAACCTGTTATGACCAAAAAGTATCACATGTAGAGCTCCAAGTGGGGGACAAAGTGTGGTACTACATCTTTGCTCCAGCAATTCGAGTAACCAATCAAGGTCTCGGGAGGCTCACCCGCAAGCTCCTTCCCCACTGGGCAGGTCCTTATTTGATCACTGACAAACTTCCTCCAGTAATGTACCAGAACCAGATAAAACCACTCAAAACCCCCATGGGAATGAACGGGGACGCCAGAGTCTCAGTTAAGAGTTAAATTACATTATATAACGTTAACTACTGGGAAGAAGGATTAACAATTTTAAGGTACCAGTAGTACAGAAGAAATCTGAATTAGACATCCCTGTCTGAACACCTCCAAGAATTTGAACTATCTGTGATACTTGCTCCGTTCTTGTAATCCAGCCATTTGACTAGGAATCAAGTGGGGGACAGTTTATGCCATAACGATTTCAGTGATCCTAATTAAAAGGTACAACAGTAGATACAATCCACACGTTGCAGCAGTTACAAAAAAGTTCACTATCACTCAGTCACAATCAAGTGGACACAATAAGAGATACAAACAATTTATTGGTGGTTTGTTAACAGCAGTTGGTTGCCTTCGACACTCTTTTCAGCATCAGACTCTCGTCAGATAACGCAGTTGGTTGAATAAGGTCAATCGATCTGTAGACGAACTTTAATCTGTAAAAAGCTATATATTTTTGTTCTTCCTTTTTTTTTTTTCCTTTTCTGTAGTGCAGGTTGACGACGCTCACACACAATTAGTTGACGTATTAATGTTGGGTGTGTTGTGTGACATTGGATCCTCAGTGAACAGTTTAGCTGTAAGTAGGATTCCCCCATATCTCTAGGTCACCTGTAAACTTTTAGAATCGCGTTTTTCTTCAAGTGTATCCTAAGCTCATAATGTAAAAGGAGCCAACGTAGCCCCTGCAATCTTCGAGCTTGCATACTAACCTTAGTCTCCCCTTTATTGCATGTTTTTCCCTTTTATTTTGTTATTCTTCCAAGTCGCTATAACGAGTAATTGGCTCTTAGGATACCTCAAACGGACCCAAACTCTGTTCAAATACTGCTGTGTGCCACCTGTTCTGCTTGATCTTTCAGCGATCCGAAGTTCCCTGGACAGCGACCATCGAATCGAGTGGGGGATATGTAGCAGAACCGGCCTTTAACTGACCCCTTCTTTCCCTCCTTTTCTGGTGATACTCAAGGGAAATGGAGGTGTAAACCCGCCAACCGATTGAATTATAGGCCGTCTGGTTTACCTATAATGCAATCTGATTTCGAAGAGAGAAAAGATGTCTGGACAAGAGACATCTCCTCCATGTTTTCTTTTCAGGGAAGCCAGGGACACAGACACCTCAACATCAAAGGTGGCCTTCTCCTCACCTTCTCCTCACTATGTTTCTCATGGCAATGCTAATTCTCTCCTGATAGCCCCAAGAGTGATCAAGACAATAAAACCGTCTGGAGAGACAAACGCCAGGCCCCAGAGGAACATCCACAAACATCAGCAAATGCTGATGGGTCGTAAACCGGACATCCATTGAGGCAACTTGTGTATGCTTGTGTGATTTTTGTTTTCACCCAACCATAGAAAGTGTCTAATGCATGCTGTGAACAATGTTGAAATGCCATTGAAAATTGGTCATTGAAATTATATGTGATTGACCATACTGAGAAGCAGATGAGCCCCTCGTATGATTCTTTGATTTGTTCAGCTCCATGAGGCGAGATTACACCGTGCGTCACAAAGAGTCTCACGTGATTCGATGGCCTGCCTTTCGACACGCCCCGGAGCGACCTTTAAAAACTGCGTGTAGTGCGCGATACAGTCAGTAGATTTTTAGTAGATTTTTAGTAGATTTTTGGTTTAGTTTTTGTTTTTTTTGTTCCGTCTAGGTAGATTTTTAGTAGATTTTTAGTAGATTTTTGTTTTTGTTAGTTGGTTTTAGTCCTGTTCCTTTGTTTCTTTTCACGTCTAGTTACTCTCAGCTGAGTTCTTTGCTTTTGTCTTAAGTTTTGCACAGTCGTTTTGCTCCCTAAGTTTTCGTCTTCGAGCTACTCCAAGCCATTCCGGGTAGCTTAAATTATCTTCAGAAGACGTATTCTTATAATTTGCCGTAAGCTTCAAAGTTAACTTTCTCTTTCGCCCAACATTTTGTTTTGTTTCATTAGTAGATTTTGGCAAGTAATACTAATTTTGTAGCCTTCTTCGACCGGCCATCGAAGAGACTCTTAATTTGTACTATCAGTCTAAAATAGTCCGTCACGGACTCAACCGAACCAAACCCTGCGGCCAGCTGTTGATCCTTGTCCGGTTCACAACCATCCGGAGCAGTCCATCATCTGTAACCGACCGCCAAACCAGTTCCAGAGACCCCTCGTTCAGCACCAGCTCGACATCTTGGAGGCCTGGGCCTTCCACTAGACCACCAAGCAGATCGAGCCACAGATGAACATCTGGAACGTCTTCGAGCCAGTTCGGAGCAGAGCACAACGAGACGCCAGCAACCAAGTAGGCACGCTAAGCGGGTTTGAATAAGAGTTGGTCCGTGAGGTTAAGATTAGGTCAATTCGTCCAAATTCTCTCCATTAATCGTTCTTTCCCTTAACTCTGCGTTCGCGTCCCCATTATTTCTTTTCGACTGCCTCTCACTATCGCCAATTTATTTACCATTGTGTTGCCGTAAGTTTCTTGTGTGTTCTGTCATATCACCTCCCATCTTCTGTCTTGTTATTCATGGTACATTACCCATTATCCACAATTCTGCTTAATAAATGATATTTTGATTTAAGTCCTGGTTAGACGGTGTCCTTTTGAACTGAATATTTACGATCCCTGTATCCAGAATTTACACTTCAGGTTATCAGACTGGCTTACTGGTAGTTCATTCGTTAGTATTTATCAGCGTTATAGCAGTTAATTTCTGCAGTCCTTCTTAGCTGAGGAAGGTGGTGCCCCGACATTTTATCAACGAATGCAACATCAAATTAAGGTAGTACACACTACAATATCTTGTTATTAATAGTTTGTAATCACATTTATGTAGTTACATTTTCTTTGTTTATTTTGTGTTTTCTATAATTTGTTGAAATTTTACTACTTTATTACTTAGGTGAAGGTTTTAAAAAAGCCACTGGGCTTTCTGCCTTTCCCAGCACTGTGTAATACTTGTTATCTTTGTTATTTCAAAATGTGCAAAAAACTTAACTTAGCAGGATGTTGTACTTCACCTTGAATTACAGGGAGCCAGTGAAGGGAAGCAAGAACAGGGTTAATGTGTCTGAATTAGTTCTAGTTAATAGCCTGACAGTTTTCATATGTGTTTTCCTTAAGTATAAACGTAGCCTTGATCTCCTTGCCGCTGCTCTCTCCTCTGTCTGCAGGAGGCTTGTTAGTGGGATGGGCCACACCTGGGCCCAGTGTGCTCTTCTCCCTCAAATAGCTGCCTCAGCCTGCAGCCTCTCTCTTTTCCTGCCATCAGCAGAACAGACAGCACCTCAGCAGCATGAGATGCTCATGAAGTTCTTTTTCTTTCTTTCTCACACACTCACATTCACGTGCACCCATACATGCATTACACCACTCATCGACTGATCCTCAGATCATCTCTTAATTTGCTTGTGTTTTTTGTTAAATAAATTAAGTTCTTTAGGCCGCCACCTTGTGTCTGTCTCCCTTCATGTTGCAGCCGATGAGCAGCCTGAACGAACTTAGTAACATGTTGATTCTGAGCGCTAGAATTGAAATTTGAGCAAAATAGACCAATAAACTGATCAACTGACGACACAGCAGTGATGGGCCTCATCAGGGATGACAACGACCTGGCCTACAGGGAGGAGGTGGAGCAGCTGGTGGGCTGGTGCAAAGACAACAACCTCATCCTGAACGTGGACAAAACCAAAGAGATCATTGTCAACTTCAGGAACCAGCCCAGCCACGCTCCACTTCTCCTCAACAACAACTGCTGTGGAGGTGGTCAGCAGCACCAAGTTCGTGGGAGACCAGCTCTGTGAACACTGTGTCACTGGTCAAGAAGGCACAGTAATGCCTGCAATTCCTGTGCAAGATGTGGAGACCCCACCTGCCCCCGCCCACCTTCACTACATTCTACAGAAGCACCATAGAGAGCATCTTGGCCAGCTGCATCTCTGTGTGTGCTGCTGACTGGAAGAACATGAGGAGAGTGGTGAGGACAGCGGAGAAAATCTTTGGGACATCTCCACCCTCCATTCAGGACATCGCACCTAAATGCTGCATTTCCCATGCCAGAAACATAATCAGGAACTCCTCACATCCCCACCATGGCCTGTTCTCCCTGCTGGCCTCTGGAAAGAGTTCTGCAGCATTCGGTGCAGGACCACCAGGTCTAAGCTTTTTCCCCCAGGGCATCAGACAGCTGAACTCTAAATAAGCATTTTTTCACCACTGTTACACCTCAGGTCATTCATCACTAATGCACTTTAAAATAACCTCAGTGTACATTCCTGCCATTTATTTTGTAACATACTGTATATTCTTGCTGTTTATTTTACGTACTGTATATATCATATTATTCTGCTGTTTATTTTAACATACTTGTTCATATCACAAAATACTATATATATATATATATATATATATATATATATAGTACAAATGTTTTCAATCCTTTCAATCCAAATTTTGTTCGGTGTTCACTTGCTGTTTACTGAATGACAATAAAGTTTGTCTGAGTCTAACTGCACAGGAAAATATATGAGTACCAATTAAAAGAATTTCTGTTGTCAGAGTTTAGGTGGAAGAAATTAATGACATACATTCCTTGGTGGCAACTAAGCAATTATGGGGGAAGGACAGTTGATTCGGGTTATTGGCTGTGGCAGAGAAATAGATCTGTGTGTCACTGGCATAACGGCGACAGGACACGTTCTGAAAGTGGCTAAACATATGACACAGAGGAAGCATGTACCATGAGCACTGATCCAAGGACTGACCCCTGAGGGACACCACATAGCAGGGGAGCTGAGGAGGACATGAATATTGATACAGAGGATATAGAATATATATTTGTCAAATAGGAATGAAACCATTTTAAAGCTGTACCAGAAATGCTACCACAGTTATACAAACTGTGAAGTAACATGGCATGATTGATGGCATCAAATGCATCGGTCAAATCTTAGTAAAGCAGTATCAGTACTATGCTTGTGAAGAACTTTAACATTTTATGACCTCCAACTAACCCTAACCTAAGGAGTTAGTCTGTGACAAAATCTATATAAAGGGTAGCTTGGAGATGGTCTGTAGATCTGTAACTGGGCTGGGTCTGGAGAGGGTTTTGTAAGAAGTGAATGAGCACTGGTTAGTAATAGAAATAGGGACGTACCCAGATGTGAGAGAGTGGTTGAAAATAGAGAGCAAAACAGGACCTAAGACAAGAAAGATGGATTTCAGGAATTTTGTAGGAATTCTATTACATGGAGCAGAGGAGGGATGCTTATGAGTTGCAGGGATACAGGCGTCATTTCAGACCATAAAGTAGGATGTCTGAATGGTGTGGATGGTAAAACAGACAGTGGAAATTTGGATATCAAACCGTTGATAATGACTACAACAAAAGAACAGAAATTTTCACAGTCAATAGAAGATTAGGTAGGAATGATAGGAAGAGGATTTACAAGCTGGTTCAAAAAACAGGAGCCTTGGGTTGTGTTTACTACTATTAATGATGCAAGAAAAGTAGGCAGCTCCAGCCTCTTTAATAGTCTGATTCAGTTTAAGCAATAACTTCTTCATATGGAGGTGATCAACTTCAAAGTTTAGGTTTTTTCATTTTTGTTCAGCCTTCCTATATCCTCTTCTGTGTCTTCTCATTGTCATTGTTGATCCAAGGGGTTGCATTCATAACTGGGAGAGCTCTGGAAGTGTTTGTGGGACAGAAGCGACAACGGCTGTACACAAATCATTAAACCAGCTACTTTGGTTATTAATATTAGTAAAGTTAGCCGGGCAATTAGCCAGATTAGAAAAGTGCTTGAAAATGTGGTGGCAGACTGCTCATTAAAGTTGTGGGAGTGTATTAAAGTAGGGGTGCTTCAAAGGTAAGACATTTGTAGTCAGAAAGAAGAATCTTGCTTACAGTATGTCCAGAGTAAAATAAACTAAGTCAAGGCTGTGCCCATGGTTATATTTGGTGCCAGAGACATATGGCACAAGGTTAAAAGATTTAGAGATGTTTAAAAAATCTGTGGCAAATGAGTTAGAGGACAGTTACTCAGAGATTTAATTGCAAATTGGTTTATCACAGACACTTCTAAAAATTCAAAACTGACAAAAGAACGTATAGAGCCTTCTTGTTTACTTTTACTTTCCAAAACCAGAACCCGGCTAAGCATGGCCTAGCATACTAAATAAACTGATTTAACCGTTTCACACTGCAGACTACCATGAAAAATAGTACTGCATACTGTGTTTGTCTGTACTTTGTAGTAGGCTGATGAGTTCTCATCACTGGATGTTACAGCTAATGTGCTACTGCCCCCTGCTATACCTGCAGGGGAATGTCAGAAACACATCAAATAGTTATGCCTCCTGACAATTTTACAACTAACTTTAGTTTCTTTTCTTTCATTTCTTTTCTTTTTTTTATTTGTTAAGAATGGTGAAAAATATGGGACAGTTACGGGAAAATGTTTAAATTTGGAGGATAGTGGAAGGGAGGGCACAGGAGAATCCCAGGAAAAATGTGAGTGTTGACAGGTCAGTGCGGGTCCTCTCAGGGGCTTCAAGCAATCATTTTCATTTCTTAACTTATTTCACACTGACCCTAGCTCAGCCTAGCTCAACCCCAATCTTCAAACCCAATCTTTGATCCCCAAGAGTATGTTAAACACAAGATGAGAGCTGTCTTTTGTATGACCCAGCGTGGAGTCAACCCTAATGCTCACTATAGTTATGTGAGTCTCTGGACACCACACACAGCTTACATGAACAATGGCCCGACCCCTGTGCCTATTAGCAATAAATTGGCAATCAAATATGCATGAAACTGAAACAGTAACGTTCATAGGAGTTCCTTGAGGGTAATGTTATTACTTTCAATAGTTCTTCTGCTATTGCAGCTCATCACTAACTCTGCGTAAACCACAGCAGCAACTCACACTGCACACCAATTGGTTCCCTCTACTCAAGGTCCAACATAGCCACCTATTAAAACTGCTTTTATTTCTTGGTCACCAAAGCTTTATAATTCACTTTGCAATGACCACAGAAAGCCAAAAGATGTAGCATATTTTACCTGAAAATATATCAACTTATGATAGCATATAACTTTATTTTACTAAAAGGAGTCAGTGGATTTACATACAATTCCGAGAGCACTGCCATTTGAAATGCAGAAATTTATGGCAAATTAATTACTTTCAGTCTGAAAGGTGCCATGGAGTTCTTCACTCCTGTACAGTGACTTCATACTCGCATACTGGCATCTCACATAACCATTTTTTCTACACACACAACTATTTACTACTAAACATACAAATGAATAAACAAATAATTGTGACCATTAATAGGCTGAATGCTACCATGAACCTGGGCATAATGAAGCTGACTGTGGACATTTTGTAAACTCCACAAGGTCGGTGTACTGACTGAAAAAATATTTTTTTAAGTTTTTGTGTGAGTGTGCTGGTACATATGCAGTGCAGTGAGCGCTTGAATTGCCTCTATGTATGAAATGTGCATAATAAATCAGGCTGCCTTGCCTTGTCTATACATTACCTATTTTTATTAGTGCTGTCAGGCGATTAAAAAAATTAATCTAATTAATTACAGGATTTGTAATTAATTAATCTAATTAATCGCATTTTAATCTCATATCTGCTAAAGGTCCCCAAATAAAGAATTTGAATTCTAGGACATTACAATTCACTGACATTCACATTACAGCTGGTGAATTCTTTTCATCACTGTAGTTCTCGACGGTAGCTGGAAATTAGAGTCAGATGACGCTATCTGAAACGCCTCTTTTAGGCCCTCGTCTTCCACGATTGAAATCGGCCTGCAATCAGCAGCAACCCACTTTGCGATTGAGTTTGTCAGTTTTTCTGTCGTGGCTTTGCTCATTCGTTTTCCTAACTCAGCAAGTGTGGGTTGGCGGAGTGAGCTCACGGTAGCACTAGCGGCACTAGCAGCAACTACATGTTTACATGTGGCGTGTAAATGATAATTCAGGCTGGAGCTGCTACGGTGACAGGAAAATTCTTTTTTACACAAGGTACAAATCACTGCGTTCTTGTTAATAGTCCCGTCTTTGTTCTTTTTATAAATAAACTTGCCGTTCAAAGGTCCAAGTAGGCTTGCCTCGCTCTCCGGTGTCGCATCCATGTCTGTTGTCACCCTGCTTTTGACTAGTAGCGCAGGTAGGATGCAGCCTACGGGTCACTCAAAGGGCCAAATTTAAAATGCTTGCGCATTGACTTGCCACTCATGATTAATTGCGTTAATTTTTATAGCGCGTTAATTTGCAGCGTAATTAATTAATCTAATTAACGCGTTAAACTGACAGCCCTAATTTTTATGCTAATTTTTATATCCCACTTATATAACCCTCTTTTTTCTTTTTTTCTCTTTTATCACCATTTTCCTCGTATTTTCTCACACATTTGAAACTTAAGCTGAGTTGCTGAGTTTTGGAGCTTCGCCATTGGTCATTGCTCTTTCAAAATGAACTGGCCTAAACAGTGGGAGTGCCATGTATTTACACTACACAATGGCAGTGCTGCATGTAGCCTAACCATGGCATATGGTTAAGCTACTCATGACAGGAAATTGCAGATTTTACTTTGAAGACACCACCGCTGACCATACACAGTCTAGCCATATAAGTTTTGAAAGAGTAATTTTACTTATGGTTACCTACTGCAACCTGTGAGTCCTCTTAAAAATTCACTGTTGATGTTCCCAGGAGAACGAGTTGAATGGCCCTGCCACAGTGAAGCTTTAATAGTTCATTATCATCACAAGCTTATCAGAGCTGTCAGTCCTCAGTGCAGAACTAAATAAGCTACTTTAGAGATGGCTCTTAAAGCTTTCTTTTCATCCTCTGCTCAGTGTCATTGATCCTGATGAGCGCCTAGTATTTTTGTGTGGAACTGTTACACCATGACCCACGGGGCTTACTTCCTCTCTTTAAAATCAGTTTACAGGTTTCATTTTATCAGTTACACACACAGGAAATAAAATGTAGATCTACTGTAGTTTGGCTGAATAGGGAGGAATAGCTAGACTATAATTAAGGAGTATACTAAGGATAGATAAGAAAGATTTGAAACATGCTTAACAGTGTCCCATTCATAGTTTTGGGGGGTTTATGTAGTGTATTTCTGTTCCTCACTCAGATTAGAATTCTTTTAGAAACTCCCAGTGCAGTGTTAGGGACCGCTGTCTCTGTGTTTACAGAGACATGGCTACACTGCAAGTCAGTTGGATTGGAACACTGCACAGAGAGGACAGAGTAGCTTTGTGACCTGGTAAGCTCCTGGGAGGTGGCTTGGCCATTTACATCAACAAATTGTGGTGCCAAGATTCTGAGGTGGTATATGCACTCTGGCCACTGCATGTAGAGTTCATGACGGCAAAGCGCTGACCCTTATAGATGCTGACTGACGGAGGTTGTCACTGTAGCAGTCAATGTACCAGCTGGTGCTCATGTGATGGTGGCTATGAATGAACTCTACGCCACCATCAGTGTTGTTTTACCGACGTTCTACCAGCACATGAATTTTGCAAGAAGGGGCAATAACGCTTTAAATTTGGTTTACACAAACATTAAGAACTCCTATGAAGCAGCCTCTGCCACACTGGCAACTCTGACTGTTATGCTAGCCCACCTATCCCCTAATGTATCAGGGAAGGGCCCTGAGTTCTTTAACTGAAATAAAATAATATACAACAAATAATAGAGAGGTGATGTCAGTGTTTCCCCTAGAATTTTTTTCAGGCCCGGTGGCACCCACCGAAAAAACCCTAAAGAGATGAGACGCGTGGGATGGTGTATTGGCGCAGTTGGATTAAGTCAGGTGGCACAGCAAGCAGTCTGCAATTCTACAATTATTATATTTGCGTTCAAATTTTTGTTCACCCAGACTGTATTCAAGATCACAAGGAGAGGGTGACTTAATTAGGTGCATTTATTGGATACAAATGGAACATGCTTGATTACACATTGGCACTTCAACCACACACTGTGCATTGTTCTGTGCTGCACTTGATTTTTCTTGGTTTAGAGAACTTCACCAAGGTATTGTTGTAGGGGAATTTCCTACACATAATTGAGATTCTATCATTTATAAATAATTTAAACATTTAACAAACATTAAACATAGAAGTTTTTTTTATTTGTTTTATTTTAACAGAGTTACATACATTTGACAATGCCTGGGGAAAAATGACTCCTTAGTGGTTCTAGTGGAAAATTAGCCTATTGTCTGTGTTATTTTCATCATTATTGCTTACCAAAAAAAAGAAGCTCAATCAGAACAAAAATATAAGCTAAACAACAAATTGGAAACTTACCATGGGGAGTGTGGTACAACCAAGGCCTGTATGGTTATTAAACCATTCGGGATCCCAGCCAGATGTTCTGTGTTTAGATTTTTTTTATTTTTTTTTTTTTGACTGGGTTACCAGTCGGACCGGCCCACGGTCACCCGTCAGATAGCTGCCGGCAGTCGGAGCGGGGTCACACGTCGGACAGGTGTCAGCGGCAGTAATGGTCCTCGAGCAGCCCCCCTCTCCACTGCAATCTGCCCCCCCTTTCTTCCGTCTCACCTGCACCTGTCATTTTTTTAGAGTTCGGTTACTCTCCCTTCATCTATTTTCCTTGGCTCCGGAGTCTGTCAGAAAAACTTCTTTATATTAAGACCCCGTTTACACTTTACAGGGAAAACGCCGCTCGTTTACACGAAACAGAGTTTTTTCACGGAAAACGATCATTTTTAAAAACTCCGGCCAAAGTGGAGATTTCTGAAAACGCCGGTTATTTGTCGGCGTGTAAATAGAGTTAAAAGGCGTTTAAGGTTCCGAAACGTCACAACATGCGACTGAATAGTTAATGTCATGTGAGCAACCTATGTTTACACTCGCGCCCATAGGTTTGGCCTAGGCTGTGTCCCAATTCAGGGGCTGCATCCTTCAGAGGACGCATTTGAAGGCCGATTACGTCATAGCGCTGCGCAAAGGCAGTCCCAATTCGTCCAAATTCGAAGGCTCCTCCAAATGCAGCCGACAAATGCGTCTTCCTTTTCCCTGTTTTTGGAGGATGCATCGCTACCATCCTTCACGGCCTCACATATCTCAAAATGCTTTGCACACCGATTGTTTCTTTTGAACGATGGCAACCACAAGCAGCAGCAGCGGCAGCAGCACCGGCACCGGCATGAGCAGCGGTGCAGAATACGCATTTAAATTTAAGTAACAGGTCTTACTTACTCGCCTTAAAACCTGTAAATGGCTGTTAAAAATACGTAACGTTAATAACGCCAACACACCGGAATGTAGAGCCAGCTATGTGTTGTAACTTAAGACTAACCTGTTGATACAACGAGCTCAGTTAACCGTTAGCCTTACCCTCTACGGTACAGCGTTGCCACATGGCAACAACCCCATTTTAAGCCTTCTACACACAGATAATACATCCCAAGGTATGATGCAATGTATTAAAAAAGAGGTGGGGTTCTAACTAAACCATTAGCAGTG
Organism: Chaetodon trifascialis; assembly: GCF_039877785.1. NCBI lineage: Eukaryota > Metazoa > Chordata > Actinopteri > Chaetodontiformes > Chaetodontidae > Chaetodon > Chaetodon trifascialis. Next base: position 4,070,870 of record NC_092062.1, on the reverse strand, counting down.
TTTAAATTTGTCACATGACTTTCTGGAGGCCATTGTGAGACCCTTTTCTGCAGACATCATCGACAGGAGGAGCCTCACCATTTGACTCCTAAAAATTCACCAAAAAAGTGTTTTCTCAAAGTTTTTCAACGGGGAAAAAAATATACACTCAATAATAGGTGAGTTAAGTTCATTATTATGTAGTTTCTTGCCCTGTACTTGATTAATAAATGATAGAAAATGTTAAAAATGTGTACGTTGCCATATGGCAACACCGTACCATTATGGATTGCTAGCCTGGCATGTTGATAACATGTTGTATTTAGTTAGAGGCCTACTTTGCAATTGCATTGGTGTACACTGATCTTCTATAGTCTATAAACTATAATAATGCACTTTGTGAGTCCTTTCCACATTGCATATGATGATATTTGACACATCTTTCTTCCATTTACAGAATGAATGCCAATTTTTTTTTATGGTAAATCACAGAAAAAAGCTGAACTAGCCCTCCCACTAGATGATAGTGAAGATGACAAGGGATTCAGTGACGAGGACAATGAGCTGCTGGAAACACAGCAGAGTGAGAGTGATGAAGACAGTGATATGGATGAAGACTATGAGCCAGAGAATGAGGACAGTGGAGACAGTGAGGACAGAGACAGTGAGGGCAGAGACAGTGAGGGCAATGGAGACAGTGAGGAGAGGGAGGACAGTGAGGGTGAAAGTGAAGTGACAGGTATTACCATCATGTTCCAGCCTCTATTTATGTATTGCATTAAACTAAGAATATTTACTAAGGATATTTGCTTGTTTTCTAGGTCCACCTCCTCCACAGGAAACGGTAAAGGCTAAAGGGCTGGTGTGGAAGAAGAGCAGGAGTATTCTTCCAATTCTTCCAATGTCTTTTTAAAAGCTTTTATTTCACACGAGATGTATTATTAACTGTTCAGGCTACTGGGGATTGTTTATACTAAAACATGAGTTTTAAAATAAATGTTATATACAATTTTAAACAAAACTCTCTTGTTTTCATTACTTTCCATTATGGTACGGCTAAAAACTACTAAAAAAATAATATTTTTGAAAATGTCTCTGTTTACTTGATCTATTTTAAGACAAAAAAACAACCCAAACATTTTTTTACCACCTGGGATCATAGTGCGTACCATAGAGGGTTTTAACCTAAACCCTTCACTTACAAATGTTACTATTCACATCAGGTGAATTTGGTCTCGTACGTTGTACGAGAGGCTACATTTCGCTCCTCTTGCAAGGGACAGGAGCTGATCGGGCGCACCTGCGCACCCAAAACTGAATGCAGATGAACAAATAACGTTAACGATGGGTTGTGAGCCCAGCTGTAGTTCTACGCTGTTAATACTGTAAACGTTTGGATTGACTACAGCTAATATAGTGTAGTGAGGCAGCAGGTGGAGCGGTCTCTCTGCAAGATGGAGACTAATTAAAGTCAATGACATACACCTGGTGAACGCCAGGTAGGGAGGAGAGGTGTTAAATGTGATAGCGGGCTGGACACACATTTGAGCAGTCAGTGGCTGGCACTCCTTGGGGCTCGGGAGGGGCATTCGCAGCTGGTTGGCTGCCGACGCGAAGAAAGTAAGGCAGGGGAGCCGTTCTGGTGAGGAGGGGAGGTTGGTTGCCTCCAGATAGCCAGGGCTGGGGTCATAGTGGGGTTGCTGGTCGCCGCTTCTCACCAGCTGGTTGCCGGTGGCACGTCCACATTGGTGCTGCGGCTGTTGGCTCCAGAGCGGAGCGGGGTCCTGTCTGTCTGCGCCGCCCGACGAGTGTGTGTGTGTGGGGGGGGTCCAAGTGTGAAGCGTGCAGTGGCGTGCTATGATTTAAACCGGAGTGCTGTGTGTTTAATGCTAGTCCAGTTTCTATCTAGCTCTTTAAGGTGTGGGATGAGCTCTGTAGCCTGATTTGTAATTTTCCCCTCTGGCTGTTTCTTACCCATTCCGTGTCTTATATAGCCACCATAACCCTGCGCCCTAATTTATTGTAATTTTAGGAATATCAATAAAGTATACATTTTATATGCTTGGCTGTCTGTCTTGTGTGGGTTTGTTCAACTCCTCTGACTAAAACTGGTTACTGGTTAATAAGGTTCATTACAATAGTTATACAGTCAACTTGAGGAGCATTCTTATTGTTATTGTCATTATTATATCCAACAATAATATTGTGTGTTGACATAACGGAAAATATGCTTTACATGTCATTGTGTTGTAGGGAACAAGGAGCAGACGGAGGAGTTTATTAAACTCCTTGGTCAAAACGACCATCTGTTTACAGGAGCCAAAAACACGGCCACACTCGGATGGAGGTAACTTTTGAGGCATAAAGGAATAGACCATTTGTTCTCTATACGTACTGTATTTGTATGTAAAAGTTACATAAATGAACCCAAGTTCTGTACAAAGACCAAAGTACAAATATAATCTTTGGATCAAATTAAATGAATGTTGTTTTTGGGTGGGGCTGCACGATGAGCAGCAGGTAGTGCGTGCTTCACAGCAAGAAGGTCGCCGGGTTGATTCCCGGGTCGGGCCTTTCTGTGTGAAGTTTGCATGTTCTTCTGTGCATGCGTGGGTTCTCTCCGGGCACTCCGGCTTCCTCCCACAGACCAAAAACATGCTCATTAGGTTGATTGGTGACTATAAAATTGCCCCTAGGTGTGAGTGTGAGTGTGAATGGTTGTATGTCTGTATATGTTGCCCTGTGATCGACCGGCGACCGGTCCAGGGTGTACCCCGCGTCCCGCCCGTTGACAGCCGAGATAGGCTCCGGCTCCCCCGCGACCCCGAAAGGGATAGGCGGTATAGAAAATGGATGGATGGATGTTTTTGGGTGGGGGTGGGAATTTTATGTCTGTCCTGATGTCACGTGTTGTGAATCTGTACATATCTGTGATAATGTGATTTTGTGTGTTTACCTTTTGTCATGCTCCTGCCATGTTTAGGACAATCCTACAGAAAATGGGCCTGGAGGGAAAGGTGGAGCCCCAACAGGCCAAAAAAAAAAAAAAAGATACAAAGAAGATACAAAGTATGTGCGTGTTTGGATAATCATAAGGAAACTACATTTGTTTTACCCAAGTGAATAAACACTTTGATAAAGACTATTTCATAGCCAGTTAAAAGTTCCTTGTAGGGGCTTTAAACAAGCACTGCAGAAAATTGCTGCTGTTGATGTGATTGATTTCCACTTCCTCAGGAATGCAAAGATCCAGGGACAGGGCAGGGAGTCAGCGGGCAGCCCACTGCTGCTACCTGGCCCTGGCTTGTCCTCATGGATGAGGGTTTAGGACAGAGGCCCTCCATTGCTCCGCCTGTCCTGATTGCCTCCATCCCTGAGGACACACCAGGGCCAGATGCTGCAGTGGGTGGGCAGCATGATGAGGAGGAGGAGAGGCAGCCAGGAACATCAGCAGCAGGGAGCAGAAAGAGGAGAAGGGAAAGGGATGACCTTTTGGACCTGATTAGGGAGGACATGCAATTGCAGAGGGAGGCCGATGAAAGGAGAGAGAGAGAGAGAGAGAGAGAGAGAGAGAGAGAGAGAGCAGAGAGAGTATGGACAGACTTTTTGGTTTATTAGAGAGGATGATTGACAGGCGTTGATTTATTAGTGTTTCTGTCTGTAAATTGTTTATAAAATATATTGTGTTCAAAATTAAAATTCTGTTACCTTGTTATATTATCTGTTCCATGTCATATTTACAATCTAAATAGACGTTTGAACTACTTTGCAGTGACAACACAATGTGTTTATTATTTTGTGATATATACAGATTCCAAATATAACATAACAATATAACATATGAATATATTGAACTACTCACAGGTGGCCATTGCTAAATTGTACAACTTTTTACTTTTCACAGTGATTATCCACAGTGACTATTTACAGAGCACATTTATACATTTGAGGCTGAGCAGGTGTCCCTGGTGGTGCTGCTGGACTGGATGGGATGCCACATGGAAGACCTTGGAGTCTTCTGGCTGTGAGTGGGACGCCATCTTGGGGGTGGGGGATGCATGTCTCCACTGTCCACCACATCGTCCATCATTGGGGTTTGCAGGGCTGACACAATTGACAGCTGCCATGTTACTACTGTAGGGGAACTAACTTAATTTGATGTTGCATTCGTTGATAAAATGACGGGGCACCACCTTCCTCAGCTAAGAAGGACTGCAGGAATTAACTGCTATAACGCTGATAAATACTAACAAATGAACTAACGGTAAACCAGTCTGATAATCTGAAGTGTAAACTCTGGATACAGGGATCGTATATATTCAGTTCAAAAGGACACCGTCTAACTAGGACTTCAATCAGAATTTCATTTATTAAGCACAATTATGGGTAATGAATAATGTATCATGAATAGTTCGACAGAAGATATGAGGTGATATGACAGAACACAAAAGAAACTTATGGCAACACAATGGCAAACAAGTTTGGCCATAGTGAGAAGTAGTTGTAAGGGGATAATAGAGACGTGAACGTAAAGCTAAGGGATTAAATGAATAGTTGATAGAATCTGGATAAATTGACAGTATCGTAACCTCACGGACCAACTCTTATTCAAACCCACTTAATGCATGCCTACTTGTCAGCAACGCTCCTGTACAGGCCTGCTCCAAACTAGCCGAAGATGCTTCCAGTGTCTGTCCGTGGCTCGTCTGCTCGGCAGTCCGGTGGAAAACCCAGGCACACCAAGGTTGAGAGCTGATATTGGACAGTGATGATTCAGGAACTGGATTTCGACGGCGTCGGTGACAGGCGAGGAGCGGCTTTGGATGGTTATCTGACCCGGACCAGTGGGTGAGCAGCAGGCTGCAGGGCTTTAGCTTGGTTGGTAACCGCGAAGCAAGACTTTAGATTTAACAATAATAAGATTGTTAACCTCTTCGATGGCCGGTCAAAAAGTGTCTCCAAAATTATTATTACTTGATGAGAATTTAATAAGACAAAACAAATCATGTGGCTTAGCGTGGCGAGTAAAATTAAAGTTTCAAGGAGAGTAAACTAGAAAAGTACGTCGTCTGAAGAATGAAATCAGTACGAGAGACTTAGAAAACGACGGAACAAAAACACGAAGACAAAAAGCACAACTAGACAAGAAGACACAAAAAGACAACTAAAACTAACTGAGTAACACGCACTGAATTCATGCTGCGGCTGCAGACATTTAAATCTCGCTCTGGGGCAGCTTAATCATTAGACCGTCCTTCACGAGGGATGGTTCGTAGACGCGCAATTTTGTTTTATGAGGCGAGGAGTAACTAATGATTTACACGAGGGGCTCATCTGTTTCTCACTATGGTCAATCACGTATGTCTTAAATGGATGATTTTTCAATGGCATTTTAACATTGTTCATAACAGGCATTAGGCAACTCTTATGGGCGGATAACAATCTTCAACAATAATCAAGACAACAATTTCTAACACTCATCGTAATATGTATATGATTGTTTCAGGGATAAGTATCATAGCATATTAATGAAATAATAGAAAGGCAGACTACATTTGCCCGAAATGATTATCACCATTATGACTACTCATTAATAAATGTCTCATAAAGCACAATCAACTTAAACACTATGAACCCTAAGATGGCAGGATGGCTCCATGGTGGAACCTCAGACGAATTTTGTAGGAAAGTTAAAATCACAGCTTTGTCATTTTATAAGCTACAAACACGCGAAAAGCATTGACATAATACAGATTATGAGCTTAGTAATGTGAAAACATCTAAAGTTAAGTCAAATATAGAGATTCAGTTATCCTAGTATACTAGAAAACAAGGCACCCAGACCTACAAACAGTTTGTTTCAGGGCTGTCTAATTTATAACCCATCAGCATGATCTGGTTTGTGGACTCCCCTGAGGCCTGGCCTTTGTTCCCAGCCAGTTTTATTTTCCGTATCTCCTATGGGGCTATCACGAGGGAGCCTTAGCATCCTCTTGACAAACACTGTGAGCAAGGTAATCTTTGATGTGAAGGTGTTGGTAATCCCGCTTCCTTGAAAGAGTGTGGAAATGTCTCTGAGCCAGACATCCTGTTTCCTTTTATGGGATAACCTCTACCTGTGGACATTCCAGATGGTAAATAATTCTTAAAAGTTAGTCTGTTTTACAACTGCATTTGTCCTGAGAAATGCAGAGAGGAGAAGAGAAGGTCAGTTAGAGGCCAGTTCTGCTACACTACAATTGTTTAAAAGAGAGGCAACAATAAAAACACAAATTACTTCAACAAAACTCAACTGTTTACAAAACACTGTAAATAGGCATAGCTACAAATTAATGTACTTGTCCTCTAAAGGTAATCATGGTCAAGAATACCCTCCTCCAGGGCAGACACCTCAGCAAACAGCTGGTCCCGCCAGGGACCACCACCAACCCGTCCTCCCCCTCATCCTCCGGCATGTCATCCTATATTAAGAAGCACACAATCAACACTTCAGGCTCCATGGTCGTCTGTGAAATGTTTGTCTCCGTACGTGTTTTTCCCAATTTAGGAGGAAGGACGTTATGACGTCGTAATGCAATCAGGAAATGCCCTGACGGCTAGACCATCCCGTTTACCGATGGTTGATGCGGCCCACGGAGGAGCCTCCGCGTCCTCCGTGAGCCGTGTAGGAAGGGTCCTCGGAAGGATGCAGCCCCTGAATTGGGACACAGCCATAGTTATGATACATGTTTATCCGGGTTCATGTAAGCAACATTTTTGACAACGATGTTGTGTGCACGATGTTATTTTTGAAAACGGAGGAGCTAAAATATCCGTTCTACAAAATACCCTGCTACGTGTAAACGTAGGGGTAAGCTGTCTGTCTGTTGATATTTTTTCTTTTCTTCAGTGGCGCCATAGTTCGCTGGCTACGAACCTTAAACATCCCATAAAATATGCCGGCGCTCTCAGCAGCGGTACTTGCATCGTTACTAGGCAACGAAGCAGGTTAACTCACGTTGCGCTGCACAGAGGCCTCCTAAATGTAAATGATTATTGATTTATGAATGAGTGGATAGCTGGCTTATTTTTGGCATATTGCTTTTTTTTTTTTTTTTTTTTTTGGCCCGCCAGGCCTGTACAATGGTAGGGGAAACACTGGGTAATGTAATCTGTTCTCTATTACCCTTGATGTTTTTTAGGTGTCTTGAGTCTTTTAATCACTGCACATTTACTGTAAATAAATGCACTGTAATAATCCTTTAATCAGTTACTTTAAACCCAAGTGCTTTTTTAAATGAATGAATTAACCAAAATTCACACTGGAATCAGTAGTAAGAATAGTGAATTCAGTTATTTACTTATAAGAAAAATATATAAAAACAAATAAAATGCTGTACTTGAAATAGCATATACTTTTGTCTCTTTAAACCACTTGTTACCCTCTTAAATTCACAGATAAATTTCCACAATACCACTCTTAAGTAGGATAAACACAATACTCAAATGATATTCAATTATCCCTTTTTTTCCCCTTTAAATAAAATAAAATACCAGTGGGCCCACACTCACCAAGCTCACAGACACACACACACACACACACACACACACACACACACACACACACACACACACACACACACACACACACACACACACACACACACACACACACACACACACACAGTCACAAGCTGGCAATTAGTTCACTAATTTCCTCTTGTTGCAGCTTTTACTCTTTCATGAAACATCTTTTTTAACCTTACTTATGATGTATCTTTTTATGAACTTATTTTTTGAACCTTATTTAAGATGCTTTTAATGTTTTAACAACTTTAAACATGAACTTTATTACATATGGTATTTTTAACCAGATAACACTAGCTCATGCATACAGAGGTTGGGTGAAATGAGAGAAATCAGTAAGCTGAGGAGAGTGTGGCCACAGGAGGCAAGTTTTTAGTTAGTAGTTAGTACTGTAGTAGTAGTTAGTAGTTTTTTATAAGATGTGGCCACTGCTAGTAATGTTACAAAAACTACAGGATCTGATTGTAAACCGGAAACAAAACAATAGGCATGCCCCACGCACTTGTTTGGTCTTGCCTGTTCGCTAGCTGTAAAAAAAAAAAAAAAGAAAAAAAAAAAAAAAACCTGGTCAATTTTGTGTGCCGGGCATGTGGATTTTCGTAAACCGGCAGAGTTGTGCGCTCACGTCACCAACACCTCAGTCAGGTTTCCACATTGTCTGGCATTTTGCTGTGATCAATAATTAGCAGCAGCCGCAATTCAATGCAACTATCTGTGTCAGCACATACAGTCAGACCTAAATTTATATATTTTGATCAGTATCTCATCTGACCACATCGCAAGCGCATTCGGCATGCGTAATGGTCACTCAACCTGACTGAATGTACACAGGTGAAACAGGGATGTTTGGTGATCTGTGACTCAAATTGCCTGGTGACAAACCTATATGCCACTTTCCCCGGGTCGGCACATGACTCGTTCATCCTGGTGAATTCTAGCATCCCTACAGTCTTTCAGGGGGACACCCCTCTGGATGGGTGGCTGCTAGGTGATAACAGCTATCCACTGAAAACGTGATGACGCCATATATCACACCGTCAACAAGACGGCGGCGTGGTTTTAACGGTGTTTTCAGCAGTGCTCGGTCAGTCATCAAACACACACTGCGATCAATAATTAGCAACAGTCACGATTCAATGCAACTATCAACACATACAGTCAGACCTATATTTTGATCAGTATCTCATCTGACCACATTGCAAGCGCGTTCAGCACGCGTAATGGTCACTCACCCTGACCGAATGTACACAGGTGAAACAGGGATGCAAACTAATCGGTTAATGTGGCTGTGCCAACCAGAAACAGCCGTGGCATCCTACAGAGCATATATACTGCATCTATCAGAGCACTCAAGAGACAGAGAGAGACAGACACATGGAAAAAACATAAGTGATGATCGTTGTCTGCTATTACCCACGTCATTTCATTCCAAATACATACAAATGTAATCATAGTAATGCTTAACGTTATCTACAAAGATGGAGTACATCATTGCTTAGAGGACGACCTGCAATTTTCTGATGCTAAACTCGGACAAAACTGAAGTTATAGTAGTAGGCCCTAAACATCTTAGAAAGTCACTTTCTGATGACATAGCAGTTATGGATGGCATTGCGCTGGCCTCCAGCACCACTGTAAAGAATCTGGGAGTCATCTTTGATCAGGACATGTCCTTTCACTCCCATGTAAAACAAATTTCAAGGACTGCCTTTTTTCACCTACGTAATATTGCAAAAATCAGGCATATTTTGTCTCAAAATGATGCAGAAAAATTAGTCCATGCATTCATAACTTCCAGGCTGGATTATTGCAATTCCTTACTATCAGGCTGCCCAAATTCATTGCTGAATATTCTCCAGTTGCTCCAGAACGCTGCAGCACGTGTTCTGACAAAAACCAGGAAGAGAGATCATATTTCTCCAATACTCGCCACTTTGCACTGGCTCCCTGTAAAGTTTAGAATAGAGTTTAAAATTCTCCTCCTTACTTACAAAGCCATAAATGGTCAGGCACCTTCTTATCTTAAAGAGCTCATAGTACCTTATTACCCCACTTGAACTCTGCGTTCCCAGAATGCAGGTCTACTTATGGTTCCTAAAGTCTCAAAAAGCAGAACAGGAGTCAGAGCATTTAGCTATCAAGCTCCTCTCCTGTGGAACCATCTTCCAGTCTTTGTCCGGGAGGCAAACACTGTCTCTACATTTAAGAGTAGGCTTAAAACTTTCCTTTTTGATAAAGCTTATAGTTAGGGCTGGCTCAGGCTTGTCCTGGACCAGCCCCTAGTTATGCTGCTGTAGGATTAGACTGTCGGGGGACATCCAAAGATACACCGAGCTCCTCCGTCCTTCTGTCCCTCTCCATCCGCACGCTTTCATGTCCTACCACGGTGTGTTACTAACTTAGCTCCTTCCCCGGAGTCACTGTGCTTTGTCGTCTCGCAGGTTCCCATGGACAGTGGCTGAATCTGGATTGTGGATTTCAGCTGCATCTCCTGCCTTGGCCCTGCCTGACATCCACTGCAACTGCTACTGCTGTTATTACATCCACTGTCACTGTTACTGTGACTGCATGTCTGTCTGTCTGTCTGTCTCTCTCTCTCTCTCTCTCTCTCTCTCTCTCTCTCTGACTGGGATAAGTTACCATGGACATTTATTCTTTGGAGCTAGCCTGCTCCAGACCAGGCTAAGTTCCAGGATCTATTTAATCTCATCCCTTATCTCAGTCAGCAGTCATCACAAACAGAAACCAATAGTTATTCCACTGCCCACTACACATTTTATCACATTCAACTAGATCCACTGTTATTATTTAAACATTAACACAAAACATAAGCATCATTAATTTTAATTTTAATTAATTTCATTAATTTCAATCATTGTAGATACATGATGATTTTAGATGATGTTGCAATCATTAGATAGACAGTTTCCCATAGACTATATATAAAATACACATCCAATATAAATATAAATACACATCAAAGAGTAACATGATGTTCCTTTATTGAATAAGGATAAATCAAAGCATCAGTTCCTTTCCAATCTGAAGTCACACAGTGACTCTACAAGTTTGAAAGCACAGAAGAAAAGCATATCATACAACACAAGAATAAATAGACATTCAAAGATCTGTATCTAATACACCCCACATGTCTGCGCACTGAAATAAATGCAGGACAAATCCGTACACAACAAATGAACAGACAAATGAATGGATGCAGTAGCCTGCAAGCTTGTATACAGCACAAACATAAGAGACAAAATCGATCTATATTGAAAAAAAACAAAAAACAAAAAAAAAACACAAATTCCTCTGCTAATACAGGCCATATTTAACTGAAATTCACAGCATGCGTCTCTGCCAATGCAGGACATATTTAACTGAAATTTGAAGCATGCATGTTAGCAAAAATAATTTAACACATATTGGTTCCTCCCTAAAACAACATACATGAGATAGGAACAACTTTATTTATCCCAAAAGTCCTTCACCTCCTTGTAAGCCTCCATGAGGATTTCTGCCTCCGACGAGGAAAAGTACGCCGCTCTAGTCGCCATAGTGAATCTGTGAATCTGTGATCGATGGCGGGGTCTATTTGAGGAAGCCACATGCACATACTTATCCAGGATAGGTTTCACCTGGCTTGATGAATCCGTGTCTGCTCATCCTGGCTTGGTCTTTGTGCAACTGATTAAGCCTGGACGCTCATGTTTTGGATTGGTTGAACTCAGCTCAGTCACTTATCCTGAATGTCTTAATCCTAGTTTTGTGCAACGGGCCCCTGGAATGCTGCATTCAGAACCAGAGACACTGCAGAATACAGACTGGTGAAGAAAAATATGTCCTGGGGTATCAGGGAGGCCATCGTTAAAAAGGCCCACTACTGGCTCCATCCCTTCCAGAAATTCTGAAGAGCATGTCTCCCCATCCCAGCCCTCATCAACTTCTATAGGGGCACCATTGAAATTTCTAACCTACAGCCACACTACAAGGTTTAGTAACTGCAAAGCGCCCCCCAAAAACAAAACAAAACACGAGCTCAACATGATAGTCTAGACAGCTAGTAAGATCGTTGGTGGTGCTCTCCCCTTCCTGCTTCCTGCAAGGATCCCCACCACCACCAAGGTACAAAAGGGATAAAAGGTCTGTGCCAAATCCAGCAGAATGCAAAATAGCTTTTACCCGAAAGCAGTAAGGATCATCAACACACTGTACCCCTCCAGAAATATTCCCACCCCCCACTAGAGGGTAGGTGGGGGGTGGGGGGTGGGAATGTTTCCCAGTGGTTCCCAACCTTTTTTCCTTGAAGCCACCCTTGCCTGTGTCCAAGACAAGCCAGGCCCCCCCAGCCCCAACTCATACCTGCATACAGGCACTAAAAGAATAAAGTGATTAATTACAAACTTTTATTTGCAAAAATAAAAGGTCAGAGGTAATACATAGCTTAATGAATTCAAATGTGTAAAAAATATGTTTTGATTTGGATTATACATAGCTTTGATTAACCAATCGGGTGTGTTATTGGGATTTTATACATTTAATGTGCACAAATATAATTTTGGTAATCTCACAACCTCAGCGCAGACAAAATTGTGCGTACCCCCTGCGACCTCTGGCGCCCCCTGGTGGGGGGTAATGAGTGGTTTTTGATCAAATGTGTACCCAATATTTTATTTAAAAACAAAACTATTGCATTCCACATGTCAATTGTTTTGTCACACTCATAACATATGCACCAGAGTTCCCCCCTTTCTATTACATCTCCAACATATATGACTGTTTCTGAGTTTCAGGAGTCCAGTAGGATCTATTTAATATCCCCTAACAAATTAGTTGTGACTGTGTTTCACTTGAATAACAGTACCATGATGCGCACAGCTTTTTCCTAGTTGAATGCCATAATTTAGTCTGATTTGAGGTGACATAATCCCATTAGTTAAGATTGTGGCAGAAGGATCAGTATATATTAGTTCCACCCACTTCCTAAATTTTGGACCGAATCCAAATTTTTCTAACGTCGAAAACAGAAAAAGGAACTCCACTTTATCGAACGCCTTTTCCGCGTCCAATGAAAAGGCAGCAGTTGGTGTGTCATAATTTCTTGTCATCCACACAATGTGTAACAGTCTTCGAAGGTTGTCTGCAGAGCTCCTGCCCCACATAAACCCCACCTGGTCTTGATGAATGAGAAATGGGACCACTTCTTCCAATCTAGTTGCTATGATTTTAGTGAGAATTTTTTCAACCACATTAATCAAAGATATACGGCAATAATTAGCACACTGCTGTGGGTCTCTTCCCTTTTTATGCAATAGCGTAATAACCGCTGTCCTCATGCTTTCAGGCAGCCTACCTCTTTGTAACACGTCTCGATATACAACCAACAATCTAGGGGCAAGATCTTCTATGAACTTCTGATAGAACTCTACTGAAACCCATCGTTTCCGGGGGCCTTTCCTGTCCTGAGGCCTCTGATTGCTTTTTTAATTTCATCTATGGAGATGTCGTCTTCCAGAAGTGCTCTCCCATCCTGTGTCAAAGCTGGGAATTCAATTGAGGACAAAAAACTTTCTAATTTGTTTTTGTCTATCCCACCCTCAGTTCCTGATAAATCTCCATAAATGTGGTATTTATGTCTCTTTTGTTCGTGATAAGGTTATTGTCTTTTATCAAAAATCGATGGAATGATATTTTGAGATTATTTGTTTTACTCTGTGTGCCAGTACTTTCCCAGCTTTCTCTCCCTGTTTGAAATATTTCTGCCTAGTACAGAACAGGGCAAATTCAGTTTTTCTGTTCAGTATGTCATTTAATTTGCATTTAAGCTCATTCAGTTTACCCCATGTATCTAAGTCTTGTTGCTCCATGTGTTGCTTTTCAAGCTTTTTGATATCTTGATCTAATTTGAGTATCCTTTGACTCTCTGCTTTTTTGATAAGTGAACTTGAACACGCCCTCTCAGAACAGATTTGAAAGCATCCCACATTACTCCATGGTCCTCTATGGAGCCTTCATTATGCTCCCAGAATTCCTGCAATGTGGATTTAATAAAATTGCAATTTTTTTCCCTGTTCAGCCTGCAGTTGTTAAAACGCCATCTCAAGAATTTTTCCACTTTATCTAAAGGATAGATGACCAAATCTACTGGTGCATGGTCGGATAGTACTGTTTCCAATTGTAGAATTCAGCACCTGACTAACCATACTACGGGATAAAAGTAATCCATCCTAGAATAACATGAGTGAGGATGTGAAAAAAAGTAAAGTCCTTTTCACTTGGATGCAACAGTCTCCAAATACAGTATCAACAAGACCCAACTCTTCTGACAACACATCCATTGCCATAGCACCATCACTGTTAGCTTGAGTGGGTTGAGAAGTTTTATCCATTACTAAATTCCTGACTTGATTAAAATCTAAAATATTATTGTTCCCCATATCTCTAATTAAGTGACAGACTTCATGAAAAAACTCCAGGTAAACAGAATTAGGAGCATAAATGTTGGCAATAGTCATCCTCTGACCCTCTAAAGTGACATCCAATTTAACCCATCTACCTTCCTTGTGTGAGACCTATTTATGTATCTGACAGTCTATGTTTTTCCTTATCAGAATACTCACTCCTCTTTTTCTTGAGGAAAATGTACTATGATATTCTTGTGCAACCCATTCTCTTTTGAGTTTTGATGCTTCCTCTTCATTAAGATGGGTTTCTTGAATGAGGGCTATATCCACCTTTTTTTTGTGTCAGGTATGTGAGGATTTTTTTCCTTTTGACCACATCATTGCACCCTGATATATTCCAAGTTACACTTTTAAATAGCTGCATAATGCTCTGCAAAGATACTATTATGCCATCCCACTGCCGTGGTTTCCTCTCCTCTGATATTAGAAGTTTTCAGAAATACAGGATTACAAGTATTAAAGCTATATATGCATGAGACACCTAGGGTTACACATCAAACAAAGAAAATAAAAAATACAAACTTAGAAACTCACTGCAACAGCAGCCTACCAACAAGTTCCTTTCCAACATCAGACTTTCCGTTATACACATGGTTCCCTCAGCTGTGCCTTCAAGGCCAGCCAACTCTCCATTCCCCCTGAGTTTTAACGTATCACTTCTATCCATTGCAAAATGCTATAAGTCCATTGTTAAAGCTTGACTGAACGACTGCATCATAATCCACAACAAATTTGCTAAATGGTGGTAAGAGAGCTTGGATTTAAAGATGTATTATTCAGTGATAATTGTATGGGAGACAAGGAGCAAGGATAACGAAAAAAGGAGTGTATATACATGCTCGCTACACACACACTTGTTATGAGCATGCACCTTTATAACAAAAAGGAAACAAAATAGATATCTTACCGGAGACTCTGACCTCATGTCATATAGGTCTAATGATGACACTTTTTTTTTTTTTTTCATGAAAAAACTCCAAAGCCTACCCCTTAACAGCTCGAGCATCAGAGTATTGTCCTTGGACCAGAAAATAAAATCTCTGCTCACGTTAATAGCCCAAAAGTCCACATTAGTCCAAAAAATAAGATCTCTGCCCATGTTTATACCCAGAAAGTCAGCATAGGTCCAGAAAAGAAAGTCACTGCTCACGGTAACAGCCCACCACCAGAAAATTTCTGTCCACATTGGCGGTTGCTCCCTGCTCCATCCAGAATTTTTACTCATGCCAGTATCCAGGGATTACTTTTATTCCTTAAGATGCACAAAGTCTCTGACCACATCCATGTAAAATTTCTCATGCTCAGCTTTTCAGCGTTTTTTCTGCATCATTCCAACGACGTTGTTCCATAGTGTATTTTCATGTATTGTCTGTGTCGCACTCTTCTCCTGAGAAATGCTTTGGCATCTGCCGCACACGAGAACTCGTACTGCTGGTTGTCCAGTGAAAAAGATATTGTTGCTGGATATCGTATGGCATATTCCACATTACGCTCACAGAGAATTCGTCTCACCTCTTCCTATTTTTTGCGTTTCTCCTGTATCTCCTGTGCATAGATTTGGAACAAAGAGATCCTCATACCCTTCCAGGTGACTTGCTTCTTCTTTCCCTTGGCCTTGTCCTGCAGAAACTGGACCATGATGTGTCTTGGCCTGGTGTTGTCTCCTGGTCGAGGGCCAACCCGGTGGATCCTGTCAACTTCGTATCAGTCAACTACATTAATATCCAATGCCTCCAATAGCAGTGTTTTCATAAAGCCATCCTAGTCGCGTACATATGTTTTGACGCCGGGAGAAACCCTCCAACGTCGTTAATTTCTCCTTTAGTATGTGATTCTGCCTTACTAGGTCATTCACCACCGGGGCCCTTTTTGCCTCTTCATCCTCCAGTTTAGATATTCTGGATTCTGCCTCGTTAATTCTGCAACCCAGACATTTCACTGTCTCATTCATCACCTCAACTCCCCTTTTTACCCCCAAAACGTCTGCAGCCAGGCTCTCGAGGATAGTCTTGATACCCTGCAATTCAGTCATAACAGTTGCGGCATCTTGCGAAGATGATTCCGCCATCTTAATTACACTCGTGGCCTCCACGGGGTTCTTGTCACGTTGGTTTTGAGAGGGGTTATGGGTAAAATAGTGGCTATTTACCAACATATTCCTTTGACGTTACTGTTTCGTCAGCAGTATATGTACTTTTGAAATTATAGTTAATGAGAAAATGGGGAAATCAGCTAATAAGCGTCACCACCGGAAGTTCCTGTTTTCCTTATTGTTTTCCTTATTTCAATATATAAAACAATTTGCCACTAAAAACTCATAATGTATCAACATGCAGAAAATAATTTGTTTACATTATGTGCAAAAGTAGGCCCCTCGAAATCTGTTTTTTCCAGATTCTGTTCTATCTTTTCCCAAATTCTACGTTTTTCCATTTTAATTTTTCTGAATTCTGTGATTTACAACTTAAGCACATTCTGTCACCAGAGTGATTAATTGTGGTGGATGAATAAAATGTCAACAATTCAATCAATATCAATTAATTTCAAGTCACAGAACATTGTACTGTTTTTTATAAAATGAATCTTCTACAGGACAGCCTCTATAAGCGGCTTGAACACACTGGGTAAGCAGGTCTGACGGTGGCCACTCTCACATTCAGGCACTGCTCCTCTTTGTTTGCAGTGCATGGCCAATTATGGACTTAGTTTTTTCCTTTTTTATGAGCAGGATATGTGACTCTCCACATACAGCCACACAGTCTTCAACCATACTTGCATCTTGTATCTGCTGATGTGGTTTCTTGAAGTGATGAGCTATTGCTTGAATGTGGCCTCTCTCAAGGGAAAACCCTGATTGTTCTAAATTGCATCCACATTTGGCGACCTCTGTGATAATCTAAGTTTTGTCCATATTTTCTGCATTGCAGAAACCATATGTTTTTGCTTTATTAGCTCACAATTTTTATTACATTAAATGCAGGTTATCATGTTACATTTTATTACATTCTGCATACTTATTATGCCTGCAATATGAGCTTCTACATGCTCTCAACACCCATACCATACAGAGATCAGGAGAGTTCCATGACAGAGGTAGGGGGCTGGGTTGGAGAAAAGGCATTGTTGAATATGAAGTTGTCATCTTCCTTGCCAGCTTAATACAATTACAATTACAATACAGATACAGTTAGAAAAAAAAATCTTATTTTATCTTGAATCTTGTAGTTGGTTGTACATTATCTACTGTTTATGCTTGCTTATGTGTTTTGTGTATACAGATATTGTTTGTGCAATGTGTTCATTTTCTTTGTTTTGTTTTGGTTTTGATGACAGTGTCATTTTTTATTAGTTTAAATGAGGGGAGGACTCTGCATAAGCCTTTTAGGCTTCCTTCCTCTACTGCACTGTAAAGCCTGTCTTTACTTCTGAATGTGTATCCGTGAGGGTCTGGCAGGATTCCTCCCTCATCCTCAGTGTCTCTGCTGTTTTTCTCTCCCCTCTCTGTGTTGTTTGTCTCTCTCTGTTTGTGTGTGAGTGTGTGTCTGTTTCAGTCGAGGTGTGGTGACTTAGTTTCCACCTCCCACCTACTCACCTGCTTGCCTAATGCCAACTACACCTGTAGCCTGCAGTACATAGACCCTGGTCATTCACTCTGCTGTTTAACAGAAGTTTGTGTGAGTCATTGTGGTGCTACATTCAGCCGGTTCTCTTTATTAAATGTGACTAATCCTAATCTAACCTGTGCTTCAGGTCTGTTGTCTCGTGCCTGCATGGTTTGCCTTCTATGCCCTGATTTTTGTTTGTCTCCAGCATTTCTCCTGAAGATTTCAAACACTGCCTGCCCTGCTTTGCTATTTTGTCTCAGATCTACAATTCACCATCCAGCCTGCCTGCTCCATCGCTCCGGATTTACATATTCCAAACACATAGGAGGCAGTATGTCACCAGAGTGTCCACTAACTAACTGCTGACTGTCGCTGCCATTACCTAGTTAGCTCAGTTAGCCATGCACCCAGTGCCAAGGTTATTTACAGCAGCTCCATCTAGGCGTAGACATGAGAGGTGTGAAGCAAGATAGAGGTGCCTCTATGCCTAGTGCCTCTTGAGGTGCTAAGTGGTATTACAAGACAGGGTGGGCTGGGGCTAGCTGGTTAACACAATAACACCAGCAGATATCTCTGCAACACAATGCGTACACATCATTGACATGATACCAAAAACTGTTATTTTTTCACATTCGGCTGACTTTTTATCAGTGATTTCTAACTTTAATCTTTGGTATGTTGACTTTTATAACAGGACTCTAATCTTTCCACAACAATCTAAGATTTGTGAATCATGATCATTAATTAATATCATTAATTTTCAATTCAATTCAATTCAATTCAATTCAATTCAATTCAGTTTTATTTGTATAGTGCCAAATCACAACAGATGTTGTCTCAGGACACTTTCCATACTTTGTCAATAATCTCAAACTGTTTTAACCATGTGATGCAAATCACTATAAAAACAGAGCTGGTAACATCTGAATTAAGAAAGTATTTTTTCTTGAAAAATTGGCTATTCTCAAAACCCATCACCAATTCATATTTACGCCCCTCTCATCCAGACTGAATAATTCATCTCTAAATGTAATGTGTACAGGGGTTTCAGCCTCTTTTATGTCCCATGGGTGAGAGTAGTAGACGTTGTTGGATCACAGAACTGTCATTGACTATTTATTTGTAGCCCCCACAATTCAACTTTTCATGCTGCACACTGTGGGGTGGGCAGGAGGAGAGTGGGGGTGATCAAAGCTCCCTTTCATTTCAGCTCCAGACTGGGGCCTCAGATCAGGCCTCCATCACTGCAGGGATGTGCTCCTTCACCACTAAATTGTATATCTTTCTGCAGTTATTTCTGTCTGATGGTCTCCCTTTGTTCCCCTTCATTCTGAATCTGCCTTTTGATTGGCCCAATATGCCAAAACAAAACAAAATGAGAGGAGTGTTCATGTTGAGGGATGAAAAATAAAGGCTTTCCATAATAAACAAGTCAATTATTCAGGAATTGAGTCTGAAGAAGAATGACTTTATAAAGCAAGGACATAATTTCAGTGGTTTCTATGCAAATCAAGATGTATCGAGATTTTTCAAAATTGTAAGACATTATCTCACCTAATGCCAAGATATTGTCACTCGCTTCTCTAAACACAAATTGAAACAGAGAAAAGCTTCTCACCGGGCAGTTTTTCACTGGTGTTAAGGAAAAAAGTAGTTACATGTCATGACAATCACTGTTATATGTTCCATGGTTAGCTGATTCACTGATATCGCTTTTACGGTACTCAATCAGTGTCATCCGCCTCTGAAATGACTCTGCTCCACCACACAGAAATAAAATCAGGATAAATTCTACAATTCTACGTTTTCTTTCTGAATAAATGTTTTTTCTATTTATCTAACCGCAGAACAACTGAGGCTGGAAATTTCTTTTGCAAGGGAGACCTGGCCAAACCAGCAGCATAAAACACTGCAACAAAACCAGCAGAGAGCAACATATTGTAATGTTGTGCTGATGTATCAAAGTCTTAATGCATCATTACAACTGAACAGGTTATTCCCACTCTAGATTAAGGTCCTGATGTCCCTTAATGGTTTAACTGATTTTTCCACAAACCATCAGCTTTGAAGAACTTCAGTACACACATAACAATGTATTGATATTTATTTTTGCATTTGATTTAAAATCCATCAGCCTGTCTGATGGACACTCAATAAATATAAATTTGATTTTTACAGTGCATTAGTGTTCTAACGGCAACATTCTTGGAATGTTTTGAAAATACTGAATGTGAGTGTTGGGAATATTGTTGTGTAACTCATCAATCTAAAAAGGTTTCCCAAAAAAGTTAAGCAGTGGGATATAGTCTGTACATTTCATACAATTTACCACAAAACCTCAAACCCCTGCTTAGAGTTTTTAGAGTTGATAGGAAGCCTGCATGCGTTACAGCTGCTCCTTGCTTCTAATATTTTGATGAGAAATAAATAACCTGCTAAACAAGTGACATCCAATTCACTCCCATGAACTGTAATTGAATTTCTGTTGTCACAGTTGTAAGATAACCTACATCCTGCATACAATAATTCAGTATTGGGAGGAAAGATAGGTGAGTGAGCAGATATTTGATAAACATGATTGAATAACCATCTTCATCCGCACCACAGATCCTTCACTGAGGCTTATTCTTTGTTGCCTGTAAATATTTTCATCCCCTAACACTGTAGACGCCAGTGAACTTCATAGAACATTCTGCAGAAGATGCATTATTTTATTTTAACAAAAATGTTTTGGATGTAACATTCTGAGAGTGAATGAATATCTGGGCTATATACCACAACACAAGCCATAGGATCTGTTGTCATCTGTGCTTTTTAAAGCACAAAGAAAACTATAATCTTCTCTTTGCTTCTATTTATTTTATTTTATTTTATTTATTTTTTTGACAAAATATAATTGTTTTGGTGAACTACTGTATCAACAGCTTTCAAACACACTCCATACACTGTGCTTGACAGTCTCCATAGCTTGTCACAAATGCAAATTAAACTGCATCCTATGTACAGGAACTCAGTCTGAGGAACCAAAATAGCTGAGTTAATCAAGTTCTGGGTTAATCTACTAAACCCCAAACAGTGGGATCTACTGTAATCTGTACTTTGAACATCATATACTGCTGAATTGCCAGTGACACCCCATTACATCTTTAAACTCTTTCTAAAGCTTGTTTGACATGTCACAAATGCAAATTAAATTGCATCCTGCTTACATTATATTTGTTCAGTCAAATCTGCAGGGGAGTGATGCTAACCAAGTATATTACTGTTCAATAAAGGACATTTTACTGCAGCTGTAGATGGAACATTAAACACATCCCACAATAAGGTGCATTTATTTAAATTCCTGACATTTTTGCCATCCTACAAGATCAGATTGGAGCTCACCCAGTCTGTAGCATGAACAGTACCACACCTTTAGGCCCAATTAGCGCCTCTCATTCCCAGAAAGGAACGGTCTGACTTGGTATTCTCGTGCAAATGTCCACAGGGGTGTCGGGGCTTCTGAGCTATCCGGCGGATAAAGGATTATAACGTGCTTCAGTTCGACCTGACACTCGGTCTTCTCCGCCGGGGAAGCTGCAGGCTCGGTGTCGGTGAGTCCCTTGGTCCGGTGTGTGCCCCCCTGTTGCTTTAAGCAGTGCGTCCTGCCGTCCGACAGGAGGCGTGTCTCCCCTACGGCCGGAGCACAGCGTTACCAGATGCAAGTGCGGGGGAAGCGACTCGGCTCCTCCATAGAAACAAATCAACTTCTTTGTGCTGCTCTGGTGACTTCTCCCGGCTCCAGCTCTGCCTAGGGTAAGCCCAGTCTTTCAAACTTTACCTATATTTACATGGTTTTACTGCGCTCTTCGCTATTTTTTCCGGTCCTTGCATCTTTTCAGGAACAGGTTGTATCTTTGGAAACAGATGAAACCGAAGTAGGAGCCTTTTCACATCGTGAACCGGCAAAACGCGCAGAAAACACCGTCACGCAGCTCACAGGGCAGGTTTGAAGTTCATTTGTGAGTTTATACACGTAAATTCGTTTTTAAGCTGCGCCCTCAGAACGAAAAGAAAATTGAAGTGTTTCAGAAATAGATTCCGAATTGAGCTAAAAAGCCTCGGAGAGGTGTGACCTCCCGTGTCTTTGCCCGACCTCTATTTAGGGAAGCTTGTCACCTTTTCGGGTTCCTCCTCCTCCCTCTCCTCCTCCTCCGGCTGATCCCTTCGCTGTTCTGGGGTTGAAAGACATTATGAGGGTCGTTAAATGCTTACCGTGATCCGCTTTATGAATGATCCGTAGATAACGGCTCTAGTTCACGGGGTTGGATGGCAACTCGCGGAGACAAGTCGCGCAATTAAATCCCATAGTTGATGCGCACATTGGCTTTAAATCAACTTTATCATCGCGCAGGGTTGTCCGCTGGAGGGGCTCCGCTCAGCCTATTTAAAAGCCCCTTTAACACGTACAAACATACATTTGCTGAGCTGTAGCTCCATCTGTACAAACAGCGAAATATAAACAAATCCATATATGCTGTGGAGTCAGCTGTGTTTTTTCACCTGCCAACCCCGCAACACCTTTGTGCCCATTACGCGCGGCCATCAGAGAACTGTGGCTTTGTGGACTTGATATTAGTTCAGGGCTGCTCCTTCTGCGCCGATTTATTCATTGCACGCCGAGAGACAAATCTCAGACGTATTTTTTAGCTTCGGTCATTCGTCACACGTTGGCTCACAGCCTCTATAATGTGCGGCTATATTATGAGAGATAAAAAATGAACAAGCATAGTCTAAAAACGGAGAAATCAACTTGTAAGCGTGGACTGTACCCCAACACAACCACTTAATTATAATTACGATGTTGGAATCTTTTTAAAATCACATTTAGCTTGTGCGTACAACTCAAATGTTAAGTTCATTTGAGCTTTCCAGAAATGTTGTGCAGCCCGGCTTATGTTGGCCACAATAAATAAATGTTTATGTGGATGTAGGCAAAGTGAAACAATATTTAACCTTTAACCAGAGCTCGTATCATCATATGGTTTCGGTCCAAGCAGAATGAAGGAGCAGGGAAGCTGGCAAAATGAATAGAAACAGAAGACACCACCACGAAGTCTCTGTCCATGGCACTGAAACGTCATCCATGCAAAGACTTTAAAGCACAGTCTCTGTCCGTGGTGCTGAAACAGCCTCAACACAAAGACCCATTTCAAACAAATTCATCAGCTGTGGCCTCAACCTTCATCCCTGGACGTCTTTACAGGCGCTATTAAATCTCAATAAGATGTTTTATATTACATAGCAGATGATATTACGAGAGGATTTTTTTGGGGTCATACTGTAATGTTTTAATGCAAATTCGCTAAGTTTTCATTTATCATATTGCTGATAGCTTGCATCAGGGGCCAGCGTACTGTCACTTTTATTAACTCCACGTTTAAATCATCTTGACCTCCTTAATGCAAGAATCGTATTTCTGACTGACTTATGAGGTTTAAAGAAGTAATCTCTCACAGATTTTATTTAGAAATTGGGCATCGGATGAATCAGCCGGAATTTGCCTGAAAACTCTTCATTCAGCAACCACGGGCCTTGGAGATAATACAGCAGTAGTGTGTGCTTCTCCGTGAAACTAACCTACATGCTGTGAAATAGTTGTGGAATTCTCTGATTTATTTGTGAATATCATGTTAAAGGCTACAGTCCGACCTATCGGAAAATACTGAAAGTGGCACTTAAATGTTTTCGCCTTTCAGACCATTTCAGCACGATCAGTAATTCAATAGTGGAGTGAAGGAGCCGATGTGGCGCTTCTTGAGTTCACAAGTCAGACGAAACGCATGAGAATGAAATTTGGCGTTGAGGTTTGGCTCTTATCAAACAGGCTGTAGTCTCAGTCTCAGGGAAAGTGGAAAGTAAAAAAAGTAATCATTGCAAAGACAGAACATGAGCGCTGAAATAGACCGCGCTGTGAGCACAGGCTATTCATCATGTTGAGTGCATAGTGACAGGTTTGCTTCACGGAGCCCTCACATGAGTCCGAGCTTGAGTGACTCCGATCAAGCACAGGCGATGTTTTCCAATTCATAGATTGGCTTTTATTCGGCTGTGCACGGCGACGCTCTGCTGCCAGCAACGGCCATTGAACCGAACCGAGGAAAAATCAGAGAGAAAACCGGAGAGCGGCGGCTGCCTGGCCGGGGACACGGGAGGAGGGGGACGCATGATCATTTTGGTGGGCGATCTAGATCAAGGGGCGAAGTGTGGTCAGCAGTAGCCGAGAAACATGCCCGATCCACCCTGTGCGCTCTCCCACTACTAGTGTTGGCTCGACGTCAGATGCTGTGCGGCAGTGCAGCAGGAGGAGCTCGGGCTGGCGAGCCTGCTGAGACCGCCGCTTCACTCACTCACTCACTCACTCACTCACTCACTTGGTCACGCTGGATCTCCACAAACCTCCGCTCTCACCCCCCTCCAATCTCTGCCTGTGTCTTTCAGTAGATGGATTTCTTCAAGCTCTGCCCTGCCTGACATGGATGCCCAGCCACCTCCACCTCCACCACCACCTCCACCATCATCTTCCTTCGCTGAGGGCTGTTTCTTCTTGGCGCAGTAAGCTGGACACGCAGTGTTTTTTTCGCCAAATGGATGTGGGGAAACCGTTGCCCAGTCCGCCGGTGGTGATCATGCCGTGATATTGCAGCCGCCTTGCTTCACATTAAAGGGGTAAAAGAGAAAAAAATCTGGGGAATATACCAGTTCAGGGAATAAAAATCCTGTGGACCACACAAGCACCATGAAGATTACCTCCCCGCTGATATTTAATGCGAGAGTCAGGTGCACCGTCAGGCTTCTACTGCTGCTACTACACTGTGTGGGATATTCTCATGGGATGCCACACGTCTTGAGATTTGGTGAGCTACTTCTTCCTTTTCCTCTCATGTGGCTCAAAAAGTTTGATTTGTATGTTTTCACCCCCATAACGCTTGTTGCTCTCATCACGACCTGTTGGAAACTCACTCTTGTGCTGAAGGAAACAGTGAAAGTTGCTGTTCTGACTGTTTGCATAATTTGCAAGGCTTTTAGGAGCAATAGTATGAGGGTAGTGCCCTGAAAGAGTTGGCACAGACCTACACTACTATAGTGCCAAGCTGCCAAATAGAGAAGTGAAGAGAAGAGAGTATATGAATGATCTTTAAGTCCATAAGGAGGCAATAGTGGGAAGCCTGTAACTTGTTGCTATTTAGAAAGTTTCAATTTTAAAAGGTTTGACATTTGCAGATATCAGTTCCCCTCAGTGTGTACACTGTCTGCTCCTGATATTTTGATGATTTCATGTCAGCCAATTTTGTGTATGTGTGTATGTACTAGATCTGATGTGACGCTGTGGTGTTTGTGTGTGTGTGTGTGTGTGTGTGTGTGTGTGTGTGTGTGTGTGTGTGTGTGTGTGTGTGTGTGTGGTGGAAATTTATTCATCCTTTCATATTTCACGGTATATGTACATGTAGCAGAGGTGTGTGTGCGTGCACGAAAAATGCAAGAAAAACAATGCAAGGGAGAGGATTAAATATTATGTATTATTATTTATTCACTAAGTGTTTTTTTTTAAGAAGAAGAAGAAGGTGTGTCATCTTTGAGAATATGCATCATCCATATTTCAGATAAATATTTTATTTTGCTCTTACATAAATTTTGGGTGAACTGTTGATCCATGATTTCCCCCTCAAATTTTCACTTAAGCAGTAGGAAACAACACATATTTCATCACTATACAGGCGGACTGTATGTCTGTTCCAACGTGTTGTAGCTATGTGATACTTACACAAGAAATTTTCCACTCCAGACCCTCTTGTTTTTATAGCTAAATCATCTCATCAAATGGAAATATTCTAGATATCTTGTGTTTTATTTTGTACATAACAAACTGCCCAGCACATTTGAATAACACAGTGTTCTTAATGCTGGGGCCAGCGGCTGGCAAGAGGTTAAGGCCACTGCCTTTAGCCATACGGTGTGGCTGCAACCATAGAATAAAACAGCTGAGAGAAGGAGCTGGAACAACAGTATTAAAATAATAAAATGAATTTAATCACAGTTTTGTCAGTCATGTATTTTATCAAGAAAACATCCTGTAATATGGACACAAATACACACCTCAACAGACAATAACACATCCAGTAATGAGCAGATTGCTGCGACTATGAAGAGCACACAGATACATGTTTATTAATGTTGACAAACATACATATTGAATAATCCAACCATTTTTGTTTTGTATGGATCGGAAGAAACAGCACTTATACTACAGAGAAGAAAAATCCTCAGTAATTAAATCCACAATGAACATAGCTTTAATTCATGAATGCAAATTGATGAAGTGCAGATCGATTTTTCCACTGATGGAGCTATAAGATCTGAATGAAAGCACAGGTGGATAGATGGATGAAATCCTGTGAACCTCTGGCCTGCGGGTTGTCAGCAAAGTCAATGACTGGCTCCCCGCTTAGAGTCATTCAGTCCATGTGCAGAGGGGAATCCAGCGCGCTAAGGGAAACATCCTGTGCCCCATTACGTCCCGTTATATCATTATGTTCTGTACCGCCTGTATTTGATGACACAGCGCTGAAGCTGAACACTTACCACCTGAATCTGTCTTATGGACAACATTTCTTGTGATTACATTTATTCCTTGCCTCTTCTTTTGCCAGTGGAGCCTTTATAGTCACATGTGTATTGACACATCTGTCCAGCAGGCATCTGTGGGCTTTAATGTGTGTGTTTTTAAGATTTCATCACATTCACTAGGAGCAAATCAGTGGCTCAAGAGACAACTGTACTGGCTGAGCTAAACCTCTGTATATTTTTAGTTACCTGTGTCACTTAAGATGGGGAAAGTTTAGAGAGAAAGGTTAAACAATGAATTGTCAAAATCAAAGCAGCAGAGGCTGAGACATCCTGAATTTTAGTCCCTAGTATGGGTCAAGCTCCAAAAGCTTTGATCCTACACTTACCATGATGCAGCTCAACAGTGTCTGTCACCAAACCCCTCCAACCTGTTAAATGCCAGTGTCTCCAAAACTTAACACCTCCAGTTTGTAACTCAGGTTCTCTGTTAAAAATTTGTATTCTCAAACCCTGATGACTACATCAGGGCCCTAGCGACATCTTCATACACTGGTGGCATCATTATGGTTATTTTCTGAGGAGAGTAAACAAAATTTTTCCAGTCCCACAGAAGACACAGGCTGAGTAGTGCCCCATGTGATGAGTAAACTGACATTCACATGCAAAATTATAATGCTCCCTGTAATTGTGGTATTCTTGATTGTGGAAGGTCAGGAATGTAGATGTAGGTGCTTAGTATATGCTGTTTAAATGACTACTCTGTGATTTTGTGATAGCTCTCAGTAATACCTTTAAATTCCAAAATATTATCTCAGTAATAGTAAGCTTGAAGGAAATTTATGGATATTAGGCTGCTATTGAGTGCTATAATAAGATCAAGGAGTGTATCTTTAAATACGCAGTAGTCTCACAATAATAGCTACAGTGCATCTTACACCTTGACTCATTCACTGTCAAAACTGTGCTACTTTAACTCTACCAATTGAATTTTGACTCTGCAAATGGGATTTCATCTGTCTCTGGAGCAGCTTTGACTCTGAGAAATGACATGAAAAGAGCTTGCTATTAATGCAATAATCCCAACATTAAATTTCTGGATGTGTTTTACCATTCATTTGTCGTAGCTGATCTTCAAAATGGGCGCTTGCAAATGGTTCAGCTCATTCAGTCGTTTTTTGAATTATGTTGCAAGGGTGATATAACTAAATTAGATTTCTATTTTGAAATTCAAGCAAAAAAAAGAAAAAAAACAGCTCAAAGCAAGTATACCACAGCTGTTTTTAATCAATCTGACCAGCTTCGGTGATTAAAAAATGCTCTTTGCAGATTCCCAGAGTTAGGACTTAAAAGACTTTGGGAGCAGAGATAAATATGGTTAAGAAATAAGGAATTGGAAGCAAGGTTCAGCTGGTATATTGTTTAGTAGTTGTTTCTGTCAAAAACAGATGCTCACATGCTGACAACTACTGATGATAGAAGCCACATCACAGATTTTTCTCTGCTCAATTGAAAATAAAGCTTGATACAGATCAGCTGCAAGCAGGGATAGAGTGAACCACGGCAACATGTGACCTGCCAGTTCTGTAACTACGGCTCCAGCCTGCTGGGTCTGCTGCAAAGTCCTGGAGTTTTTTGTGAGTTGAATTGCAGACAGGTGAGGTCAGGAAATTGGATTACTCGTGTGGAGGAGAAGCCATATTCAGGGTCACTTCACAGGAATACAGCAGAATGTATTTCACACATTCACAGCATGAGCTGGTGGTGGACAGCAGACGGTTCACTCCTTTAGAAAAGTAGCATTAACAAAAAAGTTTAGGTCAAGAAAGTGGTCCAGCTAAGGACAGTATGGAAAGTCATGGATTAAATACAAAATTTTTCATCAGAGCTGCAGAGTCATGGACATCCATGAGGTTCCTCACATCCAAAAGAAGCAATTTTAAGCAGTATTTATCTATCTATAAATGCATCAATTTATGCTAGCACTTTATGTCTCTGTGATCTCTGTAGAGCAGAGATTGAATCAGGTGCGTTGGCGCTGGCTGCCATGGTCGGCATTAGTATGAAGGTCACCGTCTAATGGGGCAGACAAGCTAAATGTTGCAGGTCGAGGCTAGAAAAAGTCCCTCTTTAGAAAATAACTCTCTCCTCGAAGGCTGCCTGTCAATAACTGAGCAGAAAAGTTCACATTATCCTCCAGGCACCAGCCCCTGCCTCACTGATGACTTGTAAATAAGCACATTTTGAAAAAAAAACAAAACAAAACACAAAAGCTGCCCAGAAACAATGTTTGGCTAAGTGGATCATTATGGAGTGGAGAGCATTAGGTATGGAATGAGAGGTCATAATCATACTGTTCTTCACTGAACAACTTGGTGGCACGGTGGACAGCGGTAACACTGTCGCCTCACAGTTAGAAGGTCCCGGGTTCGATTCCCACCTGGGGCATTGTGGACACGGGGGGTGTGTCCTCCACCATGCCTTCGGTGCCTGCCGCTCGAGGAAAGGAGCCTTTCTGTGTGGAGTTTGCATGTTCTCCCCGTGTTCACCTGGGGTGTCCTCCATAAAAAACAACAACAACAACAAAAAAAACACTAAAAACATGCATGAAGGCTGTCGGCCCACCGCTCCTGGTCTGCCACAGAAGAAGGACCTCCAGGATGGGTGAAATGCTGAAGAAACAATTTCACTAAAAGCATGGCATGTGCATGTAGAGTTGTTGTGTTCACTGAAGCATAGCATATGCATGTTGTGTTGTGTGGAGTGATAAATAAAGTAAAAATCTTAATCTTAACTTAATGATGATTTAAGGATGATTATGCATCTTAAAATGGAACTTTTCCTTATTTATCATTGCTAACTTGACCACGAAGCCCTGCACACTGAAAAATGAAGCTTAAGAGGTACCCAGTGAGCTAAAGGTGATGCCACAGGATACTGACCAAGCATCCATATGTGATGAGTTGGGAGTAAGAATTTGTTGGATTTGGAGAGAAATTTGCTGGTTTACTTTAGAGCCCAAAACAGTAAGAGGGTGCTATTCTGCCAGTCCAAATAAAGCTAAAGCTGTCAGAGTCTGGCAGTGACAGATGGCAGAAGGAGAGACTGTCTGATGGAAAAATTACTTCCATTGTGTTTATCCACTTCAGTACAGACAAAGAGGCTAAGGAGGGGAGGGAGAGGGGTTAGAGAAACAGCACATTGCACTGACTCGGCAACTTTAGCTAACCTGCAGGAACCCACTGACAAGCCTTTAATAAAAAAAAGTCTTTATTTAAATCATGTATGACCAGAAATAGCATTGCAATCATAATTGAAAAAGAAGCAGACTACCCGGGTGTCTGATACTGATCCTGAGGGTGGAGTTGGATGAGCAATCAGGAATAGCCTTTTTCTGTCTCAACAGTCTATTCACCATGGACCCAACTGTACATTTGTCAAAAGCCTGACTTCTGACCTTCTGCTCAGAGCCAAACAAAACTCAGTGCAAGGCCAAACTGTCCTCCTTTTCAGAGTTGGAGATTAGAGTGTATGACTGGGTGACTTGTCCCTTTTTCCCACTCTGTGTGGCTATGAAGTGGATTATCTCCAGGACCGAGTGTAATGTGCATCTGCATGTGTATGTGGTACAGCTCTAATGCTGCTGTTTGTTGATGGTTTTAAGGCCTTGATAGTCTACAAGGGTTGTACGTTTGGTGTTAAATTTGGTGGGA
Source organism: Chaetodon trifascialis (assembly GCF_039877785.1). Taxonomy (NCBI): domain Eukaryota; kingdom Metazoa; phylum Chordata; class Actinopteri; order Chaetodontiformes; family Chaetodontidae; genus Chaetodon; species Chaetodon trifascialis. Next base: position 4,040,939 of record NC_092062.1, on the reverse strand, counting down.
CAATTCTCTTGTTCATCAAAAATGCACAGTTGTTTTTGTGTGCGTGTCACTACAAACACTCTCTGTTACACTGTGTCACTGTGACACAAAAGCTAACGGGCCTGTCTATCAGCTGGGTCTATATATTAGCCAATATAAACACATATAAACAAAGATGTCTTGAAATCATCAAGTATGCCAGCTAATAGTTAACAAGGAAGTGCGGTATAGAAATGATAGATGTGTTAGAAGTAGTGTAAAACAGTCCCATCCTTACAGCATTTGTTCAGCAGACAGCACTGACCAGCCGATTTTACTGCTAATATTCTGCTTAGTACTGTACATATTTTGATCACAATGATAAAAAACAAAAGTGATCCTTATTCAAAATATCCCTTCATATGTTTATTTTAAAAAATAATAAAAATAATATTGGCAGAAATGTTATTTTATTATATTGCCAGATTTTTCTAAGCTCTCCAATATTTGTTTGTGCCAGCCTCAAAATCCATTATCAGTCAGGGTAAGCTGTTACCTAAGCATGGAACTTAAAAAAGTCCTGATGTCTTCTGTCTTTTGCCTTGACAATACATTACAGCAGTAAAGTTGGACAATGTTAAAATCACACATTTGAGCAACAAACACAAATTAGCTAACACTCCCCTCCTGATGTTTGCATGCTGATGGTAGTTATGTCCAGTTAGGACATCTTTTCATTCTGTGATATTTCAATTAAAAACCATGTGCTCCTGTTCATTTATTTATTTATTTGATTAGTTATTTTATTTTGCATTTATCTCACGTTACTGCCAGTGCTGCAGCCATTTGACACTGTGTAATACAGCATACAGCAAGTTACCATATCGTCAGGTCAGCCATCTCCCTGCTCTTTATCTCTCCATCAAAAACCTGCCAACTCTGCCTCTACCTTACTGAGCTCATCGAGCTAAATGATCATTTGAGATTGTTGAAAATGTTGTCAGGGACAGTTCAGTTGCACCTTTACAATTATTGAGACTGTGAGCAAAACTATGTTTATAGAGCATACGAAAGCTCAGAAAAATGTAATTAATTCTATCCAAATTTACACAAATTCAAAATTTAATCAAGCACATTTTATTGCATTATGGTACAAGTTATTTCTTTTAAGACATCTGGTTTGAATTGCATCAATTATTTGTCGTTTAAGCTTCAGTTTCTCAGAAGTGCTGCAGTACAGTAGACTGTGCTCACAGAGGGAGAACAAGAAGAGAATGTGACAATAAAAGTCATCATAATAATTTCAGTGTTGAACATCTGGACTGCCACACTTGCTGGACTGCGAATTACATTAACTGCCTGGGTTGTCACTCTTTCTAAATTTGTGACGCAACATGGGAGATAACACTGCCTGCAAAACACCGCAACAAATCCTCCTCGTATTTTTCCACGAGGATGATGATGTGAACAGTTTTTCCCAGTCGGCCAATGTTGTTTACAGAAAATCCAACATGACAGGACTTCAACTTCACTTGAACAATGAACAGCCCACAGTGTTTATCTAATACTGAAAATACACAATTTTCAGGTAATGTATAAATGGAACAAGATGGAAGCATGCAGGTTCACTGGAGTGTGTGTGTGTGTGTGTGTGTGTGTGTGTGTGTGTGTGTGTGTGTGTGTGTGTGTGTGATGTGCTGAGTTTCAAATGTTTTCTGTACTCAGCTATTGGAGACTGTGTTTCCCCTGTGGGTGTGTATTGAAGAGCCACGTTTTCAGTCAATTGAAGCTACATCATGCTTGGCAGTGAAGTAAGTAAAAGATGAGATCTTGAAGACAATCAATAGTCATGATGGAAGAACAAGTTGAAAGTTTGGAAAATAAAACAGGTTATGGTTTACGAATTACGATCCTGTCAGAAAGGCTTATGGTCAAAAGAGACTGGATCATTTATGGTGTTTGGCAGAAAAGGCTCTGCAGTTAAGCATGATTATAATATGAATCCAGGCAACATCTCAAAGATTCAGCAGGGACTGTGATAACACAAGGAAGTAAACGCTGTTGCAAATGTGAATTGAGAATGAGTTTAATGTTTTGGGAGGTTGCTTATTGGCTTTCTTCTGGAAAGTGAGATGAGAAGAACAATCTCAATTCTGTATTGACAAGAATGGAGTTGCGGTCAGAACAAGGTTAGCCTGTCTTAGCATTAAGACTGGAAGCATGGAGAAACAGCCAGTCTGCCTCTGTCCAAAGTGAGAATGTACCAACAAAAAACTCTAAATCTGCCGATCTTGTTTGTTTAACCTGCTAATTCTTGATAAAACATCATAGAATCAGAATCAGAATCAGAAAAGCCTTTACTGCCAAGTATGGTTTTACACATACAAGGAATTTTCTTTGGCGAAGTTGGTGCCTGACACATCTAGTAAAAAATATAGCAATATAGCAAATTGGTTCCCCCTAACTAATTTAAGAATTGGGCTGAATTTCGAACAACACCTGATTAATTGAATTATCGATGAACAATCTAGCTGAATGGATATCTGGCAGATCAGAAATTTTTGTTAGTTATCTGCAGTTTGAGCAATTCCACAGTCAGATTTTGCACATGGCTGCTGATCTGTGGTGAGCTTCTTAAATAATGAAGTAGTATTTTAAATATTGTTTCTAACTGTAGTATTGGCCGAGACAGTGCTGAAATAGAAATAAAACTGAACATATGCAACAGACCGTAATGTCTACATCTTTCAGCCATCTGTAGCTCCTGTAGCTGTAGATAGCTGTAGATTCCGAAACAAAAAAGCTGTAATTGGAAAAGACAAAAATGATTGTTTACATTCAGTGTGAGCTAGGGTGTTATAATTGTCCGAAAATTACATTTGATTTGATTCGATTCCGCTGCCGGCGCACCCCGTGCAGTGGTATTTTCGGGCAGCGCAGGCAGGTGCACAGCGCACTTGGTATTTTGGTAAACCAAGGCGCACAGAGGTGCGCCAGGATGGGCGTTGCGGCACAGTAGGGGGTGGTGTCGGCATAATCAGTCGGTGGATTTGGATTTTTGTTCCATTTTGGTCCGTGCCAGCGGTGTAAAAGTGTGCTGAAAGCTCGCCACCCCAGATTTGGTCAACTCTGTGTGTCATTCTTGAAACTTGCCATGCGCCTCTCCAGCGGCGTTTTTAAAGGTGAGGCGAGGAGCTGCTGTGATTGGTGAAGATTTGACTCGGCTGTGTCAAACCCACTCCACGCCTTCTCCCCTCCCTCTTTCCGAGTTGCGCCGCTGGGTGGGACTGAGATGAGAAGGAGGAGGAGATGTGCCGGCAGCACAGTGCACGAAAATACCAAAGTCTGTGCCGCCACGCCCCATTGGCCCACAGGTTTGAACCGTTAAGTATTTTTGCACATTATGTCTATAAGAGGACAAACCAATACATTGAGAGACAGACTACATGTGAATTGTTTCAACCTAAACTTTTAAAAGATCTACATACCTACACATTACAAACTAAACAAATAAAATAATGTCCTTTACTGTGTTGTTGAATTATTCTCTTGTTTCAGCTTGAGCTACATTTCATTTTCAATGCCAGTTTCCAGTTGGTGCTGGTCCACGTGTCCTGGAAGATTTCAGTCTTCAAATTTTTTAGATTAGTCCAGTACGAAACAAACTATAATCCCACCGTCAAAGTGTTTCTTTTTGCTGCTGACAGGCTCAGGTTGTTATCATTACAGAAAGGATCCCTACAGAGATGGACTTTTTCATTAAGTAATAAGATCTGTTGTGTTTAACCAGAACAGTACTTTTATCATCATAAAACACACTTCATTCAAATACGACAGAAACAAAATAAAACTGGTTTGTCCTTTAACTGTTCTAATAATCACCACTAACTCAGAGAGATAGCGTGAACATGATGCTGCATTCAGTGTGCACTCGATACGGCAGTCAAATCTTCACGCTGAAATGGCTGATCTTCTGGTAATTTGTTTACAGGCTCTACATCTTCCCTACTTGAATTAGCAAGCCGAATTAGAAGAAGTGTCAGAAGTGGAGGTTACCGGGAGCTAGCAATGAAGCTATCATTTCAATTAGAGGCATGCTGGTTGAACTACATTTGACCTCAATCAGAAGAAACTAATCTGATTTGATAGAGCTGTGGAGGAGGATATATTTTTAAAAGGAAGGTGCCTTTACATGAGGAAATCAGTTTTCTGCACATTCTGCTTTGAATGCTTGTGTTTCTAGTGTAAGATGAGGACACAACACATTATTTTTAACAGTTGATAACTTACTTTTGCAAATATCATTATTGTAATCCAAGTCAATTTAATCAAAAAAACAAGAAAGAAAAAACAGAAAAGGTGTCAATTTTATATTTATTGTAATATCTTCAAGAAACAAAGCCATGGAGTGCTGCACATGAATGAGAGACGTTTCTACCTTTTCGAATCAAATTTAGTTTGTCCTCCTTTAGCACTTATCAGCTTCAGAGTCTTAACTGTACTGGTAAATAATCATCCATGAGCACTCATTTCATTTTTGCATGCTCTTGTCATTGCTGCATGACCAATAAGGAGATCAGACAAAAATCTGCTCTCACTTTTCAGCATATGAGAGAATGTGCACCTATACAAAACCAATAATGCTGAGCACAGGGGTTTTATATATTTAGAATGGAATTCACAGCTGTTCTCCTTCAAGTGCCTTTGTGTTCATTATGCCTCTCTGCAGTGTAAATGTAGTTTATACACTCCCTTGCCATCAGCATTTCTTCCATCAGTGAGTGCTCTGCAAGCGTGGTCTTTTACTCAAAAATGGTAAATAACAATTTATTGCAAAACATGTATATGCACTGCTGTGTAACCCAATTAGAGGCAGACAGTTTTGGGAAAATTCAATTCAAAGGCAAGGTCCTCTTTGTGACTTTGAGATGAGGACATCAGTGCAACCTCTATCTGTTGCCAAAGCATTTAACTAACATCTCTAGATGTCATGCTGCAGTGATAGCAGGGTGATAAACCTGCTGTAAACCGAGCACCAGCCACAATGACTTCAATAATGCATCTGAATCAACAAAATTTACAGAGGACATGTTGGGTCTTAGTCTTAACATTTGCCTTAATTTTCTCTTCCCAGCTTGTCAGATAGTCAGCTTGCTTGTGTATCTTTACCCACTGAACCTAATTTCAGTAATGCTCCCATGATCCCAAATCTCTGCAGTGAGTACAGTGTTATCATAACTGCTAGAACTGATGGCCAAAGCTCTGAAAATATAACGGAAGTCACAAAAAAACTATAGTTTTAGTTTTTGGTTTTGTTTTGATAGTTTTAGCCCCTTGGCAGCCAAAATGTATTCAGCGCATTTCTTTATAATCTGAGGTGTCTTGTATGCAGTGTTGACAATTTCTGCCAGCTGCAGGAGACAACTGAATAAAGATATCATATTTACCAGCTTGATTGTCCATTTTATGGACATGTCTACACCAATAGTTCAACATGTTCACTCATTCCATCATATTGTTGGTTGAAAATTAAATGTTAATTCCTTTGAAAAAAGACGCTGCGAATGGAATGGAACCTGTCTTCAGCCAGTAGGCATGCTTGCTGAGACGGAAAGAAGTTCAGCAGTTTCACAGAATGGCAACACTCATTGTATCATCCTTCATTGAGGGTAACTCAAGCATGTGATGTGTCAGTGACTCTTTTTATGCCCTTGGCAGCAGAGCATGCGTTGTACCATGGCAGCACTTCCCCTTCACTTGTTCTTCCAGTTTATGATGATTTCCTATGAAGTGTGGCTTTACTGGCCTTATTTAAACAGATGTACACTGCAGTGCTCATGTTTTATAAGGCTGAGGGTCCACATCGCTTATTTCCCCTGAACCATATGTGATAGATAAAATAAAGATAACGCTGCTGTCTTCTTACTAATAATGAGGATTTAACCTTGTTATAAACCTCTAGATTCACAATGTTATAAACACACAGTTCTTTGGAAAAATTCTCTGGCATTAGAAAGTGGTGCATGTTGTGCTTGCGGCTTTGGCCAGCCAAAGAGATTTTTCAAAACCAAAGGGCTGATTTATGCATTGTGATCTCTGGTGGTGACAGTAGTGTGCTAAGTCAAACCTGACTAAATATAGTGTGGATGTTGTTCAATCTCAGTGACTTTGGAAGGAAAAACAATACTTTTGTCTAATCTACACAGGAGATGCTGAGATGCTTTCCATACACCACAGTGTATTGCAGAGGATTCATAATTAAAGCGGGCTTGTTAACTGTATGTCTGCCTACAGCAAGGATTAGTCTATGCTTCACGACATTGCATGTAGCTCTGTCAATTTTGCTATTTCTATGTGAGTACTTGCTAATAACTATTCACAGTATTTCCATAATGGAAGTTGAAAGTATTTCTATAATCATGCCATTGTGTACATGCAAACAGAGCCATTGGTTTTGCTGTTTGTCATATTCAAAATGTCCTCTGTAAGAGGGACACATACAGTAGAATAGCAAGTAACATGCCACACGGGTCTGGTAGTGGTTCTGGTTGCCTAATTTCCTCTTTGCATATTCATGTCTACTCATATCTGTGTTATTCTCCTTGCTGTTTTCACAAAGCCTGAGAAAATGAAATATTTTACTTAAATTACTTTATTTGCCTTAGCGCTGCCAGTCTGAATTATCAGCTTTCCTAAATTGAGTTTAGCAGTGGTGGCTTTGTGAGCATTACACTGTGTCTTGGCCCACAGCCAGCACACTGCTGGTAAATATATTTAAATCAGTGCTAAGCGGCTTAAAATATTCATATTTCACTCATAGCTAGTTTATAGAAATTTGAAACTATCTCAGGCTGGTAAAATCAGTTACATGGATAATATTTATACGTATATATCATTTCACATTTTGGGGGAACAAAGAGAGCGGGAGCTGGTGAGCAGTAGCGAGGCGTTAAGCCCCCATGCACTGTGTGTGTTTTTCTGATATGGCTGGCTTTAGATGCTCTGTCTCTCCCGGCTGAGAGAGGCAGGAAGACGCATGCCATGTTCCTCTCAGGCTCATGATACTGCTTCATGTGAAGACGGTTAATGTGCCACGTCAAATGATTATTCTAAAGCTGCTTCCCTGCACCCTTCCCTCAGCTTGAAACAGAAAGTCTCTGTCTGTTGTTGGTTTTGCCAAACATAGCATGTATGGATGTAATTATCTGAGTCTTAGATGCTGACTGGGGCTGAGCTGGAGGTGACTTACCATGGACTAGCAGTGATGGAGACGCTCTGTTCCTGCTGTGGTGGAACACACTGAGGACATAAGTGACCAGATCTATTTCCTGTATCACTGTGAACGTAATACGAACCAGAACCTCACATGACACACTGTCCTCTGCTCTGCCTATTGTATCCTTGTTGTTTGTCCTCCACTTGAGTCACTGTGCACTAAGAGCTGCATCCTGGTGCCATAAAAGTTTTGAGCCCATGGCTTAAATAAATTGAATTTTCCCAAAGTTCTGTTTGGCCTGATTCAGAGTCACCTCTGCAAATTTTGATTGTGACCTTAAAGTAAAGAAGACATCCTTTATTAGTCACACACACAAGAATAACTGTTCAATTACATTCTTCATTTGTTTTCAGTTCTGCTTCAGTTATATCCAGTTTGACTTAACTATGAATGCCTCATCAACCTTTTTAAAGATTGGGAGGAAGATTAGCTTTTTCTATTAATAGTAATGAAATGTTGTGTTTTAAAATCTACAAAATGTAATTAAGTCATTATTATGTAAGAATAATATTTTTATTATGAGCTAAATTAAATTCTTATTTCTTTTAGGTAAATATCACCTCCTATGTAAAGAGCTTGGCCTGCACCAGCTCTATATGGAAAGTGTCCTGAGACAATTTCTGTTGTGATTTGGCGCCATACCGATGAAATTGAACTGAAATTGAACTGAAATGAAGGTAAATGATTCAGCTGGGTCTTGGGATTCTGTGGAGTTCTATGGCCTTACACTATCCAGTATATCGCATTTCCCATGCTAACTGCGAGGCTATAGGGATTGCAGTATCACTTACTAGTACAGCCTCAACTGACTCTTAATCTTGGCTGAAAGGTAGGCACCGTCATGGGGAGTGGCAACTGTAGTCATTCAGTTCTGCCTAAGGCATATGAATATACTGCCCAAAATGTTTGACTTTTCCTTTAACCAGCTGGGCACGCAATCATTGTTAACTATAGTAACACTGATCGTACTGAATGCTAAACTCAAAACATATTTTCTGGTGAAAAAAATGTTAGACGTGCCTACTATGGTGTAAGATCGCTGTCAAAAAGAAGACTCATACTCATATAAAAACAATCGTAACCCGAACCCAATTTCACAGACTCACATATATGACAGCAGAATTTTGCGTAAAACAACTTTTATGACACACAAATTGTTAACTTTACAAATACGAAACTTTAATTATGGCCACGTCTTTTTGACAACAATCTTACACCATACCTACAGACTCCTGCACAACAGCTGTACATAAAGAAAAACCTGTGAATGTGCAGTATGGCTGTCAGAACAACCTGGAAAAGATTATTCACTTGGTTTCACTTTTGTTTCTCAGGGGGACGAGAACCCCGGTCTCCCATTTGTGGACTTTCTTGCTCTTTATACTACGTCACCTTGCTCTCAGCATCTAATATTACCACAGGTGGGTTTAGAGTTGAGTTACTTGAAAACCTGAGGGATATGATAAAGGGTCTGTATTTGAAGCTCAGGGAATGAGACCAGGCTTGTCAGAGGGGGCATTCCATCACCTGAAAGCCCTCTATTTTTGTATGAGTCTTCCAGATTTCACTGTCTTTCCTCCTGCTGCCTGGGAGACAGGTGTTTGGAGACCAGAGCTATATATATTGTAAGTAAAAACCTCTGATTGAGAATGGCAGAGAAGCCTCTTCAAGTCAATAACTCATTTAGAAGGGGTTATGAATTAGAATGATCTTGCTGAGGGGAAGGCAGACTCCAGCCCATACAGTATCCTGCCTCGAGTTACTGAAGAAACTGGAATAATAATCCTTCAGGAAAACCGATGGGAGAAAGCGCCACAGGGACAAACACCAGCAACAGCACCTTTCTGCATCACACAGCTCTTATCTGTCAATCGGCTGAATTTTTGCTGATATGCCATAAATCCAATTCCCTAAAATGTCATATTAAAATTTCAGGCCATTTAGATTGGCTTGTGAATGGAGAATGATGGCTTCCCTCTCCCAGGGGCTGGGATTATATGTCAATAATGTCCTCAGTGCCAGGGAGGTTCTTTCATTAGCTTGTATTTAGATTGAAGTGTCATCCATATCATGAGAGCCTGCTGCTGTGTCTCTACGTGTCTCAACTCTCTGTGTGTGTGTGTGTGTGTGTGTGTGTGTGTGTGTGTGTGTGTGTGTGTTTGCCTGTTTGCAAGATAGTCAAGCTCTTTCTCAGCTCTCAAACTTAATCGAGTCGTCAGTCTGATAAGTCAGCAGCGTGATGTGTTTGGAGATACACAGTGTATGGAGTGGCAGTGTTACACTTCAGCGGATGTTACAGAGACCATCCCAAAACTAAGAAGTTATAGGCTGTAGGTCAACCAATGTAGCTAAAGTACCCTTAACTCCAAACCTGTCTCTTATTTACACATCTTTAGTGACAACTCAAAATATTCACATGCACAAAACTATATAGATATATGCCCCTGTTGGCTGGCTCTGATCAGTGCAAAACTGTAAATGTGTGAATATGCAATCAAAATGAATTTATAGTTAAGCAATACATCACCATGATATACGCTTATTATACCACAGCGAAGGGGCATTCTTAGCGAGTCACTGGAGTGATGTATTGCTTTTATAAAACGGTTACCAATAATGGCAATATGAAAGAGGAATACACAATAATTTTCATGTAGTTTTTAATTAAACAGAAATACATATTATCTAATAAAATAGCCCTGCTATAGTCACTGCTCAATCACCTCTACCATTGTTAACCCTATCTGGAGGTGAAAGTTAATCTTAAACATGTGAATTCAACTAATTTAGTCTATTTGTTAACATTGTCAAAACACCGCAGCAACTTTTTGCTACCTACTGTAACAGTTTGTTGTCATGGATACATTGTTGCTTCTCTGACTATCAGCCCCGTAATGTAAACATGCGAGGCCCCCCCGCAGTTAACTATGAGTGAGCGGGCTGGAAGAATCCACCCAAAACCTCAATGAATGAGAGGTTTTTTTAATAGTTTTAGCTTTGACTGATCACTGACTTTTATTAAGGCGACTATATGTGACATTTCGGCATGCACCTGGAGACGCAGCAGCGGCATCTGAATGATGCCGTTAGCCCTCCCTGGAGATCAAAGTTGATCGTGAACATGTTTGAATGTTGTTAACGCCTTAAAAAAAATAAACAACAAAACCGGCTACTTTTTGCTGCGTACTGTCACAGTTGGTTGTCATGGAAACATTGTTGCTTCCCTGAAGCGGAGTTATATGCTGTGATAAGGCTTTTTAGAATAGTAGCTGTGGTATACACTCATTATATCACAGTTAACAGCCAATCAGATTGATATTGATATTGTTTGATTTTTTTTTTTTTTTTTTTTTTTTTTTGTTGGACTGATTTCATTTATTAGTGGACTGTCAAATACAGACTGGGCAACAAATCAGAAATTAGCTTTTGGAGTGATAAATGACAACGCTGTACATTTCACAGTACACTGAATGCTGTAGTTTCAAAGGACGACAATGATTTTGCTTGTTTTAGCACATTAGTGATAATCTGTAGTTTTTGATGCCAAGTAGCACAATGGAGCAACTGTTACATGGGTCCCCATTTTGTCGCCACGAGGACACACATGTGAGTATGGGTAATGCGATACATATGCCGGCCAGCAGTTTTACACTATTCCACTTATCTACAGGTGGCAGTAATGCACCAAGAGACATACCAATTTGCCTAGAAAGGCAGGAAAGAAGATGGCAAGTTAGTTAACACATGTGAATGCAAACAGTGCAGCACTTAAAGAAATGCTTTGCAAATGTTTTAAGAGGCATTTTCCAGAGCATTACAAGCGTCAGTTTTCAGACATTTCCTGTTATCCAGTGAGCAATTGCTTCAGTTCATTATAGAATGCTCCAAAAAAAGACTTGAAACTTGAAGCTTGCTGTAGATAGCTGATCCTTCCCAGGGAACATTTAGTCACCTCTAAACTCTCAATTTGTGCATTTAAGAATGATCTGTACCTGCGCCTGGACTTGGCTGCTGTACAGTGGCTAAAACAGGCTGTGTGCCAGTGGAGTTTTGGAGCAGACCCAGTTGACACAGAAGCTGTAGTAACTGGAGCAGTTAACTTCAAGTTTTTCTTAATGATTGAACATACATAACATACACCATCCTGGTGCCATGAATCTTACTGGAGCACCAAATTTGTTGTAATCTGCTGCAGCTGGAAATAGTCCCCAACAAATGCACTATTTCCTCCTGTTTGAGTAACTGCAGTGGCTGGCTGAAGTTAATATCAGTGTTAATATCAGAATTGATTTGGGCAAATTGGATGCATTTCAGTTAGTTAAATGTTGACCACTATAATCCCATACTGTGTTTTGGGTTGAGAAGAAGCCTAGATAGATAATGTCCATCTTAACTACTCAATATGTGGTTTCCAATGCATTATGGAATGATGTGCATATTCACCGCAGTTTTGTCCTGTTACTCAGTGACTGTACACACAGCAAATAACTGTTCTGAGTGTTGCATTCAGAGACATGCGTAGAGAAAGTTGCTCTGAGGAAGTGTCTCACACTCTGCTGACTGGAGAAAAAAGAAACACTTCAGGCATTTCTTGGAAGTGCTGCAACATCACAACCAACAGGATCACTGGTTGTGGGTGGGTATTTTAGTTGTGTGTGTGTCAGTGCGTGTGTGTTTAGGTGTGTGTGTGGGTGTGTGTTACTTCCTGCTGTTATCTTCACTCTTTGAAAGTTTACATGTAAGATTTTTCTTGTGTGCTTTGTGTCTTTTTTCCCTCTTTTCCCAGGCTTTTGTGAGGTTTCCCTGCTTGAACTGTGATTCGCCTGATCTGTCCTTTGTAACTCTGAGGGGAAATCTGTGCATCTCAAACACCACACTCAGCTAACTGTAACTCATGACTGTCTGCTATGGTTCTGAGTTTTCATAAAGTGTGTGTGTTTCTGTGTGTGTTTTCATGCGAGCTTGCATTGGTACAGTGGGAGGGGAGCCACTTTGATTTCCCAAGACGTCTCGGTCAGGCCTCATCGCTTTCAGACAGCAATCTCAACTTAACGAGGAGGGAAAATGTTAGTAGGAGGGAAAGGGCAGAGAAAAGAGTGTGTGCACCCTTGCATCGGTGCAAGTGAGATGGAGCAAGAGAGGGAGAAGACAGGATGAAGGTCAGTTGGGGAAAATTTGTAGAAAAATCTGTAGACACTTCAGCGAGGAGAGAGCAAATAAATAAAGGATGTTTCCTTTGAATTAAACATGTCTGTAAACGGTGGTGGGGATAGGGACCTTACACTGGGTTCATCTAGGATGGTCAACATAACACCGTGGCTCATGAGCCTGTTGGTACACTGAACAGTTAAGCCCTGGCTGCTTTTGTCTGCTTCATTCTAAGCCTTTAAATGATGTCTTCATACTGTGTCTTATATCTGCTGTTTGCAGTATGAATGTGCTGCATATTGATTAAAAGGTTCTTTAGGTTTATAACAACAAGCTCTTATTTTTGCTCTTTTTGCTATTGTTCCTATTGGTAATATTATTTTACTAACTGGAAACATGGCAACATCGTAAGAACAAGTACAATGAAGTAAGAAGCATGAACAGTCAGATGATGAACTTAAGGCAAACTTTAATATTATGACCCAACTGAGGGTGAAAGTTCGTTCTTGGCTATGGGAAAGGTAGTTTAACAAAACAATCTTAAAACAAAGTCCACTTACTATCTTTGTGCTTGTTTAGCATTCATCATTAGCATTACATGGTTAAGGTTTGGGAAAGACCATTTTCTCCATTGACTGTTGAGGTGAAATTATAGATGTGAAAGAACTACTATTTCTCTCATTTTGATTTCATTTTGTTGTGTTGACGTTCTGGAGTGTGTTGTTTCAATGGCTTGTCTCTTGTGTGGATCCCAGGAGGAATAGTTGTTACTGCACTAATAACTAATGGAGATCAATAAATAAATCATTTCGATGTAACACAGAAGAAGTTTGCAGTGACTAAAGGCTCAAACATGCTGTCAATTTAAAACCCCAGCAGACCTTTCAGATCACAAGGAGAGCTAACTCTAAATCTGGTGAGATGTTCCAACGTGAGAAGTTTTTGAACAGTTTACCATATAATCTGAGACTTGCACCCACACTGTGATCAGTGTCATCACCCTCAAGACCATTTCATTTAGTTTAGCTCATAACTTCTGTTATGTTCCTATTAGTGCTGTCAATTGATTAAAATATTTAATTGCGATTAATCTCATGAATGAGACTCGCGATTAATCGCAAATTGATCGCACATTTTTATCTATTCTAAATGTCCCTTGAATTATTTTCAATACTGTTATCAACATGGAAAAGTGGATAGGCTTGCTTTGTGCAAATGTTTTTTAATTGAAAACGTGTAGTGTTATATTTCACACTAACATTCTCACTTTGAGCAGTCATTCACATTTAAATGAATCAAATCTCACACAATTTAACACTGTCAATAAACAGATGACAAAAAAATAAATACTTGGTTACAAAAAAGCTCCTTCAACAACTCTTTCTAAGAGATCAAAACAGGGTGATACAAAATAAAGTTACAAAGTGCACATCATTGTAAACTAGGACTCAGGCTTTAGTGCAGTTAAACTATGGCTTAAACTTTCCTTTCTTAAGTTTCCTTTGAACATAATAGCATCCATATGCCTCTGTCGAAAGCCATCCATTGTCACCTGGTTTTGACAAGGGGCTCTATTTTCGATTCCGCCACCGGCACAGGCTGCACACCCTGTGAAGTGGATTTTCGTAAAATTTTCGGAGTCTTGCGCTCATGTCATCAACACCTCACAGGCAGGTTTCCACAGTGTCTGGCATTTCACTGCGATCAATAATTAGCAACAGCCACAATTCAATGCAACTATCTGAGTCAGCACATACAGTCAGAATGAAATTTATATATTTTGATCAGTATCTCATCTGACCACATCGCAAGCGCGTTCAGCACGCGTAATGGTCACTCACCCTGACCGAATGTACACAGGTGAAACAGGGATGTTTGGTGATCTGTGACTCACATTACCTGGTGATAATCGTGTATGCCAATTTCCCCAGTCGGCACATGACTCGTTCATCCTGGCGAATTCTAGCATCCCTACAGTCTCTCAGGGGGACACCTCTCTGGGTGGGTGGCTGCTAGGTGATAACGGCTATCCACTGAAAACGTGGTTGATGACGCCATGTATCACACCGTCAACAAGACGGCAGCTTGGTTTTAACAGTGTTTTCAGCAGTGCTCGGTCAGTCATTGAACACACACTGCGATCAATAATTAGCAACAGTCACGATTCAATGCAACTATCTGAGTCAGCACATACAGTCAGACCTAAATTTATATATTTTGATCAGTATCTCATCTGACCACATCGCAAGCGCGTTCAGCACGCGTAATGGTCACTCACCCTGACCGAATGTACACAGGTGAAACAGGGATGCGAACTAATCCGTTAATGTCGCTGTGCCAACCAGAAACAGCCGTGGCATCCTACAGAGCATATATACTGCATCTATCAGAGCACTGAGAGACAGACACATGGAAAAAACGTGAGTGATGATGTTGTCCGCTATTACCCACATCATTTCATTCCAAATACAAATGTTATCATTGTAATGCTTAACGTTATCTACAAAGATGGAGTACATCATTGCTTTGAGGAGGATGAGGAGGAGGAGGAGGAGGCCGAGGATTTACCATCTAAGGACCTCATATTTAGACATCAGTGACGTCAGTCTCCTCCTGGGAGAAGTTTGGGCGTCGGAAGTTTCCTGCGTGGGCTCAGTCATCCTCGAAACTTGCCATGCGCCTCACCAGCGGTGTTTTTAAAGGTGAGGCGAGGAGCTGGTGTGATTGGTTAAGATTTGACTCGGCTGTGTCAAACCCACTCCACGCCTTCTCCTCTCTCTCTTTCCGAGTTGCGCCGCTGGGTGGGACTGAGATGAGAAAGAGGAGGAGATGCGCCGGTGGCGCAGCTCACGAAAATACCAAAGTCTGTGCCGCCACGCCCCATCAGCGAAGTGGACCTGACTTTGCGCCGCGCCGGCAGAATCGAAAATAGAGCCCAAGGAGGCGGCAGAGAATTCGCCATCAAGTGGTATTTCAGACTGGATGTGCTACGGTGATAACTCAGTTCACACCAACAATACACACAGATAACTTTGGTCTTGTCAGTCGACCCATCTGGCAACTTTTTGAAACTAAACTTTCCATTCAGAATCTTGTTTGCATCCAATTCAGCGTTTCGTGCTTGACATCGACACAAACCGGCAACCCACTTTTTTACAGCTAGCGAGCAGACAAGAGCAAACGTGCGTGGGGCGTGCCTATTGTTTTGTTTCTGGTTTACTACCGGATCCTGTAGTTTTTCTAACATTACTAGCAGTGGCCACAGTTTATAAAAAACTACAAGTTTACTCGGTCACATAGAGCGTTAATCTCGTGATAAAAAAATGACGCTGTTAAAATTGATTTGCGTTAACACATTAATAACACAATGTTTTTGA
This sequence comes from Chaetodon trifascialis, assembly GCF_039877785.1. Classification (NCBI taxonomy): domain Eukaryota; kingdom Metazoa; phylum Chordata; class Actinopteri; order Chaetodontiformes; family Chaetodontidae; genus Chaetodon; species Chaetodon trifascialis. The sequence goes on along the minus strand of NC_092062.1, from coordinate 4,025,180 downwards.
CAGCACTAGTTCCTATGTGACTTTTTTTTTTTTTTTTTTTTTTCCCCACATCAAGCACTGGGCAATACAAATAAACCTGAACTTTAAAAAAGTAGAGTGTTCATATGGCAGCTCAGTGGCCAGAATAAAATGTTGACATTGTTTATTCCTGCAAACCATATATACCTTAAATTTGTATCTTTCATATGTTTCATATGTAGAATACACATCAAAGTTACGTAATTCAGATTACTGTTACATATTTGAGCATTCTCAACAGGTCTTGAAGAGGACAGTTGTGGCATGACAGCTAATGAGTTGACTGCCAAGCAGCAGACTACTGTTCCAGTCGTGTTCATGGAAAAAAAAAGGCTATTTTTAAGAATACATCAGGGGATTTTCCAGCCGTGTTTGTGGCAACTGCTCTCTGTGCTTTTAATGAGACTAAACTCGGTCTTTTTAACCAGACGTTGGGACATTATCTCACGGGACAAGACATCAGGACATTTTCCAACTGTGGTTGTGTCAATTCGCAGACTGTGTGATTTTAATGAGATGTTGGGACATTTTCCAGCCGGGTTTGTGGCCACTAAACCAGGTGTTTTTAACAAGAAGTCAGGACATTTTCCAGCCAGGTTTGTGAGTTATTTTAAGCAAAATATGATTTTTTCCTAACCCTAACTGAGTGGTTTTTGTGCCTAAACCTAAGCAGACCTCAATCACCGCATTGTCACAACATGAAATTGAGAACTGAAACATTAAGAAATGAATAGGTTGTGTTAGTTGTACAAATGATGGGCAAGCACCTCAGGGGCTACCAGTGTACAGGCACAAACCTGCATCTTATCAGCTTTATTCGCATCAATAAGCATCTTTCTATGCTGAATGCTGCACTCTGTGTCAACTGTACATTCATCCTGCGTTACTCTGTAGGGGTCAGCTCAGCTCCTCCACCAGCGTCACTTCAAAGGCTTCCCAACTCTCTTCTCATAACTTTTAAGAGCTAGAGAGGAAGTGCTTTCGCACTGCATTACAGTATCCTGAGCTGCAGATCTGCTCACCATTTTTCAGTTTCAGTCAGGCTCCAGTTCCACATTTTTCTGACTGATTGTTGGATGGATGCACTAACATACCAATGTTACGGTCAACTGACCCTGTTAAATGTGCTGAATGTCAGAGATATTTATTAACTTCTAAATATAAATAGTATTAATTGGCAAATTTAAGCATGCATTCAATTATTTGAATCAGGGAGGGTTGTTCAGCAGTAAAGTATATGGAAAAGGTCTAATTTAACAAGCAAGTGGGCCTTTTCCCTGTGAGGGTTACAATTACCCTAATTGAAAAAGCTGGACATGGATTGAAACTGGCAGTCTAATTAATGGACTCTTTTACAAGCTTCCATAGAAACCTCTGTTCACTACAATACTTACACACATGGGTGGGTCTACAGTTAGTCTGTGTATGTATTCCATATTTAGCTGGCATTTGTTGGTATTTGTAATATGACTCTTTTTTCAAGGATACAAAGATTCTACAAAGATTCTGGAACCCCAGTGTGTTTAATATTATGGTGATGACATATTATAAGATACAGACTTTTTTTTTTGAGGCATTTTAAAATATGAAAAAGATAAAACTCCATAAAAATCAGTCAATCAATCAGTCAACATGAAAACCGGAATGATAGAAATAACATTTAATTATAATGATGTTGAGATTTTATTATTGCCTAAATTATTTCACAGTCTAAGGTGATGTTCATGCATGATCAATTATCTATTATTTTTATTTATAACGTCTTTTTGTATTTAATAGGAACACTTTGGGGCTGGGTTAACCTTTAGGATTAAGGTTACATCATAGTTTTTATTCTCTTTAGTCTCAATGTTTCATCTGTTCTTAAAGCAACATGAAACTCAAAATTGTGAATTTGTATTTGAATAGGTGTTAATATCTGTTAATAGCTTTGATTTTCATTTAGGGTTAGGGTTAGCTATTACCTTTTTTTGCTGGCTCCAGTGCTCAGGTCTGAATTATAATGTATATATTGACAGGTCCAAATTTGAAATGCTGCTCTTCCCTCAGCATTACTTTTAACGTGTAATTGACAGTAATCTACCAGTTGGAGTTGGGACCAATACAAGCATGTTTCACAATAATAATAATAATAATAATAATAATAATAAAAAACATTTTCCAGTGAGGAAGAGAAATGATTTATATGCAGAGTGGCATAAAACCACCTGGACTGTTAAACAAGATTTGGTGCAGGATGCAGTGTCTACACTGTTGGCATTTTGTTCTGCTTAGTAGCAGGTACGTTTTTCCAAATGATTTGGTGATACTTGATGTTTATTACATACATATATTTTACTGTTAGAGCTGTAGCTTTGAGTTGACATGTTAACAGTTTGTTGCTTTGTCCTGCTCCCTTTTAAATACACACAGTGAAACACAGACCTTATTTAGTCTTTGAAGATGTGGTATCAAATAGTGCATATATGAAGCACACGCTCGATTTATTCCCCAGATGAAATGTTCATCTTGCCCAAACATACACTTCATGGCTTTCTTACTTTCATGGTGTTTGCCATGTAACAACCTCAGCCACATGGGTTATTGTTATATAGTGTCTTGAGATGGTTTGTGTTATTTTCCTGAACATTACTATTTGGTTTTTAAGGGTGGTATTTCTGTCAACATAAAGAATAAATTGATTTTAAACTGTAAACTTTGTTTCTCTAGCACATCACATTTATACCCAATTGATATATATGCATTTGACAAAAAAACAAAACAAAAACAAAAACAAAAAACAAGATTCTAAATCAAGTTCCTTGTAACTTTAATTAAGCAGAGCACCGAATTCACTGAAGCAGTAGCTGACTGGCTGCAGGCAACGCTGTTTGCTGCCTCAGCTCTCTCCAACACCCTGACCTCCTCCTTATATTCAAGGTTTCTGGTATTGTTGATGTTGATATATGTGCACTATGAATCATTTTCAGCTGGTTCATTGTCAAAATGTAATAATCAAGATCAGCAATAATTATCACTATAAGAGGAATAAAAAATACACTTAGGACCTTGTTAAATGCAGAAAAAAACTTGTTAGTGTATATTCTTACAAGCAATGTAAAAGTGTGTGTGTGTGTGTGTGTGTGTGTGTGTGTGTGTGTGTGTGTGTGTGTGTGTGTGTGTGTGTGTGTGTGTGTGTCACATATCTGTTTCAGTCTTTAAGTGTCTTACACATACGTCTGTTTTTCCTGCTGAACAGTGAGAGTGTGAGCATGGGTGAGCGAGCATTTACATATGTCTGTGACTAAGCCCATTGGCACAGTACAGTATGATGCAGTGCTCCTTGCCTGACTGTGCCTGTCTGCTGTGAGTGTAGTTTTCTGTGTCCTGGTTGTAATCCTCAGCACTGTCCCTGGGGGAAAGCTGGGGATGCTAACAGCAGCCAAACTGCAGGTTGCTGCTAGAGAGAACAACAGGTCAGTCTGTCCTTGCTTTCCCACTGGCTGGGGCCAAACACACTACAATAATATCAAAACATTCTAGGTGATGCTAAGCACTTGGGATTTATAGGGCAAAACGGGCAGTTTAAGAGTTAGACTGATATGTTGGTCAGATTTATATATCTGTTTATCCCTAGAGGCATTAATGTTGAATTAGGAAGTGCTTGATGGAGCAAAAATTGCTGAAATATTTGCTATATTTGAAACAGCTCAGCATTCACAGCTTTGTTGGCTGGGTTAAGAAAGAGAATTTCGTCTTCCTGCTGTGCTTACAGAAGCTAGCTAGCTGCAGCCTTAAAAACAGCAACAGAAGAAGGGTCTGAAAACTGCATGGATGAGATAAATTGACATGTTTTTGTTGAATGTTGTGAAAAAATGTTAAGTGATCTGCTCTTTGAAACTGGTACCACAGCTTCATTGTTGACTGAAATCTACTTATTGCTAAAGGCAAAACAAACAAATATAATGCAAATCCCCACTATTTCAGCACTGTGTTTAAAAGCTCCTATCATTGAATCTCACTGTCTTCCCTGTGACAGCTCCATTGTACAGACCTATTCCCTCTTTTCTGTCATTTTCCAATGAATCCGACAGTGTAGTACTACACAGGTCACTACACGTGGGATCTTATTTATTCATTAGGAACATGGATAACAGTTGGATACTTAATTTTTAATTCAAAGCTGGAAAGTTAGAGCATCTCTGGTATCTTGCTCTTCTGCCCTTATTCACCCCCCATGTCACTCAGTCCTGTTAAGAGAAGGCGATTAAAGCCGGTATGTCATGGTACACAGTGACTGAGGTTGCTTGTGCAAGCACAATCAGAAAGCAGCCTTGGGGGAAATGTAGGAGAGATGCGCATGGGCTCCCTACCTCATTCAGAGGTGAAAATAGGCATTGTGGATTCTCTGAGAGACAGGAGTGTTGGCAGATGTCCCATATTGAGGAGTGCGAGACAACTCCATGCTGCATGGCAGAGTGAAAGAACTAACAAAAACACAGGCTGGATGAGTGTCTGCATAGTTCAGGGACAAAAACATGTGTCAGAGAGGTCAGAGAGGCCGTTGAGAAGTCGCTAGCTTCAATCCCAGGACCAACTGGGAAACTCTTTGTGTAGAAAGCAATAGATTAACATCCTCCAATCCTTCAACACATTCTTTTCTTGAGGAAAGCACTGAAACCTCAACTGTTCAGTGGTCACCAGTAAGACTAGTTGTTCTGGGCAGGTCCTAGTGTGGTTGTGTAGTTTGGATTCAAAATTAAAAGGTAACTTTCCCCAGACAATAATGGTTGGAAAATAGTAGCTGCAAGCAGCACTCCCTGGGGCCAAGGACAGCATATCAAGCACAGTATCCTGCACACAGGTACTATGAGGACATGTTTGTCACAAGAGCAATGGTCTGCAATAATAAACTATTTAATTAGAAATATAGGAAGCTGTCTTCAACAGCTGTGTATTTATATCATTGCCAAACAGTCAGAAATAAGGCATGCAATGTGTAGATTCCCCCTGCAAAAGGCAAAACCTTTAGGGCTGCATGCTACAAATGTGATATAAAAGGTAATTTTCATGAAGTGTCATGTTTAAGTTGATTTCAGGTCATTTCAAACAAATCACTGAATGAGACATTACACACAAGGCAAACTTTCACACTTCTGAAATGCAGAATTTATTTTATCCACCTGAAGATAAATTTTCTCCTGCTTTTCTGCTGTCCATTGTTCTTGTGCAGTGACAATTAAGTTAGATCTTGTAATTGCGTCATGTCACATATGGCAATAGCTCCATGGCAACCTAACAACAAAGAGAGATCACCTTATAGTTTGTCTTCCAGCAGCGTGCAGTCTTTGATCAAGCACAAAACTATTCTCTAAAGCAGGGCTTACATCTCCAAGATGTATTCACTGTCATCTGCTCCTGTGTGTGAAACCTCATTGTAATAATGGGAGGGGGATGAGCAAATTGCAGTGACAATTTCATCAGTGATTTTTTTCCCATTTTTGTGCCATTTATTTATGATGCTCTATGTAGGTAAAAATAGCTGAACGTTAGAGGGATTGTTGTCCTGAAAATTGTATCACCTTGGACAACAGCCCCAGGGTCTCACACTCACAGGAGCATGGTGCATAGTCCTAATGTATGTTACACAAATTATCATGGCGGTCAGCAGGTTCCCTGACTGTGTTATCAATGGACGGCTTTTCTCTGAAGAACTCGTCCTCTTCCATAGAAAAACTAAAGAAAAATGACTCTAAATTTACAGATCCTACTAAAGCAGTAGGGTGTAAACACCAGTTCTTTTTGTAATCACCCCTTCAATGAAGGAAAAACTAAAAAATCTAGCTTTTTTTTTTTTTTTTTTTTTTGACATTTCACATCCACTTCTGTCAAAACATGGGGCAGAAATTAATAAAAGTTCATTGTGGATATCAAAGTGTTTTTTCCTCTCTGTCTCTGTCTTCTTTCTCAGTTTGCCTCTCTTGCTCTCTGTCTCTCCTTGCTTCTTGCTGCTTTGTAAGCTGAACCTCTGGGGGGCAACGGGATAAAAAAGGAAACAGACGGTTTGGCCTGCAGCTCTTTTTTCTTTTAATAGGCCTGGTATTCCTGGTGGAGCAGGCAGGAGTTCACCTTGATGTCACATATCAGCGGCAAGCTCAGGGCTCAGGGCTGGCCTTACCTCACTGGCTCACAGTTAAAAGGAGATTTGGGAGGGAGGGAGGGAGGGAGGGAGGGAGGGAGGGAGGGAGGGAGGGAGGGAGGAGCAGGAAGTCAACAGATTCTTTGACCTCCTTTTATCTGACAGGTCTTCTGTGAAGAGACAGCCAATGTGTGATTTTATTATTGTATACTGTATGTGTGCTGCCAGCCTATTGCTTAGACACACTTAGTTTAAAAATCTTTTGTGGCGTGTAAAAGTGGCCGTACACTAGATCCTCCTTTTGGTTTGTATTGTTTGGTACTATTGGCTTATTGCTGCAGGATGTTTTTGTGCTGTTCCTCGCAGAGATCACTTAGTCAGACCAGTTATTGGCTTCGAGTATCACTGCCACCTACTCAGTTCTCATTCTTGCTATTCCAAACAAGGAAAGGAAAATTACATCACCTCATGGATCAGTACAGGAATTTTCTAAGTAAAGGACTACTACTATTGTGTCAATCTGTGATACGAGTGCAGTCAACAGAACGCAATGTGACCGAATCACAGAGTAATGTGTGGAGTGCTGAGGTCACAATGTGACTAGGTTTACTGGTGACACGTACTATACAATTTACTTCTGCAATATTGTGCACATCCTTTGTGGGACTGTGGACCTTTTATACACTGCCATTAGGCTCGGTGAGCTGGTGAATCCCGGCCCAAATAAAGCTTAGATTCTAATGTCAGGCACACAAAAGGCCCTTTATCTCCCCAATCTTTTCCACACAAACTCTCAAGCTGCCTCAAACTTTATATGTTTTTCTTTTTATCCCTATTATCTAGCTGCAGCACAGTATGTATGTGGGTATTGATGGACTGGCCACAGCAAGTTCCAGGTATGCAAGTACCACAAAAATAGCCAAAAAAGTCACATAGTGTTCAGTTTTTCCTGCAGCCCGTTGACAAATCTAAAGTGCCACAAGACGGGGGTTGAGAGTGCTATGCAGGTTGCAATCATGATCCTTGTCTCTACACAATTCAATTCCTTATTCTTCTTTGCAGTCAAATCAGTTAAATTTGACACAGATAATTCTCTTTCTCTGTGCACTGTTTGAACTTTTGGTGCAGATACCAAATTAATAATCCTAAATAGTATGGTTGCCTCCCAGTGCAATACCATTGGCATTCCTCTGCACAATGGTGTGTTTGTGTTTTTTTCTGTGAAAGTCTCATTGTTCTGTGCACATACTGTATTATACACAATAATAATATACATATTTAAAAGCCTAGTGTATCATAGAACTCATGGCTTGTTTGTGAAATAGTTCATGAATCAGCTTGTACTGTGGTGGCAGATGTTCGCTTGTGAATAGCATTTAGCAGGTGAAATATCAGATAGTAGCATTAGCAATGAATGTGTGAAGCAGGTGTTTAAATAAACCAGTCTGCTTTGTGAATGTGTGTGATGATCTCCCAATCTGGGAGGCACAAAAGCTTCTTGTTCTGATTTAACCTCCACTATAAGCTCCATTTTTCTTGTTAAAATGTAAAAAAACAGAGATTTACTTACACTGCCCATATAATATAAGTGGAAACCAGAAAACAAAAATAATTTGACTTGAACTTCAAGTCAAGTGAAGGTGAACCCTTTCGTAGGCGTGAGGTTTCTGAGGGGATTTTTATGGTGTCATAATATCATATAGGGACCATTTTGCATAAATTTTCCTTATGCTGAACTTGGCTGTCTCCTGAGACAGCTGTCAAATTTTTTACAAGTGTATGTCAGGGATCAGTGCTTTAGGTCCTTCTGGAGGAGTACACATATGTTACTGAGTTAATCATGACTTTTTCACCATCATCTCTCTCCATCCCTCTCTGTCTCTCTCTGTCTCTCTCTCTCTCTCTCTCTCTCTCTCTCTCTCTCTCTCTCACACACACACACACACACACACACACACACACACACACACACACGCATATGCACGCACGCACACACTGTCTCTCTCTCTCTCTCTCTCTCTCTCTCTCTGTTATTCAGTCTCTTGCTGTTTGGACAAACACTTGACCAGAGCGTCCAGCAGCCCAGACAATCAATGGCAAATGCCCATGGCGAAATCAAATTACTTCTGCACGATTTTGTAGCTGGGGACAAAAGAAAGAAGAAGAAAATATAAAACAGTGTTATTTCCAGGGTCAGTGGCCGTCTGAAGACATGTTTTTCGTCTCTTTCTGGAAGGATGCACAGCTCTGAGTTGAACTCCAGCTGAGTAGAGCTGATCACTGCTTTGAGTGCTGTCTGGTGGTACAACCGAGCTGAAGCAGTGAGTGTTCGATGCATTGTGGACACTTAGGGCTCTATTTTCGACTCCGCCGCGCCGCTAGCGCAGTAGTATTTACGAGCGGCGCAGGCAGGTGCACAGCACACTTGGTATTTTGGTAAACCGAGGCGTACAGAGGTGCACCAGGATGGGCGTTTCGGCGCAGTAGGGGGGATGTGTCAGCATAATGAGCCGGCGGCGTAAAAGTGCGCTGAAAGCTCGCCACCTCAGACCTGGTCAACTCTGTGTGCCAGTGGCGCAAGTGGATTTTCGTAAACTGGCGGAGTCGTGTGCTCACGTCACCAACACCTCACAGTCAGGTTTCCACAGTGTCTGGCATTTTACTGCGATCAATAATTAGCAACAGCCGCAATTCAATGCAACTATCTGAGTCAGCACATACAGTCAGACCTAAATTTATATATTTTGATCAGTATCTCATCTGACCACATCGAAAGCGCGTTCAGCACGCGTAATGGTCACTCACCCTGACCGAATGTACACAGGTGAAACAGGGATGTCTGATGATCTGTGATTCAAATTGCCTGGTGACAAACGTATATGCCACTTTCCCCTCGTTCATGACTCGTTCATCCTGGCGAATTCTACAGTCTCTCAGGGGGACACCCCTCTGGATGGGTGGCTGCTAGGTAATAACGGCTATCCACTGAAAACGTGGTTGATGACGCCATGTATCACACCGTCAACAAGACGGCAACAGTGTTTTCAGCAGTGCTCGGTCGGTCATCGAACACATACTGCGATCAATAATTAGCAAGATTAGATTAAAAACTATTTAGTTTAATATGAATTATAGGGTAACTGGAATGTCTTTTGAAACAGACATTTTTTCACAGCTGACATTTTGACTTGTCATAGTAGGAAAAGCACATGTGTTACTCATAACATTCAGCCATGTCAGAGTGACAGTGAGCCAGCAGGCATAGTACCAGGACCCTAAAACTGAAGCTGCTAAATATGATTAAGACATCATAGATTTCATTATGTACACTTGTGCTTTTCCTGCTGACATGTCAAAATGTCTTCAGAAAGTTCCATTAGATTAAAACTAAATTAAGTTTTAAATTATTTTAACGTGTAAGTTTAGGACCCAATTGCAGTACTACCAGTACACAGAAGTTGCTTTCACTGACTATGATCTCACACACAACAGAGAACCTTTTACCCTTCCTCGTTCAAGGACAATTACTCTTTATCCGAGGTGTCAGGCGAGGGTGCCAAAGTGGTTTTCTGGTGGTTACTCTCAGGAGGTGCAGTGTTTTTGGATAGCTGGTGCTGGTGGAACCTGGAGATTAGCTGGAAGTCGAGGATGTGGTGGGCATGGACCCAGGACCTCTCTTCCGGTCTATAACACTCCTAGTCAACCAAAAACTGAAGCCCTTGGCCACAGCGGCGGGAGCCAGCAGATGTCATCATACGAGTAGATGGGCTTCATCGATGAGTCTAGGTGGCAGAGGAGGTGCCTCTGCAGGCATAAGTGGACTCTCCGGGCTTGTGCCCAGCACCAGGTGTGGTGACAGTGGTGGATAAAGAGGGATGAATAAGAGGGATGCGACGTGAACCCATGATGTGGAACTGGATGGTCTTCGGACAGCAGGACCTGAACAAGTGTCTGGTAGGTTACAATTCCTAGCAGGTAGTCGTCGAGGGTACTGGCAGAGATGGGTCTGGAGAGTAGAGCACAATCTATCCCCAGCAAGCTCCTCATCCATGACAAGGAGGAGCTTGGACTGGAACAGTGGTCGTTGACAGGACTAAGCGGAGGTGTGGGTCAGCAGTATCTCCCCGCCTACTGGTGAGCCCTGCCTTTTGCTGGGCATCGGGAGATGAAATGGCCAGCCTGGCCAACAATACAGTAAGATAAGAGACTGAGAGGTACTGTGACAGTTATACCTATTACAGACAAAATATATGTTAAATTGACTCCGGCTTCCTCCCAGAGACCAAAAACATGCTCATTAGGTTAATTGGTGACTCTAAAATTGCCCCTAGGCAATGGAATGAATGGTTGTTTGTCTTGTGTGTTGCCCTGCGTTCGGCTGGCGACCGGTCCAGGGTGTACCCCACCTCTCGCCCGTTGACAGCTGGAATAGGCTCCAGCCCCCCCGCAACCCCGAAAGGGATAGGCGGTATAGAAAATGGATGGATGGATATATGTTAAATTGATAGATGTCACATTAATAAATTCCAATTAATTACTAGCATAAATCTCCTCTCACAAATGTTTGACTGATTGTTCATTCTTTTTTCCATTCATTCTCTCACATTTTTATCTGTCCTTAATGTTATTTGGTATATTATTATTCCAGACCATATTCTGCCTGTTTGCCTTCCTCTCCAGTCCTTTCTTTCCTGTCTACGTCCCTCACCCTTGCCTCCAGGATCACTTCAACAATACATGATGCAGGTGTCAGGCTGCAGAGACTAAGCTATCCATTTCTCTGTCTAATGGACTTACGGCTAGCCTCTGTCGACCCTTTAACAGCTTGCTGTGGAGGAGGTGGCCACCAGCAGCAGCACTCTTGTGACATTTTCTGCCAGCAGATCTCATCTCAGGGTGAAAAGCTGGGTTTGACAAAAAAGGACATTTAATGCAGGGGACTGATGGATTTGAGGGAAAATCTGGAGGTGAGGTTGTCGACACACATCCTCAGACAGAGCTGAGGTTTCCATCCTGCAACCAAAGTCTGTTGGTTTGAGTCAACAAACCAGCTGAGATTTTTTTTAATCTTATCAGAATTCAAGGAAAGACCAAGCCTTCCCAAAACATTCAATGTAACACTATTGATTTCTTCAAACCAAAGGAAGAGCAAAACTTATTATATTCTGCAAAGGTCATGAGGAGCCTAAATCTTTCAGTATCTGTGATAAAGCAACAATATCCAATGGACTGTGTAGGGGCCTCTGAGTAAAACACATTGGAAACAAGGAGCTGCTTTTCTAAACATTTAAATTTAACTCTTACGCCAGTTGTTTACATTGCCAACCCTTAAGTAGTTTGTTTCGCAAGCCTAAACAAACTGCAACTATAGAGGTGGGGGAAGGCTAGAAAAAAGAAAAGGCTAGTTTTTGTTAGGTGTTTTTTAAAATTATCATGCACATTACATAAAAAAAATGGCAATATAATTTTTCGTTAGAAGGCAATTAGAGAAATACCAATTTTGTCATTTAGATCGCAGGACTTGTGGAAATTGTTGAAAGCTTTTATCTCTCAAACATGGTTGAAAACTAAAAATAAAATAAATGAATACATTTATTCTTATATTTAACATAATTTTATTATCAAACCTAAATATCAGACATAACCAGTTTTATTTAACAACATTGATATTACATTGCTGTGGCTGGCCAGTATAACTAGTGTAGCACAGATGTATTAAGTTTATTGGCTGTGAATTCAGATAGTAGCAAACACACTGTTGCCTCTCAGTCCCTTAACTCCTGAGGATGAAATGCTTCAACTTCCTTTGGAGGGCCGGGGAATGAGGAAAGGTTTTAGATGGTAAGAGATTCATTGATTGGGGCAAAGTGCTTAAAAATGATGAAGGAAAGGCCTGACATTCTGATTTCATGTTTGTCTCTTACTAGCAGATTCAGCTTGAGCAGTGCTTAGAGGAGTGTGGGGCTGCAGAATGGCCTGCTGCTAATTGTGTTATTTCTGTACAGTTGAGGTTTTATCCTTGCAGGACTGCGTCACTTGCCTTCTTCAGCACCTGTATGCCTCTCTACAATTTCTCCCTCACCCACCTCTTCCATAATAACGATTACCTGTTCTGTTAAAATGCCTTCCCTCCTCCAGTCTAATTATCACCAACCTCTTTCCCTCTCTCTCCATAATGGATACCAGGAAACATTAAGAGCTCCAGTGCAGAAATTAGCGCTTGACCCGCAGCCTCCTAACTGAGATAATGTCGGTACACTTACAGTAGAGGGAAAAAAAAGTCAGTGAGTGGGTGTGCTGGTGGGGAAGGGGGTTTGGGGTAGAAGACTGTGATCTCCTCCTTTGCTTTTTAACTGCTGTGGGAATTGAGAGATAAAGTCGAACTCAAAAAGTTTGGTGACTATAATCCAGACAGAGTGAGAAATGCGACGCAGAGACACTGAAAAAGAAAGGATCAAGAGGGTAGGCGAGAAGATAAAGCTGCTCTCATCATCCCTCTCTCTTATATTTCAGCGGCCATCATTACTGCAAAATGCCTGTCTTATTTTTCTTCCATCTGGCATCCAAAAACACTGTTTCAGTTCTCAGATAACTACTGCTGTGGGAATTGGGTTGTTTCATATGGAGGGCAGGCACACACAGAAGAAGAGGTATAAAAAAAGAAGGCATTTACTGACTTTTAACATGAGAGAAGGAAGAGAGAATGAGCCACTTTACTCCAGGCTTTGTGTCAAGGACATAGAGACCAGGTATGCTCAGATAGAGATAGAATGCTGGACTTGTGTTCGGGCATTATGCAACACATTGAGAAATGCCAGTTTGGACTAGCTTCAAACTGATCACTTACCACAAGCCCCTGGTACCCTTAATGAACATTAAAGACCGGGACAATATCCCAATAAGGTGCCAGAAAGTACTGATGAGACTCGTGCAGCCTGCAGAGGCTGTGTTAGCACCAGGAAAGATATTCGCAGTAGCCAACGCTCTCTTCAGGGGCCCAGTGCAAAGTTTTGGTGATGATATGTCCACCAACATTGCATATATAGACTCAGTCCTGAGCCACGTCTCAGCTACACTACAGAGGATGCAAGAGAACACACAGCCAAAGGCCCCCTGCTCTAGATAGTGAGACAGTTCATTGTCAGGTAGCAAGATTCTGGCAGGAGGATCCCCTAGTCCTTTAGAACTGCTGATGAAACCAGACAATAAGAAACAATGGACAACACCAGGCATTGTATGAGGAGCCACTTCCACTACTAGATCTTATGTGGTGGACACAGCACAAGTGGGACAGTACAGATAAAACCAATGTCATCTGTTGAGTGCACCTACAGTAGCAACACACACACCTATATCTAAAGAGCAGGTTATTGTAGAGGTGTTAAAGGATTTGGGGACAGGAATGAACAATGATCACTCAGACACAGATTTGAGGGACAGCTACTGTCTGTCATTCAGGTCAAGTAAGTCAACCAGCACCTTGGCTTGACTTGTGAGAACATTCTTCCTTAACAAGGAGCTGTTGAAACAAACAAAAAGGAAAGTTCAAAAAAGAGATTTATTGCTGGTCAAGTGTTCAGGTTACATGTTATATACATTATGGAATACTGTGAGAATACTGTTGATGCCACCATCGCAAAGACAACCGGATTCCTTTTCATTTTCCTCAGAACACAGACACGACCAGAAACACATATTTGTGTCCAAATTTCCATGAAGAAACTGTCAACAAAACTTTGGAAATAAGAGAGAAGAAAGAAGAATGTTCACTGAAGACGTTAAGTGAAATAATCCCAATTTCATGTGAGTAGTCTGAGTCTTGCAACAATGCATGAGACATGAAAGCAGATAGGAACGGTGCCAGCCTGATTAGATCGCCAGTCAACCTTAATTTTCCCAGGAGATTGTATCTGGTGGCAGACAAAATTGCACAGTGAAAGAAGGCTTAGGGGACCAATCTAAACACTGATGGTGTCATTATTCTTCAGTCATTACATTGAGTGATCAACATTTACTTCATGATGATACGTTGCTGCAACAAACATGTCTTTTGCCAGTTTAAAAAATGCCTTTAACAATCGTTTCTGAAAATTGTTGCAATCCACTTATTTCAGCTCTAGAGAATGTTGAACAGAACAAACGACAGACTAATGATTTAACTAATCTTACCCTGTTTTCACACAAACACACAACTGTGTGGCACTGGAGCAAGGCCATTATTTTTAATAGACAGTGCTACTGTGCTACTGGTCAGCTCACAACTTTGTGTCTTCCTGGTGGATAATAATATTCTTTACTATATTTATAGCAGTGAGGCTGTAGATCTGGTCATAGCACAATAACTGCTGCAGCTGCTGTTGTGGATGGTCATTTTGTTAAATGTGCTGTTTACCATGGGTTTTGATGATTCCGCTTGCAGCTGGTTGTAAATATCACGTGGAGCTCAGACTATTGTTGCAGATGGTTGATCATTAATTGTATAAATGATTGATAAAGTTGACCCATAAGGATCAACATTTCATTACCTGCTATATGTTCTACACATATTTATTTTTCAACTCATATGTCAATATGTCTATTATCATGCTGAGGTCATCTTGTTTGCCATCATCTCTACTGGAAATGAGGACTTCTCGGGGTAACAGTCGATGACGTCCATACTTTCCTTACTAATGTGAAGGTTGTTCCTAACTTCAAAAAGATGCCATCAACGTATCAAGTGATGTTACATGGGAGTGATGGTGATGCCAGATTTACTGTAGCAAGGAATGGAGGTGAAGTTCATGCATCTCTGAATATGTTACGTATGTTATGCAATTCTCTCAATCCTACTGAGAGTTTGCTTCATGCTGGGAACCGTGGATATGCACTGCAAGTTACCTATTTTCATTTTTACTCAAGATCTTGATATTTCTTGTGTGTGAGGAAATTTTGGACTTATGGGGACAGTAGAGGGAAGGTCAGCGGGTCACCATAAATAATTAGTGGACCATCTGTCTCGAAACAAAAAACACAGAGTTCAATTGAGCACACAATGAGTTTACAGACTAAGATGTAATACAGGTTGGTGGGGGGTAGGAGTGGTGACAGTTATAAAAAGAAAGTGAATATCCTCTCAGAGTTGGCTAAGGGGCACAAAGTACTTCCTCATCTTGGCATAATGACGTGAGGAGCCTGTGTGTCCATATGTTGGGGCTGGAGGCCTTGGATTCAGCAGGAAGTCTTATTAGCATTGCATTGGCTGCAAGACATTTGCCTCACACTTGTTTAAAGGTAATGAAGAATCATCTTAGAGAGTGTACACTGCGATCAGGCTGCCATCTGTTACCTGCTAACACTGCTCACCCTGACAATAAGTAAAAAGCTGGAAATAGTACACAGCCACACCAAGCTGTGTGTTCATATGCGAGAGCTTGTTTTACAAATGATTTATTATCTGTTTTAAAATTGGCTGATATTCAATCCCTGTCATTGTCCTTTTGTCTGTCTCTTTCTTTGCCTCTCGAGCTCTTTCCCTCTCTCTGATGCACTGTTTTTATTCTTGTTTGCAAATAGTGATTTTTAGATTAATATTAAGATTAAATTTAGGAATTCCACTCTTTCAAAGATTAAAGGATTTAAATTGGAAAATGATGACTTAATTAGATAAATACATAATAACTAATTATATTATTGCTTGAGTTTTAGATGTTACATATTTAAGTTGTAATCGAGTCAATGCCACTCTCCTTAACTGTTTCCAACAGCTGGAGGTGATTTGCTTCAGCATGAAAAGGTTCTGATAAACCTATTGTGCATCACCAAACTTAATGACTTGTCCTGAGGCTGGTGCAAAAGGTAGGGTGGCACTGATGTGATTTGACCAATTGATATCAGCACTGATTGACACTTTTGACATTACCAATCCACATTTTTTAACATTTATTTGAGAATTATTTTATTTATTTATTTTTGTTATTTTCAATTAGTCACAGAGGACATCAGTTTCAGTTTTTGAGTTGAAGGATTCTAAGAAAAAAGCAATCTTGCTCATAGACAGTGGCAAAAAAAAAAAAAAAAGTTGTTGCTTATTATTTTTACAGAGCTGTTTTACAGTCCTAATGGTAGACAGAATCAGCCTTAAGTTGGACAGTACTGATCATCTCAGACTTACTTCCATTCTTGCCTCTTAGATGTTTATTGATGAAAGAACAAAGACCAAGTATTGTCTTTCATTGCTGCTTCTTGATAATGTACCATGGACTGAAACTGCTTGCTGCTCAAGCTGTTCTCCACATACAAAGGGCTCATCTGGAGTAGCTATGGATGAAATTTCATTTTTGCTGGAGACAGACATGTTATATTGGAAACAGCAATACAGTAATAATTTTCTTAGCGATTTCCAGTATTGCACTGAATATAATCTGTGCGTTATCATAATAATTAAAGGAAGTACAAGCTGAAATATTATTACAATGAATCAACCTGTAGGGTACTTACTGTGCTTTTGCCAGTGGTCTATTGTCTTTATTTATCTTAGCGGAATCACCCAGTCTGTCATGGAATGCAGTAAGAGCTGAGATGAATAAACATGAAAAGAATTGTTTTTAACATGTTAATGAGCACAAGATTTTGTGTGTGGTTCAGAAAAATCAATTCTGGCCGCAACAGGGGGGAAGAAATTGGTTTCCCAGTATTAGACTCATTTGTGATCAACATACCCCAAATACAGTAGGGGAATTCGAAGCATTGCAATAATTTTTAGGGGGGAATAGTTACTTGGTGGGTAGTTTTAGATTTTGTTGCTGTTTGCACGGTCTTCTTTCTTGGTGTGTTGTTATGGTAGACCCAATTAAACTTGCTGCAGACTTGAGAAATGAGCAAAAATGAAATCAATACCATATTGAGTGTGAATTCTACCCAGCTCTATTTTGGTCTTCCTTTCAAACAGCTGCATACACATACACACAGTGAGACTGTTAGTTAACAGGAGGCTGGTATTGGGGCACTGAGGTGGTGAATATTGATGCCAGCTGTATTGATTGAGGACCTGTAGGGTTTGTCTTCTTTTATCCAGTGAGCCTTCTGCCTGTCCAGCAGACTTTATGGAGCATCCTGTCTATGTCTGGCTGCACTTTATGAGACGTGTGGAGGAGGCCCATTAAATGAGCTGAAGAAACACACTTTGTCTACTTCTATACACAGCACAGTTCAATCATGACAAGACACAGCATAACACTGATGTTACAGTATATAATGAGCCACAACTAGCCCACTCCTCATCATATAGATCCTCGCTGAGACGGATACAATGTCAAGTCCTTTGTAACCACAAGTATCCACGATACAACCAGAAAGAAATACAGCAATCACTTAAACACCACCAATATCTGCCACGCAAACACTTGGGATTTGCTTGTACATACCCAAAAACCCAGTTTCGACATAGTACTTAGTTGGTCCACCTACTTGGACCAATATTATTGTTCTTGTCTGGTGATAGGCTTGATAATCCAGTGGTTGGTCCTTCCAAGCAGCTATGGGATTCTTTCTATCCACTCAAAATTCATGAGTGTCTTCTTGCTGCCAAAGATTTTATATACGCACTGATTGCATTACAGTGTCTGTATCTCCATACTCCGTACTCCAGCTCACTGTTGATGTTTTGAAACTCAACTGTACACTATGTTTGACTGCAAAATGTTCTCTAAAGATGGAATCTGGTCCTATCAGTAAAGTGCAGAGAACAAAGCACTGGTTTGGTACAGAATAATTTCAAAATAAGGATGCTTGCTGTATCTTTTTTTCATGTCAGACATGAGTCTGGTAACAACGGGTTACATGTTTAGGTCTTGGTTGAAGTCAACATGTCTTGTTTTACAAATAATTGGTATACAGCCATGCTTTATTTCATCCTTGGTCAAACTTTCTGTTACCTTTTCCAAAAGTCATGAAGTTAAAGATGAAACACTCTTTTCAACATTTTACCATACAAAAGTTTGGGCACCTCAAGAGATTTGAGCTCTCAGATAACTTTAAACAAGGTCTCACTTCTTATTAGCTTGACAGTGCTATGGCTTGTTGACAATCATTGTTAGGAAGGCCAGGTGGTACAAATTTCAAAGTTTTCTAAAAACTCCTAATCCTCAAACCTCATCGCAACAATCAGTGGCCATGGGCTCCTCTACGCAGCTGCCTAGCACTCTGACAATTACGATACTGATATCCACGAAGCAGCAGAAGACTATAAGAATATACCAAAGCATTTTCAGGTAGCCATTGCTCCACTTAGTAATGTAATTAAGAAATTGCAGTTAACAGGAGAGGTAGACATCAAGTTGAGGTCTGGAAGAAGAAAACTTACAGAGAGAACTACTCTTACGAGTGCTAGAAATCCAAGTAAAAAATCCTGTATGACTGCAGAAGAAGATTTAACTGACTCTGGAGTGGTGGTGCATTGTTTTACTGTGTAGCAACACCTACACAAAAAAAAAACCTTTCCTCATCCTCACCACAAGTCAGAAATTTTGAAAAAAAAAAAAAAACATCTAATCAAGAATGATGCATTTTGGAAACAAGACCTGTCGATTGGACAGAACTTTTTGGCTGGAATAAGTAAAGGTGTTTTTGGAGAAAAAAGGGTGCAGAGTTTCATGAAAAGAACACCCCTCCACCTGTTAAGCACAGGGTTGGATGGATCATGTTGTGGGCTTTTGTTATTGCCAGGGACACGGGAAAGTAAACATCACACCTTGTGTAAAAAAAGCTGAAGATGAAAAGAGGATGACACAACAGAATAACGATCTTCAAAATTTACAATGGAGAGCCTCAAGAGGAACAAGCTGAAGGTTTTGCTGTATCAATCATGTTCCCCCTACCTGAACATCATCAGAAATCTGTGGAGAGTACTCAAAAGAGCAGTGTATGGAAAACGACCCAAGAACTAACCATGCAGGGTGTCCGAACTATTGCTTCAAGCCTTTCCTTTTTTGTTATTTTAGAGCTGCAAGAGATGGAAATAAATAAAGTAATGTTGTTTAAATCTTTAACTTTTGGAAATTGGGTCATCTTTTACTCAGCAATTCACAGTGACAGAAATTTTGACCAGGTATGCCCAAACTTGCAAGTACGCTTATATATTTGCTGTCAGTTATCGTTCCTATTTATTATTAAATTGCAGGAATCCTATGTTATTGATAGCTTATGGGTGCTGTGTGCTTCGTACAAGAGCAAATTATTCATCTAACAAAATAAATCATTCTTATGTTCAATGAAAAAAATAAAAATCAGATCAATGAGCAAAAGTGTTAATGGAATGAGAACTGATGAAATTCTTTTAATGCCTGTCAATCAAAATTCATCATAATTCAGCACTAAAGTCAATGGGCTCTATTTTCGACTCCGTCACCGACACTGCGCAGGTCCGCTACGCCGATGGGGCGTGGCGGCGCACACTTTGGTATTTTCGTGCGCTGCGCCCCCAGCGCATCTCCTCCTCCTTCTCATCTCAGTCCCTGCCTATGCCACGCCGGCAGCAGAGTCGAAAATAGAGCCCAATATGTTCTGGCTCTTGCTGGTGTTGGTGTAATTGCTTAACTATGCAGGAGAATAGATAAAAAATGCATCTTACCATTTTTGTGCCTGTAAATTGAAACCTTAATTTGTCAGATGTTTTGTGTACAATAAGAAAGACAAAAAAAGATGGTGTTATGGCTAAATGTTATCATAGTTTCTGGCCAAGCTGTAGTAGTTTTGAGGATTTTAGAACTGCTTCATGGGGAAGTGCTGTTTGTGGCCCTGTGGGTTGGAAGCCTCTGGATGTTCGAAGCCTTATATAACACCACCATTCAGCAATAAGTGGCACTTATTCTGCTTAGTGCAGCACTCAGCTGAATCATCGGTTCCAACTAAGTGGAGAGCATCTGGGCTTTGCCAAACAGGTTTTATATGATCTACTGATATGTGATTGAGATTAGCTGTGATCTTAATAGCCACAAAACACCCTTTTCATGTTTGTGTAGAAGTTTATATCTGTTAGGAGGGAAGTGTGTGTGTGCTTATTAAGGGTGCAATGGTTCATCCAAATATTCACTTGAAAAAGGCGAATGGCAACTTAAAAAGTCCGCAAGAGAAACATATTTAAATATTTTTAAAATAAATTAGTGCTGTCAATCGATCAAAATATTTAATCGCGATTAATCTCATGAATGTCACAGTTAACTCACGATTTGTCGCAAATTAATTGCACATTTTTATCTATTCTATATGTCCCTTGAATTATCATTTTAATACAACATAGAAAAGTGGGCCCCTAGGTGTGAGTATGAGTGTGAATGGTTGTGTGTATGTGCCCTGCGACCGACTGGCGACCGGTCCAGGGTGTACCCCGCCTCTCGCCCGTTGACAGCCGAGATAGGCTCCGGCCCCCCCGCGACCCCAAAAGGGATAAGCGGCATAGAAAATGGATGGAGTGGATAGGCTTGCTTTGTGCAAATGTTTTTTAATTGAAAACAACAATGTGTAGTGTTTTATTTCACACTAACATTCTCACTTTGAGCAGTCATTCACATTTGAATGAATCAAATCTCACACAATTTAACAATGTCAATAAACAGATGACAAAAAATAAATACTTGGTTACAAAAAAGCCCCTTCAACAACCCTTTCTAAGAGATCAAAACAGGGTGATACAAGATAAAGTTACAAAGTGCACATCATTGTAAACTAGGACTCAGGCTATAGTGCAGTTAAACCATGGCTTAAACTTTCCTTTCTTAAATTTCCTTTGAACATAATAGCATCCATATGCCTCTGTCGAAAGCCATCCATTGTCACCTGGTTTTGACAAGCAGGCGGTGGAGAATTCGCATTCGCCGTGTGTTTGGCCATCAAGTGGTATTTCAGACTGGATGTGCTACAGTGATAAATCAGTTCACACCAACAATACACACAGATAACTTTGGTCTTGTCAATCGACCCATCTGGCAACTTTTTGAAACTAAACTTTCCATTCAGTATCTCATTTGCATCCAATTCGGCGTTTCGCGCTTGACATCCACACAAATTGGTAGCTTTTTTACAGTTAGCGAGCAGGCAAGACCAAACACGTGTGTGGGGCGTGCCTATTGTTTTGTTTCTGGTTTATAATCCTGTAGTTTTTCTAACGTTACTAGCAGTGGCCACAACTTGTAAAAAACTACAAGTTCACTAGGTCACAAAGAGCGTTAATCTTGCGATTAAAATTGATTTGTGTTAACGCGTTAATAACACGATATTTTGACAGCACTAAAATAAATCCAAACTTTTACAGTGCCTTTGAGGTTTTGTGGTTATCAAGTTAGAAATTATTTCAAGATAACCACAAATGGATGCAGTCCCACCATCAAACCCCTGTAATCGGGGAACCAGATTTTGATACTAGGTAGAATGCCTAAAAAAATGTTGCGTAGCTCATAGCATTTTTGTACAATTTTTCTTCCAAAGATTGAAATGATACTAGATTCAGAGTTATATAATCCTACCTGAAAGCATTAGAAACTGCAGTTTCTTGTTTTAACCTCTGATAAACCTTTAGACTGGACTTCTGGGTTTGTATTTATCCTCTCCACATTACCTGTAGCAACATGTCCAGCAAACACTCCTTGATGTTTTGTGGTTATTTAGCAGTTTGAATGACCTAATGAGGAAATACCTTGTGATACAGCACCACCAGCACCACAAGAAACACCACAAAGGGCCACTAGAGGTTGGCTTTAAATACCACTTCAGACTGCATTTAACTTGATTAAAAAAACACCATGAATATTCTCAAAATACAATAATTGTTATTGCAACTAGGAACGGATTAATAGAGAATTTGACTATTGTTCCATTATAAAAGACATATTAAGCACCATTGGCCTCAGCACAGTGTGCTTATATGATCACCCCACCCCTACACATTTGTAGAATTAGGTATTGGTGATGGATTGTCTCTCCTTTGCTCCACTCCGGCTTTGTCAACCTTGGACAAAATAGGATTTCTATGTGTGAAGGTTGACATGACCTTCCCATGTTATGCCAACGTATATTTTTATGGTTTATAGTTTATTATTTTTCTTATATGTGGTTCAGATCTTACTCTGTAGTTTGATTCACAGTGGATTTAATTTTTCCTATGATGTAATGTGTTCATAGTTCTTCTGTCCCATACCGGCCCATATGCTTAATCGGAATCAGAATTTGTCATCTGTCAAATGTACAGTGTATATGGGAATTTGATTTGGTGGCATGATACAGTGAGCAACAATGTTAGAAATTTAAATTCAGTTCAATTAAATTTTTATTTAATTGAACTGAATTTAAATGCACACACATACCATACCATGTTTAGATGTTCTTCTTCCCAAGTATTCTGATAAAGAGCATCTTCTGGTTAGCGTTCCTAATGACATGAGTAGAGTGTGTCTCCTATTTCAAGTTGCTGGTGATAGCGGTACCCAGAAACTTACAGACTCCACCAGCTTTCCAGCTGTGTTGTTCATGGATTTGTAATCATTCAGGCACAAAATTCTGTCCTTTGGAACTGGGATGATGGTGGATGTTTTGAAACAAGTTGGCATAGGGCATTCAGAAATGGACTGACTGAAAATAAATGAGACCAATAGTGAGAGATGGCTGGCAGTGCCTCATTGTGTCTGGGGAGACACCAATCGACAGACCCAAGGGAGGGGAGGCAAAGTTGGCCATCAGTGTGTATGGTAGGGGACCTACCTCAAACCTAGTGTAAAAGGTGTTGAGTTCATCAGGCATTGGGTGATAGCGGGACTTTTACAATTTGCAATTACAATTACAATTTGTTATTTAGCAAATGCTTTTATCTAAAGTGACTTACATATGGGATTTTAATACATCACAAGCAAGGTTCTAGACAGGAGAGAACAAGAAGAGCAAGTGCATCGAGTCGACTGAGAGGTTTTATGAAACAAGGTGTTCAGTAAAGAGCTTGGTCTTTAGTATTTTTCAAGATCGAGAGGGACTCTGCAGAACGAATGGAGTTTGGTTACTTGTTCCACCACCGAGGAACCACAGAAGAAAAGAGTCTAGCAAGAGACTTGGTGCCTTTTGGAGGTGGCAGCACCAGGCGCCGTTCCTGGACAGAGTGTAGTGAGCAGGATGGAGCATAAACCTGAATGAGGGAGTTCAGGTAGGTCGGAGCGGTTTTGGTGGCAATTTTGTAGGCAAGCATCAAGGATTTATACTTGATGCGGGCAGCAACTGGGAGCCAGTGGAGGGATATGAACAGCAGAGTGACATGCGCTTGTTTGGGTTGGTTAAATGCCAGACGAGCTGCTGCATTCTGTATCATCTGCAAAGGTTTTAACGGGCAAGCTGGGGGCCCTGCCAGTAAGGAATTACAATAGTCGAGGCGTGATAGTACCAGCGCTTGTAATAGGAGTTGTGTTGCATGCTCAGACAGGTAGGGTCTGATCTTCCTGATGTTGTACAGGGCAAATCGGCATGACCGAGCAACTTTTCATGCCGTAATTTGTGATTGTCCTGAGTGTGTTCCAGGCAGAGTTGTTGGTGCATCAATCATGCCTCAGCATGGCTTTGTATTCCTCCTTGGCAGATTTAATGGCCCTCTTGAGGTTCTTTGTAGCCAGCGTGAATGGATCCATGTCACCATCCCTGATTGCCTATTCATTGTGGTCCCTGAGTTCTCTGACCTGTTTGGGGAACCAACCAAACTAGGAGCGATGTGCGGTGTCCTCTCTTCCTCCACTTGTGGAGGGCACTGGCTCTCTGACTGCTATAGTGCTGCACAGGGTGCTTGTGTGCTGGACAGCCTTTCCAGTTTTCTGAAATTCCTCCGATGGACTCAAAAATGTCAGAGGTGAAGCAGTTGGCGTCCCTGATTTTTAGGAGCACACTCTGATAGCTGTGGTGCATAATGGAATAAAAAAAGCAAAATAGCAAAAAAACAACAACCGGATATAATTACATGAAGAAGTGGGAGCGCTGAAAAACTGTAGCTGCCAACACGGAAGTCAGGTGCCAATATGAGTATTCAATTACTAACTGTAATTATATCTTTATTAAATCACTAACTGTACTACATTTACACCATGCTCAGTGCATCTATAGTGTGACTCATCATGGCTCTCTCTGCGTGCCAAAAGCCTAATTGTGCTGACCTGAAAATACTTTAATTTTTAATCACTGGTCTGAAAACATTTACAGTCCCACCCCTCTAAAATTGTCCAATTTCTGTCTTCAGTCCCTGTGTGGAAAGTCTGTTAAGGACCAAAGCACAAAAGGGACTCAAGTTGAGTGGTATTTCTGCATCACTGTGAGTTGTTGACATGGTGAATAACTGTGGAATGCTGAAAGGCTCACAACTCACCTGTCTTCATTTGCTGTATTAATTTGTATAAAAAAGCTGACATTGCCGGCTGGCTGGTACAAAATCCCCTGGGAGTGGTCCATCGTCTGTTTAATACTATGAATGAGGAAAGACAAATTGTGACTGATTTTGTGTTCCATAAATAAGAGCTCAAGTAAAAGTCTAGCACAGTAATGAGACACAGCTGTTAGAGGTGGAGGCTGGAGGAAAAAGCGCAAGTGCTCTAGCTGACTCAGTTTTAAAGGACTTAAAGGGTTAAACAGACTAACAAACTAACAACAACAATAACAATCAAGAAAGTAACACTTAATTTTGTTGAGCTTACTTTTTTGGGGGGGGGGAACTTTCAGCTTACTCAATTTCATTACATGGCACAAAAGAATGGGATCACCAGGGCATTACACCCATGCGTTATTGTTGAGCGCTGCATTAAAAAACCTGGATATTAATCTGGTGCTATAACCAAGAAGTCATCAATATTAAATGACAAAATATGTCGTTTCTCCATGCCCTCCAGAATGACTCACACATAGCAGCATTTTCTAATCCAATACCCCTATCAGCAGGATGACATCATTTTTGTACCCTCCAAAACTTTAACAGATCACTGTTGAAAAACAGATTTGTTTCATGATATGATAATGCTCTGCTTATGGTTTGGCACAAAAGCAACCTGGTTTGGCTCAACAAAAGATCATATCATTTGGTTATTATTATTATTTTGTTCACCCAGTCTCCAAAATGGATCAGCTGAATTAAAAATTTATGTAAAATAGTTTCAATAAAAGTGAACATTAGAGTTTTCATGAAGGCTGTTTGTATGGCTGTACCAATAAAGTGCCAACTGAGAGTGTATTTTTTCTTTCTTTCTTATTTTATTTTACTCTATTTTATCCCCTTAATGAAAGTTTCTTCTTTAATTTATTTCCATTATGCATATTAAATAATTAACATGATTACCATTTGAGCACCTGAAAAATTAAATGCACACCTTCAGGCTAACTAGAGTTGTGCGTTGTCTGTTGCCTTGATAAAAGAAGTGCTGATAGTTCTTAAGAAACTTTTCTTGTATATTCTGCTTCCAAAGCAATACACTATATCCTTGTCCTTACTGTACCTTTACAACCCAAAAGAAAATTTTCTCAACAATCTGGAATCAAATAATCAGAGATAGTTTAAGATGCCAGTGGTCACTGGATTTATTAGTTGTCAAGCTTAAGGTGGTCATTACAGCTCTAACTTCAGTTTAGTCTATTCTAACCTTAGTCTATTATTTGTGCTCTCAGATTGACTAAGGACCACCAGATGGAATGCATCTTGTCTGTCTTGTGACAAAAAGATAGTTCAACCATCAATACAACTATTTTCCCAGAAGTTGACAGACAAGAGAGCCTGTGTCTGTAAGTGGTAGGGGAATAGGATGACAGGATGATGTAGCTGTTCGGGCAACAGATCTCTCAGTGATCCCAGCCTTTTGTATGAGGTTGAGAGAAAGGAGTTAATGGGGGAGCATGTTCAGACCCTCATTTAGTCCTCATTAACCTGCAGCCTGTGAGATGCAGGAGGTTGACTGGAGGGATTGGTGATGCTGAAAGGATAGGCTGGGACTGCCAGTTTAACATATAATAGACAGTGGTGTGGTATTTATGTGCTGTCAGACATACACACACAATACATATACTGAGGAGGTGAATAGGCATGTGGGTGTAGGTTATTACACACACACACACACACACACGCCTTTTTACCCCCCATCTTTCTATCTTTCTACATGTGCAGATCCTCCTCCTGGTGAACAGGGAAGAAAGTGGAGGTAATAAAATGGTTGAGCCTGTAATTACTTCCTGAATTATTATAAATGCCTAATGTTGTTGATGGCACTGCCTTCCTGCACACCCTCAGGCTTACAGCAGAAACCAACGAAGCAAGGAAGGCTCATGCATGCTTTCCCCTCATGTTAAATACATACAATAAATAACTACTCAAAATATTCATCACATGCAAATTTGGTTTCTTAACACAAGTATTTGACTGTGATTTACAAAGAATGAATTTTGCTTCTGATGTTCATTGCTGGAAATTGTTCCAAAAATGGACAATTATTTGTATAATTTTGCTGTTCCCTCTGGCCTGATGCATTTGTGTAATCACGTTCTCTTCCTCAAAAGATAGAGTATATTTCCAGAAAGTCTATCAACAAAGCCACAGTGTTTTTTTTTTCTTTCCACTTTTCACAACCAAACCATGTCCAACTCTCTTCTGTTGTGTTCTTGTATGTTTCTGTGTGTACACCGCATATCTGATTTACAGAGTAGAGAGGAGTGTGCACAACGAGGAAACCTCAGCGTTTCCACAAACCCTTGCTGGTGAAAATCACTTAGGCAAGCATGTTTTCTTGGATATTAAGTATTGAAGACAATTACATTCTTCACTCAACCTTCATCACTGTTGTCCTCCACCCTCCCCTCCCATCACATGCTTTGTTTTCTCCCCTTCCCTCTGTTGTCGAAAAGGAAAAGCACATGCCTGTCCCTCTGCTGAAGGGACTGTTTAACTCAACAAGAACAAAGAGCAGCAGTCGTATCTGTGTTGTGTCACATAACTCTTCTGTCGATTATTTTTACCTCGTCTATTTATAATCTTTCCTCTGTCCTACATATGTCTTAGACAGCTCTCCTGGGAGGTCTTTGTCACCGAAAAGCCTGCTTGCTCTCTTTCTGTCTGCACCTTGTGATTAGGTCAAAGAACACGGCACCAAAAGGAATACAAAAATTCTTTCCTCATCCTTTCATATGTTAAGCAGACAACCAACAAAGTCGATTTGATTAGTTAGTTTTGATGCACCGAATCATTAGTGACTAAAGACCACAATGGAAATAAGTCCTGCGACTCTTCTCTTATGCTTAATATTCGTTTAATTGTGCATCTACATTTGTCACGCAGCCATGTAATTGTCCTTTTAAAATGAAATGTCATACAAATAATGTTAAACCAAAACAGAGAGGCTATTTGTCTATTGCATCTTACATCTTTTGGTGTTATTATTATTATTATTATTATTATTATTATTTGGTAATGAGATCATTTCAATCAATATCAGTAGAGTCAGCTGGTAAGTCCTTACCCTGTCTGACAGATGAAAAATTAAGTTTGTGTTGGCTTTTGTGATAACAACTACCTACAAAATGTTTTGGACAAACAATATACAGATCATAGAGCTTTCTTTCTTTCTTTTTTAAAGCATTATAGTAGTGAGAATGGATTTTTTTTTTTTTTTTCGTGAGAGTGGGGCTGCAGGAAACCTCATGGAATTACTTCAGTCAAAACACTTTATTCTCTTCGAAGCAAGAATTATCCACAGCAAATCTTGGTCGTCATCTTTTTCAGAAAATAATGCACAAAATTATAACTTTGCACAACATCATATTGTTTTTTTGTTCAATACTGCCATTTTCCATGGTGTCACAAGAGGAATACTTATAGCAAGTGCTCATCCTCTAGGGAGCATGAATCTCTCCAGCAAATTTGCATCAAAAAATGACAAAATACATTAAAGCCTTCCAAAACAGTCCATATACACGTCTTCAATGTAACATCTAGTCACAGCAAAAAAACAAAAACAAAAGACAACTCATCAAAATGCTTTCAAACCCCTTCTGAAGTGGTTTGACTTCGTTAAGGTAATGGGACATTCACTGTCATGGTTAAAAG
The DNA here is from genome assembly GCF_039877785.1 of Chaetodon trifascialis. NCBI lineage: Eukaryota > Metazoa > Chordata > Actinopteri > Chaetodontiformes > Chaetodontidae > Chaetodon > Chaetodon trifascialis. The sequence goes on along the minus strand of NC_092062.1, from coordinate 3,996,969 downwards.
AAGAGCCCTACATGGAAAAGGCAAAGGGAAAAAGGAAATGGGTACCAGACCTCCCTCACATTGCTGCAGCTACAGGTCTTTGTCCGTGAAACATAATGACATATCTTTTTCAGGCATTTGAACAAACAAGTCATTTCTTCAGGGGACAGTCTTAATTGCACTGATGTTGATTTTAATGGACATTTTTTGTCCTCTGAACTTTTCACAAATGAACAATTAGATTTGCACAAAGGGTTCTGCTTTCTCACTCCAAAAATATGAAGACTGTGATCAGTTGTGTATATTGGCCTCAGTCATAGTCAGAAGCTGGTTAACGAGTTAACTGCATACTGCATGATGTGCATGAGATGTGTTGGAAGCTCTGCTGTGCACTGTGTGTGGATTATACAGGATGGTACCTGGCTGCTGGCTGCTTTCTTTGTGTGGAGCCTCCATTCAGCCAGTGGCCCTGTTCCTATGCTCCGTATCTCTCCATTGTTGAATTGCTCCCTCCACCCCCAACCCACCTGGTAATCCCCCCTGCCTGTACCTGCTCCTACAGGGAGCTCCTGCACTGTCTGCCTGCAGGCTTGGCTGACTCTTATTACACTACCTGTGGATATTCACACCACATTCTCCCCACACTTAGCCATTTGAGGCATTTACATCACACGGAGAAAGTGAGAAATATTCCCACCATATTCCCACCTTTAGCAATATAATGTTTACACCCCGCTATGTGTTGCAACAGCTTTCACACGCTGTTTTTGGGACAAGTGTGTGCGTACAACATAAGTGTTAATTTGAATATTAAGAAAAAGAACGGTATCTTTCTGTACACATGCGGCTGCACGTGTGTGTGAATGAAAGCGGAGGCGGTTAGAGTGTGGTGGGTCCTCTGGTGCTGTAATGGAAAGCAGTGGTGTTGTTAGTGTGGAGTGTGCGTGGGAATTCTGCGTCGGACCCCAGCAGGTGTTGTTGTTGGTGGCTTATGTGGGAGGCAGAGCTGGCCCTGGGTCTGTGCCATGCTCAGGCTCATTGCTGAACTGCACTGTGTGGGAGGATCATCATGTCATCAAGACTGCTTCCCAAGAGCTTCTTTGAAGGGTGAGTACAGTTCCGTGCTCACCTCCCATTAGCCAGGTGTAGCTAAATATTTTTATGCAAATTATTGATGCACTTAATGGAGAAAGCTAATTGGATGTGGCATAGAACTTGAAATGAATAGACTGATGGTATCCACAGTGACACTCTGGTTCTGTACAGTATCAAGTGGAAGGAGACATTACCGTGCCTGTAGACCTCTGTGACCTTATGACCCTCCACAAGTCCCAGGGTTGTAGTTACTACTGAAGTCATGTCTTCTCTACTTTCAGGGAATTTTTACAGGACACATACAGTAATGGGGCCCTAAGTCATCTCTCACGCTGTGTTGCTTGTAAATATTTTTACAGGTAAACATTTACGTGTCCAATTCAGTTGTGAGGACTGAACAACAGTGGAGTAACTGAGCTCAAACACACACACACACACACACACACACACACACACACACACACACACACACACACACACGAGTGAGAAAGAGGGAAAGAGAAAAGAATAATTAAAGGTCCTTTCTCTGCCTTTTCTCCTTCTAAATATATTTAGGGACCTCCTCCTCCTCGTTCACCAAATATTACAGTCCTCCATCCGTCCCTGTTTTCTGTAACCTCTTTGCCCTTCAAATGCTTCAACATGCTTGTCATTTGCACTGGCATTAATATGATATTTAGCATGGTACTTAGCAGTCTGTTAGCAGCCAATAGTGACTCTCCATCCTTATCCTTAGTTACAACAATTTGGTGTTGATTTCTCTTCTTCTTTGTCTGTCAAAGTGAGATATTTTCTTTAGATTGTTAAAGAAAATTGCAATTGTGTGCATATTTAACACTTATCCCCACTGTCATAGCAATAGAGAATTCTGACTAGCTGTTGTACATGTTAATTCCAGTTAGAAGGGCAAATTAAAAGATGTTAACACAAAGTATATAAAAATAAGTAAAATATTGTGATGAGTCAAAAAGTTGATCTAACAAAGAATGTGGTTAAGCCAGCCTACTATAATGAATCATTCATGAAACATTGCTTTACTTCATCCCCCTGGCTACACCTTTGCCACATAGACATCATAAATGTTAGATTTCTAATTTTTAATTACGCAGTAGGCTTCATACTAATTTGCTGATTTTCATAATTAGATAATTAAAAGTGAGGTATTTTGGAATTTATTAGTGCAGAACATTTACGCAAAGGGTAAGGTTTGAATTATCACTCCCAGTCTGACGGTATTCACTGGTAATAAATAATTCTCACACAATAGCATCAGTAACAATGCAGGACAAAAAATAAAATGAGACTTGTGTCCTTGAGTCTGTTGCCCCAGTGAATGCTGGGAGGTTTCCCAATACAAAGAGAGTGTGATTGCATCCACCACAGTGCACTCACATATCATAGTAGTTCCTGTTGGTTATATTCCAGCAATGGGAACTTTTGTTAAAATGTTACATACATAATAGCAATTTTATCTGTTGGCATATACGTGCACATGAGAGAGACCTGCCAGACAACATTTTTTGAAGTAAAGAAAGCATTACATGTATGTATGGCATAGGGAAGTGGTCATTGTGGAAAGTGGCTTGTACAAAGCTCTGGTTTTTGATATGAGACATCCTGAGTCCCATATGTGGTTAAATTTAGGCAAAAAAAAAGTCCTTTTGTTAAGTCATATCTCAAGGCACTACTAACTGTTAACTTTTTCAGTATTGAACCCAAAGTGAAAATTTTATCATGCTAGTTGCTAAATGTTAGTTGCTATGCAGTATTGTGCACAGGACTCCTTGCTTGTCATAGTATATTGTTCACAGTGTATGTAATAGACATAATTGTCCATCATGATCTCCCAAAAATGTAAAATCCATTGTCATCAGTCAGTTATATACACAGTGTGATCTTTAATGGGTACATTAAAACCTTTGTGGCTTTGTGCCATTTTCTACACAATTCAAATGAAAAAAAAAAAACAAAACACAAATATATTTCACATTATATATGCATATACGTATGTGTATGCATGTGTTCAGTTATTGCCAAGTGAGAGCTTGTGTTTTGTCATAATGATTCAAAATGAATGTGGCAATGATTTATTAATGTGAAAATGTGACACGCTGCATCTATATAACAGCTAAACTGAATTAGCGTGACTCTTGAGGGACTAAGTTAGTATTCTTAATGGTTTAAATGCTGTTATAGTGTAATTTTGGGGTAAATTTAAAATAAATATCTGACAGTACATTTCCACACACATGGTTGAGTTGTTGTGATACTTGGTGTCAGCATGACTCTGTCTTTGTGAATTACCACTATAATATGACTAGTAAATACTCCCTAAACCACCACCATCACCATTAACAACTCCCAGAAATATACAACTACAAACAGCAAAACATGTGCAACAAACCATAAAGCCACACACACACACACACACACACACACACACACTGCAGATATTCCCCAGTTGCATGGCAGCTGGCTTTGTATCCCAGCTAACTGCAGCTAGAGATACAAGTTCCCTCAAAAAGGGAACAATTTCCTCCAAATGCATGGTAATGTTTCAAATAAATAAGCTACATTATGCATAAAAGGGAAAATGATTACCCGCTTTTAAAAGCCTTTATGAATATTTATAAAGTGTTCCTGTCGCCGCTTATTTCGCTGCCTTTTTGAATATTCAGTCAGGAGCAGCTAATAGAAAAGCCCATGTTCCCTCTCACTGTTTCAACATGAAGCTGACGTGGACATTAACGCTTTTAATGCTTTGGCTTTACATAAAAAAATTTACCTTTGATTGCTGATTGAATTTTCAATTCTCATGGCCTTTTTGGGGGGCTTTTATGCCTTTTGTGTGCTTTTATATGCAAGGCTGACTGTGTGTCTGTGTGAGTGTCTTTTATGTTTTAGAGGTGCCTGCAGGCACAGGGCTGTGTATGACAGCTTTTCTCTCCCCATAGCTGTGTTTGTCAGGGTTAGTTAACGGCACAGGGTCCAATGTTCCCGTGGCTTTAAGGACAACGTGATCCAGTGGCAGAGAGATGAAAAGAGAGCGGTAACTCATCCACCCATCTGAGGGGATTTTCCCTTCAAGGGCCTCATCACGATCTCTCCAAATGAAACCATTATCTCAACATTTCTGCCCCAGGCGCTCTCACTCTGACTATTCTACTCTTTCTTTTACACACACACTCATGCTTTCACACCATATCCGCTATGCTCCCCTGAACTTTTCCCTTTTTCCTCTCTTTTGGAATGGGATTTTGGAGATGTGAGGAGAAGATGAAAGATGGAAGGTGACAGCAGCAGAGAGATGGTGAATGGTGGGAATGGTGATGGGGGAGTAAAAGGGTGGAGGTGTCGGGGGAGGACGAACCAGCAGGGAGGAAAGTGTCAGAGATGGAGGAGACAGTGGCAGAGTGTGTGTGTGTGTGTGTGTGTGTGTGTGTGTGTGTGTGTGTGTGTGTGTGTGTGTGACTGGAGGTGACTCCTAATTCATCCAGGGAATGCTGAGATTTGGTTTGCTTGTCATAACAGATGCCTCAGTCTGCCCAGAGGGAGAGCTGTTCTCCACCTGCCGTGATTCAGTTTGAAATGTCTCTTAATGTATTAGTCGGCCATAATGGATCCCATGGCTCATACCTGCAGACATGCCTGCCTTTTATCTCCACACACACACACACACACACACACACACACACACACACACACACACACACACACACACACACACACACAGACACACACACACACACACACTGCAGCCACCCACCAGCCCCAACAATGAAGGAAAGGGATAAAAAAGGAAGACCAGAAAAAAAGAAACAACAGAGTGGGTGAGGGAGGGCAGTGATCGTGATGGTAACGAATGAATAATGACATGACCGCAGGACTGAAACAAATCACCTGTAGATGATTCTATTATATGCAGTCACAGAGGAGCTGTTCACACTGCGTGCTGCTCTGTAACCTGCTGGGAAGCTGTTCACTCAGGACACAACCAACTAAATGAGAATTTAATTATGTTTATCACTAGACATCAGTGCAGACAAAGATTTCTTTGGTGATTAGACCCCACTGAGAAATTATCTTGATATAGTGAGGAAACTGTACTATGTATGCATGCCTAAAGGTGGTCAGGAACTATTGTGGTTGTGATTTCTAAAGGTACTCATTTAAAGGCACCTGGAACTCTCACTGGATGATGATGATGATTTCCTTTTAATTGGCTTAACTGTTAAGAATTCAATGAAAATATTAAATGAAAGAGTTAAATTTTATTATTGCATGTTCTTCCCGTGCATGCGTGGGTTTTCTCCGGGCACTCCGGCTTCCTCCCAGACATGCTCATTAGGTTGATTGGTGACTCTGTGTGAGTGGTGTGTGTTTGTGCCCTGCGATCGGCTGGCGACCGGTCCAGGGTGTACCCCGCCTCTCGCCCGTTGACGGCTGGGATAGGCTCCAGCCCCCCGCAACCCCAAAAGGGATACGTGGTATAGAAAATGGATGGATGGATATACAAAGGCATATTTCCCACCCTCCCCCCCTCCCTTGAGACTGAGACATACAACAGTCTATGAGGAACATCTTGAACCATTAAAAAAAATAAATAAATAAAAAATAAAAGAATGAATAAAAAACAAATTACAAATAATGGCAGTGAAATTTAAACAGGTTATTTTACAAGAAGTTACATTTTTTATCTCCTTCAAATGAAAAAAAAAACCCATTATGTCTGTAAAAGAAATTATTAAAATATGGTAATTGCAATGTATTTTTGCTTTTTCAAGTTGTAGTAAAGACTAGGAACAAAGGGTAAGAGGAGTGGAGGTGGAGCTTTTATAGAGAGAGTGTAGACTGATAAAGACTGATTTAATTATTATTATGCTATTGTTTTCTGATTGATTCTACACACATTTTTTTTTTTTTTGTGAAAACCACGTAATTCATAGAACAAAAGTCCAGAAGATACATTTAGATATGTATATGTATGTGTATGTAGTTTCATATATTTGTCACATATCACATAAGCTTCAAATTGTAAGAGAAAGGACTTGCATATTAAAACTTAATTATCTAAAACTGACTACTGTGCAGATATAATAGCTCAAATTGATGCTTTAACTAATAACTTGCTTTAACACACAAGCATCTGCTTAGTTTGCTAATGGGAATACTGTCTCTCTCTCTCTCTCTCTCTCTCTCTCTCTCTCTCTCTCACACACACACACACATACACACATGCACACACACACACACACACACACACACACACACACACACACACGCGCACACACACACACACACACACACACACACACACACACACACACACACACACACACACACACACACAAACAAACCTCTCTTTCATACCAATTCAATCAATTTTCTGGTGCCCCACCCTGGGCCATCCCTCCACCCATACCACTGTCCACATACCCTTACATTTAGACAAGTTTACACACAAATGAATGATTCTGAATCTGAATCTGAAATCTGAAAATCACCACTATATAATCACTTACTTTAACATATCAGAGCACAAGGATTGGGTTAACTACTTCCTACATTAACTGACTACAGTTAGTTGGTCAGAATCAGATACCTGCTTGAAAGTGAAATGCTGTGAACACCCATGAATTATATGAACGAAAACCCAAAAGGGCAGATAAATTCAGTGCTTAGTTGAAATATCTATTACTTGATGGATATGTACACATCACTACACATTATGCTTCAGTTGTGATTTTGAGAGAGGCTATTGGCAAGTATGACAACTGGTATAAGAGGGTGATTATGAAAACGAATGGCAGAGACAGAATAAATACAGTCATTGGTGGAGGATATTTCTGTGCCTCTTGGCCACGCTTACGCTTGGCAGATGTGTCACTTCTCCCCTCTGTGTGATAAGCGGAAATCCGTGTGGCACATTGTACAGGCATGACTGACCAATGTAGACCAATGTTTAGATGTTACAGCTAATGTTGTACATACTGGTTTATTGGAGGAGAATGCAGGAGACACATCAAATAGATATTTTTGCATCCCGTAAATGTTACAGCCAACTGTTTTTGCAAAGGTTGAAAACGTGTTTATGAAGCAATATGCAAGAATCCTTGGAAAAACGGGAGCTCTCGAGCTCTTATCGAGAGATCTCTCCTATCCAAATGTGTAATAGCTACATTGTTCCACAGCACAAAAATGTATTCGTTTCATAGGACTGGGTCTAAAGTTGTGAGATACTTACTTTTCTTTTTGCTTATTTGGAGTCTCTTTGAATGTGTATAATCTTTAGTTTTTTTAGTTATTACAAAAGATTTGTCAGGTCTTGCCAGAAAATATTTTAAATACAGTGTTTTCAGTTGTTGCTATGGTGGTTGCTAGACTGCTGAAACTACATAGTTTGCAAGTTGTCTGAATCAGTGTCTTTGAACTGAGTGGTTGTCTGAGCTGTTATGTGTATTGTATTATGTACCTGTTTGATAATGTTCTTTCAATAAAAAAAAGAAAGATTTTAGAGTGTCAAATTGGCTTGAAAATCCAGGCACTTCCGAGAATGTTCCTGTGATGACATATTCAGACACACTAGAGCCATTGCTGTCCATGCAAAGATTTTCTTTTTAAGATGTCCTCAACTTTCTCAGCACAAAACACCAAAGCTTCCCCAATAACTCATCACTACAATAGCTTAAAGTTATGCCCATCAGTTGTCAGTATCTCTACCTTTGATAGATTTTTCTTGTCAGTTTTGGATAGTAGAAGGCTCAATTACCCATGATCCTCAGACACCTTTGCTATGGAGACCAAGTTAGTAAGATGGTGCTGTATATTGTTCTGAGTCAGATGTGATAAAATTAAAAGTAGTTTTTCCAATTTCAAACCTAATTCATGGAACATGAAGGACGAGCCAGTGAGTAGGGTGTGTCTAATAAAGCCCATCTGAGTGATGAAGCAGTTCTGAAAGGTAAAATTGTATGTTTCCACTCAGAGCGTTGTAGATAAAAAGATACCATTGAATCTCCTGTCTCTCTTGGAGCGAAGACCCCCCCCCCCCCAACTTTATCATATAAAATACAATGATGTGTACCATCAACATCGCCACAAATGGTTTTATTTCTGGAGAAATAGCCTAGTGTGTCGGAGAGAAGTTATCACTGGGACACTCCAGGAAGTTCTCTGACTCGTTCCTCTAAAATCTTTGTTTTTGATGATGTTCTTGGAAGAACATCATCAAACATGCACATAACACACATAACATACCAGCTCAGATAACCATACACATAAAGACAATGATTCAAACAACATGCTACCTATATGGAGTCCAGCAACTACTTGGCAACAGAAAATGTATGCATTTAAATTCTTTTGTAATAATTAATGAATGAAAAGATCAAAACACATTCACAGAACAAAGGTCATGAAAACACAACATACATTTCAAAACACATTTTATTGCAGATATTGTGCCTTTTTTTTGTTTTCACAGACAGAAAGAGACAGTCACATGATGCGGACACAGGACAATAGTAAAAAAAAAAAAGTCAGAAAAATATATGTACAATTTTAGAGCCATTTTGTGAAACCAATATGCACACTCTATGAAGTGGGATCAAAGCATCTGAACTAAACAAGCAAAAGAGAGCCTCCCAATTTCCTGACAGACACAGATTCACCACCACTCTTAACTGAAATAAGCCTATTTCAGCCAACCCCAGAATGTCTTCTCATTGTGGGTATTAAATGTGTCGGGCACAGCTTGAAGCTACCCTGTTTTAGTGCTGTGGGGGCTAAAAAACACACACACCTCAGTCTTTTATAAACAGAGGGCATAATATAAGATTGAGAATAAAACTACTGAACTGTACTTATAAAATAAAGTTCAAAATAAAGTACAGAGAATGCATAAACTTGAGCAAAATACATTTCAAAAGAAGTGCAGCAGTGCCTAGTTGCAAGGCAAAATGCGAAAGTGTCAGGCCTGTACCAGAAAAGTCATAGCTAGTTCAAGGCTAAAGTGAAGACATACATTTTTAGCTTTCTATCTCTATTTCTTTTTCTATATTAAGTGAGCTGTCTTCCCTGATATCTATAGGTAGTGTAGGTAGACAAAGGCTGCATCCTTGATTTTAAACCAGCAGCAGATGACACATACTATGCTTTGTTGCTAGGTTTGTCAAGAGCCTCTGTGAAGCTGAGTGAAAGTTGCTCCGGCCGTCATCACATTGGCTTTGCCAGACTCCACCAAACTCCGGACTTATCCAAAAATGGGCAAAAAGGTGGAACATGGGTGGAGCTGAGGTTGGCCAAATGAGCTCAGCTAACTGCTGTCACTGTCACTCAAAGAAGCCATGCCCGTAATTACGCATTGGGCTTACGAGTTAGTCGTATATACACTCCCTTACAGTTGTCATGAATGGAGAAATTAGCTATAGAGACTGAAACCGTTTCCTGTTCCATGCTGTAAGTATGTTTATTTCTGCTGTAAAGTTGAGCATTTAATAAGGGGGTCTATAAGGACTGACTTGCTTTTTTAGCCAGCCTCAATTGAAGGAACTGCAGTTTTTGGCACATTTTTAAGTCCTGCTTTCATTCTTCTTGGAAGAAGAACATTGTAAGTTTAATGTCATACTAATTTGTTACAGGAAACACATTATGAAACAAGATACCACTATTCATTCCCATCAACAAAATATGGAAATATTTTTAACAAGTCTAAAATGCTGATGATGACATATTTAATTGTTACCTACAATATTAGCTTGTGGCCCAAAGCCTGATTATTGTTTTTATGGATTTGTTTAGACAACTCAAAGCACTTGTTTAAGTTTAGGGAAATATAGTCTTGGTTTGATAAATGTGACACAAGGCAGGACAGGGTTACTTTGTCAGTACTTAATCCAGACCACATGGTGAACTAACCTTAAGAGTAATGTTTTATAGGCTGAACTGAACTGCACAACACAAACCAGGGGATACTGAGAACACCTTCCAAAGAGCATTGCAGAACATTACACAAAAATACAACATAAACATGATCAAAGTTGCATGATGTTGTTATTAGTACCACAGAAGTGCTTTGGCAGCAGTGCTGGGATGTGTTGTTTGGCCAATAATTCAACCTGTTTCGTGGCTTAAACTTTTTGTCTTGTACTCGCTTTAATCAGTTTTTTTTTTTTTGTTTTTTTTTATGTATGTGTGTGTGTGTGTGTGTGTGTGTAGAAACTTAACCTTAGCCATAGCAATAACAGCTCAGAATATGTTAATATGAAACAATTTGTTCGGGTCATATAAGGCACTGACAACACTGTCCTGTGACAGATCAGAACACTCTCATGTTATTTGAGAGGGAGATGAAAAACAATGTATTATGTGGTTTAGAGGGCATTTTGCTGGAAAGCTGTGGTGAAAAGAGGCAGAAGTCATTTGAAAAATCACCAATATGTTCATTCTTTGAGGATAGAGGGCACAGGACGCAAGAGAGATTATAGAAAATGCTGTCATAATCCTGAGAAATATGAACACTGAAAAATGCATATGCCAATAAAATGTTTGAATAGCAGCATATACCTCTTCACGTATTGATTCTCAGCTTGGACTTTGATCACCTCACAGGCTTTATGGGTTGCGGTGAAAGAAGGGTTAACGCTTGCCCCTGCTCAGTTCTGTGCGGCAGATCAAATGGAACAAGTTCATTACAGAGAGGAGGTTGATCATTCCACTGCATCCATCATCCATCCATCAGCCATTAGTTCTGTCTCCCAGATTCCCTGAGCACCTGTTGGGATCTGGGAGACAAAGCAATCAGCCTACCTTCCGCCTTTGATAGAGAATCAGAGAATTCCATGAAGCCGACCCGACTGTGACCTTGAGGCTGCAGTGTGATTTCATTACAGGGGAAGTTGAGACAATAGAGGCGAGGCATCTTTGGAGCACTGAGAGCTGCTTGCTAAATGGGAAGTGCACTGAAACATGATGATTTCATCGTGTTGGCACTTACCGAAGATGCTCATAGCAGTGGGAAACAGAAAGAAACAATATGTACACGTGGCAGACACTCAGAGGTGTCAGGGTTTTGAAAGAACGTCCGATAACTGGTAAGATCTCCAGTTCAATAAACACAACAGTCTTGTCAATTCCTTCTTGAGAGAGATACTGATTTCCTGACTGAACAAAGCCTCTCAGACAGGGAGACATTGCTGGCTTAATCTGTCTTTAAGTACTGGTTTTCAAACACAGGTCTGTTACTGAAATCCTCTATAATGTAGTGTTCCATAGTGTAATAATTCTATAAAAACATGATAGGACAAAATGTTTGAGCATTCTGTAGATTTTCATGTCACAGCTCTCTATGTTATGGAAATAACTGTAATGCTCGCACAATATGAAGTGCAGTGTTGCTGTTGGAGAACAGTGGTGAGTTGGAGAGTTGGCATGAAAGACGATGAGTGTTCTCAGTCAGCAGAGGATTTTATAACTTATATTGTTGTTGACATTACATGGTAAACGGCAACATGATAACATTGTCATTGTGAGCATGTTCGTATGCTGATTTTAGCATTAACAGTACAGTCTCACTGCACTGCTAGCATGGCTCTAGCCTCTTAGTCTAGTATCCACACAAAAAAAACAGTTTTATGGACTGATCTGACATGAAAAGAATTTCATTGACAGCTTGAAATGGGCTCATTCACAGTATTTCATGGTTAATTAAACTGACTTATTTTTTGTAAAGAAATTATCATGTAATGACAAATGTATTTCAGTACTCTTGAGAAGGTGAAATGAGCTGTGCTGTGCACTAAGTATCTCCTTGAGTATAAACTCGTTCCTGCTGTAGCCTTTATGTTAATGTGGCAGCATTCAGTCCAGACTTGAGCTGTGTTGGTAGTGTTATGGAAATGTTGCAAGGTCTGAACTAGTAAGATTGCTGTTATGCCCTTGTTGTGAAAGTTATTCAAACATGAAGCTGACACATAAAATTGCGAGAACATTTACATCATAAAGCATGCATCTGAAAGGGGCTTCAAAACGCCAGCTAAACATCTCAGTTTTAGTTGTGCACATACACACATTCCACTCCTGCTCACTCAATCTCACACACACACACACACACACACACACACACACACACACACACACACACACACACACACACACACACACACACACACACACACACACATATTCCCATTGAATATTCTCACAGTGTGACCCTGAGAGCAGCTCTAGATGAACGATGCAGCTGTGAGGAGATTTGTTTAAAAAGCCAAGCATCCCGTTCTCTCTCTTATCAGCATGCCGTGCCGGCCTCTCCCACCATCTGAATTATCTTTTCTTGACATTATAATTCAGTGCACACTTGACAGCCCTGTTTTTTCCCTTAGAAAATATAATTTCTGTACATTTGATTTGCTCCCCTTTTTGTTTTCTCATTATCTGTAAAACATGTTGTGTACCTCTCCACCCATTTCTAACCCTCTACAATTTCATAGAGGAAGAAGAAAATGAAAAGCCGCGCTGCGTATCTTTATATGAAAGTGCCCAGGTTCAATTTTCCTCCTTCCCACTTTTCAAACTATTTCTAATAATAAATAGGTCTTGGCTGCAATTCCCTGGAAAATGAATCCAGAACATGATGATAAATGTGTGTAGAATAATTCCATGGATGATAAAAGGTGGGGACTTCCTTTTTAGTGGTGTACAGAGTTGGCTTCTCCTGTTTTTTTTTTTTTTTTTTTTTTTTTTAAATCTCTGTGCATAATATTCTGTTCCAGTCCAACAACTGGGTTATTGAAGGGATTCTGAGATTTCCAGCATGCATATATGAGGGAAATAGGTCACTTTACCGTTTTTCTCCTCTCAGATTATCTATAAAAGATGTTATGATACAGAATATTCTGATTACAGTGGGTTCTTTCATTGGGCTACATCAAAAGCAAACCTTCATTTCTTTGTCATAGATAAAGACCCTTCTCTAAAGCTCAAGCTGAATTTATGATACAACTTAAACCTGCTCAAATCAGTAGTTTTATATTAACAGTGAATCAAATGATCATATGAAAGGGGTCACACGTCTCACTGGTTTCATGACCCACAACTTTACTGTTTCACTTCAGTCACACTGCTCTCATCAGCCTGCAGCTGGCAGCTGTTTCCAGTGAAAAAGCTCTAAAAACCCACTGCAGACGAGCTGCTCAGTGCAAACAGCAAACAGACACAGTTGGAGACTAGCTGGTGAACATAGTGGAGCATTTAGCGGGTAAAGAGGTGGACATCTTTCTCAGGCTTTGGTGGAGACCAGATAGAGAGAAACACAACTTCAAATGAATTCTAATGCTGTTTTGTTGTGAATAGGCAACTATTTGCTATGTTCACCATGCCCACAGTAAACCTTCTAAGGTGATGATATTTCAGCATTTTGTTTACAGCTTGTTTTCGCTTTCCAAGTGGTATTCTCTTCAATAAACACTGCTATATGTTTGTGTCCAGCTAGGTGCCAGTATATTGTTTTATTTATTAATTTAATAAATAATGACATTAGATTACACTCAATGTGGTTCACCACTTGTATGATTGAGGTTTCCCATATAACCCAAGTCAAAAAATGTTTGTATTTTTTACACATCTGACACTTGTCAAACTGTGCCTCTATTTCTGTGAATGCTTCCACAGACTCTGAGACATGACCCTGTTACGATCCCCAAAGAAATGGCTCATGAGCCCAAAGAGGTCTAACATAATAAAATGAGGAGTTTTTTTCAGCAGAAGCAAAAAAATAAGTTTATTGATACAAATAAACCAATCCACCTAAAAAAAAACAACCTCAACCAAACAAAAGGACTGATGGGCCAGCCAAACTAAACAAAAGGAAGGAAAGAGCTCCAGACCAGCCCACATAGAACCGTCGAATCTGGGATCTTTCCTCTGCCCTGCAATCATAACCACTAAACCCTGAAAGAAAAATAAAACCATGAAAACATGACTACTGGGCCCATCAGAGAAAACAATCAGAACACAACATAAGCAGTACAACTGAAAGCTGCTGCAGCTCCTGCTGCTTTCCAGGAAGGAGAGAGAGCGAGACAGGTCCCACGGCACCTTTAAGACCTGCCCCCAATCAGGAACCCTCCTTCTCCACCTTAAAAGGGGCGGAGCAAAAGAAAAAGGTCAGTCACATTACAGCTCACCACCAGCAGGCTGAGGAGCGCGTAACAGACCCCCAAATTCTTTACACTCCTTAGTGGAGCATAATCACCATACTACCATTTAACTCACAAAAATCTCCTACTGTCTATGTTTTATAGTTCTGTTATCTCTATGTATACTGATTGAAGGCCCTCCAGTTTCACTACAAACCTTATACTCCTTGTGGAGACAACTGGCCAACTTTTTTGTCCATTGTATTTCTGATATTATTCAGGGTGGTGAAAAAAGTTTTTAGCAGTTTGTTTGTTTTTTTGGCTCCTTGGGAGCAGTGCTGATGGCAAGTCAGCTGGTTCTGAGGACAGTGATAACTGTAATGAACGTCAGTTAATTGAATGGATGGATGGATCCTTCACTCGTATTTTGCAACGCTGACTTTTCACTCGTACGTACTGTGTATTTCGGGTAGGACTGTGCTCAGCATCTTATTGACAGTTTCTGTGAACACAAATTCTTTGTTGGCCATGACAAGGGAATATTGGCACAAAAAATTGGCTACTGGCAGCTGAACTTCAAAATCTGTTGGTCAAATCATGTGCAGATGGATGTACAAGGAAGGAAAGAGAAGGCATGTAATGGAAGATCCAAGATTGCTGTGACCTGAGGAGCTTCTGTTCGGGGCATTAAAGATCCACTATTGATCCCATTATGGCTGGGTGACTTTATGGACAGCTCTGCATCGGAGCCATCAGGAGCTGTATAACTTAATTAATCTGAATTGTGGAAGGAGAAGGAAGGCTGTGTTTGTGTACTTGTTCGATCATTGGCTGATGTTTCCTTCTTTGCCAAATCAATGAGTCTATAGAGATTCCTTCATATCTCCTCAGGGCCCCGGCTGATCCCTTAAACGGACTGGCATTACATCACAATTGAGGGGTCAGAGGACATCATGCTGGTGCACCTGGAGAAAATTGCCTCAGGTTGAATGTGCCTCTCACCCCTCATTTTTCCCCTTTACTCCAGATAATATCACACACTCGCCTGAGCAAAGAAAATCAATATGCCTTAGCTAAGTTCAAAACCAAAGCTACTCATTAAAAAGAGAGGGAGCAAACACACTGTTTGGAGTATTGGTCCAACCCAGGCGAGTTAAGCTGCAGGGATTGTTATCATTGTTAAGCAAATAGATCCACAGAGGGAGAGATAGAAAGGAGAGAAATAATAAGATTTACTCCCTGTGCTATTAGCAAACTGTATCTTCCTGCAGACTGAAGGGGGGAGCCACCCCCTCGGAGTGACTGAATGCCCACCTCAGCACACAGGGAATTAGCTAACTGTTGATATGGAGGAGGTTGAATTGTAAAGCAGAATAAAGCTGCGCTCTCTGACTGTCCTCTAAACACCTGCCTCGCAGTGTGACTGCATCCTGCACCATCTTTGATTTGCCATGTGTTGTATTGATTTTAAGGGGAGACCTTTCAGTTTAAGTAAAAAGGTTGGCAATTCACCAGACTAACATTTTTTCAAACTTCAATAGTTGTCACGGTGTTTGAATATGCAAATGTTTGAAGTAGACATTATTTAAAGTCTTTAATTCTAAATGAAATAAAACATTTCTTTGTGACATTAAGTCAGTTGCATACTGGCTAACTAATGTATACTACAAGGAACATAAAATATTATTATTTTGGCAATCATGTTTCAGCACAAAGACAGGCATGCCCCAAAATAGGCAGGTCTTATAGCTATTGCAAATGTACAATAAGGTCCTTAACAGCATCCTGATAAAGAAAATAATGGACTTGACTCCTCTCTGACTCATCCATTATTTTCATATGTCACGATGCTTCATTGTGTATCTCAACATTATATCTTAATACGAACTTTCACTTTGCTCTAAAAGAATCACAAATAGAGCTGTTGCCTCATATATGTGGCCAAATTTATCACATAAATATGTGTGACTTTTACCTTGTATGGGTGATGATTTGGGTCACAGGTTTGCACGAGCACAGTGGTTGATTTTCTCTGTACTGGGTGACCAAAACTTTACAGTAGATCTTTACAGTGAACTGGAGTGTGCTGTGCTTTCTGCCGTCTAAGAATCTGTTCTCTCCCATTGTGGTTTGCTCATTGACATTTCCAGATGTGAATAGTTCACAAAGGCTGTGACTGAGGAGAGAGGCTGACATTTTGTGTCTCTGGGAGTGCTTGACAATGGCTGAAAAGCACTGA
Source organism: Chaetodon trifascialis (assembly GCF_039877785.1). Lineage (NCBI taxonomy): Eukaryota > Metazoa > Chordata > Actinopteri > Chaetodontiformes > Chaetodontidae > Chaetodon > Chaetodon trifascialis. The sequence goes on along the minus strand of NC_092062.1, from coordinate 3,980,520 downwards.
CATTTATGAAAGTGCCGAACTGAGCACTCCTAAGATTTTCTATTATAAGAGAGGAAAATTACACATTACACATTTATATCTGTTGCAGTAATCTGTGCTCATAGGATGTCAGATAAAAATGAAAGAGAAAAAAATGTGTTGTAGGAAGGGGGAAAACGAAGTACAGGAAGAAGGTAATAGAAATATGAGAGAGGTGAATAAAGGACATGATATAATAAATACAACAACCTAGTTGCAATTCTCAAGTGGCTCACTGTGTGAAAGCATCTTCAGTCTTTTCCTTCTACACCTCCCTCAACTGCTGCAGACAGCTCCCTGAAGTATAGAAAGCCTTCTGTTGTTGATCTTGTATGAAAAAGGTACAAACTGTTCTGCACAAACAGACCATTCAATAATAATGACTCCACTCTGGGAAACAAATTCACAAGTGCCTGTACAAGATTTGCACAGGCTCACAGAGATGGAACATAGACTGAACAAGAATAGCTTGAATATAAATCAGATTATTCCACTATTAAATCCCACAATTAAAAATGAAAAATGTTCAGTAAAGTATGTAAAAAAGCTTAAAAGCACATTTACTCCTAACTCCATTAGGAATTCTAGAATCTATAAATATACAAATATAGACTTGCCATCATGTGTCTCACCCACCTCCAGTGTTGGTTCAGTTACACCCGTTACAGCATAATTAAAAGAACCAAGCTGGTTCTAAGCATGTGTACTGCATTCAGAAGTAATTGTCAAATGGGAATACTCACATAAACTTGGATTTCCTTACACTGGTATCAGACACAATGTAAACTTGACAATGTCCCCATCCAACAGGCATTGGATGTCTGGAACAAGCGTTGGGGCATGAAAACTGTAATGTGTCATAATGGAAGGCAACTGGTCTTGTGCCTAGATTACCTCATGAGCAGGGCCAGATTAACCTTCTCAAAATAAGTCGTGGGCCCCTCTTGAACTCTCATTTCTTTTTGCAATGTTTGCAGGTTTTCCATGCCTAAATAGGCTACTACTTATCTCAGCTTCTATGTCAGTTTGTGGTAATTCGATTATTTGATGATCTTATATTATTTTAATCATTTGCTGTTCCTTTCAATACATTCTCTCTTCAATAGCCTAAATTTCGTACCAAACTCTGTTGGGATGTAATATGAAATATGAATCTTGTGATATCACGATAAAAAAATAACAGCACAGGGTATGAACATAGCAGTCAAGAAAACAGATTCCCGTCATCCTTTGCGTGCAAGATAAGTGCTGCCACAAATCAACCTGCTAAGAAAATTAATGGTGGAAGTATCGATAATGAAAAAGAAATTGAGGATGTTCCATCGACTTTAGGAGCTGATTTCTGGCAGCATTTTAGTTTTCATGTTTCAAGAACTAAAAATGACAAAAAGGAAACCGACAAACTCATAACAACTTGCAAATACTGTCGGAGGATGGCCAAGTACATGACAGGAAACAGAAAAACTGAAAATCACAAAAGCGACAACGCTTCAGCCAGGCCAGAGGAGGCTGTCTGAGAGCTGAAGACATAACAAGATGCATCAGTGAATATATAGTAAAAGACTTAAGGCTGTTTTCTGCGTTCGACAATGATGAATTTCAGAGGTTAGAATTGAATTTCAGAGCACGCTGGAGCCAAAGTCTACAATTCCATCAAGGCCACACTTGAGTTGCACAGTGATAGCAGCCCTGTACCAAGAGACAAAAATGACAGAGCCTCAAAGAAGAGTGCATCACAATAACCACAGATGGATGGACTTCACGAGCTCCTCAGAGCTGCATTACAGTCACGGCTCATGTTACGACCCACAAATGGGAAATTAAAAGTTTTTTTTCAACATCCCTGAGGATTTGAAATCTGCTGTTTTGCAGTGGGAGCTTGACATGAAGAATAACAATAGTCATCACGATAATGCTGTTGTTACAGACGAGCACAAAATACAGATGTAGTGGTGAAAGAAGCCGGACTGTGCCCACACATGAAGTGTTTTATAGACATATAGAAACTTTGCTTCACAAGTGGGTTTAAACATATGCCACTCCAGCTGTCTGCTTGGTCAAGTGAGGTGAGTAGCCATTGTACCGTGACTTTTGGTATCGTCCCTGCTATCCTGCATCAAACTAGGCCGCCCTAACAAGCATCTCTCACGATAGGAATGACAACTTGTACAGGCCTACTAGTTGCATGGCAACTAGTGGCATTTTGTAAGATTCACAGCAATTGCATTTTGTCTTTAATAGTAGTGCTGTTAGCTAAAGTTAATGGTTTCCGAGGACAACTCAGTAGTTTAATTTGTTGGTGAGATGGAAACGCCATCATGGAGCAAACAATGCATGGTTGAGGAGAAAAGCAGGGTTTTAGGAAAAATGGATCAACACTTACTTGGTCGCACCTCAGAGGACAGATAAAGTGACCTTCATTATTGGCAAACAGGTGAATTCTGTGCTTGAGGAAATCAATAGTAAATGCATTATCAGACCAATCAAAAATCCTATGACAAGTTTGTTTTCCTGTGCAGCCCTCAATTATATGCCGCTTGCTAAATTGGCACCCAGTCATGCGAACTTTCAGAAACCCTAATCCAGAACACTTTGCAAGCAGTTATGAACACTTTCCTCACAGCATACAATTTTACCCAATGATGAATAATAACAACTTATGGTAAAGGCCTTACTCCCAGTCATAGAACTTATAGCATACCATATCTTTATCAAGGACATTTTGACTCGACAAAGGTCTAAGGACCTAAATGCCACGAATGAAGTTGGTACAACTGATTGACAGTGTGCATGATTAAATATTTTCTGGCTGTCTCTGCTGAATAATAATGTAAGCCATGCTTTAAAAGTAGCCTACGAAATGAACCACTTCACACACTGATAGTTGTTATATTTTTTTGCTTACATTTATTTACCATGATGGTAATTTTTGTACTAAATCCATTTAATAGGCCTATTAACAGGGGAACAATGTTTTAGCTTTCATCAATTTCTGCACTGGGTTGGAGATATGAGCGCATCTTGAATGAAATTGACCACAAACATTATCCTTGCACGATCTAATCTGTGGCATTTCATTCAGACACTGTCATTCAGCCTTTGGAGAAGATTTCTCTTACCTCTTACTGTTTCTGCCATTTTCTCTTCCTCTTAAGAAACTTTAAACCTCTTAAAAGCCCTCTGCCCTACTGCAAGTAGGATCTCTATCAAGCACTGAGATGCTTTGTAACTTATTTTTTTACCAGGATCTAGTCTTATAAGTGAGGGGCAATTCTTAGAAAATGTTGTAATTTTAAAAAAAAAATTGTAAATCACAAGGAGCAACTCTGGTGGCCTAGAGCAGTTGCCCACCTGTCCTGTTGGTAATCCAACCTTGCAGATGAGGCTCTGACAGAAACCTTTTTGGTTGTCTCTATTCTTTCTGGAGTGGCAAACTTCGTGATGCCAAAGGTAATGTCATTTTCAATCCTGGAATTCTGTCTCAGTTAGCTTCTGTACAGTCACATTTACCTGTGATACAGGTTGTGAAAGACCAAACAGAAAAATGGAATACATAGATGGAACAGCATCTGGTCTGATTGCACCAATGGAAACCTCATACTATGTGAAAAAGTAAGCCGAGCTAAAAACTATGTACAGTATTTACTGCCTCTATGGTTACATCTGAAAACCATATGATTTCAAAGATTAACTGTGTCTGTGGGGTTGGGAAAAGGTCACATCAGAATATCTATGCTACCAAAATTTATTGTAGCCACTATAGGTCTATATCACACAAGACAACCAGTATCACGACCAGTTCTGATATTGCTAAGCACTGTATACAAACAGACTGATCTGATCTGATTTCACCAACAGCACTACTTGCTATGAGAACAAGAGGCAAATAGGAAATAGGTTTGCCTCCTAAAACTCCACAAGCCATCATGTTTAGTATCAATAGCTGACAGAGGTTGTCTTTAAACTTAACAGTAAATTCTCCACAACTGGTACTTGCCGATTGTGAGGTCACACAAATGTGTGTCAGTGTGTTTAAAAATGCCATTCTATTCCTGTAAATGTTAAGTATCCAGTCCAAATTGTAACAAACAAACAAACAAACAAACAAATAAAAAATCAAGGTCAAATAAGGTCATGAAAGCAGTGCTCTTTTCATTTACCCATATTTCTACTTTGAAGGTGCCAGCAGCAAAAGGCAGTTCTCTTGCTATACTGAACCAGCTACTTCAGGAACCACCTCCTCTCCCAAGGTCTGTGTTTCAAGAAGGAATACATCATACGTGCTGAACAATTCAATTCACTTGGAGATGGAGCAAAAAGTCTGCCATCATGAAATCCTCTGGTTGCATCCCACTGTCTGCCTAATGATCTGTCCAAGAATCCTCTGCATTTTGCTTGCCTCTGCCATTGTGTGAAGAACAAAAGATAGAGCTCACACCGTGTTTACTTTCTTACCATCACACACCTGGTGAATCAGGTAAATGAATAAATAAAGCAGGTTTGCTTGTCGAATTGTCTGTTTCCAAAAATAACAAAATCTGTTGGATACAGCTCTCCCCCATTTCACTGTCAGAAATGGGTTAGGGTAGTTGTACAAGCCGATATCACAAGCACTCTTTAAAGCAAATGGAAGTCTGAAGGGTCCCATCAAGTTAAACTGAACTGGCTGAAGGACACAGTGTTTTCATTGAATCTTCCTGTCCATATTTTCCATTTATCCACAAGTCTTCATTTTTTTACTGAGTTATCACTGCCCTTTTTTCCTCATAGTTTCTCACATTATTCTGCTTGCATTCATACATCCCCTAATGCCTTTGCATGTTTTTTCTTTTTTTTTATTGCCTCCATCTGGCCTCTTCCTGCCCTCCATCAACCACCCCCCCCAACCCTGTCTACTGCAGCAGAGCCTCAGCTGTGATAAAGATGGAACATGCTCTTGGAGCTCGTCATGCTATGCTTCCCGTTCTGCAGCACTGATATTCTGACACTGATCGCCATCAAACTGTCAACAACAGACAGGGACTGAGGGCTGAGGTTGGGTAGAGGTGGCGAGGGAAGCTTGTGCATTTTTCCTCATAAATAATTTTCACTCAACAGAAATGATGAGCTGAAACAGGGTTTACTATTAATTTCTCTCTCTTTTCTTCTTTGGAGTGAAAAAATTGAGATGGATGATGCCTGATGTTTTCCAGGGCCCGCCAAAGAGACGTGGGAAAGACCAGTCTGTATTCGTGCAGGGCCCTGAGTTAAGTCATGGCCCGGTGAGGAGGGATTAGGCAGGGCCTTTATTCACTTCATGGAGAAGGATTAGGCTGACATGTTGCTCATGAACTCACTGGAAGGGTTCAGATGAGTACACAAGTCATCTTTGCGTTTAACACTTTCCTGGCAGTAAACCAATCGCAGCAAATATAAGGTACTCATCTGTCTTTTGCTGTCTCTTTGAATTCAGAAACAGATTAGTTTGCAATTTACTGTGACATCCTAAGTATTGATCTGGGTGCCAGTAGTGATTCAGTTTGGGGAACTGAAGCATTCATGCAGGAACAAATTTCTTATCTTTCATAGCCAGATTTGCTAAGCAATGGAAGTCCATCATTGTTCTTGTGATAAAATCAATTTGAACCGGGAACTATGATATTAAATCCACATTCAGTGTAAAACTGATTCACTGATTTGTGTGAATGTATGCTTATTCTGAGAAACCAAACTCCAGGTTCATTATGAGATTTACAAAAACAGTCTCCACACCTATAACCATGAACAGGGCCGGAGTGGAACTGCCTCAGACCAGCCCACTTTAGATCACGACCTATTATTAAAATCAAGTATACATTTTAAGTCTACAACAGCGCACTGTTATGTAAAGCCTTGTAATTGAGTGTATTTTACTAAAATATTTCCAATTCAGTGCAAGCAAGGGTTGCTTCACAGCAGTGGCGAACTGTGAGCACTACAGCTGGGCCTTCACCTCAGCCCTCACTGCCAAGAAAAGAAATCATCGCGGAAAAAAAGAAACAGTACGATGAATTGAAAGCGTTCAACAACTGCAATCCTTTAATTAATGATGACAAGAATGTAAACAAATAGACCATAACATCAATAATATTCTCCGCAACAAGAAACATTCTCAACAGTACCTTCATAAAACTGGAGGCTACATTAAATAAAAATAAGCCAAAATCTGGAAATATAAAAAAAGGTAACCCAGAACGTGACACTGCTGACACCGACACCGAGGCTTCATCACCATGGACAGCGCTATAAATCACGGCGCACAGCAAGCCATACACACATTGACAAATAAATTCACGAGCATCGTCAAACTATACAATTTCAAATGCACAATATAGAAAAAGTTACACAAAGCTGGTAGCTGGAGTTTTTTTTAAAGTTGAATTGAAGTGCAAATACCTCTCCATGTGCAATTACGCACGGCGCAATGAATACTTATGTCAAAAGTCACAATTTTCATAGGTTCCACTACACCTCCTTAATTCTCGGAAAGGGACAGAAAGGGGGGAGCCATGGGGGGGAATAAAAACCCTCTAAAAAACAAAAGTCCAACCACACACTTCTGATAAGTTTGATAAGTTTACATATTGAATTAAAGGCAAAGGAATTAAAGGCGCATTCAAAGGCGGATTTTTTTTACAGACAACCTCCGCAATAAATACAAATTACTGAATGTCCACTTGGCCCGAATTAATCACTTGAAATAATAATCAAGGTGGCTTGCAACATAGGCCTTCCTTACATGAAAACGAAGTCCATTTGTCGGTCTTTCTTTGTGAAGTGGGTGATGGCAGCGTCATAAAGTTTGTCCTTTGACTTGAGCTCCAAAAGAAGTCCTTTTTCTATGGACATCAGTGCCAAAGCTCCCAGGCGATCCTGTCCAGTACTGTTTCTGGCGTGCGTCTTGATGCGCTTCAGAGCCGAGAAAGAGCGCCCCATAGAGGAAAGGCCGCCTTGAAAAAGGCGATGCTAACAAGCTAGCCACAACTTCGTTCTCGTCTTCCGCCATTTAATTGTCTCTCACCGCTCTCACCACTCTGCCCGCCTTTCGGACTTCACGAAGGCCGATGATCTTTTGTTTTTGTCCCGCCCACTTAAAATCAAACCGTGATTGGTCAATTTTCCCATCACTCTCCAAACCAAAACACATAGCTTGGCCTTCCCCTGGATTCATGAAGTCCTAACCAATTAATGAGCCAGCTAACCGGGCTTTGATAGAGACGGAAGATTCTGATTGGATAATATGTTTCAGGACAGTAACCCTTTCATTGCTGATGTGAACTTGACAGTAAACTTCACTTTAGAACATAGATTAGAGAAAATGTATTAATGTATTGTATTAAATTAAATTAGATAGATTATATATAATAATTTAATACTTATATTTTTTGGTCCAGATTTTTTAAGGCCTTCTCTGAAGGCCTAGAAGGCCCTGAAGGTTCCCCCCTGCTTCACAGTGTAGATTTATATCAACATGAGTGCACAACCTCAACATTATTCTTTACAACACATCCTTTTCAACAATATCTGAATCTATATTCTGTTCAATAAGTGTTCGTTTGGGCATAGAAAGTGGTTATATTGGAACTAATGCTTGCTTGTTCACACACTCTGTTACAACAGCTCACCTGTTCCTTCCATACTGACAGAAGCAATCCCCTCATCACTACTGGCTCCTGGCTCTGCTTCCGACACTAAATCACATTTTAAAAATGGTCATAATTCTCAGCACAAATCTCCCCTTTTTACAAAGCCTTCCGATCAATTCAGGTCAGTTTCATTAATGTAGTGCTGAATCATCTAGCATCTCAGGGCACTTTTCATATAGAGCAGCTCTACACTATACTCTTCATTCAATTAATTGTAATAATATTCACTCAACGAGCAATCCTACCTGCCCACTCTGGACATGTGGGCTCATGGCTGGTGCTTGGAGCTGGATCTTGCTTCTGACTCTGAGGGGCTACAAGACAAAGTTTCCCAGTTATGTGGCGTTGCATCATACTATAATTTAAATAATGGACATTGACATGATAATTAATTAACTTGAACAGTGGTTTGCAAAGTTCAACATCTTGTCGTGCCCGTTTCATCGTCCTCATTTGCTGTTTGCATCCGCAAGCTCGTTTTACTGAAAAAGTTGCCAATTTTAGCACACTTGGCTGCGTCTGTTTCCAGAGCTTTCCTCTTTTTAATTCTTGCCTTCTCCGCGCCACCCTTGCTCTTTGTATTTTCCATCTTTCAAACACCACTGACCGAGTGCATGGACGTGTTACGTCAGGGTGCATCTGCAAAAAAAAAAAAAGCCCTGCCAATGGAGGCGAAGGCGGCCCAGGGACAGCGGTAGCAGAATACATGATCAAACCAGTGACATGACTGAACACCAGCCAAAAGAAAAAAGTGAACGCCGGCCCTCATGGCCCAAACATCGGACAGGCCCACCGGGAATTGTCCCAGTCCTCCTGATTAGCCACCCCGGACCTGACCATGAACTAAAGAAGGCAAGGCAAGCATTCTTCTCAGAGATTATCAACAGAAACTGTAATAATGCTCGCACTTTGTTTTCTGTTGTGGATAGACTGACAAACCCCACAGCATCAGTCCCTCCTGAGCTGCTATCCAACAAGTCATGCAATGATTTTGCAGCCTTTTTTACAGATAAAATTTCAAGGATAAGACAAACAGTGTGCAGCTCCAGCTCAGGCAAAATGATAAGTCCATCTGTGCCTCCAGTTAATCTAGCACATTTTAACTTTCTAGATCATAAAAGGCTGACAGAAACTGTATCACACTTAAAATCCACAACATGCTGCCTTGATACTCTGCCAACAAACTTTTTAAAAAATATTTTTCATTGCATAGCTCCAGAGTGTTGCAGATAATAAATATAGTTCTCTTCAGTCCGGTCAGTTTCCCCAGGGCTTGAAAACTGCAGTAATAAAACCTCTCCTAAAAAAGACTAATCTGGATGCTTCAGTAATAAGTAACTACAGGCCAATATCAAATCTTCCCTTTCTAGGAAAAATTATTGTTTTTCAACAAAAACATGCTTTCATGATGCAGAACAATCTTTTTTAATGCATTTCAGTCTGGATTTCGTCCACACCACAGCACTGAGACTGTACTTATCAAAGTTTTAAATGACATACAATTGAATAATGATGCTTCTAAAACCTCAGTCTTAGTATTATTAGATCTCAGTGCTGCCTTTGATACAGTTGATCATGACATACTTCTTGACAGACTGGAAAAGTGGGTGGGACTTACTGGGACTGTACTACACTGGTTCAAATCCTATTTACAAGATAGAGACTACTCTGGCTCTATTTTCGATTCCGCCGGAATCACAAATCCTTTATTCACCCTGAGGGGAAATTGTTTTTGTTGCAGTGCTCCTTTCAAGAATAGAATTAGAATAAAATTATAAAAGACAGACAGGAGAGAGAACTATATATATAAAAAGCAAATATAAAAACTAAATATTTATATTGAGAATATATATATATATATATATATATATATATAAACAAAATATACCACAAAATATAGAACAGAATATAAAACAATATATATAGTGAGAAAAAATGAACAGTATGTACAAACTGGTGTGCAAAGTAATACAAACGCATGTCATGAGACATGAGTGACGTCAGTCTCCTCCTGGGAGAAGTTTGGGCGTCGGACACTTTCCTGTTGGGTCTCAGTCATCCTCAAAACTTGCCATGCGCCTCGCCAGTGGTGTTGTGAAAGGTGAGGCGAGGAGCTGTTGTGATTGGTAAAAATTTGACTCGGCTGTGTCAAACCCACTCCACGCCTTCTCCTCTCTCTCTTTCCAAGTTGCGCCGCTGGGTGGGACTGAGATGAGAAGGAGGAGGAGATGCGCCGGCGGCGCAGCACACGAAAATACCAAAGTCTGCGCCACCACGCCCCATCGGCGCAGTGGACCTGACTTTGCGCCGCGCCTGCGCCGTGACGGCGGCGGTGGCGGAGTCAAAAATAGAGCCCTTTGTGTCAATTGGTGAGCATGTTGGGTGCCACAAGGGTCCATTCTTGGACCACTTCTTTTCAATATCTACATATGTTGCCCCTAGCTCAGATTATGGAGCATCATAATAGTCCTTATCATACTTACGCAGATGATATACAACTTTATATTTCTGTGTCATCACACAGGGCTGTGCAGAGACCTTCAGAGGGGCGGGTGCTCAAAGTTAAAAGGTCACACATGGAGCACGAATTTGAAACACCATACAGAAACATACCTTGCAATATAACCGGTTGAATGGTAGCAACCCATATTCAGAAAGAATGTAATATGCCTCATATATCTGTTAGAGGCCAGTGCAAAGCAAAATTAATCTCTGTTTTACCTGATGGGGTACACTGAACAGCTTCTGTTGAGGGGGTTGGTGAGGAGGCTGCTGCTCATACCCTTTCAAAAATTGTACTGTCTAGCCACGAATTTAATCCATTCATAATCTGCCATTTATTATTCCTAGGGCTAAATTAATAAAGTAAAAAATAATTAAATGATATAGAAATCATGTATTTAAATATTTTTGTGCTTTTATTCAGTTTGACTATCGACTTTGTACAAGACAGCAAGGTTCTAAAAGTTATATAATTTGTATGCATATTATATTTAATTTGTGTGTAAATGTTATAAACAAACAAGTACTGATATGTTTAAATGACAGGCTGAGAAAATCAAAATTCACATTCTTCTAATATTGTTGTATTTATACTGTAATAGTCCAAAATATGTGAATATGCATATTGCATAGTTTCAGTAAAATAACATGTCTGTGCCTCATTGCCTCATAAACATAGGAAAAAAACGGCTTGACAGTAAAATAACACGATATCTCTCTAATGCACTTTGCCCATGACAAGAGAAACATACAGAAACAAACAAACAAACAAAAAAGCCTGACATACTTTCCCCCACAGCACGCTGTGTGTGGTTAACTAGCGGCTATAACTTGTGAGAGGTGTGTGTGCAGAGTTGGACGACACAGAAGATGCTCATTACTCACTTCACTGCGTCAGTCATCTTGCAAGAATACACCGTGCACAAGCGAATACGCTGCAAAGCCTATTCACCGGACCACATGTTTACTGCCTCGGGTCTTCTTCGGTTTCGCGAGAGTAGCAGTGGCCGTCTCCACCAGTCTCCTTGGGCCACACAGACGGACTTTCACACACACACACACACATGCACACACACACACACACACACACACACACACACACACACACACACACACACACACACACACACACACACCAAAAAAAAACAAAAAACACTTTGACAAAAGGGCACTTTGGGCATCAAGGGGCAAAGGGGCAGGTGCTCCAGCACCCTCATGTCTGTCCAAAGAAGACATGGAAAAATTTGTTCATGCATTCATTTTCAGTAGGTCGGACTATTGCAATGGAGTCTTTACTGGCCTCAACAAAAAATCAATTAGGCATCTACAGCTGATTCAAATGCTGCTGCACGAGTCCTTACAAACACCAGAAAAATGGACCATATCACACCAGTCCTCAGATCACTACATTGGCTTCCTGTGAGTCAAAGAATAGACTTTAAAATCTTACTGTTGGTCTACAAAGCATTAAATGGTCTAGGACCAAAATATATTCTAGATTTATTAACTCCATATGAAGTATCCAGACCTCTCAGGTCATCAGGGACAGGTCTATTGTGTGTTCCCAGAATGAGAACCAAACAAAGTGAAGCAGCTTTCAGTTATTATGCTCCTCACCTGTGGAACATTCTCCCTGCACACCTGAGGTCTGCACCAACTGTCAGCTCGTTTAAAACACCAGTTTGGAACATTCCACATGTAAACAGGATGATTGGTAACGGGTGATAGTATCATGATTGGGTATGAAAGGAGCATCCTGGAAAGACTTCAGTCATTCACAAGCAAGGATGGAGAGAGGTTCACCACTTTGTGAACACATGAATCCATAAATGATATTAAAACATAGACTCAGAAACACTTTCAAAACTGTTGTCAGTAAACACAGTTTGTTTGAAAATTATTTTGTTCTGTTTTTATTTACTTTGTACTAGGGATGGGAATTGATAAGAATTTAACCTTTCTGATTCCATTATCGATTTTGCTTATCGATCCGATTCCTTATCGATTCTCTTATCAATTCTCATTTGGTGAGGAAATAAAAGAGTACAAATGGGTTTGTTTGTGTTAACTGTCTTTTATATTTTCATCTCTGCACAGAAAATATAACATATAGAGTATGCAAAAATGAAGCAGAACTACACTGGTTATAATAACAACATGCAACTCTGACAGAACTCAAATTTCTCACTTTCATTTGAACAGATATGCCAGATAAAATGCAACGAATTAACCTACTGTAATTCAGGGGCATCTACAGTGTCAAAAAAGTGCAAACCTTTCACCACAAATCTAGTGATCACTCTGTGACATTCCTTTATCCTCGTCTCGGTCATTTTACTCTTCCCTGCCTCAGTGAAAGGAGTGGATAGAGGTGCGCGAGGCCTGCCGGTGCCCGCTGCAGCCTCTGAGCCAGCCTGACTCTGGCAGTCATCATCATCTAAATTTGATGGAAGGATATGGAGATGATTCATGTGGCGAAAGCAGTTTACAGTGAAATGGCGCTAACCTTAACACAACAGACACGGCTTGTAAGAGTTCAACATTACCTTCGGCACTAATAACAGATGACGCCCTGGTGTTTGCTCTGCCGCTAGATTCACAAGCGTCGCTACGTAGCGGATCAAACACACATTCCTGCAAATGAATTGCATGCTGTGTGGACAAATGTTTTAGCATGTTGGAGGTATTTCTCCCCTTTGAAGAAATGGAAACTTTTCGCGTGAAATATAGCCATACTTTGGAGCGTTTCTGCCTCAACGCCATATCGGCTGTGTTCTAGACCAAAACAAAGCAGCGTGCGTGACGTTATGGCGCATGTGAAAGACAGGCGGAACTGATAAGCAGAATCGTTAACCAGGCAGGCAAACGATTCCAAGGAATTGAGCTACTGGGAGCCGGTTCTCAAAAAGAACCGGTTCTCGATTCCCACCCCTACTTTGTACACACATGTCCCAATGTTTTTGAATCTGGCTGCAGAAAACTACGCCACAGCATAAAACAATACATGTTTTAGTAAATGGGACATAACAAGTTGCCAAGTCTTGTTATATATAGGACTTTTGGCCTCTGCTTCTTAAGTCGCATGTTGTGGGTTGCAGTTTATTGGGCTTGTTCTAAAAATATGGCTGCTTGTGAAGAAAATCTGAGATATATGCACACCATGCAGACCGAATACAATGACCGAATACAAAACACAAGAGTGAATGAGTGAAGTCAATAAAGTTTTATTGCTTTGTTGTGGTTACTGCCGAGTTAAGAGGTAGTTTTCATAGGTTTTTAGTTTTATGTTTAGAATCCAAAATTTGATTAATTTTGATATTGCTCTCAGAAATATGTACGCTTTGTAACTAAGCTGTTTGGTGGGTTGTTCTAAATCAAGTTTAAACACGTTTCATTTTAGAATGAAGGTGTTATCTGAGCTGTTGTTAATGGTGCGTTTAATTCCATCCATCCATTATCTATACCGCCTATCCCTTTCGGGGTTGCGGGGGGCTGGAGCCTATCCCAGCTACAATGGGCGGGGTACACCCTGAACCAGTCGCCAGCCGATTGCAGGGCCACATGCAAGGACAAACAACCATTCACACTCACACTCACACCTACGGACAATTTAGAGTCATCAATTAACCTAATGAGCATGTTTTTGGTCTGTGGGAGGAAGCCGGAGTACCCGGAGAGAACCCACGCATGCACGGGAAGAACATGCAAACTTCACACAGAAAGGCCCCGCCTGACCCGGGGATCGAACCGGCAACCGTCTTGCTGTGAGGCACGCGCACTACCTGCTGCGCCACCGTGCAGCCTGCGTTTAATTCATACCATATAATATTGAGTAATGAAGTTAATGGAGCACGTGATTCTCCTTAGTTTACCTTCTTAAATTTAGCATTCTGATTGGCTTTTTGGCTATACAGACTAGATGTAATAAGATTACATCAGGCTTTGTAAGTAATCCAACCATCACTCATTTACTGAGCCTGTTTACACGATGGCTGTAACAGGCCATGTTAATGTAGGACTTCTTTTGGTCAAAGTTTCAGTTTGTCCAATACTTTGGGTTATGACTGAGTGCCTACACAAATAATAATGACATTTTTATCAGCCTCTGTTGTATTTTGTGCTTTGTCCCAGACAATTGTTGTCCTTACCTTGGGGTGAAATACAATGAGAGTATCTTAAATTAAAGCATTTTATTAGAATATCCTATGAAAGCTTTAATCCAGTATGTTAAAGATATGCTTCTGGAATCTTGTGCTTTTTTACAGTCCTCCCTCTTGCTGCTGGCTAAGAATGATTGATAGATGTCTAAATTTGAAACATTTCTTTTTAACAAACAATAAAAGCCTGACTAGACACTTTGTATGATCCATATACTTCCTAAATGATGACAGATGTTGTGCTAATGTCCTGTGTGCTTTTCTCTTTATGTACATATATTTGTCATAATAATGGTTGAGTACAGGGACTACTTCAACAGAGCTTTGTGATTACATATTTCCACCCTATAGTATGTAGACTGCCAGCAACAATGAGTGACCCCAGGCTCAGGAGAGGTGTGACTTGTTAATGACTTGATGAAAATACTGCCTTAAGGTAAACAGTCTGATTACTGGCAGAAAGGCATTTCACTGAATGGGTTCATAAACAGTCGATCAACTTTCTTTGAGTACAGTTTTTGTGTTTTCCACAACACCTGTAATGTTTCTTTCTGTCTCTACTGTACCACATACTGTGTTGTACTTTCTTGTATAACATGAAATGCTCCTGAACAGGAAGTACAGATTTCTGCTAATGCCAATACCCCCCTGGCAAGCTCTGACGGTTCCTTGGGGTTGTAATGATTACACTGACTTCAGTGCTACTACCAGTGTCATAATGAATCATTTATAACTTCTGAGGGGGTTCAATCAATTGGGGAGTATGGTGTGGGAGAGGGGTTTGATGCATGGCCTGATTAAGACATGGCTTTGTGCTTACAGCACATATGTCCATACATGGACTTAATGGATTAGTCTCAACTGTATTTTTTGTGTCTGTGAACCACCATGGACTCAATGTTCTGTGGCTCAGGGCACCCGCCAGTCACTGTGCTCCCTGGATAACAGGGTAATGTGTTCTGCAGACCATGATTTGTAACAAATGCTTATCAGGCAGCAGTGCTACAGCATCATTACTGATTTAATCACCTTTTTATAACAGCCTAGAAATAGATAATACTGTGATCTTCCCTGAAATCCCCATCTTATTTTAACAGACAGATATCTGATGTAGATTCCTGAATCTAAAAATCAAGTAACAGTTTGGAATAAAGTGAAACACAAATACAATGAAGCGACAAAGCAAACATTAGGGTATTTGCCAGTGTCATTGACAGCAGAAACCCATGTGTCTCAATTTATGTGTCTTCATGATAGAATGACATGTTTTTCAAAATCACTTAACGTCAGAAAAGCCTGTCTGACAAGTAAATAACAGCTTTACATCAAGCCAGCATACTCACATCAGAGAATATGTCCTCTAGCTTCTCTTTTGGGATATAAATGTGAGAATTAGAAATTAGGATAACACTGTTTAGATTCATGTTGCACACATACATTGTTGGTGGTACACTACACTGTAAAAATGCAAATAGTAATAATTTCAGTTACACCTTAGAATATGATACACAAAAATGTGAGTAGTTACTGGGGAATGACTGAGGAATGAATGAGATATAACCTGATGATTAATGTAAGTAATTCCTGAATATGTGATTGAAGGACCATATTTTAGATAATGATAAGTTACTGGAGACCAGACCGGGAGATACTATATTAAGACACTTAGGTAGTGATCATAAATATCTCTGAATCAACCAGAGATATTATTTAAAAATGTTTTCACTGTTGGGGACTGGACACAGCCTGCTACAGTGTGTGTTGACTATGCCCTTTGTTGCTGTTATTGGTGTGTTATTGTGTCATATTTTTATTGGTAATATTCTTATGTGTTTTTATGGGAGGACTCCATTGAATAAGTAGCTTAACAACATGAAAATAAGAATGTCCTCTTTTCTATAGAAATGCTTACGTTTGCATGTAAACTAGTGGGTAAGGCATCTAGTGGAAATTTTCTCCCTGATTATTTTAGTTTTTGTTTAATGATTGCACAATATAATGGTTATAGAATAATTTAGTATGCTTCTCAGTAAACCTCGCTTTCACGCTGTCATTTTGTCTGCTGGGTTTGATCTATGAAAATGAAGGCAGACTGGTCATCAAGTCAGACTGGCACCATTTCTATCTGCTTTCATGTCTCCATTATAGATTAAAGGAATGAATGAAATCATGTTTTTCTTCTACTCCCCCCTCCACTCTGACACCAACCCCTGCTCTAGTTACTTGTTTGCACAAAGCAATACTCAATCTATTTTTGTTATAAACTGTGAGGGTTTCCCTTTACCTCTTCAATGAACACGCTTCTTTCTTCCCGGTGACCAGGCGATCTTCTGTAAATGTAATATGGAGTACACTTCTAAACTCTAGTTTCATGACTTCCTGTTAATTCACAGTGTTGCCGTCACGAATGCCTGGATCAGACTACACAGTTTTTCTGTCTTTCACTATGGTCACCATGTCAGATCTAATTAGTATCTTTAGTGCCTTTTCAAGAACCTAAAATAATAAAATTTTAACTGAAATAAACGTAGCAATGCCACAATTTAAAAATCTACCTTTACAAGCTTAAAGGGTGCTATAATCTTGTGTTCATAAGAGAAATATGAATAATCAGTTTTCAGCCAGAAGTTCCAGTCGTCCATAGTGATTTTTGAGCAGCTAAAAATGTTTTCCTCCACTGGGCTTCCTGCCCAACAACACCCCTTAGCATTTGTAAAAACTGCTTGGCTCTGAGTGGTTTATTGCCTAAGTGCTCTCTCTGATCAATCATGGAGGCAACGTTTTGATCACATTTGGTTAATTTTCAGTGAGCGCTCTGCCTGTTGAGATTGTTATGCTTAAACAAATCTGGGGCATTTTAAGAAGGTGGTGATTGCTGCAAATACTGTGGTCACTGCGTGTCCAATGTCATTTTATCAGACTGATGAAGTGCTGATTGATTTCTCTCTTGACTGATCACTGTTCTCTGGCTGTGGGCTGGGCAGCATGCCTTGAAAGGACTATTTTCCCAGGAGGGTTATTCACACACACACACACACACACACACACACACACACACACACACACACACACACACACACACAGTACACTACAGTACACACAAGAGTAACTGACTGTTAAGCTTTTAAAGTTCTTTTTTATGATACTGAATGTATGTAGATAAACTCTCTGAGTTGTTGTAGGTGGAGCTCTTTCCTTCTTGTGCTCAGCATGTTAGCTGTTGGTGCTAACAAACTGTCATCTTTTTTTCCAACAAACTGGAATTATATGGTATAAAAGGGAGGAAGTCTGGTTGGAACTGAGGTGCAACGAGCAAGCAGCAACCACATGGCTGCTGTGAGAAACCTGTCAGCCACGAAAACAGACTCCAAACATAGTCTTTAAATCTTAATATCTCCTCAGTGGACCAATTAAGAAAGTAAACACAACAAACTAAGAATTTTTGTAGGTTTCATCAGTGACTTCTTATTTTGTTTTGATGAGTTTTGGGTCATGACATAGCAAAACTGGCATTAGCAAGACACCAGTGACATTTTCAAACAGAGACAGTGGGAATATTTTAGCAGTTTCTAAATATTTTTTTTTTACTTACTACTTATTTTTTGGCCATTTTTGTGCCTTTATTGCATGTAGTATGGAGGTGACAACAAAGGTCCCCACTTCAATTTGAACTGAGGATGCTGCAGTCCAATGCTGTCTCGACCACAAAGGCACATGGGTGACCCTCAAAATGAGTTTTATGGAAATTATGTTTACTTACAAACGCATGCATTTTGTCACGTGTTTTGTGACTAAAGAAATTTCTCTGCAACAGTTTTTCAAGTCATGTATTCTTACATCTTATACTACATTAGGTCCTAGAGAGGTGTTGGATGGCAGGCATACAAAGAGCATCACAAGTACCAAATGTGGTAAGGCCTAGGCAACAAAAACACTTTGTTTTAAGGTTAGATTAGGACTAGTTAGATTAACGACTGTGGTTTCAGTTAAATGTTAAGCTTACAGTCACTGTTGACCTTACCATTATTTAACAGACAGTCTTTCCCAAAAATTATCCAAGTGCCTGAAGTGCCTACACCGGCTATGAAAATGTTAATTATGCTTTAGTTGCCATGAGCATGAAAACAAATGAAATACGTTGACAGTAAGCTGAGCAGGAGATGGAGTCACTCTTTTATAGTTTATCCTCATTAGGGCTGTGGTAATGACAGAGCAGACCTTTTAACAACTTTCTCCAAATCTCCGTGCTAAAAGGTCATCTGGGAGCTGCAATAGATCAAGTATTTTGTAATTATCTGGTATCTTTTTTTTTTTTTCATTATTATTGTGATTAAGAATTTACAGTGTTTCATGAATCAGAGCAATGATTTTCTTATTTTTTTGTCTTTTGGTTTTCTCTTACTTGAGAAATTAAATAATGAAATAATAAATGAATCAAATGATAAACTTTCTGAATGTTTTCTTATTTAAAAAGGTTAAATAGCGAAACATTTGTGAATGAGGCCCATTGATTGAAAGAAGTCTCAGAAGTTGGTAGGTTAGAATATCTAGAGAGAGGTTTGAAATAGAATAATTTAGGATTTTAAAATGAATCCAAGTCCTAAACCCAGAGTCAGTCATTAAGTAAGTCATTAAGATGAGAACAAGCAAAATGTCGTCACATTGGAGTGGATTTTCTTTCTCTTTCCGTTCCTCATCACATTTATTCTGGTTCATGTCCACATCCATAGAATATTTATTCATATTCTAACTTACTGACTTAAACAGTCACTTCTCTAACACCAGTTCACCTTTGTCTCCATATTTACAGGCCGAATTCCTCTCAATGGAACTGCGTTTCTAAGCAGGAAAACGGCATCTTCTCATGTGTGAACGGACCCATTCCAAATGTGCAGCTTTCCAATTATAGCATATCCCACTTAACTGATTCTTATTAATTCCTTCAAACTCATTATGGCATGCAAAATAGGGCTTTCCTATGAGATGAATACTAATGAAAGAAGAAACTTCTCAACAGTGCTGCTGTTGTCAGGGGTCTTTTTGTTTAGTTGTTTGCTTTAAGGTAGAACACACAGACAAAATAAATGCCTGTGGAAAAAGAGCATTTCTTAAGGTTTCGATAGCAAAATCACTGTAAGGGAGCATTGATCAGAATCTGTGATAATCACTGTTGACAGGAGGGACCTACAATACTTGTGCAGTAGTGTGTATGGATTACGTCTAGACTTGAAGAGGGTCTAACACTAGAGTGCTTGTAGTTGGAGTAAATAAAGCTCCCCCTGACTGACACTGAGCCACTAGTGCCAGGCCATAGGGCTAACCCAAACAAAACACTTCAATCTCTCACCATTGCTCTCCACTGCTCCCCAAGGGCTTCACTGATTGATTTGCCGGCCAATCAGAGTGCATTGATCTCAGAACCTGACCCCCCCTCCGCACCCCCAAATCCCCAGGCCTCCTCTCTGTCCATTCATCTGCTGACTGTCAGAAGTATACACTGAGGGGCTGTAGCTGTGGAGACATGCACTTTTAAACACACTTCCACAGCTTGCTGAAGAAATACACTCATTTAGTTACAGAATCCTTTCTGGATCCAGTTACTTTTGCTATGAAGGAGCTTGTCGTTCATATGAGCCCTGTCTCATAGATTCAGTTTCTGTACAACTAATTAGCAACAGTAAATATATTTTGAAGGAAATGTAATGTCGACTGAATTATGTTTTGTATTGATATAATGAGGACATTTTGTCAGTTAATGTGCCTGGCAAGTCACAAAAATGTTGACATTGAACATATGTTTACTGACAACATAACAACACCAAAACAAGAAATCTACTCGAGATAATGACAGTATTATTCAACTTTTTTATGGTTATGTTTAGACACTGAGAGCACTTGGTTAAGCTTAGGAAAGATAGTGGTCTTTTTTAAAAAAGAAAAAGTCAATAGTAATCTCAATCCGTCCCTAACCTTAACTAGAGTGCTTTTGTCGCCTAAACACGACCATGGTCACAAACCCTGGATTCTGGTGCCACAGTCCTTTACTTTGCACACCCCTCATTCAACCCAACCACTGCCCTGCAACTCCAGCACAGTACAAAAAAATCTAGTTTTTCATTCAC
Source organism: Chaetodon trifascialis (assembly GCF_039877785.1). Taxonomy (NCBI): domain Eukaryota; kingdom Metazoa; phylum Chordata; class Actinopteri; order Chaetodontiformes; family Chaetodontidae; genus Chaetodon; species Chaetodon trifascialis. The sequence continues at coordinate 3,960,057 of NC_092062.1, read as the reverse complement.
TCTTAATCATAATTCAGGCAGTGATTACGTTTGCCAGCATAACGTATTCATGAATGCAAATTAGTTATATAGAGATGCAATTTCAAGCAGAGCGGGTGGTTCATAGACAGTACCATGATATTAAAAGCTTGATTGGTTAAGTTCTTGAGCATATATGTTTTTTCCATTTTTATATTTCCTGCACAGAAAGTTTTTGGCAGTTGGAGAATTTTCATAGCTTGGGATGTACATAAAACTCTCAGTTTAATAGTCAGTACAAGGTTAACGACTAGATTAGAAAATAACAGCTTTTAGAACGAAAAGTCAGAGATAAAAATCAATATGCATAAAAACATCAGGAGAGAAGTCTAATACAACTCTCAAGTATTTTGGTAATGGTCAACTAATTGCAGAGAGAAATCTACGCTTCTTCAAGGCATAACCTCCTTAGAACTGTTACCATATTTAATTGCATTATAATAATTATTTATGATGTTTTTTTGTTTGTTTTTTTTCAAAAGTGAATCAGGTGGTTTCTGTGTGTCCATAAAATAATTGTGTCCTTAAATAATTAATTAAAAATCATGTATTTAATCATGTATTCAAAATGTTTCCATAAAAGTAATGCTCAGAATATCCCATTAATAAGGGTCCTACACACACTGACACTTATCTTGATACATTCATTTACATGCATGTCTTTGTTGTGTGTCGGGACACACTGTCAAGAAACACAAATTGGGAAAAAACTTCTGCAAACAGAAGTATAAGAAACTGTTCTGCAAATGTATAATATACGACTGACATGAATTCATCCAAGTGTTCAAGTTTACTCTGATAACAATTTGACTTTGTCAAGTTTAATGAAAATGCCACAAGCTTCTAATTACATGGAGAGAAAACCAAGCAAACACAGCCTGGGGTTCAAAAGGTTAAAACTTTGCTGTGTGTACTGGTAATGGCAACCTAAAGCTAAAAACTACTGCGATCGACTGGCGACCGGTCCAGGGTGTACCCTGCCTCTCGCCCATTGACGGCTGGGATAGGCTCCAGCCCCCCCCCCCACAACCCCGAAAGGGATACACGGTTTAGAGAATGGATGGATGGATGGATGAAGCTATAAACTAACAGAACCTGATTAAACATTTCACAGTTAAATCAGTTCATCCTGACTATTTGGGCACAGTCTGCTGTAGGGAACAATGTTCATAGTCGACAATTCTGCAGTACACAGTTTACTCCCACAACCTTGACCAGACCATAGTTGCCATATGAAGAAGGACGTTTTTTTTTAAATGTTGGCAAGGGATGGGAACAAGAGTTATCGCTTATTATTATTGATACAGTGTTGATTCATTGTGTGCCAATAAGTGCAATGATGAAGCCGTTATTGATGTGCAAAGTCTCATGTGTTACAGCATCCACAAATGCGTTACCACGGTAACACATGACTAAGGAAGCCTAAAGATGACTTTTTTTCGGTAATGTGCAGGGAAAAAGGAAAATAGGAACGAATTAATGCAGTGACAGTGTGTTGGTGTGTGGAAGCTTAGGAATTACTGGAGTCCATCTTTTGACAGAGCTTGTAATGTGTTGAATGCGAGTAAAGAGTAATGTAACTAATTACTTGTGGTGATGATTAACTAGTAAAATAACGTAATTACTAAGTAACAAGTTATTCCATATATTTAGAAACTTTCTTGGCACTGCTCCCTTATTTATATGTGTACTTGATGTGTCTTGCTCTTATTATTAATCATGTAGCAACTTTAATAAAAGCTTTTTAACCTTTAATGCTTAAATGAAGCATTATGCCTTGATTTTTGGGGGGAATCCACTTTCTTTGATGACAGCAATAAGAGGGTGTAGTTATTGGAGTTTTCCTTTCCTTTTCTGTCAAACTGATCATAAAACGTTTTAAGGTGGAAGCCAATTTTCTTCTGACAAAGCCAGTTTACTCAGATTGAGACCCCTCTATTGACCCTATTTATTAGGGTAACAGAAGGCTCTCTGTAATCATCATCTTTTCAAATTGTGATAACCAACTCTGATAAATCACGAATAACAGTTGTGTCTCTTTTTCTTTGACAGGGGGGATATTTGAGTCCATTGAAAGTGGCCCATCAGGTGCTGAAGAACTAGCCTTTAAATTTGCTTTAAACACAATCAACAGGAACAGAACCCTACTGCCAAACACCACACTCACCTACGATATCCAAAGGATAAACATCTATGACAGCTTTGAAGCCTCAAGGAAAGGTATTTATGCGTTAATCTTTGGAAAATCTGTCTCCGGTGTTGGCATGCTTTTGGTTGCTCTTTCTTAACATATGTATATATATTTGTGTGAGTAAATGTGTTTATGTGCACATATGCTATGGCATAACTGCTTTGCATTGTAAATGCATTCCCAAGCTGCAGTGGCTTAAATTGTGACAATTATAATCATGGCTGAGTACTTCAATTGTAAACAGAGAGAATTGATTGGTTCCAGGTAATGACTCAGCAGCAGTAATTCAAAGATCTGTTTGGCCCCCAGAGACAGCCAATAAAGTGCTATAATCTATCAGTTTTGTGTGTGCATCAGGCTGACATTTCAAGTCTCTTATCAATTACGGGCCATTATATCCTGTCTCAGTGATTTAGCCAACTCCCTTATATCATATAAGGTGATTAGAGTGCACAGTCCAGTTAATACAAAGAGTTGTACAGTTGTACAAGTACAGATGTAATGTACGAGATGACTAATTCAGCCCCCCCAAATAAAGCATTAGTGTGGAGGTTGGCCACTGATGCTGGCTCGTCTGGCTTCAGTCTGCGTTCCAGTTCATCCCAACACACACACACACACACACACACACACACACACACACACACACACACACACACACACACACACACACACACACACACACCACTATATATATATATAGTGTGTGTGTGTGTGTGTGTGTGTGTGTGTGTGTATATATATATATTAGTGCTGTCAATCGATTAAAATATTTAATTGTGATTAAACATGAATGTCATAGTTAACTTAATTGCACATTTTTTATCTATTCTAAATGTCCCTTGAATTATCATTTTAATACTCTGAACAACATGTAGTGTTATATTTCACACTAATATTCTCACTTTGAGCAGTCAAATGAATGAATCAAATCTGACACAATTTAACACTGTCAATAAACAGATGGCAAAAAAATAAATATTTGGTCACAAAAAAGCCCCTTCAACAGCCCTTTCTAAGGGATCAAAACAGGGTGATACAAGATAAAGTTACAAAGTACACATCATTGTAAACTAGGACTCAGGCTATAGTGCAGTTAAACCATGGCTTAAACTTTCCTTTCTTAAGTTTCCTTTGAACATACAAGCATCCATGTGTCTCTGTCAAAAGTCATCCATTGTCACCTGGTTTTGACACGGAGGCGGCGGAGAATTCACATTCGCCATGTGTTTGGCCATGAAGTGGTATTTCAGACTGGATGTGCTACGTTGATAATTTAGTTCACACCAACAATACACACAGATAACTTTGGTCTTGTCAGTCAACCCATCTACTCCTTTACAGCTAGCGAGCTGGCAAGACCAAACACGTGCGTGGGGCGCGCCTATTGTTTTGTTTCCGGTTTACAACTGAATCCTGTAGTTTTTGTAACGTTACTAGCAGTGGCCACAGCTTATAAAAAAACTACAAGTTCACTAGGTCACAAAGAGCGTTAATCTCACGATAAAAAAAATGACGCTGTTAAAATTGATTTGCGTTAACGCGTTAATAACGCAATATTTTTGACAGCACTAATATATATATATGTAGACTGTGTCCAACAAGGCTTTCCTGTTGAGAGGATAAGGCTAGTGTTATTCTATAGTTTTGTGATTGTCAACAAATCCCATGACAAAGCAAATGTGAAAGATTTCCTCACCCCATCAGCCCTCACCCCACCGGTTTCTGCTGATGATACAATCTTTAAAAATGGCTCAAAAATGTAGAGTTTCATTTTTAAAATGTGGCTCCATAATTTCCTAAAACAGGAAATACAGTTATACAGTTAGCTCTTTAGTTTCTAGCAAACTTTTCTCAAATATGGGGAAATAGTCCCTCCACTTTGTATAGGTTTTGCCCTTTAATAGGTATTGCTATTAGGTTCATCCCTGCGAGTATGCACAGTCATGACAATTTTCTTGTCTGCCACTGTACACTGTACAGTTGCCTCAGGTCCTCATATACAGTATGTAACACCACTGACACCTTAGTTCTGCTCCCAAATTTTCTTCAGCATGAAGAAGTCAAGTAAAGAACAGAGGTGAAGATTAGCAGATTCAGCAGTAGGGTCCTTCTTGAGGATGAGACAGACAAGACAGACTCACAAGCTAATCTCCAGTGGTGAGCTCCCAAACATCCTGGAAAGGGAACCAGATGGATAGCATGAAGGGTCAGATCTGCACCTTTTCCAACCCCCGCCATTGTCAGGAGTTGCAGCAGCTTCCTCCGTCTCCGTGTCAGTCTGCCGGCTGCCAAGGACTTTTCCAGGACTTGCTGAGGATCATGAGGAAGGTGGCCTCATGACGCCAGAGGAACAACCTGCTCCTGACCTCTTAGGCAGGGACGTTTACAACCAGGAGCTGCTGGCCGAACAGTCCCTGCTGTGACCCCTCTTCTAGCCTTGAAAACTGAAAACGGCAGTTTCCAGGCATGAGCCTTTTACCAGAGTAGCGCCGAGATGCTCACTCCTGCGGCAAATGCTACATATTCCACACCAGTTGCCGCAACTGACTTTGCATTTCATGAGTAATAAATCCTTGCGTAAAATGCGTATTGCTCACCAAAAAGAATTATCACCAACCTCCCACCTATCAGGGTGAGTTAGTTGTGATATCTCAGGACAAATGCTGATACTGTCAGGCGTTTCCTGCACCATGGCCAGCACCAGCCCTATCAAGACGGTGCCCTACACAATGAGGAACAAAAAATTGTTTCACACAGCAGTGGAGAGGGCTATGAGCTGGCTGCAAATTATGTCAACTAATGCTCACTGATGTGCGTGTACCTGCTTACACAGCACTGGAAAAGATCTAGTCATCCTGGACAGAGATAACAGCCCTGACAGCAGAGCTGGTGGAACTTCTGGAACAATCTCTTGGGTCCCTCCAGGGATTCCCGTTATTTTCTCACCAAAGAAAACTGGTAGGATGAGGCTGATTCTGGACCTGTCTCTATCCAACTAATACATTATTAAGCCTGTCTACATACTGAAAATCAGAGATGTGCTGGAATGTGTGCATCTCAGACATTGGTTCACTTCCAACCTGAGAGATCGCTGTCATTCCCTGATTCAAAGAATTCCCGCAATTCTCCAAGGAGTACAATACCAGTACAACTGACTACCATTTGGCCATACTCTGGCTCCCTCCAATTTTTCATAGTTAATTGAAATGGTGCTGGAGCCATTACACAGAAAGGGATCAAGGTTTTGTTTTACTAAGACAACCTAATCCTTATGGCTCCCTCCAAGGAGAAAGCTGGATCCCACACAGTGGAAGTCAAAAAGAGCTTTGTGCTTCCCATTCAGTCGTTAATTTACCTGGATGTGCACATGAACTCCGCTATCATGAGAGCAAAGCTTGCCTGGTATGGATCTACTTAATTCTGCTGTCATGCATTGTGCCACAGAGAGACTGATGACACTGTCACTGATGCGTCTGGTGGGTATAATGTCAGCAAGCCATGTGGTTGTAGCCCTAGGGCACCTCCACTTGAGAAAAATCCAGAGGTGGTCTGACCGTCTATGCCTCGACTCAGTTTGGCACAAGAGGAGAATGTTGACCACCCCTGTCCCCCTGTAGTCAAACCTGACATACTGGAAAACCGATTATGTTCTGTTGATGGTGATGCATATTGGTATATATGGATTCATGAGGGTAGGGATGCATGCACCAAGGAAAAGCCCACATGGAATATTCATTTTCATTAGTCATGTAAACTGCTCGGTAGGAATATTGTCTCTTTTAGAGTAGTCTGAAAAGTCAGAAATATTTTGTGCACATAAACCTTGTCAGACTTCCTCATATGAGGTAAGAACCATCTTATCTTAACAATCTTAACCAATCAACAGAACAAGTGAGTTGTCTGTGACCGTAACGTAGGGTTGGGTGATAAAACGATAGCGATATGTCTCGCGATAGACACGTCATCAATATCAATAAAAAATGCGTTTGATAAAACATTAGATAATTTTTTTTCTTCGTCGGAAAAAACCTGAAGTTGCGAAGCGAGGTTGGTTGCATGAACAAAGGCACTCACTCTCAGGTAACCGAGCAACGTAGGGAGTAATCGCTGATCAGTGGGAGTGACACGCTAACACGTCAATCATGTAACATTATCAAGTTCGGTTGCACCATTTTGTTGTCTCGTGTTTGAAGCTTTGCGAGGACTGAGATGAAAAACAGAAAGTGAGCGCTGCAGTGAGTGAAGAAATTGTCGCTAAAACAGGGAAAGTCAGTTCGCCAGTATGGCATTTTTTTGGATTTCATAAGTCGGACCGTAGTCAGGCCACTTATGCAAGACTGTCGTCCCCACCAAGACCGGTAATACCACAAACTTATTTAACCACCTTAGCCGCGCTCACTCTTTGGAGCGCAGCCTTATTCGCCAACGTCCGCCAACCGCAGCACCACCACACAAGCAGCTGACCACCATGCAGAGGTATCTGCTTCAGTGCCTGATGACAAATCATCTAAAAGGCACGAAGACGTAAAGGAGGCAGCGGCATATCATATAGCTAAAGACATGCTTCACTGAGCACTGTGGAGAAGCCCGGTTATAAACATCTCTTACACTTACTTTTTTTTTTCTTAAACACACTTCCAATAAAAATATAATTGAATAGTTCAGAGTAAGAAGAGTGACTAAAGTTGTTCATATGTCTAGGCTGGTTTTATAGTTCAGTCAGTGTTACTGTACTGTCTATCATGTTTGTTTGTTTGTATGTATGTTACAGATGTCAAGTCTACCTCAGTTTGTGCTATGTTTACAAAACACTGCACATATCTGAAAACATTTTATTCACCAGAAGGTGAATCAGCTTGTGAACTTCCTGCACTAAAGCTGCAGAAAACAAGTTCTCAGGTTTCTCTCTGTTTACATTTTTACACTTTTTTTTTTTTTTTAATATTTATTATTTGAGTGTTTTCCATGGTTGTGTTGACATTTCCTTTCCTTTCTGCCTTGATAGCTGAGGGGATTATAATCAGAGGAAGGTTACATTTAAAATAAAAATGTTTAAATTGAATGTATTTTTCTCCCAGTCCTTATTTTAAATAGGTCATAAAAAATATCAATAATTATGGATATCGACCAATATAAAACACTTATATCGCAATAGAGTTTTCAGCCATATCGCCCAGCCCTACCGTAAACGGTGGTCTAGTGAGTATTTTTGGCAGATGGACAGTGTTAACATCAAAACAAACTACAGTGTATGTGTTCATGGTAATGATGGAATCTGTGTGAATATCATCATATTAATAAAGATAAAGTATAAACATATAGATAAAGATTTAAATAAACTAAGCAATCAATTAACACAGTATCCTTAATGCTAAATTGTTGCATGCTGACGTAAGTCACAGAAACCATGTTTACATAAGCTATTTTCTCCTATAGTTTCTGAGCTCTGTAAGAAGTGAATGGTCATTTGTGATGATCATGAATAGGAGCGAGCTCACTCTTCAAATATTTCCCCTCTCTAGCTTGTGACCAGCTTTCTCTGGGAGTGGCAGCCATCTTTGGTCCCTCTCACAGTTCCTCTGCCAATGCGGTCCAGTCCATTTGCAACGCTCTGGGGGTGCCACACATCCAGACCAAGTGGAAGCACCAAGTATCGGACAACAGAGATGTCTTCTATGTTAGCCTCTATCCAGACTTCTCTTCCCTGAGCCGGGCCATCCTGGACCTGGTCCATTTTTTCAAGTGGAAGACAGTCACTGTCGTTTATGATGACAGCACTGGTAAGACCTGCTTCTAGAGTTTTGCTCCTCCTTTTATTTAACTCCAGCTGTCCACTCTTAACTTATTTTAGATGTATAATATGTATTCCTGAACCATTTTTATTTTGCATACATTGGGGTGTTTTGCATACATTATATTTATTGTTTTGCTAACTTGAGTTTACACACACTTACTTATATCCTACATTTTCACATGTATTTATTGATTTATTTACTGTTTGATCTTTTTGTTAAATACTATTCCTACATTCTGTTGTAACAACAATAATATCTTGAGAAAACAAAGCAAATGGAGAAAATACTTTCACCAATTTTAAACAAAACACAAGGACAAAAATAATCTATGCTGTATTGCAACAAGAATAAGTCCTCATGCATCACTAAAAAGTTTAAGCGTATACCCAGAAGATCTCTTGTTTACCAGTTTCATAAGGGTAAGTTTTGTGCCCACACCCCTTGAGGCAACTTGTATAAGGAGCAACTATAAATGGTGGACCTGATGAAGGTCAAGTTGCCAAACCATTGTTCACGTGTGGCCTGTAGAGATTCAAGGTCAGTAGTAAGAGAACCTCATTGAAAGTCACATTAATTCATAATTAATAAAAGCTTAAACTGTAAATCACAACAAATGTTTTCTCATGACACTTTTGACACAGAGCAGGTCTAGACCATACCATTAAATGAGACGCAACAATTCCCCCATGAGCAAGCAGTTTGAGCAAGCACTTGGTGATGGCAACGAGGAAAAGCTTTCTTTTAACAGGCAGAAACCTCAAGCAGAACCAGAGACTGGGTCAGTGACCCTCTGCCTTGACCAGCTGGGTTTAGAGAGGTAGAAACAGAGAGCGAGCGAGACAGTAAGAGAAAGACATGCATAACAATGACAGTAATAATAAGAATAGCTATAATAGAAATATGATTCATAAGAGAAGAGTATATGAAATAATATGTTTATAGTATGTGTATGATAGTATGTATATGTTGATATATTAATGTATATGTACATAGTAACAATAATATGTATATAGTAACAATAATAGAAATTTGAGTAATAAAACACCAGGAGCAGTCAAACAGGGCCACAGCAGTTTGTGCAGCCAATTAGCCATAACCTTTGAGGCAAGGAAGCACATTAATGGGCATGAATGCATACAGATAGAGAGGGAGAGCCAAGTCTTAAATGTGGAAAGAGCATCTGCCCCACAGACAGAGACTGGAAGATGGTTCCAAAGGAGAGAAGTTTGATCGCTGAAGGTTCAAGCTCCCATTCTACTTTTGGAGACTTTAAGAACTACAAGTAAGCCTGCAATCTGGGAGAGCACTGTTCTAGTGGGGTTACAGAATACTGTGATATCTTTCAGATATGATGGTGCCTGACCATTTAGGGATTTGTAAGGAAGGAATAAGACTTTAATTCAGTTCTAGATTTTAAAGGGGGCCAATGCAGAGACGCAAATTTGTAGAAATGTTATCTTTTTCCTAGTTTTTGTCAGAACACTTGCAGAGAGACTTTTAACAATGTATTTGGTCAGCCTATTAGTAAGGAATTCCAATAATGCAGCCTGAAAATAACAAGTGTGTGATGACCGAAGTAATGATTTGGACTCAGATGCAGACTCAAGTGTGGAGTGACCGGTAAAGGGTTTATTGAAACCAGAGTTCAGGCTGACTCGAGTTGATGGTATGGAGGTGGATGGTAGAGTGGTGAATGCGGCGTAGTGCACAGGAGTCTTTGTCTGTTGGGATGCCACGTGGTGATGCAGTGCAGGAGAGGACGCAGAAGGTGGTGTGGCTAGAGGCAGGTGGCCGAGCGGGGTCCAGCGGCGAGGAGGCAAGGTTGAATAAGCAGGGAGCAGGATGCCGGTAGCGGGAAGCGGAGGAACCTCTGCGGGGTGGAGAATGAAGAGAGTACTGATGAGCAAACACGAAATAACAAACTATCACACGAGTGTAGTATTCACTGAAAGTCTCGTAGAGGGCCGACTATACCACTGAGAGGCGGAAATAATCTGGCAACGAGCCCTCCGCTGAACGCCGGTTTTATCCCGTCCGGGAGAGAGATGGGAATCAGCTGCGAAGTGCCAGCTCCCCAATACTCCGCCCAACCTCAGCCGAAAAAGGACTACACACACCAAAGACCAGCCCCACACACTATAAAAGGAAACTAACAAAACATAAATATCGCACCAATCATAACAAAGTGCTTGGACTATTTTATTTTTTGTATTGTTTTGAGACAAGATGTGGCTGATTTTTGTAATGTTACATAGGTAAAAGAAGGCAGTCCTTCAAATTTGTTTTGTGTGATAGTTAAAGGACACTTCCTGATCAAAGAAAACTTTCAGATTCAATGCCATCCAGGGTTGCTACCTATATCATTAGATATTGAGTTTCTACAGTGTTGAGGGATAAGTACTGCAATTGCAGGTCACATAGGTCTTAGTAAACTAATTGGTTTCATCTGGCTTCATTGATAAACATAACTGGGTATAATGTGCGATTTTGTTTAAGAAAATGTATGAAATGTTTCCTGATATTGCATAAAGAAAGCATATATAATCGGCCCAAACACAGAACCTTGTGGAACTCCATGAATAACTTTGGTGTGCACAGAGGAATCATTAAAAACACGTACAACTGGAATCAAACTGATTACAAGGATTTAAACCAGCTTATTTCAGTTCCTGTAATGTCAATTAAGGGTTCCAGTCTCTGTAATAGGATGTGATTGTCAGTGGTGTCAAATGCAACACTAACATCTAACAAGACAAGGACAGAAATGAGTCCTTTGCCTGATGTAATTAGACCCGTGCTGTCTCTTTACTATGATACACTCAAAATCCTGACTGAAAATCCTCAGATAAACTATTTGTATGTAGAAAGTCACACAAGTGATTGGTGACTGCTTTCTCAAGAATTTGAGAAAGGGGATCAACAGAAGGCTTAACCCAAAGGTTTAATTACAGTTATGGCACTGTATCATAGCCTGTTGACAGACAGTTTGATCACATCTAGTTAAGAAGTGTCAATTAAGGTTAAAACTTATTTAAGCATCCTATTTGGGATGGGCTCTAAGAGACAGGTTGATGGTTTAGATGAAGGAATCATTGAAGTTAGTTGGTGAAGGTCAATGGGAGAAAAGCAGTCTATATATATATCAGGTTAAACAGCTGCTTCTAAGGTTCCAATGTAAAATGGGACCAGTTGAGGGAAGGAGTTGATGAGTTTTGTCTCTAATAATTAGAATTTTGTCATTAAAGAAGCTCATGAAGTTGTCATTAGTGAAAGCTACTGTATACAATGCATGGCAAGGCAACACATATCTCAATAGAGTTATGACTCTTTCAGCCTGGCTACAGTACAAAAAAGAAACGTGGGGCTGTTCTTATTTCCCTCTATTACCAATAAGTAACACAGCTCTGTCATTCCTGTACATCCATTAACATGAAATTGGTGAACATTGTATGTTTCTTCCATGTACTTGTGTCCTCGTAGAATTTTGTATTTTCTCAAGCTGAAAAATAGATTAAATAAAAATAAACATTTTATGTATAACCAAAAGTACTGTGGAAGAGCAGACTGTGGTTTTTGTGCAGGTACAGCTGAGCATTGTAATAATTTGTAGATGTTCCATAATTCATGGAAGTCAGAGAGTTTGTGAATCTGTAAAAGACATGCCTTCCTTGTTACGCAGGGAAGCAGCTTTTGTTCAGACCTTGCTATTATTGCAGTCCAGGTCACCAGGCGACAAATAAACCAGCAGGCTGAGTACATGTACCATATGCCAGGGGTCAGGGTATGCCAGCCTGAAGACAGGCTGCCAGGCTTCCCAGAGCTCCATCCAACAAACACAGTGGGACTAGTTTGCCCTCGATCATAGTAATGCAGTGTGTGTTCACTGTGTTTAGCATTCAGGCCAGCCAAACTCTGCTTTTTGGAGTCATATACTTATTGCATGTGCTAGATTATGAAGAAGTCAAATTATCAAAACAATCTGCAAATAACAATGCAAAATACTGTAGTTCATGAACTAATTAATTTTCTTGATGCAGGTTTTTTCTGAGTGTCATCATGGGTTGGAGACTAGTAGTATACAGCATGAACTGAGTCTAACAGAGGTCTCCAGTCCACCACAGGGCTAGGACACAGGCAGATTTTAATAACACAGTTTCGCTTTTGATACATGTATTTGCATTCTGGAACTGAATCCCTACATAGTTGTTTTCTTTTGTTACTAGCAGCATCGGCCTTTTCCCATGGAGTGAGTTCAGGAGCCTATTCATGAGTGTGGAGTTCAGTTTAATGTTGCATTTCTGACAGAGAAGCTGCTGAAGCTTCTCTGTTTGCTGCTCCTAGGGGTCCAGATATGTGTACTTTTAATGAGAACTGTGAGACCTGTATCGTTAAACCATACTTACTAAAATCACGTGTCACAATATCACCCAGATTTGGACATTTTTAGCACTTCTATTTTTTCATATTCCTTGAGTATTTCAATTTCATGTTACTTTCTCTATGTGCTGGAAATGGCCCTGCAAACCTACATGGGGGTTATCAGTTATTCTATTTGTTCAGACCTATGCTCAAAGTCGGGTAGAGCTATGCTGAAATTACAATTCACCAAACGTCTTGAACCAAAAAGAATGAGAGGTGTAATGTGGACTCAAGTGACACTGCCATGCCTTACTAAGACACTTGAACAGAACAAAGCTATTGTTATTGTTATAAACTGGCATACATCCAGCTATGGAAGCTGTGTAAAAATGTGAATTTGTAAAAATTACACTGTAACCCCAATTCTTAATTCCTAACCCTAATCTGAGATATATTTCATGAGCATAAAAACAATGGTGGTCTTTCAATTATTCAATATCTGGAGAAAGTGGCTGTGTGTGTTTGTATGTGTGTGTGTGTGTGTGTGTGTGTGTATGTGCATGTGTGTGCATGTGTGTGGTGGTACCAGTCTTTGCCCTGCAGGTCTTGTAGGCAGCTTTAGGGAGGAATTGATTGTTGCTGATCCCACCACCTCAGTTAATTAAGTTGTAAAGTGGACATAGCCGGTTCACTATGGGGTTAATAGTGGCTTGATTTTCTGTCTTGGTGATGGGAAATGAGATCCTGGCTTGACCTGCAAACAGCTTCACCTTCTTATTGTCACCGTTTACACAGGTGACCTGATAGTGAGGACAGATAGTGTTGATGGTGAAACTGAAATCAGATCTGATTGGGGTCCTTGAAGAGGTCCAGCCAGGATTCCATTTCATTTGAATCTTTTTTTTACTTGTGTCAGTATGAGAAGCTCATTGCTTGATGTACTGAGCAAAGTCGGTGCAGGAGAACATTTAATATTATCATATAATTCTCATGGGCTCTTCCCATGATGCCCCACTGGCTGTTCTAAACTGTGTCTGCTTTTCGTGAATGGGATATAAAAGGGGTAGGAAACAACCTCTCTCTTTGTGCTGCTTCTCCACCAAGTGGGTAGCAAACAAGCAAATCAATAACCATAATGGGACTCCTCTAACGGCTCAACTTTATAATGGCAAAACTGAGATGGCAGCAGCATGTGTTATAGCTCTCCCAACCAGCCATAACATCCATACACCTACCTGGAACATTGCTGCCACTACTACTACTGCTGCTGCTGCTGCAAAGTTTGATTAGGCCATAAGGGAGAACAGGCTACAATACAATAAAACACTGGCTCGGAAAGAACTGCTCCTTTCTGTTGCTGTTCGCAGTGTGGAGTCTATACATACCTCCATTCGTCACTAACCAAACAATATAGTCTTTGGTGATGACAACCATGGCTGCTGCTGCTGTGTTTCAGATTAGATAATGCTTCAATTTGCCATAAAAAAGTTGTTTGTTTTTTTTTAACAGAAAAACCGTAATCTACCTCTGACACAACATACAACAAAAGTATGTACTGTACATTACAGTAAAACTGCGTCGATTAGAAATGTATTGAACACATTGAAGACAAATTTTGAATTTTGACATTTTTTTTTATCATTACTGAATATTTGTTAGACTAAATGATTAATTGCTAGATCAAAAAAATTATTCAATAATGAAAATAAATTACATTTATTTATTTCTGACTTCCAAATAATTCATTCAAGGTATTTAAGAAAGAACTACAACATCTTATTCGTTATACATCATATTCATTATAGGGAAAGGGACAAAGTTTTGTTACTGTAGTATTTTTGGATTAAATTTGGACTAAATTACACTTATGAATAACTTAATTTCAATGACAAATGAAACAGGAGCATGCTAAAATGTTGCTGTTGCCTTAATCGTCGTGTGACTCTCCCCAAGGAATCATGAATGTACTCCATAAATTTCAACCTGCCTGTTCGATGTGAGATATCTGGACTGCAAAGCTGACATTTCGTTGTGAGAGCAGCACTAAAGGAAAGGACCTGAAATGGTCTCCAATAGAAATGATTCATCTTCTAGGTAGTATGATTGTCTTAACTAAGTTTAATGGTCATCTGCTCATTTCTTGTGTAAAATCCTTGGCCTGGTGGTCATGCTAGTAGAAAGTTCAGGTTTTAAAAAGGTCTTTAGGAACCATCACCTTCAGACCATGAATAGCCATAGCACAGGCCAGGAGCTGATGTTATTTTTCATTCATGATCAAAGAGCTGGATGAACAGAAACATTTGGCTCCACTGCTAGCAGTGCAAAAACATCTGGCTTAATATGAACCTAGTCAAACCCTTTTCTCTTAACAACCTGGTTTGTATGGCAGCATCATCCTGAGGCCATGCCTAAGGTGGATAAGGAAAAAGACAGAGATGCTGTATTAACCCCAGCAAATCAACTTTCCGTTCACTGTGACTCAGCTCACAATCATTTTTACTTTTTCAGCACTGTTTTACTTGTCTCTGTCAGCCTTGGGAACTTCTTGTGAAGTTCTGACAGCAAAATTGTGATTGTGATTGTATGTGAAATGCTGTTTTTGTGGCATGCTTTCCTCAATTAAATGATAACTTACGGAGTAACAAATCCATGTCCTGCTTTTTCTGGATGTGGTGGGGGCTATGGTGCTTGAGGAAAGGTCAGCTTGACAGCATGTTCACTACAAGTAATATGGATGACTGCATGGTGTAATTCCAAAGTGCTCATTTGAGAGAGGCATGGAAATGATTAACAGCCATGTCTGACAAGCTGAGTTGGTATTTAGAGGGCCCACCCTAATGTCTGATCTTTGTGAAACCCTGGTGGATGTTAATAGAAATTTAAAGGCCCATCCCAAGGACTAATGCAGGCAATTGTAAAAGTTGTAGTGGCAAAGGTAGTTGTTACAATAGTAATCTTACCAGTAATAGCAGTGACAGTTACTCTCTAATGAGCATACAACAAGATACTAGGAGTAGGGAAAACCAGGGGAAAACATGCCTAAAACTAATTCAGCCCATGGATAAGTATTCAGATTATCATTGATCAGACAACACCGCATGAAATTAGCTCAAGTCCACTTTTAATAATACAAATGCCAATGAGTACACATACATACAGCAGCACAACAACAATCTGAGCAGTCAACAGCACATTACCAGCAAGCACGCAGAAGTCAAAGATACCAATAACCACAAAGCAGTTAGGTGGACCCAAGAAATAGCCAATAAGAACCTGTGCTAAGCCAAAAATATGTGATGTCACTAACAATGAAGGAAAGCACAACAGCAGATACTTATCTTAAACCCAATCTTAAGGGGCCCCTGACAGAGTGGTCACAGACCAAATGGAAAGCTGGGTTTCATCACTCAAAGCAACAGCAAAGCAGGCAACTGGAACAACAGTCTGGCAAGTATGACATGACCCTGTTGTACTGATGAAAGTAATGCTGTGGAAATGGACATTATTGGGAATTTCTCAAGACAACATGTAAACACAAACATGTCATTAATTGGTCAGTAAGAAAAGTAGAGTGTACTAGAAATAATCAATGAAAATATTACCTTTGTTAAAATGAGAAACCCGTGAATGAATATGTTGCTGTTCTAAATGAATTAGTTCTCTGGGTGTGCTGTGCACATTATCCTGAATTCCTCAAGACAGTGGGTTAACATGCAGGCAGTGTGAAATAGATGTCTAATTACTAACTAGAAGTAATGCTTTTACATCATAAAGATAAATCAGCCGGAACGAGGCAGTTCTTGATAAAATATAATAACTTTTACTTTAAAAAAAAAGTCTGGCCTGGTTGCAGTTAAAGGCCCCTGTGACTATTTACAAATTTAGGATACTCTGTCTGCAGCATATAAAGCCAAAGCTACTATATATATTCTACCAGTGAGAGTCCTCTCAGTGTACTTCAGACTGAGTCCCAGGACCCCTCCAGTAATCTGTTTCAATTTGATGTGTGTGTGTCTCCACACTAGCAGCCCCAGTCCCATCATACGCTCGACTAGCACTCAATAGCTGTTTAGAGAAGGGCTCACTGACTCTTGACAGTTCACCATGCTAATCCCACTTTTGCTGTGGTGGAATGCTAATGGTAGCGTCACTGTTTTCCATGCTCTGATCCCATATTATTGTCTTATGTTTTGTTATTTTGAATGAGTGGAAAATTGGATGGTATTGTAAAATCAGCCTATTTTTCAGCTGTTTCTCATTAGAACTGTGTTTGGTCACGAACACAATCACTGAAAATTATACAAGCATTAAACAAAAGTGCATCAAGCAATGTAAAACTAAAAATTGAGCTATATTAGTGACCAGATAATTGCAAAAACATTTATTGGTTTCTGGTACACACACGCATGCCCCAGACGCAAACATGCAGGGCAACGCCACCAACCCCAGAGAGACTTCACTGGCAAAGCTCTGAAGTCTCACCCACTGGGCCTGAGACACACGCATTTCAACCCATTCACATGCTCACACGCCATGTCTTGTATATATCCATCTTCTATACCGCCTATCCCTTTCAGGGTTGTGGGACGCTGGAGCCTATCCCAGCTGTCAACGGGCGAGAGGCGGGGTACACCCTGGACCGGTCGCCAGTCAATCACAGGGCAACACTTAAGACAAACAACCATTCACACTCACACCTAGGGGCAATTTTAGAGTCACCAATTAACCTAATGAGCATGTTTTTGGTCTGTGGGAGGAAGCACACGCACTACCTGCTGTGCCACCGTGCTGCCCACAAAATCGAACCATTTTATACAATATACATTTTTTGAACTCACATACTTATTGCTTTAGCTTGCAAGATAAAGATATTTACATGCCGATGAAGCTAGCTTAGTGCTATCGTTACTGGGATTAGAAGTGGGCCAGTGCTAATTAGTTAGCACTAAACAGCATAATATGAAACATATTATGCCCCCCCCCCCCCCCCCCCCCCCCCCAATATGCACTGTCCTCATAATTTTTGACCAGAGCATTAATAATCAAGCCAGATTTGGGATGAGTTAACGTGATTAACGTTATTGTCTCAAATTTATAATTTCACTCGTAAATCGTGCAATAAGCAGGATGATTCATCATGTCCGGGTTTATTTCTCCATATCAACCTTCTCCCTCTTTCTGTGTTAACTTTACACAAAGTTACTGGTTTACGTTAATTCATCCCAAATCTGGCTTGATGGTTAATGCTCTGGTCGAAAATTATGAATGATAGCACCCAGTAATGATAGCACTAAGCTAGCTTCATCGGCATGTAAATATCTTTAGCTTGCAAGCTGAAGCAATAAGTATGTGAGAAATGTATATTGTATAAAATTATTCAATTCAATGAAATCAATATTAGCTATACGTGTTATTATTGACATTACCTGTGAAGTCTCTCTGGGGATGGTGGCGTTGCCCTGCATGTTTGCGTCTGGGGCATGCGCATGCGCAGTTGGAGGAATCGGCGATCGATTACTTTCCCCTGCGACTTGACTGTGACCTCAGTGACGTCATTTCAGCACTTTTCAAGTCGTACCCGTAAACTTGAATTCGTATTCACAGTGAGGACTTCGTAGTCGTAGAAAAATGAGTTGTATTCTCAAGACTTTGCACTCACAGCTTTTAGACTCATACTCATATAAACAATCGTAACCTGAACCCAATTTCACAGACTCACATATATGACAGCAGAATTTTGTGTAAAACAACTTTTATGACACACAAATTGTTAACTTTACAAATACAAAAACTTTAATTATGGCCACGTCTTTTTGACAGCGATCTTACACCATAGAAGCAAACTAATTACAGAAGAGGTCCAACAGAAACACCACACATTATATGTAGGCAGTCAAATCCAAACTGGAATTGTATGCTGTATACAGATGCATGGAAGGACAGATGGACAGTGATTTGATGAATTTGCACAAGCTTTGAAATTTGCAGTTACTTGATAAATGGAATTAATGACTTGAGTAACAACGGCAATTTGATCAAAAATAAAGCATTTTTAAGTTATGCTATCATGTCACTGCTTTCTATCACTGAATGTTTGCTATTGAACAAGCTCCCATTCATCATTTAACGTGAACCTGAATTTTGCAGTTGAAACTTGAAAAAAAAGGTATTGTTGTGAAATACTTTTGTTTTGTGAAATACCATGTGAACTTAAAAATATAGATACATTGCCATACATTCAAGTACATCTTAAGTGAATGTCTGTAGAACTACACTAGTAAATCCTCAGTTGACAAAGACATTTTGTCTGTTATTGCCATTGTAGGTTTTGTGAGGCCAGCTGCAGTATCACAAAGAACTCGTACTGTCCCCTGTTGTCAGCAGAGAAAAATGTATCTCAAATCTTAAGTCTTTCATTTGAACTGAGGATTACATATTTTTCTGTGGGTTGAGAAAAAATCTGAGCACTCAGGTTCATGAAGCCCTGTTAATCCTGTTGTATAATATGAGTTTTTTTCTTCAAAGGCTGATTCCCCCCGAGATGGAGAATATTGCTCTTATATCTGTCTTCATTTTGCCTTCAAGCTGCATTTTGGTGTTGATGTTGACCGTGCACTAATGAAAACAGCATCTGCATGGAGTGACAACAAGGTGTGAAGACAACACACATCATGCCAGATGCCAAGCTAAAGTCGATGAGTTAATGTGGGCTCTCTGAGCTTCAAGCACTCATGTAGATATCTAGGCCAGAATTTTATACAGTATGCAGGGGTGCTGTAGCATGAGGAATAGTAGCGCTAACTGTGCACCCTCCCCTTACTTCAAAAAAAGTAAAAGTAAAAAAATACATAAAATAATAAAGCAGTCTGGCAAAAAACAATCCATACTATCAATAAAATGGGAAAGCCATCGGTCCTTCGCTCATGAAGCTGACTTCTGGAGGCAAATTTGAAAAAAACAAAACAAAACAAAACAAACATCTACATCAGAACAAAAAGGTCAACCTACACCTCCTACAATGACATATACTCCATGATGTCACATCTCATCATGCCCTTCCCTCTCTTTACAAGGAGAAACGATTGACTTTAACAATTCAAATTCAAACTATTATTCAATATCATTCAAATTATTATTAGTAGTATGAAAACTGGTAAACATACATGCACAACTTCCTAAAACCTCCTAAAATATACTAATTATTTTTGTCACTTATTTATCTTTTCATACTTGTCATTAATCAGCATTAAATTAGAAAATTACTACATTTCTCATTCATATTCTAACTCACATCTTTATTATTCTTTTTTATGTAGTCACCCCTTCATACACTTGCCTTTTTTCTATTCATGTCATTATTTCTTAATTGCTTGCTTGTTTATTTCTCCCCTCCATAATACTCCACCACTACCATAATATTACTACGTTACATAAGCACTGCCAGGGCCATGCTCTGCTTTGTCCCTGGTGGGTGGAGAGCCATTCAGGGCACTCTGACATCTATCACTGGAGAAGGAAGGCTGCATCAACTTTACCTCAGTTCCTCATTTTTCCACATGCAAATAAATTGACTGTCAATCCCAAATAAACTGGCCCCCTCCTTAGGGTCTGTAATCAGTTTTATAAGGGATCAAGCCCACAATGGGCCAGTCCCAAAGCTGAACAAATCTGTCAAAATAAAAAAGACACAAATCTCCTTAAAAGATGACATTAGATAAAATAAAATAATGCAAAACATCATGAAAAACATGGTTACTGCAGCGGAAAACAAATGTTATATCAGTACTAACTAATGACACAATAACCTATGTTGATCAGTGAAAGAAATGTTTAATTTATTTTGTAGCAGAAGAAGAAGTCTTCTGTACCATGTGGCCAGATTAGATGTGTGAAGAGTATCTAGTTGGGAATGGACTCTTTTCAGCACAAATGATTTAGAGCTGGGAGAACTATGGTGTAGCTAATAACAAAGACAATCTTTGCTGTTGTGACTGGCCCACATTTACAGCCGGAGGTTTGTTTATAGCGAGGGACCAGCAGCATGCATGTTCTGCCTCCACATTCCTGAACAACTGTTAGAACCTTTGATCGCAGGCCTGTTTTAATCTTCCTCCAACATGTTCCACGCATTTAATTGAACATAAATAAGCCAGCCGATGTGGTGAGGGTCACATTAACCTTGACCCCAGGAGTCTGCAGCTCAGTGACTCATCAGCCATTACTCGTATCATGCAGCGCTGCAGATCGGCCGTCTGGGGGAATCAGTTTAATGTCTACACGGCCGATGATGATTGAACAGCCCAGTAAAAGGAACTCTTCTTCCTTGTCGCCTGCGATGCACTCGAAGAGAAGTTGGGAAGGGAACGCTTGAGGGGCCATTCCCTCAAAAGGATATTTATCATAGGCAGGCTGATGTGCTTTATGCTCAGGAGACTCCCAGACAGCCCCCTAATAAATGCTTAGCGAGGATGAAATATTCATGCAGAGTTAAATATGGATCCTAGAGCAGTCGCCTCGCATTAAACACTGTCAATACTGATCAGCACCGACACCCCTCTCTTCTCCCACTCCAGAATTCTTTCCCACTAGATTCCTTGTGGCCTGAACCTGTAGATTTTGGAAAGGTATGAAGGAGGATTCAGCCATGCATAATGTGAGGAGAGACATGTTAGGAGTGGAAGGGAGAGCTAGAGAGTTGCTCTGACATGTGTTTATGATGAGCGAATGCAGTAGTCAGATGTGTCTAGCTGCTTTTATCGATGTTAACTAACTAACCGTGAAACAGAGATTGCTGCTCCAGCGGTGGAAGCTGTTTTTCCTCCAAAGATGGCTCATGCAACATCAGGTGTTCAAATGAGATTGGACTCAAATAGAACAAAATGTGCAAACACAGACTCTTTTGCTCTCTCATACACATGTATGTATGCAAATTAAGTCAGGGGAAATTCAGCCCATCATTCTACTTCCCACCAAGTGGCAACCATGTTGGAGCACCTCTAGTCACTACTCTATAGGGATGTATATCTCCACCACTGAGGCTGATTCGATACGCATCTCGATACGCAGCCACCAATAGGATACATCAACGATACACTGAGGCCTCTGTCGATGCGATGCAATGCCATTCGCTCTTGTTCACGATACGATGCGATTCAAAAATGATTTGATAACGATATGACTTGCTTACAAAGAGAGTCGGTTCGATATGATGTGATCCGATATCAGATTTCTTATAGCACTGCTTTACTCCCTGTATCAATTTGAGAGATGCATGTAATATTTGGTTTGTTTTTACTGAGCAAACCAATAAATCCTATTTTTAAAAAAGACATAATTCAGTATGTATAGACACAGCATTAAATTTTATTTAAAATGAGCAATCCTTACTCCGAATTATGTTCTCTGTCACTACAATTTTACAAAACGTACAAAACTTCACAGCTTAACACTTTCAGAAAGCACAGTATTAACAACGTGCATAGTCAGGTTCGTTGTGCTACTGACGTAATTGATAGCTGCTCGCCATTGTTTGCAGATTGCGTGCGTTTTGTCCAGTTTACCTTCTCGCTTGAAAAACCCGAAATATTGCCACACGTTTGATTTGTGTGTCTTTTTCGGTGCACTGAACATCTCCTCGCTGCTAACGTCGTTCTCGTTTCCCTCCGTATTGTGAATAATGCTTGCGTCACTGAAGGAGGAGCGATGGTGCATTCATGTTGCCTCGGAAAACACGTCTAGGCAGGGAATAGTACTAGAACATGAAATAATCGATTTAACCATGGAATTTACCGATGCAGACAGGCTAGAAGAGATGCACCGTAAATTATAACCGATGTACCTTGAATCTACAGGTGCAGTCGCATCGCAAACGTTTGTATCAGATCACCGATATGAATCGGTGTATCTCGTCATCCCTACTACTCTACTCTTGGGCACATCTCTCTACTCTTCTTGGGCGCATCACAAATTTGTCAGACATGATGGCTACCCGAGTGAAATCATGGGAGTGACTAAACGGATCAGCATGGGTCCATCTGTCCATGTGTCCGTCCATCTGTCATGTACAGTAGATCAGATGCCACTGACTGGATTTTGTTCAAGATTTAGGGAAGAACCGTACCAGAGTTTTATTCAAAATTCTCTAAATTGCAGTCATTAAAGTCTAAACTGAATTCTGTTATTTTTTTTCCAAGACTGTAGTTATCAGATTAATTGAGTTGAGTTCACATCTCTGGTCCTTTGGAAGTGAGGGATGTGTTTATGGAGCACAAACGGATGACATAAATGAAGAATGTAAAGAAGGCAGCTGAGTGTGTCAGTTGATATGGCCAAGAGTCAAATAAGAACACGTTTTTCCAACAGGACTGTAGCGAACCATTAGTTGAAATTATTTGTTGAACTAAAATAATCATCATCAACAATGAAATAACAACCAGCATTCAGATCTTAATGTAGGGAGATCATAATTAGAGCAAAACATAACTGCCCATGTTTTTGTTCTTTTTCTTTTTTTCCACTGTGTTTTCACGTTTCTGTTTGTGCACAGATTTAAAAAATAGGATGTAGTGTAAATTAGTGAGCTAGTGAGAACATTTATTTGTAGTGGTTTTGGTGGGCATTGACAAATGATGTCACTCTGCTGATATGGTCGTCAGATGAGAAAAAACTTCTGCGTGTCATTCTGAAGAGTATGGACAAACAATGTATTGTATCATTAAAATTGGAGGACGTATTTGAGTGAGCAATACTTAAACTGTGCAACAAATGAAATCTTTCTGTTATACCACTAAAAAGCCATGCTTTGTGATAATATTTTTTTCCTTTTATGTGCACTGCTTGATATAAATTGAAACCAACTTAGCACTTAAAGTTCTATTCACACTTTTTATGATTCGCTTCATCAAATTAAATGAACTTATTCAATAGAACAACGAAAATTCTATAATGACAATTACAACTTAATTTATTTGTAAACACAAGGTGTAAAATATAATTAGGATGGGAAGCGGAGCAAACCACTCCAATGCGTATGAGGGGGTTTGCAATCTTTCAAAAATGAAAAAACAAATTATTTGGGGTGTTTCGGCCTATACATGGCACAAGTGCTTTCAATGCATATAATTATATTATTCAAAAGTATTATTATATCTCTAACGATATATTTTTGGCGGAAATTCTGTTTGGTTTTTGGTCTGAAACCCAAAGTCCATCTACTGATGGACACACAGCATCCGGTATTTTTGATTATTTATTTATTATTTTTATCCTGAAGGTCAAGTTGTAGCAGAATTTCACCACAAGGTGTGGGCTACAATTAAGCCAGCCTCAGCTAACGTTATTGCTAATTAGCAAGCACATTCCTGGCACTGAAATACAAGACAGAAAAACTGTTTACACAAGAGAAAAATATTTACTTACCATAACAAATCAGTGCCAAGAACAAGAATCACACTAATGCTGCTGCTGATGACGCCGTAGAGCTAACATCCAGCTGCACCTTCGCTTACGCAGATACCAACAACATTACAGAAATTAAAGTTTAGTCATGCAGGACTCATCTGAACACTTAGATGTCATGTCTTCATCCATCCATCCATTATCTATACCGCCTATCCCTTTCGGGGTTGCGGGGGGCTGGAGCCTATCCCAGTTACAATGGGCGAGAGGCGGGGTACACCCTGAACCGGTCGCCAGCCGATTGCAGGGCCACATGTAATGACAAACAAACATTCACACTCACACTCACACCTACGGACAATTTAGAGTCATCAATTAACCTAATGAGCATGTTTTTGGTCTGTGGGAGGAAGCCGGAGTACCCGGAGAGAACCCACGCATGCACGGGAAGAACATGCAAACTTCACACAGAAAGGCCCCGCCTGACCCGGGGATCGAACCGGCAACCTTCTTGCTGTGAGGCACGCGCACTACCTGCTGCGCCACCGTGCAGCCCGTCATGTCTTCATGTCCATTGTAAAATCTGACTCTCGGAAAGACAGAAAATAAGCGTTTCCCAAAATGTTGTTGTATTTCATTAACAGGCAGTTACAAAAATACAGGAAGACCTCTTCACACAATCTCCTTTCCCTTTTATTTTTCTAGTGCAAGTTGGTGCACTGGCGGATGCATACAGTCCATGTGGTTATAAATTCTGGCCATGGTGCAGTGTCCACACTGAGTGTGTGATGAAATTTATGTCATGCTGACCCTTTTTGACCCTTGTGGCTACACCAATATGGCAAAGTATAAATTTGCCTCAGTTTTGTCTTTAACACCAGCTGCCCAAGGTGATATTTCTACCTCATACCAACAGCATTTCCACTGTCCTGAGGTTTTTATTCTGTAACCAGTGTTCTTCCATGATGAAAACTTTTCCCACCACCTCAACTGGTTTTGCAGCTGAAATAATATCCAGTTTCTCACACTCTGATATTTAAATGCATCTCTCTTATCCAACTTCTTATGCTTTGTCATTACTACAACACATCAGACACTGTTTTTAGACTGCAGTTTTTACACATATAACATACAGATTAGACATATTTGTGCACAGTTGGTCATCCAGTAGCCCTGTTTACTGGTTTGTTTATATTATGCACAGTAATGTCTCTCTGACCAGCTGAGATGGTGTGAATCACAGCTAAGGCATCACTTCGATGGTTAAATGGAACATTTCCAGTGTTTCACAGGTCAACACTCTGGGGATATTATCATCAGTGTGCAACAGAGTCTTTGTTTTAATGAAAACCAGCGAATGGCTGCCGATGCTCCAGCAGACAGCAAGCTGGTTTCCCACAGTGCTGTGCACTCATCTGGAAGCAGGAAGTAAACAAATAATGCCACAGGCCAAACAGCTGGGGAAGGTGGCTTTAGGCAGAGACACAGAAGACTGCTGCACCAGTTTAGACCAATGTGTCTGTTTGTGCATGTAACTACCGATACTGGACTGGTATTTAAAATAGCATCGATTCCAGTCAGTGTGAATTGTGATGCTGTACTTGATTCAGTTCCTGTGATCACTGTTACTGCCTTCCAAAATGGAAATAATAGTTAGAAAACAGATATGCCTCTTTTTTTTGCCACTGCTGTGGTTGATGTTTGGTTAGGTTTTGGCACAAAAACTACTTGGTTAAGTATAGGAAATGATTGTGGTCACGGTTAAAAGAAACCAACGCTGACTAATAGAAACAGGATGTGGTCTCTCATGTCCAAGTCACACATACTGTTCATCTGACCATCAAACCAGGCCTCCCCCTATGAGGTTTTATAGTACCAAAACAACTACTTCCACCTTTGCTTCAGGGAGACAACAGTCATAATTCACATGGCTGCAACAAGACTGAAGTAAACATAGGTAAACAAAGGTTATATCAAAGCATTCAAATAACAGATTAGAGTTGTTGTTATTCAGTAGAAGAAAGTCTCAAATTGAGAAAGCAAACAGTTGTATAAAAAAATCCTCCAATTTGACACATGACACTACATTTAACAAACTAGATATAGAAAAAACATTCATCCATAAAATATACACACTGCATGTGAATATATCTAAAATAATCTAATTTTCAATGATTTCAAGCGCATTAAGCATAAACTTGAAGCTCTGCTGGTATCAGTAGCATTTACAAATTCTTCTGCTGAAACACAAAGATGATTGATCAGCTACTGAGAGGAAGAATACCTATTGAACATCACAATATTGAGCTTATATGTCAAAATTAAGATGTTTATGTTACAGTCACAGCCAATTTCCCCAGCAAGGTTGACTTCACAAATACCCTATACACAACAGTGAATGGCCTGTAGAGGAAGAAATGGATCAATAGTGGGTACAGAATCAATGTCATCTATGATGAATGATGAATGTCAGGTCATGTGAAGTATTGACCTGTGTCTTTTTCTGTTGTGTTTGTAAGAATATTTGTGTAGTTGGATCTGTTCTGCTGATACTGAGGTGGTGCAGGCTAAAAGACTGTTACCATGCATTGTGGATATTATCAGGACAAAAAAGGACAGAGAAAAAGATGGGGAAAGAGGACATAGAAGCACAATTTCATAAATATCTTGTGTTTAGAATTGAAAATAGGAGAGAGCTGAAGAGAAAATGTTTTCATTAGAAATGAACTGACAACAGAAATATATCCCCAGAGTTTTCTTATCCTCACTCTAATTATAACACCACTGCCAAATTAATCAGGAGTAGTTGTTACCTCAATTACTGTGGAAAGACACATATATTTGAAATATACTTTTAGGAAATTCATGGCTGTCATGGGAACAAGATTGCACCAGTTGAACCGGGCTAATTTTTCAAATAGCGATGGCTCTTGAGGCAAAAGAAAACATTATTTACTTCTTTGTTGTTTCCCCTGCAGGTCTGATTCGGTTGCAAGAACTTATAAAGGCGCCTTCCCGGTACAACATCCGGTTAAAGATCCGGCAACTGCCTGCAGAGACAAAGGATGCCAAGCCACTGTTAAAGGAAATGAAGAGGGGGAAGGAGTTTCACATCATCTTTGACTGTGGCCATGAAATGGCTGCTGGGATCCTGAAGCAGGTGTGTGTGTGTTTTTGTGTGTGTGAGTATGTATGTGTGTGAGTGTGTGTGTGAACCTGTATTACCCATGTTGTGGGGACATAAATCTGTTTACACAGTCACACTGTGGAGACTCCTTATGAGATCATAATGTAAATCCCCATAACATAAATCATTCAATTTTAGGGAGAAGACTTGGGTTAAGGGGGCGGCATGGTGCACAAGCAGGTAGTGCGTGTTCCTCACAGCAAGAAGGTTGCCGGTTCGATCCCCGTGTCAGGCGGGGCCTTTCTGTGTGAAGTTTGCATGTTCTTCCCGTGCATGCGTGGGTTCTCTCCGGGTACTCCGGCTTCCTCCCACAGACCAAAAACATGCTCATTAGGTTAATTGGTGAGTCTAAATTGTCCTTAGGTGTGAGTGTGAGTGTGAATGGTTGTCTGTCTGTGTGTTGCCCTGCAATCGACTGGCGACCGGTCCAGGGTGTACCCCGCCTCTCGCCCGTCGACAGCTGGGATAGGCTCCAGCCCCCCCGCAACCTCAAAAGGGATAGGCGGTATAGAAAATGGATGGATGGACTTGGGTTAAGGTTAGGGTACATCTACAGGAAATTAATGTATTGCAAGTGGTGGACGGAAGATCATTTGCTTTAACCATGATCTTCATCTAACCTAAAGATTGACTAAAAAGAAAAAAAAATGGCATTTGATGCAATATATAATATGCAGAAACGTCCAATATATGTTGTTGTCCCTGATGATAGGGTTTTTTGTTTGTTTGTTTTTTTTTGCAAGTACAAGGTTTTTCCCCAGATGTGAGTACATGATCCCTCAAAGATTTCCAGACTTTGATTGATTCCAGTTATGTTTGATGTGGAGCCTGGCAAAGTTTGCATTGTTCCAGTCAACAGTTGGGATGCCATGGTGGAAGTCTTAAATGACTGTAGTAGCTAATAATAAAACAAGTGGACAGCATTGCTAAGAATAGTTTTTGGCCAATAATTTGTCTAAATAATGACTTAGTCATCTCATTGTCCCAAGATAGCAAATTGTTTACTTGGGATCATGGCTGCGTTATCTTTTTTTTTTTTTCTAATTATCTTAATTTTAATTTTCTTGAATAAGAAATGATTGTGTTTACATTGGGCACACATATTGTGTCATTTCTGAGCTCGGTCCTCTTCAGGAACACCTCCTCCTCTGGAGGGTATACCCTCTTGGCTAGACTATGAAAAACAGAAGCCTTTTATCCTGTGATAATAACACATTTACATGGAGGAGAACAATGTTTGATATCTTGAGATAATAATACTATTAATCTCAGAATGGGCTTGTTATCTTGACATAATGATCACAAGAATATGGTTTGCTATTTTGCATGACAGAATATCAAAAGATGTTGAGATAAGAGGCTTACAAAAGACTCACACAAATACAAACCTTCCTATGTCTACTGGCTAGCCAGCGTCACACTGAACAGACCCAACTGACTGTGCTGTCCATTATTTAATCTGACAAATCGGCATGATGGTGCTTTGAAGTAGTTATTACAAATAGTCCAATTATAAGTTGAGTACACAAGAATAACCTGCAAAAAGGCAAAAATGAATAACAATTTTCTCAATGTCACACCTGATGTTTTTGACTATAGCAATAAACTATGTCTAAGACAATTGAATGGATATTGAATATTAAAAAAAATATTTTAACAATGTATTGTTAAAAAAAAAAAAAAAAAAAGAGTCCAAACTGTCATGAGCCAAGTGAAGGTTAGAGTACTTGTGATGCATGGCACCCTCGAAAGGTCACAGTAGATTTTTTTTTTTTTTTTTTTTTTTTTTTCTGAACTACTTTTGTGTTCCTTCACATTTAGCTTTGCCTTGCCTTGTAACATTTTTTTTCCATTGGCCTGATTCATTGGAACAGTTGGTGCAGTTCAGCCAAAATACACTCCCAGTTTGGCCAACTCTGCAGACATGACATAAAGGAGAAATAACATTGTCCTGTATGCACTTGGTGCTCATTATTAATCCTTTTGTTTTTGAATCTATGATGCTATGATACTGTGGCTGCTCTTTACTGCCCCTATGAACATTAGCAATGAAAGCATGATAGGCACATATGATTTAAGCCTGTTATTCTTTTATCAGGTATGACAGATGTGCTACACATACACCACATGTCAATTTAGTGCACACACATAGAAACTAATGTGTCCCAATCATAATCAGAAGAGGCAAAGTACAGCCATGGCTAGAGCCACAGTCACAGAGAGAGTAACAGTTACAGATTTGTCATCCCAGAGTTCTAATCATAGTCACAGCTACAGCCTGTTTCAATCAGCCATGACAGCAGTCAGCAAGAGAGCTAAGGTAACTAGCCCTGCTAGTTATCATCTAGCTGTAATGACACAGATTTGTGCCTGAGCAGCCACAGCTCCCGCACTGTAGTCAAAACCAGCAGCTGTCTACTAAATTATACTTGATACTATATCATAACACAGCTCTGCCTTTTTCTGTGGATTACAGGGGGTGTAAAATATGTTGTGATGGAACACCACCACCGCCCCCCCATCCCCCTAGAAAAAAAAAACAAAAAACAAAACAAAACAAAAAAAAACTCCTTGTTTTCTAGCAGGGAAATAGTACATTTAAAGATCTTTCTTCAAAAACAAACATCAGCTCCACTGTAGGATGTGTAGAGTGGTGATGTAACATGTACCCAGCAGGCAGAAGGTAGCTCTCCTTCTAAATTCTACAAAATGGCTTTTCCATGCAGCCCAAGAATGGCATTTAGTGTAATGAAACTTTTCAATGAGTAACTCAATTAACAAGCATTCATATTTCTTCTACTTACAGGATCTATCAAATATTAAAGACAACATGATTCACCCTCAGCTCTCTGTCACTCTCCTGGGGTTTTTAATCAATGTCTGAGAGCTAGATTGCCGAGGAAGGTCAAGGACTCCTTTCATTAATAATGTCAGAGACGAACCCTACTAATGGGAGGTAATGAAGGACTTAACTGTCTTGCTCTGATATTCTCATTACATGACACACCAATAAGTTATAGATCATAAGCAGTTTTCATCAGCTATCAGCCAAGTCTTTGCCCCCAAACAACAAGGGAGACAACAAGACAGTCAGGCGGCAAGATCAATATTAATTTGATTTCTGTGTTTCCAGTGTTTTGTTTTCCAAGACGTGTAGCACAAAGACTAGCAGGGAAAACTATGTTTGTTAAATACAATATTCGAAAACCTCAAAACTTCAACAGGAGAAAAATACAGCTGGCAATGAGAGTGAACAGCCAGGAAAAAACATAAAACCTTTGTTGCAGAGGGCATAAAACCTTGTTGTAAAACAGCTATGAGCTGCAAATCTGCATTCCAACTATTGAAAGGTTCACTGGGTGTTGTTCACAATAACTGCATTCAAACGCGGCAATCTGTACCACAAGCACTGACTTCTGAGATGTTTCACTGTGTCCAGCTGTTGTTGTTAGTATAATAGAATATTGTAAGAGTCTAATTCCAGCCTGGTCTTGTTCCCAGAGTGTCTAATACTGATGCTTCCTCATGTCAGATATTGATGTGGATGGGTTTACCTTGGAGTTAGTTTAAGCTGAGCTGTAACATGAACACACACAGTCACACTTCACACTATTGTGCATATGTGACCCGCCATGAGAAAACCAGCAACGAGTCGGCCCGGCGCAAGTTGAACGAAAAGTTTTTTTGCAGAATATGTAAGTTGAAATCATGAAGAAGCCAGTTGTTTTAGAGGATTCCATGTGTTAGACATCATTGGAAAGCTTAGAAACTACACTTTCAGAATCTGTAAATAACTCAAAATGCCCCCCGAGAGACTTGTTGCTGGTTTTCTTGTGGCTGGTCACATATGTTGTTAGTTATCTAACATCTTTAAGGTACAGTTGGAACATTGGGTGGCACCGCATGAGTGGCAGCTAGTTACAGGAGCTCCAACCATTTTTGTTTGTTTGTTTGTTTGTTTGTTTTCACAATTTTTTTGTGTATTTCTCATGTTTCTTCTGTCACTAGTCTCGGTCGATCTTGCACACTCATGTGCAGCTGGTGAAACTTATGATTTGCTTTTTACTCTTTCTTGGACTATTTAAAACAACATCAGGGATCCCTTTAGCCACGGCTCTGTTCTTTACACTTGGGAACAGCAGTTAGCGCCGTATAACAGAAACGTACACCCAGAGGAAAGACTGGAGATCCCCACCAAAATAAAGAGAAGGAGGAGGGGATGCAGAGCTGCGGCAAAGTGCCGGAACATGAAAAGACGGCCTTAATATGAGGAAAGTGAGATCTCTCCTGAATACGATGGAGGAGCTAATGGCGCTAACCAGACTACAAAGGGAGTACCAGGAGTGTAGCATCATGCATGTGCTTCATGGAGACGGCTAAATGAACGGAATGTCGGACTTGCATGTTTTTTTGAACATATTTCAACTGTTGAGAGTAGACTGCTCAACTGCTCAGGGACTGCACAGATCAGAGCAGGGGTCATGTCATTTTGTACATCTTCGAGATGAGCTTCAGTCTGGAGTTCCAGCCTTGCAGAAAACCTGTGTGGTTGTGGACTGTGCATTCCAGAGAGCCCAACCACTTCAGCCCAGTAGCCTTAACTTCTCCTCTGATGAAGACCTTGAAGAGGATCATATTGAACCACCTCCACCACCTGGTGAGCTGGACCCCCTATAGTATGTGCATTGACTAGGCATTGGTGTGGAAGACACAGTCATCCACCAGCTCCACTGATCTCTTCCCACTTGAAGAACACTGGGAGCATGGTGAGGGTCATGTTTTTTGACTTCTCCAGTGCTTCCAACACCATCCAACCATCATTGCTCAAGGGGAAGCTGGAAGAAGTTGGAGTTCAGTGTGTATCAAGGGAATGAACTGTAGTACAGGGAAGTCATCAGTAATTTTGACGAATTGTGTGAACTTAACCACCTGCACATAACTCAGCAAGACAAAGGAGATGATGATTGAGTTCCACAGGAAGGTACCACAGACTAAACCACTGAACATCCAGGGACTGCTCATTGAGATTGTGGGGGATTACAAATACCTGGGTGTTCACCTCAACAACAAACTGGACTGGACCAACAACACAAGATGCCTTGTGCAGGAGGGCCAAAGTCGTCTCCACCTGCTAAGAAGACTGAGGTCCTTTGACATATGTAGGACACTGTTAAAAACATTTTATGATATTGTGGTGGCATCTGGAATTTTCTATGCAGTTATCTGCTGGGGCTGAGGGAGAGAAAAAGACTAAACAATCTGGTCAGGAAAGCTGGCTCTGTCCTGGACTGCCCTCTGGACAATTTCGAAGAGGTGGGTGAGAGGAGGATGTTAGCCAAGCTGGCATCAATGATTGGCAACCCATCCCAGCCTCTGCATGAGATGGTGGGGGCCCTTAGCAACATCTTCAGCAGCAGACTGCTGCATCCACTCTATAAGAAGGAACGCTACTGCTGGTCCCTCATTCCAACTGTGGTCAGACCGTTCAACTCTAGCATTGTATAATGTAGCACTGTGTCTATCTTATCTTATCTTATCTTATCTTATCTTATCTTATCTTATCTTATCTTATCTTATCTTATCTTATCTTATCTTATCTTATCTTATCTTGGATCACATACACACAGACCTCACAGTCCAACAAATAATGTTGTTTTGAAAAGTTGCCTCACAGTCAGGGCTCTCTTTTCGGCTTTGCCGCTGGCGCGGCGCAAAGTCAGGTCTATTTTGTTTATATATATATATTCTCAATATAAATATTTTGTTTTTATATTTGCTTTTTATATATATATATATAGTTCTCTCTCTTTTCTTTCTTTTCTAATTTTATTCTAATTCTATTCTTGTAAGGAGCACTGCAACAAAAACAATTTCCCTTCGGGGATAAGTAAAGAATTTCTGATTCTGATTCTGATGTCTAAATATGAGGTCCTTAGATGGTAAATCCTCGGCCTCCTCCTCCTCCTCCTCAAAGCAATGATGTACTCCATCTTTGCAGATAACGTTAAGCATTACAATGATAACATTTGTATTTGGAATGAAATGACGTGGGTAATAGCGGACAACGATCATCACTCACGTTTTTTCATGTGTCTGTCTCTCTCTGTCTCTTGAGTGCTCTGAGATAGATGCAGTATATATGCTCTGTAGGATGCCACGGCTGTTTCTGGTTGGCACAGCGACGTTAATTGATTAGTTCTCATCCCTGTTTCACCTGTGTACATTCGGTCAGGGTGAGTGACCATTACGATGTGGTCAGATGAGATACTGATCAAAATATATAAATTTAGGTCTGACTGTATGTGCTGACACAGATAGTTGCATTGAATCGTGGCTGTTGCTAATTATTGATCGCAGTGAAATGCCAGACACTGTGGAAACCTGCCTGTGAGGAATTGGTGATGTGAGTGCATGACTCTGCCGGTTTACGAAAATCCACTTGCGCACAGAGTTGACCAGGTCTGAGGTGGCGAGCTTTCAGCGCACCTTTACGCCGCCGGCGCAGACCAAAATGGACGAAAATCCCAATGCGCCGGCTCATTATGCCGACACCTTTGCAATATGCATATTGCTTTAACTGATAAAGAATGTCACATGTGGTATTGAAGAGAATATTTCCCTTTTTTAGTTTGGTTAGACAACTGTAATTAGCACTTTGTAAAAATCTTATTAAAGGATAATTAGCTTTGAGTTGAATGCACATTCGTACAGCAAATCAAGGAATGCTTTTTCTGTCCTGTTGAAAGCTTGTACAGTATAGATGTTTTAAAACTACTATACCTGAACAGGATGTGTTTCTCTATTTTCTTGTTTTCATTGCAAAACTTGGAAAATATGTCATCACAAGTAAATGGCACCATGTGAGGCACACGTGAGTGGGGTGGTCCTCAAACAGAATGCTGGAGTCTTTCTCAAGGTTTCCCACCTGATAGCAGCACCATTACCCCTTCCTCCTGTCCAATCATCTTCTCCACAGTCCTAATCTGTGATTCATATTGCTTTAGTGAGTCTCAGCACAGCAGGCAAGACTCTGACATCGCCATATAGTGTCACACAGCTGGAATGATGTGGCACACAGCCAGCACACACACACGCGCGCGCACACGCACACACACACACACACACACACACACACACACACACACACACACACACACACACACACACACACACACACACACACACACACACACAGTCTGCTGGATGATAATAGAATTTACAGAGCAAGGTATTTCTACTGTAGAATTTCATTTCAGAGTTGCATTTTAAGAGACAGATTGCCTTGGTAATTGTGCAGATGAGTATATTTCTGTTGGCAAACTTACTACAGTCGCTTGGTACGATGGGTGGCAATCACAGATGACATGGCTGACTCATGTCAGAACGTGAAAAAGGCAGCAGACAGATTTTTATGTAAAAATATGTTCATCTAATTATCCTAAACTAGAAATAGCAACACAGCAGAATGTTGTTTTCCCATTAATCAAAATTCCCCTCTGCTCAGTCAGCTCTGGTATTCATTTAACTGCTTTCTCTACTAAGCTGTGAAACTGTGAAACATCAATGTGCACTGATTCCACTGCTGTAAGTCAAACTCACAAACCAAATGTTTCCTCGTCCATCCTTCATATTTTGCTGTTTGTGGCAAAGCAAAGTAGTCTTGATGTCCGTCTCCCCAGACATGTCTTCCAACTCTTCCTGGGAGATCACAAGGTGTTCACAGGACAGATTGACAATCCCTCCAGCATGTTATTGGTCTGCCCAGGGCTTTTCTCTCAGTTTGACATACTTGGATTACCTCCACGGGGGACAACCAGGGAGCATCCAAAAGCCGAGGCCCCAACCTCCTCAGCTGTGAAGAAGCAGCAGTTCCACTCCAGCATTCATCTGGATGTCTGAAGTCCTTGCCCTGTATCTAAGAATGAAACCAGGCAATGTGTGAACAAAACTCATTTTAGTAATTGATCTCATTTGTCGCATTTGTGGTTCCTGAAAGCTACTGACTTCTGTTGAGGGTTGGAACATAGACTGACTGGTAAAAGCTTCGCCTTCAGACTAAGACTACTCTCCACCATGAAAGTCTGGTTGCACTCTTGTCCTGGCTCGTGTATATATGTGTGTGTGTGTGTGTGTGTGTGTGTGTGTGTGTGTATAATTTTACAGTATTCTAAGTTCTTTTATGGCCTCTAGTGCTTATACGATTTCTAAGATTCCTTTGACTTTGACTTTAGAAATTGGAGATATGGATATTTTCGAAATCTTCATGGCTTAAAACTTTAGCAGTTTGAGGCAGCTTGTCACTTCCAAACTGAAGGGACAAGCCACCACAACATGACCTCAGACTCTGAAGTGCTGACACACTATTTTTGATAAATTCATCACTAACTACATCTGTCCAAAGAGAGGAATGGGGACAATTCTGTTAAACCCTGACTTATGTTCAATGGCTTCTTTTCTTTTCTTTTCTTTTCTTTTCTTTTCTTTTCTTTTCTTTTCTTTTCTTTTCTTTCTTTCTTTTTTTTTTTTTTTTTTTTTACATCCAATGCCAACAGATGGCAACTATGTTGTGAGTAAGGATGGGGAAATATATGTGGTATGGTACACAAAAATGCTAGTGCTGATTGATCCATTATCGGACATGGGACAACTCTGGTCTCCTATATAAAAGTCGAGCGAACAACATTCCTGACCTCCACACACACACACACACACACACACACACACACACACACACACACACACACACACACACACACACACACACACACACACACTGCGTCCTGCCTTGACGCTGGATGTAAATGGTTACGTGCAGATCATATCCATCTGTGTGCTGAAATAATGCAGAACACAAAGCCTGGCACATTCACAGTGTTGGCTCTAGGTGCTCTACTGCTCTGTTATTGAGAAATGTTGATCAGCTGCTTGCACCTTTTCTGGTTGACAGTGCCAATAAACTCTGTTCCAAACAGAGCCAGCATGGAGCCAAGGCTGGATCATATTACACACCATGTTTGTATTTTCACACATTCAAATCAGCAGCATAAGTATCACACCTCACTAGCTGATTTTTCCCCCCAAAATTCTGATATGGCCAGTTCAAGTAAAGAGCAGCTTCCAAACAATTCCCTGCAAATCCACCACGGACATACTTACTGCAGGGTGACTTCTTTACAAGAACGATGCCAAAATTTTAATTTTGGATGGGCCAAAGTTATTTTGGCCTAAGCCTTCATTAGTTAATGCTGTTTGCCCTCCGATAGTCTTACTAAAATAGAAATGAGTGAAGGCTACTAGACACTTAAAACTTTTTCTAAAACACTTTCAATGCCAAGATAGCTTATTATTTAACCATGAAGTTTGTATTTATTACAAATGAGACACACTAGTATATTGCTATAATCTTGCGAAAATGAAACATAGCATCCTATCTATCATGCTTATTCTTTACTGTGGATTGTGTAGACCAATGCATCCATTCATTTATGACATTGACATTTTAATTCTATTTTGGGAAATTCCTTCTTGTTTGGATGATCTGGCTGGATTGTTATTTGTTTAAGGTGACTGCAGGGAAAGAGAGAGATGGACTGCTGGGTGAGCTAGAGTTACTTTTAACAAGAGAGAGAGAGCAACGCACTGCACTGTCAATTCATGAGCTCATCTCAATAGAAACGATCTATGCTTTCAAATCAATTTTCTGCTCTACCTTAATTCTTCTGGTCTCAACAGGAAAAGCATTTATAGCAAACATATGGATCGGTCCAGACTTCACACATGATAGTTGTTTTACTTTTTTAAAAGAGAACCTTTTTCTTTTGTCTTTATTGTGTATTGAAATGTTTCCTACAGTTTCCCAGATGTCCCACATCTCTAAAATCATGCATCATCCTGCTAATTTCCCTACATGTGGCAAATGTATGAGACTGAGCTCTGCCTTTTTCTTTATTTAGCTGTTTTTCTTTTTGGTGGGTGTTTGTTTCTTATCTCTGAGCCTGCGGCTGCAGCAGTGTAGCAGAATATATGCCTCTTCACATTACATGGTAATACAGCCAGTAATACAGCCACACAAACAGACAAATGCGTGTGTGTGTGTGTGTGTGTGTGTGTGTGTGTGTGTGTGTGTGTGTGTGTGTGCATGCATGTGTGCAAAATATGACAAAATATTGTATCTGCCTCCCTATTCATTTGTAAATCTCTCTCTCTCTGCCTCCTTCTGTCACTTTCTTTCTTAGGCTCTCGCCATGGGGATGATGACAGAGTATTATCACTATATCTTCACCACACTGGTAAGTAGAGAAAGAGCCTCTGCTGCACAGTCGCTTTGTCATCAGGTCTAACTCAGAGCTCCATACCCCCATGAAGATTTGTTGCATGCCCAAAAAATGAGATGACACTGCTCTTCAATCTTCATTTTCTCAGATATTCATTTTATATTTTCACTCTTTTTTCCCTTTAATGTGTTCTCCAGAGCCAAAGCAAATAGCATAGTACAGTAGTGACATCATGATAACTGTTTTTTTTTCTCTTTTGCTTCATCCGTTTCTCTTTTTTTTTTCTTTTTTACACTTGCACTTCGTCTCTCTGGCCTTCTTCCTTTTCTTAATGTTAATGACATTCATCTTCCTCCTGCTTTCCTCAGTCTTGTTGGTCCTCCTTTTCTTATTCCATTTCATCTTTTTTTCTCTTGTTCAGAAGAAAACCCCTTCCTCCTCTTCTTCCTTCATGTTTTGTTACCCTCCTGGATATTTTAAAAGATCTGGATATGTCACATTGAGTCAGTCTCACTGCAACTTTGTCCCTGTGGCCAACTGTGGTACTGCAATTAATAGCACCCCAAAAAGCATTTTAATAAATGCAGTGGATTTTTTAGTGCTTTTATCCACAGTGCTTTACAATTTCACAATCATTCACTCTTATGCCTCTGCAGCCTACATGTCGAAGTATCCTTGGGCAAGAAACTGAACCCCAGATTGCCCCTGATGTTGTGCCATTGGTGTGTGAGTGTGTGTGAATGGATAACACTCATAATGAGCAGGTGGCCTCGCCTTAGTATTCAGACACACAAATGTATTTCAATGGGTGAATGCAGACTGGTAAAAGTGCTTTGAGTGGTCGTCAGACTAGAAAAGGGCTCTATAAATGCAGTCCATTTACCATTTACCACACATAAATATCTCTGCAAACATGACTTGTTAATCAGATTTTAATAACCACCTTTAAGCATCCCAATTTCTGTTTTATGCATAGGGTTAGGGTCTGTAGTGTATGTAGTAATATATACTACATATACTACAAAATTTTTCCTCACGTTCTTTGGTATTCCACCAGATCAGGTCAGAAAGTCTAACTATAGAAATATCAGATAATGGGAACAAATAGTTCAACATCATTGAAGTTAAATGCCAACAAATGACATTTTCAAGCAACCTTACTTATGCTTCATCAGAAATTATATTTATCATTTATGATTTACCTAAAAGCAGACCATTCAAACAGATCATCTTTATTTGAATGTCAGGAACAATTTTTGCTGTATATCATTGATATCACATTGTGACCACTTGACAAGAAAAAATAGACACAAATAATACAAGATGAAGATTTTACCGCACTAGTCCAGGGATGTCAATGCAAATCTTTACAGCTAAAGATCTCTTGCAGACCATATTCACAAGTCTTACAAAGTTTAATTCCTATCCCATATCTATGAGTTAACATTGTAATAATAGCTTCCACAGTCAGAAGTTGCCAGCTGCCTCTAATCATGCTAATATATTAGCTGGCTTGCCAGAAATAGCAATTCTCCCTTGAATGAATGGTCACTATGGTTACATTTTGTTTCAGGTTATTTTTCTCTCTCTTTGCTATATCTCTCTCTTCCTTTTATAATTA
Organism: Chaetodon trifascialis; assembly: GCF_039877785.1. Lineage (NCBI taxonomy): Eukaryota > Metazoa > Chordata > Actinopteri > Chaetodontiformes > Chaetodontidae > Chaetodon > Chaetodon trifascialis. Next base: position 3,921,212 of record NC_092062.1, on the reverse strand, counting down.
AAAGGACTAATCATTAATATTAACCAGCAGCAATATCAGTAGCAATCCTAGTAGAAATGGTTGTAGTAATTGTAGTAGTCGTGTTTCATTGTCATAATGATTACAGCCATTTTGAAATCTGTAAATGAAGAGTGCCATTCGCTGATGTAAAGGCATAAAAGTGAAAGCATGGGTACTTCCCATCAAGTAAAGAGAGATGAAACAGAAGATTGTGTCACTTTTAATTTTTCACCTAAATGCAAAAGGCAGGATTCAGAGTCTGTAGCTCTTCTGATATGATGTGACTGTATAAGTGACTTTCCCTTTGGGTATCTCACAAAGTCCCCTTCGCTGTCTTCAGAATAAAATGCTCAACATATGCATAGTGTGCATACTGTATGTAGTTAGCACTATTCTAAGCTCCCTGACTTCCTGTGTAAACATGCCCTCAGTCCATGTTACAGCCACAGATTTTACTAAAATCAAACTCTTAATGAAGCTCCATCCCACTCTCATGCTGAAGAGGCTGCGTGTGTTGCCTTGGATCAAAATACTGTCTTTCTGTGTGTGTGTGTGTGTGTGTGTGTGTGTGTGTGTGTGTGTGTGTGTTCTGCCTCCACCCCGTCCTTTACTTTTTAATGTTAAGTTCCTTTGGAAATTGAATAATTCAGGTTTTCAACTGTCTGTGCTTTTCATCACTGTGGCTAAAAGGGATCCTTTTTGGTTTGAAATGAAACATCTAAATGTGCATTCTTTCTTTCTGCAGCTATTGAGTGTGGCACAATTTATGTGAGATAATTAAATACCCCTCTGGTGTTTTGGGGAAGCTGAAGAGTAAAATACAAACACGACTGAGCCAGGGGAGGTACAGTAAGAACAGAAAGAGGGGTGTCTTGTCATTTCCCACTGTTGTGTTTGGCAGATAGAGAGTCCAGTGCTGACAGCCTAATTCTCCCAGCAGAGTGAACAACCCAGCCATACCGAGACCACATATGGCAACCATTTTCCTGCCAGATTTTTCCTTACTCTTCACTTACCTTGTGTTAACTGTTCTGCCCAATACTGTACGGTTATGTATGGTTACTGCAGTTTGATTTTCAGTAGACTGACTTATTATAAAACTGACTCTTATCATTTTAATAATAAAAGCAGTTACATTTAAAAGAGATATTTACTTATTGCTTCTCTCTGATAGATAGATAGATAGATAGATAGATAGATAGATAGATAGATAGATAGATAGATAGATAGATAGATAGATAGATAGATAGATAGATAGATAGATAGATAGATAGATAGAAAACAACTGGAAACAGTGGAAAACAGCTACCCTGTCTCTGACTAAAGTTCAAAAATACCTACACCTCTATCTATCATACCTACACCTTAAAAGCTGACTTATTTATATCATGTATGTTGCATAATCACTGCAGAAAAAGAATCTTAAAATAGCAGTTTGTTGTTTTAGGAGAAGTTATGTTCTGGAATTATTTCTTGATGAACATCGCTCCACCCAGTGCTCCTGTGCATTGTCTAATAGTGCCAGTGCTCCTGGCCAAAGATGTGAAATGCTCCTCCACCACACTTGGAAATTTGGTGGGATTAGTAAAATGCTGTTATCATCAGGTTGCTATTAAGCATGGCCAATCCCATCACATACAGTCATCTTTAGTGCTTAACCTAATCTTCATCCCAACTAGTGATATCTGCAATGCGTAACCATAAACCATGGACAGTAATACAATGTGAAACACTATTCAAAGAAGCTCAATGATTGGAAGTTTCTTAAAAAAGTGCTCCTTTGGAGTCCTAGTTGACTCCTCCTTTTACATTTATATGTCTACAGGCTGGTACGTTTGACTTTTTTTTCCTAACTCAGCTGTTCATCTTTTGTAGCAGTGAGTCTTGTGAGCCATGGTGCTGGTAACTAAATAGGACTGTATGAGTTTTCTTGATAACTTTAAATGGCAGGGCTGTTGATTAGTCAAATCAATGTCTGTCTCACCTATCTCTAATGTATTTTTCTTCTTTTAAGGATCTGTTTGCACTGGACGTGGAGCCTTACCGATACAGTGGTGTGAACATGACAGGCTTCAGGATCCTCAACACAGAGAACAGCCAGGTGGCTTCCATCATTGAGAAATGGTCCATGGAGCGACTTCAGGCCCCACCCAAACCTGACTCTGGTCTACTGGACGGCTTCATGACCGTGAGTTTCATGGACAAAATGAATGAATGAAATAATTGTGAATAAACGAATCCCTCTGTTCATCAATATGCAATTATGTTCAAGTTATCTCAAACTCTTGGATTCCATGAACAAATGACCAGAGATGAGTTTTCATGACATGGCGCTCATCTGCTCAGTCTAACAAAGGTTGTGTCCAATTGGTCAGTTAAGTATATTGATGAAAGCATATAGACCAGTACCATTCATTTGTTCCAGTGATCCATGTTTGTCTTCTTAGGTCACTTTCACTTTAATTTGTTCACTGGACAGAGTTTTGGTGGATACATCATAAATGCTCCATGCACTTTATTCCCAGTATTGAAGTCTTGTCACACTTCAGATGTTGTAATAATTCAGCATTAAGAAAGCAACTGGACAACAGATATTGCAAAAAATTACAACAGAAACAGGACAAAAACAAGGCATCTTACCATGTGTTGTCCTATGTCATTGAGCTGTGCTTGTGTTGGTTCTGTCACCACCTGTAAAGCCTGTAAGGTGCATATTATCAGTTAACAGACCAATGCCACGGCTGACGAACCTGGGTTTGTGCATGTCGGGTTTGTGTGTGATCAAAGAGATCTTTCTGCAGCAGTTAGGATCTCCTCTGCTTTCCTTAGAGCGCTTTTGTCTTTCTCTCCCTGACTAACCCATGCACACATATCCACATGCCTTTACAATTACAATTACAGTCATTTGGCAGACATTGTTATCCAAAGCGATGGCGCAGCATTGGGACAGTTTTGGGGTTCAGTATCTTGCTCAAGGATACTTCGGCATGTTGACTGCCGAGGCCGGGGATCGAACCACTCACCTCCTGATTGGCAGATGACCTCTACCTCTACCTCTACTTCTGAGCTACAGTCTCATTACTCTGTTTAACTCTTACAGTTGCGACTCACCAGCCATCTTGAATTCTCTCATTCATGCGGTCATGTCCCCCATCTCCCCTCTTCTTCTCTCTCTTGCTCTCTCTCTCTCTCTCTCACTCACACACACACACACACACACACACACACACCCACACGCTTGCTTGTTCGTTGCTTGTAATTGTAGTTTCTAGTGCCTATAGCTGCTTGTTATTGTAACTGTAGTTAGACAGTGGATGTTTATTGATTGAAGTATTACTGACTGTAACAATTTGTTGATAGCACTAACTATCTCTGATCTGATATTTGTTAATAACCACACCAGCACCTAGCAGCTCCCAATGTTATGTTAAACATTTAAATCGATCTAGACTGAAATCTAAATCATATATATATATATATATATATATATATTTGTAATTTTTGACAAAATTATTTTCTGTGAGATTTTATGTTATCATTATCTGATGAAAAGTACAGGTTGGTCTGATGGCATCAATTTAAATCATATGCAGTTTCATTTCAGTGCCAAATCAAATTCATTTTGATGGTAATGTGCAGGACAAATAAAGATATTTGTCTCTTACACTGGGATCACAATAGACAGAGATTTCTTCAGGGCCTGGATGATGATGATTCTTAGACATGTGGACGTCAGTGCTGTTTTAAGACAGTGACCCTTTAATATAGAGACTTTTTATGCCACCAAAAACATGCCAAAATGCATCAGATAGTAAGCCTGCTGCTCAGGTGTTTGGTGCATACTAGGCTGCTTTTTCTGATTGCAAAGTGTATGGCTTCTACGTCTGCTTTAAATAAACTAGAAATCAATCTGAAACATCAGAATTTCCCGTACAGTCTACCCTGCTATAGTTTCACGTCAGCAACCCCACTCATATGAATGACAGTTGTGACACTGATCGAAACGTGCATCCACATGTACACGCATGTACACACATGTACACACACACACACACACACACACACACACACACACACACACACACACACACACACACACACACACCAAGTCCTGACTGTACTGTGCTGATGTAGTATTGATATGTATGAACAAGAAATGGAACTGCTCCTTTGAAGAAAAAAAAATGACAATATTCATCTCTTCTTTTTATGTCAGTGAAAAAAATGAAGAGCCATATTGGACATTTGACTTTTTTTTTTTTTTTTTTTTGTCAACAGTATTGCATGTCACAGCTAGTGTTTAACAACATCTAAGCAGTCTCATCATCATCTCGTCTTTGTCATGGAAAAAAGGAGTTGTTTTCAACAAGTTCAGCATACTTTTCCTCAACAAAATGAACACTAGTGATTGTATATAAATGCCTGCATTTATATACACTGGCCATAAATATAATATTTGATGATCATTTAATTTTTTACTAACATGTTTGACCATATGTTTTTGGTACTTCTTTGACAGAATCTGTAAAACAGGAGCTGGTTTTTCGCACTACTATTCAATAAATACTAATACAAAATAAAAATAGGACAAAAAACACAATTATTACTGTACAGTACAAGTACAACCACAAAGTTTATGTTACCAGACCAGTCATGAATGAGCTACACAGGTTTTGAACATGTTTTAAAACTGCAAAATGTGTCAGTAAAACAGCGTCAAATAATCCTGGAAACGTGGCTAAAAGACACAGACTGCTTTAGATGTTCTGCCTCTGAAGCACTTTCAGTTGACACTGAAACCAAAACAGAGGTGGGATGCAGCCATGGCACAACCTGGCAGCAGCTGCATCCAGTGGACATGAGGGGTAAACATGCAACAGAAACAACAAAGAATTGGAGCATAAGGTGGAGGGGCTCATGCATTGTGGAGTGTCTGCTTCCTGAGCGAGTGTAGACTCATGGGTTTGTACAAATAGAAGTGTATCTGTTCTCTGAGATGGACTAGTGTCAAATATCTCCAGAGATGCTTCAGAAAATGCTGGCAGTGTCAGTGGGTCAGAAACCTGCAGTCCTGTACAGCCCACTGAAATACTGTAAGTGATGGAGGGCACATGCAATTCTTACCTCACTTGAACAATGGGCTGAACTACCAAAAGGTTTGTGAATTTCTCTCAGTTTTAACTTTGCTGGTTTTTACAGCCATGAAGTCACTGAAATAAAGCATCGTTCAGGACATAATAGACTTCTTAGGGTAGATGTGGACTGCAGTGGACTCTCTTACTGTAACATCCCAGTTGGCCTGAGGGAGTCAAATGGAAAAACCTTGGTGCCATGAGTTGTGAGCCCAGGGTGTGATAAGAAGAGTCTCTGTCACTGTGATCTGAAACTTCTCTGATCAGAGCACACTGCCTGTAATAACTGCTCCTCCACACTGCTTTCATACAGCTCTTATCTGGGAACCCTGCCAAAAAAGTCAACCCACCAGAGACAAGGGATGGGAAGGAAAATAGAGTAATGGAGGAGAGAAGAGAAATGAGATGAGGGGGATGAATGAAAAAGAATTTGAAAAAGAAGGACAGAGAGTGGGTGAAAGGAAGGCAGAAGTGAAATCAGAATCCTTGTGCTTTATTCCCAGAATGACTGTTGAGGTGTTAAATGTAAGGCCGATGCAGCTGCTTGGTCTGATTCCAGTTGGAAAGCACTTGCAGTGGCAACATGTTGACTGCTGATTGAAAACAGTGGCGCACCTCTAGGGAACAGATTCCCTTTTTTCCCCTTAAAAGAGCGAGATCTTGCTGAGTCATGTTTCTGGATTGATATTGGAGAGTGGGTGTTACTCAGTTTAAGCCCCTTTTGTTGGATTTGTGGCTCAATCAATACTGTTTCCCACTTGAGACCTGAAATGGACTGTGTGTGTAATAACTGTACCTTTTCAGAACACAAAAAGCTCAGAGTGCCTTTATAGCTACTAGCTTCCAGCACAAGCTGCTACATGGAGTCCTAGAGTCAATTTGATGTCTTAAGTCCATATAAGGAAGGTGAAACAAGGGAAAATAAAAGATCTTTCTCATCAACTTTGTGTTTACATTCATCTCTTTTACTCTCTCTATAGAGAGTCATCAGGTGAGCTGAGCTGGGTGGTTATTTTTGGATCAGTGACAGGCGAAGATTTATGTGTGTGAGGAGTGTGCTGTGACCCTGCTCATCAGTGAATTAATGGCATATGAGTTTGAAGGTGGGGATTGATTAATTAGACAAATGGCAATCAGTCAGCAGCTAATGCTAATGCATATTGACATGGTGAAAGGTTCTATAAACGTTTGATTGACGGCTTCATTTGTGTGCTGTATTTACGGTTTTGTGTGCTTAAGTAGTGAACTGCTGATGTGCTGTAGCTTATGGACTGGCAGATCATGACAGATTGCACTGAATGAACAGTCCAGAGACTTCAGTTTCTCTCACTGCTTCTCCACTCAGCACCATTGGTTCACATTTAGTGGTTGAAATTGCAGTTTAAACAAGATGGCTTATTGCAGAATTCTGATGGGAGCCAAAGTTGCTGTAATGTTTAAATTTAGTGCTTAAGTTGCTTCTTCCCCTCAAACTGTTTTCTTTGCAGCTGGCAAGAACTGACATACCATTTAGTACTACAATAAAAGCCTATGCAATCAAACATTTGATCTATCCTGTCAGACATGGACAAGACCACTTAACCGACTGTAAGACCAGAGTGTTAGTCGAAAGAATTTTCTTACTTAAAACAATAATTTCAGCATAGTCATAGTAATCAGTGGAGCTCAAGCTCCAGTTCAACTTTGGTGAACTTGAAACATGTATTTGTGTTGTTGACCAATTGCAAACTATCCTAACACTGCTGACCTTTGACTGAGCAGAACTAATTAGTCTAAGGAGGATGCGACTATGCTAAATGTTAGATAGCCCAATTAAGATAACACTCCTCTACTGGATTGTAACCCTCTCCACACAAATGATGTGGATTTGTTGATGATCATTCATAAAATTAGAATGGATGGTACAATTACATGGTGATCCAGAGAGTTTTTTCTATGGCTGTGTCTGAAATCACTCCCTCCTTCACCTCATTAACTGCTCCCCATATAATAGACACTCAGTAGTTTATTCTATGGTGAGCAGTAAATTAAGATTTATGTATGAAACATTATCATTTTGTGTGATTTTCACACTCATAACGTGACATATTACATTGTGCGATTTTCAGCGGAAAGCACTGCACATGTCATGGCCACATTTGTTTTTCTTTCCATTGTAGGAATCTTGATATAGAGCATACATTTAATACTCAACTAAAATGGTAGTGTACTAGGTATAAGGAGTGATTTTGGACATGTAGATCGCTACAATTCCTGCACCACGCCATCTACAAGAATGTGCAAATGGATTTCGCTGTCTGTGGCCAGGCACTAATCCCTCTACTTAATTGGTATGATAAGCAGCTTATATATCAGTGGATTTTGGCTTTTGGTGTCTAAGTCAATTTTCACTTGCTAATTGTTGACTTTTTATAATAGCATAGGTTGTGCTGAGTAGTTAGTAGTCACGTCAGTAACATTGTTAAATGTGCAGCAATATGCTGCTGAAACTTCTGCTTTTGCTGATGAATGTGCAATTAACCTGACTTTTATATGACAATCCAACAGTGCCCCAAAATCAAAAAAAATCCTCCCAATAACTGCTCAGCACTGTTTGCTGCTGAGTTTCAAAACATCAGTGATTGGAGCCTAAGGATGTGGGTTCACTCTTGGGCTCGATCACATATTGTAACTGCTATGTGAAGAAATCCTAAGAAATCTACAAGATCTTTCCAGTTATTTTGGTTACGGTCGGTGACAAGGAAGGTCAGGACCCAGATGCAGAGATGAAAAAACACTCTATTTTACAAAGCACAAACAAAAATCTCCTTCTTCAGGGAAAATGCATACAAGCAAAAACGAACTAAGAATCACCACAGAGGGGAAAAGGACAATAACAAAAACTGATCTAACTTCTTGAAAAGCAAAGTAACAAAGTAACGAGAACTCAAAACTCACAAGGAAAAGTACTGGGATGCAAACTACAAAAAATACTAAACCAACAGCGAATATGAAAAACCTCACAGTAAAAACACCAGCAATCAGGAAACAAGCACACAGGAGGAGCAAGATGGAGAGACGAGCAGAACTACTAGGCGAGCCGCGCACTAGAGAAGCTGAGAGAATAGTCGGACACAGGAGTGAAGCACGAGGCAGCTTAAGAAGCCGAGTTGATTATCGGATGAGGTGCAGGTGAGACTCTTGAATATGCTCCTCTTGTAGATCGGCCGCCTCCTGTAGTAGGCGTGGACAAGGAAACACAGTATCAGAGAAAAAAGAAGAAAAACACACAGTGACAGAAAATCACAGCCATCACAATTTTATGTGTAATGGTATGTTTTTTTCCTTTCTTTTGTCTGATAAAAGTTTACTGTCCCGCAATGTTCAACAATTCTCCACATGGAGTTTTTTCCATCAAAATTCATTATGATTATGATCATAGCTTGACAAAATAATTTTTAACTGATCGGCCACTTGCTGGCTTCTTCTTATTCTAAACCAGATCAGACAGTATTGACAACCATGAGATGTCTGATATAAACTTGACAGCAAATTAAAAAGTGTTCTGTATTTATTTCATTAAAACATCTTTAGACATTTCTAATGTTACTGTCTCATGTGGTTTTGTTGACAAATTCTCCCCTTGCTTACATGCCTGATCAGATCTTTTCTCACCCAGCAGACCACCTAGCTGCAGCTTTTCTCAGCGCCACCTCAAACTGCATCCTGTGTCACAGCATCAAATCATAAAGATAAGTAAATAAACCAGTGGAATTTGTTTCAGGGACTGTTTTCTTTTCTTTTTTTTTCTCAGACATCTTTGCGTGACAAACCAGGTAAACTAATTCTGCACCTCATTCCTTTATGCTGCCTTCCATTAACCTGGTGACGGAGAATCTGTGCCCTGAGTCGTGGCTTAACATGCACGACAAGAGTGACCTTACAAGCTCCAAGCTCTCATTACCATAATGTCGCTCCTTGTTAATTGCTTAAGCTGCTGTCTGATTCATTGTGTGCCCTGCAAAATTGAAACAGGTTCAAAAAAACACTGAGGGCATGACTGTAATTTCTGCATTTATATCTTCGTCATAAATTGGAAGGAGGAGATGTTAACTTTTACCCTCGTCTGAGCAAACCGGCTGACCCTTAAGTCATCAAGGTCGTCCCTTTGTTTGTTGCAGCTCCAAAACACAAGTTGGTATTCAAAGCCACAGCATCACCGCTGAATCATTTCTCTTCCCATATTACGATAAATATGCTATGCCTGTGGGTACATTTAAATGGGGCAGTGATAGAAAGCTATTGCCTTTTTGACAGATATCATTTAAAGTCTGATCCAAGCAGAGTTATAAAAAAATGTCACACAGACATCAGACATATTCCAGGATTCATATTATCTGAGCATCACTCAAACAGTCATATGGTGGACATCGATAGGATGAGTCATATGAAAAATATGTTATTAAATAGCAGGAGGCTCTGCTCAAGGATTACCAGGCAAAAAAGTATTAGCACTTTGCAATAACTGCATAGCTGCCAATGAATCTACTTACATTTACTTATATGTATATCATGTATTTTATATCTATTCATTTTGATCGAGCATTAAAGCCCATTCTTACCATAAAAACTGTATATCTGCACATAAATGCATACATAAAATCTGAATTAATCCTCTCCATTTTGCTGTTTATTTGCTGTCTGGTGTGGCAGAAAAAGAGTCTCTTTTTGTTGTTATGGTCTAAATTAAGTTCTTGTTTTTTTCTTTTCATTTGTCATTCGACTCTTTTCATTTCCTGCTCTAAATATATCATTTCCTCGCTCTGAAAAATAAATTAGAACTGTCACAGTGAAACTACGACTAAACAAAAATTTGAAAAACAAAATTTGTTGAGAGCTTTTCACCATAGTGCACAGCCTTCATCTGTGCCTGGATTTTGTTCAGTCATGAGTGAGGTTGTTTAACTATGAGCTAAATATAGAATTTCAGTCATGCGATAACAATAAAACAATCCATACTTAGGTCATGTGACAACAACTAAGCCATCTCTGTAACAACTGAGCAAAATCCATCTGCTGATGAAGGCCATGAGATGTGGCTGAAAGCTCCAGTAAAAATAAATAAATATACAATTGTAAAACATTTTTTTAAATTTTGTTATTTTGTTATTTTTTTACACCAAGGTCAAGAGTGAACATCCGAGAGATAATCTAATATAGTGGCATAGTAGACAAAATCCTGAATAGTTCCTCAACTATCAAGCCACTGGCCTATACATTTAGCAAATCTCTAGAGGGTGAAATGATACCCAATGATCTTTGAAATTGCTGAAGTTGTTCCTGTGTTTGAATCGGGAGCCCAAAGCTGATATAACGATTACTGCCTTACCACCATGTTTACCAAAGATTTCGGAAAAGTTGGTTTACAACAGAATGATGAAACATCTTCAGAAGTGGAATCCTATATGGACACCAGTATAGATTTAAAAAAACATTCTATTAACATGGCTGTGCTCCAGCTGGTTGACAAAATGCATTCTGATGTAAATAACAATGACTATGCAGAACTCCAGAACTGGAGTAAGATGTCAAAACACGATAGTTTTATTGGAATTACTTATAAGTGGTTTTACAACTATATTCAAGTTCATTGTTGAGCTCTCTCGGCCACAGACAGTTGTCTAATAAAACGAAACATTCTCATCAGGACAATGTTTGCTCATTATAATAGTGTCTCTTGGCCTTGCAACATATGTGAACAGTGCTTATTTTAATTTGAAATTGATATTTAGAAACTGATTATAACCAATAAGTTAAGTTATTTTCAGCATAATATAACATTACAAAAGCAACCCATAGAGCCATACTCTTGGCTGTAGGATATTTTGCTGTCACTGTGTATTCAGTATCTCTTGTGGAGTAGAATTTTGTTTTGTTTTGGCAATCATCATAAAGAGATAAATTGTTAAAGATCAGTTTATTTCTCCAATAACATTGGTTGAGTGTGTGTGTGTGTGTGTGTGTGTGTGTGTGTGTGTGTGTGTGTGTGTGCGTGTGTGTGTGTGTGTGCGTGTGTGTGTGGTAGCAGGGGTGTTGGCTTTGCAGAAAAAGAGATGAGTGAACTGGAATTGGACAAGGCTGGTGGTGGGATTGAGAGATGGGTTTTTCGTCTCTATCCTGCCTCTTCCTTCTCCAACCTGTCAGTCATGCTGTCTTGCTTGAGACCTCCCTGAGTGGCAGAACAGACTGGGGAACATGGCCTGGACTGGTTTAAGGGCTGAGTGTGTCGGACGGGGTGCAGTTTGGTTTGGGAGCTGTGTGGGTTTGTGTCTGCTGACCTTGGCTGCTGGACCTGTCAAAGCACTCGTCGAGTTGACAGAGCAGGAACCTGCCTGTGTGTGGCTGTCTCATAACCAGATCATGCTCCACGCACAGACGCACAGTCTTTGTATTGCATTGTGAGATATGCCCTGATGAGGCCGGTGTTGTGACTTTGAAACACTTCCAAAGCTTTTGTCTGGAGTTTCAGCTGTTGAAAATAGTTGTTATTAGGGGGACACAAATATTTGGTTTTTCTACATTTTGGCTGTGGCGCCACACTTTGCGCTGCGAAGATGCTGTTAGACTCTGCCCTTCTCCGCCTATTAGATAGGGCTTCTCTCAGCTTGTTTTTTCCATCTGCTTCTCTCTGTGTGCATCAAGCCATCTCTCTGTCTGTCCCTCTATGGCTCACAGACTTGGAGCTGGCTCTGGTATTGTCCAAATGCAGCAAAAGGAATTTGGCTGTGACATGTTTCTGGAACATTATTCCAGCAGCTGGCACTAGATGTGCAGAGACTGGCAGTGCTTGGCAGAGCTGGTGAGGATGAGGAGCAGTGACTCTAGTATCACAGGGTTCACCCGGAGAGCTGCTCAGTTTCTGCTGGGGTTTCTCTGAGTCCAGTGGATAGTGGGAGACAAGTCACTCTCTACAATGCTGACATGAGGTGGTTGAAGTTTGCAGTTTTGCCATGTCTGACTCCACTGTCATCAGAAGATAAATCTGAAGGACTGTGTGGTATCGCAGATCATTTGTTGTTCATACATTTACACTGGTTATAGTCAATACTCCTGCAGAGGTAATTATTAGTCCTTGGGTGTTAATAAGTTGAGTTGACAGCCATGTACATTATGCTGCAGTACCTAAGAGTCCAGCAGAGGGCAGACTGAGAGTGTTAGAGCTGTTAAGGTCAATGCTGTTGTGCACGCAGAAGAAATGTGTAAGGTAACATGTGGAATGCTGCAAGATAAATAATATGTAAGTCAGTAAAGCATTATTTGTACAGCGCTTTTTAAAACACACAGTTACAAATTGCTCCACACACAAAAGAAAAGATGAAAAATAATTTAAAAATAAGTAAAAAATAAAATAGAATATAAAAGTGAAAGTGTGAATTCAAAGTATAAGATCTGTGGAAGACAAGTTACATCTGATTTTTGCAATATTTCTGATCTGAACTGATCAACTGCAGAGGAAAAGTTATCAGGACCACTTACAAGAATTGCTGAGCAATTATGGAAGAAGGACAGTTGATTCAGGTGATTGGGTCTAGCAGGGAAATAGATCTGTGTATCATCAACATAACAGTGATATGACATGTCCTGAAAGTGGCTAAACAAATGACCCAGAGGAAGCATGTAGCATGAGGACTGATCCAAGGACTGACCCCTGAGGGACACTACACAGCAGCAGAGCTGAGGAGGACTTGATTGTTGATACAGATGATATAGAATATGTATTTGTCAAATAGGAATGAAACCATTTTAAAGCTGTACCAGAAATGCCAACACAGTCATGCAATCTGTCGAGCAAAATGGCATGATATAGTGGGATGAGAATGAAGCATTCACCTTTGTCTGCATACAGAAGAATGTCACTGCACGTCATTATAGTTTCCTGTATGTTTTATTACAGAGGTGCAGTAGCTATACTTTAAATCTTAGTCAGTTCATAAAACAGTTTTAATCTTAAACAGGGTGTACAGGGCTTCTGTGCACTATATCCCCAGCTGTTTTTACTCTTGCCCCTCAGATTGCTTGAGTCTACCAGTGGATATCTGTCTGTGTATCTATCTATCTAAAGAAACTGATGAACCTATGTTGTTGGAAAATAATATAGACATGTGTATTTGCTTGCATTAAAATGGCGCTGTTCAGCAGCCAAATGCTGCCACTTTTGACTTCTCTACTATGAAGGTGATCAACAGCTAGAATACACAAAAATGTTTTTTTGGAGCACACAGTATAAAAACCCTCTCAGCTTACCATTGATAATTAAACACTCGAACTAAAGTAGTTTTTTTTTCCATCAACACATCAGCTGTTAGCTGAGAGGAAATATGAAGATTTGGAGGCTCTGTTTGATACTAACACAAAACTATGGAATGCATCTGTCTTTATTATCATCCCTTTAGTAGTGCCAAAAATGAACACAGTGACCTGCTGTGTCTCTATTCTCTTCTCTTTCTCAACAAACACTACTACGTGTTATTTTTTAAATAGAATATCAACTGTTATCTGTTAGGGAAAATGGGATCTTATGGCCAGTGGACTTGTCTTTTTAACTTCTCCTTTAGAGTGTTAGGGGTGTGACGTACCATACAGTCTGTAATGAGCTGGTTTCAGCTTGGTCATTGCCACGAGCCATCATTAAATCTGTTACCCATGGTGCAATGTTCCTGACAGCATGCAGCAGCAGTCTAACTGAGCTACATGCAGTGGATCAGAGGTTACCAAGTCACAGTGGTGGAGAGGGTGTGGTGGTGATATGATTGTTAGGAAGAGAAATAAATTTGAGAAATATGTTCAGTTCACACATTGACAGAGTGTTTCTGTGCCAGCTGGTCCACAACCTCTGGAGAGCCTTGGAAACAGATGAATGGCTGCTGTATTCTGCAACACCATGTTTAGACTTTCTTTAGGTCACTGTTGGCAGCTTATCAATTGCCTCTATACATCAGGGGTTCCCAAACTTTTCCATGCCATGGCCCCCCAAACAGCATTAGCTTCTGGCCAGGGACCCCCTTTGCAAACCCACCGACAATGCTGCAAAATATGTAAAGAAACATCAACTTTTAGAAAGATTTTCTTTCTTTTATTCACTATTCAATAATTATTACATTTGTTTAGCATAAGATTATTAACGAACATGTTTTCAACACTGTATTATATTCCCACTGAATAACAAACTGTTGACAGACAAGAACAGAACAAAATAAATCAAACCTCTCTCAATTGTGTGTGTGTTCACTATTCAATAATTATTTCATTTGTTTAGCATGAGAATATTATTAACTAACATGTTTTGCATTTTTTTTTTTTTCGTAACTTCCCTCCAATTTTCTGAGGTCCCCCTAGCGCCCCCTGGTGGCCCCCAGGGGGCCCCAGCCCCCACTTTAAAAACCACTGCTATACATGCTAGTATTGTGTTCGCTATAGTTCAGATTACAGTACGCTTGCCATATTAAAGCCTACAGTTAATTCTAAACTCCTCTGATTGAACAGTGTGCACACTGCCAACATTCTGGTCCCACCCAGGCTGAGAAAGTTGCAGACGTACGAAGTTGTGCTCAGAGGGTCCTTAGAGCAGATTTCTTTCTCTGCTCATTATGTGCTTGCTGGGAAAAACTCATCAGATTCACTTGAGTGTTAAGACTATTAGTCCTCCTGACAGTGTGTCTTAGTCACGGGACAGTGGGTTCTGCTACTAAAGCAATATGGCAGAGCTCCACTCATAGTCATGTCTACAGTCCATTCAAGGCCTGGGCATTACTATGCCTCACAGAGTAGGAGTCTTTTTAATTAGCAAAGCTCTGCTTAAAGACTTGAAACTCATTTGTGTTGCTTTGAGTGTGATCAGCTACAACATTCTGGGTGTTTTTCTTTGTTTTATTTTCTTGCTATCACCTTATTCTGCAGTGTACACTCACAGCAAACATAGACAGACAGGTTTTGTTGGCACATAATTGGCCAAACTATACATGCAAGATGGCGCTCACATGCAGTTTTCGTTCATATTTGTTCATTTAGTGTTTTTTCTCTGTTTCTTTTAATTTATATTTCTTAACTGTGTTTTTGGTAACTGTCGTGATGTTCACACGCAGTTTGGCAATTTTTTTGGTGGCCTTTCTGTTACTTTTTACACCCTTTGTAATGGAGGGCCATACAGAGGGCCCGGAGAGAGGATTGTAGTCCTGGACGAGCTGAAGAGACGACATCGGGGCTGCAGAGCTGGAGCCAAACGGAGGGCGAAGGCATGGAGATACAGACCATCCTTTCCAGTGATCATTAGGGGGAACATGAGGTCTTTAGGAAATAAGACGGACGAGCTTGTCGTGCTGGTCAGGACTCAGTGGGTATACCGACAGTGCAGCCTAATGGCCTTCACTGAGATGTGGTTGTGTGCAGATGTCCTGGACCGGAGCGTGGAGGTACCCGGCTTCAGCTGTGTGCAGGTGGACAGAGATGTGGCTCAGAGTTGTAATAAGAAGGGAGGGGGAATTGTGCTGTTGATTCACACCTACCTACTATCCACAACGGTATCCACAACCCCCCTCTGCCCAAGCTTTCTCCCTCCAACCCTCAACCCTCCCTGGTGATCCCTCCCCTCCCTAGGAGATGGTGATTGATTTCAGAAGGAACAGGGCGACCACACAACCACTGTGTATTCTGGGGGAGTATGGCACAGTGATGGAGGATTACAAATACCTCGGACTGCACCTCAACAACAGACTGAACTGGAAAACTAACATCAACGCTGTTTACAAGAAGGGGATGAGCAGACTCTATTTCCTGAGGAGGCTCAGATCATTCAACATATGCAGCAAGATGTTGGAGATCTTTTACTTGTCTGTTGTTGCCAGTGCTTTCTTCTTTGCTGCAGTTTGCTGGGAGAGCAGAATCAGAGCCTGTGACACCAACAGACTGAACAAACTGATCAGGTAGGCCGGCTCCGTTATTGGCTGCAAACTGGACACTTTTGAGGAGGTGGTGGAGAGGAGGACACTGGACAGACTGTTATCCATCATGGATAACCCTGAACATCCTCTTCACCACCTTGTGGACAGACAGCAGAGCTCCTTCTCCAATAGACTGCTCCAGCTCTGCTATCACAAGGACCGCTTCAGGAAATCATTCCTGCCACGAGCCATCACATTGTACAATAGCAACTAAAACAGTTAATCCACGAACCTCACAAACCCCAATTCCTAACATTATTATCTGTACTATTGCAATTTTGGACATACGGACTACAGCTTACATATATTTATCATCTGAAACTGCACAATTTCTTACTGTAAATACTTGTTTATATACTTAGTTCTATTGCGCTTTTATTAGATCGTTATAATATTATATAATATGTATTATACATTATAATATATGCCCGTCTCCACCTGGTGTATCCTCCATAAAAATACCCCCCACTAAAAGCATGCAAGAAGATCACCACCCGACCAATGGAACGAAATGGACGAATGGACCCCGGGTGCCGTTGTCGGCTGTCAGCCCACCGCTCCTGGTCTGCCGCGGAGGAAGAACCTTCCAGGATGGGTAAAATGCGGAGAAATAATTTCACAAAGAAGCATGGCGTGTGCATGTAGTGTGTGCATTGTTGTGTTGTGATAAATAAAAGTACGTCTCTTCGTCTCTTCAAAATAATTTCCCAAATTGGGATCAATAAAGAAGCAGTCTTAAGTCTAAAGTCTATAATCAAAAGCAATGTGGCAAACCAGTGTAGCACATTCTCAGCATACCCTTACAGCTGGAGACAATATGGATTCAGTGTTTAAAGGACCAGTGTGTTGGATTTTGTAGCATCCATTTAATTCAAGTCCGTTTTTATTTAAAGAGCACAAAATCAACAATTCTCCCATGTGCAAAAATGAGAAAATCCTTTTAACAGGCACACAACCTCACACAAAACCACGCTCTGGGTGGGAGGCCATCTGCCTTGAATGGTTGGGTTTAGAGAGAGAGGGATAGAAACAGAGAGATACAGCAATGACAATAATAACAATAACAGCTAGAACAATATAATAATAAGCTCATTATATAATAATGATAGAATATAAATATGACTAATAATATCATTGTACATGATACCATAGGTCTATGGAAAGGATCCTATATATATTTTTGAGAATTTAATAGGTATTTAGAAGTCAGTCTGCCAGCCTTCAAAGCAATGTACATGTGCAACTCAAATGGAGGCTAATGGCTGACCATGCTTTGTGTATAGTTTGACAGAAAAAAATAGTCATTTCCAGACTAGTTGCATTTGTCTCATAAACTGTGCGTAATGTGACCACACAACAGTGTCAGTCACCTCATTAGTTCTTGTAAAATATATGTTACAAAACTCTCTTGGATATATTGATTGAAGATCCAAACTCTTCATTAGTTGACCTTATACTAAATTTGTCAATGTTTAATGCCAAAACCTCCCAATGTAGCCCTATATAATGGCTATGTGTATATATACAGCCATTATGTGTATACATGTAGTTAAATAAGATAACACTTATATATATATATATATACAGTATATATATACAGTATATATACAGTATATATATACAGTATATATACAGTATATATACAGTATATATACACACACACACACACACACACACACACACACACACACACACACAGTATATATATATATATATATACACACACACACAGTATATATATATATATACATATACATATACACACACACACACACACACACACACACACACACACACATATATATATATATATATATATATATATATATACACACACACACACACACACACACACACACACACACACACACATATATATATATATATATATATATATATATATACACACACACACACACACACACACACACACACACAGTATATATATATATATATATATATATATATTAGTGTGGTCAAAAAGATTGCGTTATTAAGGCATTAACGTAAATCAATTTTAAAGGAGTCTTTTTATCGCGAGATTAACGCTCTTTGTGACCTAGTAAACTTGTACTGTAGTTTACTACAGGATCCAGTTGTAAACCGGAAACAAAACAATAGGCACGACCCACACACGTGTTTGGTCTTGTCTGCTCGCGAGTTGTAAAGGAATAGGCTACCGGTTTGTGTGGATGCCAAGTGCAAAATGCTGAATTGAATGCAAACAAGATTCTGAATGGAAAGTTTAGTTTCAAAAAGTTGCCAGATGGGTTGACTGACAAGACCAAAGTTATCTGTGTGTATTGTTGGTGTGAACTGATTTATCACTGTAGCACATCCAGTCTGAAATACCACTTGATGGCCAAACACACGGCGAATGCGAATTCTACACCGCCTGCTTGTCAAAACCAGGCAGCAATGGATGGCTTTCAACAGAGACATATGGATGCTTGTATGTTCAAAGGAAACTTAAGAAAGGAAAGTTTAAGCCATGGTTTAACTGCACTATAGGCTGAGTCCTAGTTTACAATGATGTGCATTTTGTAACTTTATCTTGTATCACCCTGTTTTGATCCCTTACAAAGGATTGTTGAAGGGACTTTTTTGTAACATAGATTTTTTTTTTTTTTTTTTTGGTCATCTGTTTATTGACAGTGTTCAATTGTGTGAGATTTGATTCATTCAAATGTGAATGACTGCTCAAAGTGAGAATGTTAGTGTGAAATATAACACTACACATTGTTGTTTTCAATAAAAAAACATTTGCACAAAGCAAGCCTATCCACTTTTCCATCTTGATAAGAGTATTAAAATGATTATATATATACATATATCACTCACACTCACACACACACACACACACACACACACACACACACAGCCTTGTCTTTGTTACGTTGTAAGGACACAAGACAAGAACATGCAATGTGGGATCCACCCTTTCTGAAGGTTGTACAGCACTGAAAAAAATCAGGCAGTATCCTGTAGTGGATACCAACACAGCTGTCACTTCAAATTATCAATCAGACAAAGTAAATTCCTTCACCTGACCAGATCCAGCCGTGTGGGGACTTGTCAGGGTTTTAGTCATAAGTGGGGTCAATATACACACTGTCTGGGTTTTCTGTCTTTGTGGGTTTAACACACAGTCAGGTTAAACTTACTTTGTGGAACATGACATTCATCTGCTGGAGCCTGGTAAGTTATGAAAAAATTAAGGTTCTTAGGTTAAGTATTTGGAATTCAATACAATATTGATTAAGTCTTAAGAACTATTTGTGCTACTACAGTATTATTATATTGTTAGTCTTTTAACCTGCTGTGGTCAATTGTGTAAATAGTAAACTTTTAACAGCCATACATGCCAACCACTGTCTTGTCATTATGTTCTGAGCATTAAAACCTTACTATAGATTAGAGCTCTGGGATATAATTCATGATTAGAATTTGCTTCAATACGAAACCTTGTATTAAGAACTCATAAAAGGTATCACGATTTAAAGTCGTCATTATTACAGGACAAAAGTCCCAAGACTTTGTAACAACATCAGTCTCATAAAAGTATTATTAATGAAAACTGTCAGACCAAGGTTCTTCAGACTCTCTACACACGTGTTGCTGTATTACCAGTACAGTCCTGTATTTTTTAATTTTGCTGAATTTAACAGATTGCTCCACAACTTAGGTTGTTGGATGAATCTTAAACATCAAAATCTTTATTTACACTTTAGTATGCAATTATTAAAATGTTAAAAGTCTTGAACAAAAATACCAGAGCGCAGGTTTGACCAAACAACAATAAAACAAACAATAACAACAATAAAACACTTATCACAGTCGCTTTTCCCAGGGACACGACATGAAGTGATGAAGAACATCATGTGCTTCAACAGCACGGACATCCTCTTTCTCCCACATTCTTAAAAGTTTGGCGACCTGTAAAACATTCGATAAAAAAGTATAAACATTTGTATTTCTCCATGATAGTGTTTTTTGAGGAACAAAGGCCAAGGACAAATTAGGGGGTTCTTGTGTGGATGCAATACTGTCCATAGTATAAAGTGGAAGGGATCCATAGACAGACACAATATGTTCAGTTTTGTGTTTTTTAATAGGTCTTTTAGCCCTGATTCCATTTCCTCCCATTGTGTGCAATCCACAAACAGAAGGAAAACAAGTGGAATGAAGGGCAATCAATGAGAGAGAGCTGCAAACAGCTGTTTTTACACACCTCCTCTGCTGATTTTGATGCTCTGATTAATAAAAGTAAATACCTAATCCCTTGTTTGTAATGACAGCTTTGGTTAGTTTTAACAGTGAGCACTTGTGAAACTGCCCAATGTGGTCGAGGCACTGTGGATTTTTGATGCATTCCGAGAGTTTTTGTCTACACCTGAACTGCCAGAACAACAGTCTCCTGATTTACAAATTAAGCACAAACGATGCTTTATCGGTTAGTCGGTGCAAATGGAGGTGGATAGGCTTGCTATGTGCAAATGTTTCTTTATTGAAAACAACAACGTGTAGTGTTTTATTTCACACTAACATTCTCACTTTGAGCAGTCATTCACATTTGAAGCAAAACCTCAATAAGCCTCAGAGGAGGCACTGGCAGTCAATTGTCCAACCTGAAGAATAAGTTTAACATCATTTCAACTCAACTACAATGACTACAGGCAGATACAAAAGACAAAATGTTGAAATGGTTCCTGTATCTGACTCATAATCATTCTTACTTTTGAAACTTTCAAGTTGGCTCTGATTTCTGTCATAAATATGTCCCCTAACTGGAACCTCCTCACTCAAGAACAAGTAAAGGTGAAGTCTGGCAGGATAAACTGACCTGTGACCAACTGCTGCTTTGACTAGTAGAAGGCAAACTGACCTCAGATTCAAGGACATGTGTCATACATGGAGTTTTTTAAGTTTATAGACACAAAAATGAAATGAATGTAATTAAATATGCACAATATTATTCACTTGGCGTGGACCCCACAACTACATGAGACCTGACAAGTGTGTGTGAGAGGTGTGTCTAAAAGCCCAAAGACTGGACCCCACAACTACAAGAGACCTGACAAGTGTGTCTGCGAGAGACTGAACTACATTAAAAGACCAAAACCAGCATGTGCTTACACTGACCTTAACACAGCCAAAATGTACCTTCAAGTGCAAACACTTCAACAATTAAAAGCTTAAAAACTAAAGTAATAACAACCAAAGGACATGTAAAACAATTCAGACAAAAATCTGTACCTGCATCTGGGAGCATGGAGATCCCTGGGGGGCCTGTTCGGCAGATGTGGAGAGTTCAGCCTCAGAGGAGGCACTGGCAGTCAACTGTCCAACCTGAAGAATAAGTTTAACATCATTTCAACTCAACTACAATGACTACAGGCAGATACAAAAGACAAAATGTTGAAATGTTTCCTGTATCTGACTCATAATCATTCTTACTTTTGAAACTTTCAAGTTGGCTCTGATTTCTGTCATAAATATGTCCCCTAACTGGAACCTCCTCACTCAAGAACAAGTAAAGGTGAAGTCTGGTAGGATAAACTGACCTGTGACCAACTGCTGCTTTGACTAGTAGAAGGCAAACTGACCTCAGATTCAAGGACATGTGTCATACATGGAGTTTTTTAAGTTTATAGACACAAAAATGAAATGAATGTAATTAAATATGCACAATATTATTCACTTGGCGTGGACCCCACAACTACATGAGACCTGACAAGTGTGTGTGAGAGGTGTGTCTAAAAGCCCAAAGACTGGACCCCACAACTACAAGAGACCTGACAAGTGTGTCTGCGAGAGACTGAACTACATTAAAAGACCAAAACCAGCATGTGCTTACACTGACCTTAACACAGCCAAAATGTACCTTCAAGTGCAAACACTTCAACAATTAAAAGCTTAAAAACTAAAGTAATAACAACCAAAGGACATGTAAAACAATTCAGACAAAAATCTGTACCTGCATCTGGGAGCATGGAGATCCCTGAGGGGCTTGTTCGGCAGATGTGGAGAGTTCAGCCTCAGAGGAGGCACTGGCAGTCAACTGTCCAACCTGAAGAATAAGTTTAACATCATTTCAACTCAACTACAATGACTACAGACAGATACAAAAGACAAAATGTTGAAATGTTTCCTGTATCTGACTCATAATCATTCTTACTTTTGATACTTTCAAGTTGGCTCTGATTTCTGTCATAAATATGTCCCCTAACTGGAACCTCCTCACTCAAGAACAAGTAAAGGTGAAGTCTGGCAGGATAAACTGACCTGTGACCAACTGCTGCTTTGACTAATAAAAGGCAAACTGACCTCAGATTCAAGGACATGTGTCATACATGGAGTTTTTTAAGTTTATGGACACAAAAATGAAATGAATGTAATTAAATATGCACAATATTATTCACTTGGCGTGGACCCCACAACTACATGAGACCTGACAAGTGTGTGTGCAAGAGGTGTTTCTAAAAGCCCAAAGACTGGACCCCACAACTACATGAGACCTGACAAGTGTGTCTGCGAGAGACTGAACTACATTAAATGACCAAAACCAGCATGTGCTTACACTGACCTTAACACAGCCAAAATGTACCTTCAAGTGCAAACACTTCAACAATTAAAAGCTTAAAAACTAAAGTAAGAACAACCAAAAGACATGTAAAACAATTCAGACAAAAATCTGTACCTGCATCTGGGAGCATGGAGATCCCTGAGGGGCTTGTTCGGCAGATGTGGAGAGTTCAGCCTCAGAGGAGGCACTGGCAGTCAACTGTCCAACCTGAAGAATAAGTTTAACATCATTTCAACCCAACTACAATGACTACAGGCAGATACAAAAGACAAAATGTTGAAATGTTTCCTGTATCTGACTCATAATCATTCTTACTTTTGAAACTTTCAAGTTGGCTCTGATTTCTGTCATAAATACGTCCCCTAACTGGAACCTCCTCACTCAAGAACAAGTAAAGGTGAAGTCTGGCAGGATAAACTGACCTGTGACCAACTGCTGCTTTGACTAATAAAAGGCAAACTGACCTCAGATTCAAGGACATGTGTCATACATGGAGTTTTTTAAGTTTATGGACACAAAAATGAAATGAATGTAATTAAATATGCACAATATTATTCACTTGGCGTGGACCCCACAACTACATGAGACCTGACAAGTGTGTGTGAGAGGTGTGTCTAAAAGCCCAAAGACTGGACCCCACAACTACAAGAGACCTGACAAGTGTGTCTGCGAGAGACTGAACTACATTAAAAGACCAAAACCAGCATGTGCTTACACTGACCTTAACACAGCCAAAATGTACCTTCAAGTGCAAACACTTCAACAATTATTCATAGAGAAACAGCTTAAAAACTAAAGTAAGAGCAACTTAAAGACATGTAACACAATTCAGACAAAAATCAGTACCTGCATCTGGGAGCATGGAGATCCCTGAGGGGCCTCTTCGGCAGATGTGGAGAGTTCAGCCTCAGAGGAGGCACTGGCAGTCAACTGTCCAACCTGAAGAATAAGTTTAACACCATTTCAACTCAACTACAATGACTACAGACAGATACAAAAGACAAAATGTTGAAATGTTTCCTGTATCTGACTCATAATCATTCTTACTTTTGAAGCTTTCAAGTTGGCTCTGATTTCTGTCATAAATATGTCCCCTAACTGGAACCTCCTCACTCAAGAACAAGTAAAGGTGAAGTCTGGCAGGATAAACTGACCTGTGACCAACTGCTGCTTTGACTAGTAGAAGGCAAACTGACCTCAGATTCAAGGACATGTGTCATACATGGAGTTTTTTAAGTTTATGGACACAAAAATGAAATGAATGTAATTAAATATGCACAATATTATTCACTTGGCGTGGACCCCACAACTACATGAGACCTGACAAGTGTGTGTGCGAGAGGTGTTTCTAAAAGCCCAAAGACTGGACCCCACAACTACATGAGACCTGACAAGTGTGTCTGCGAGAGACTGAACTACATTAAATGACCAAAACCAGCATGTGCTTACACTGACCTTAACACAGCCAAAATGTACCTTCAAGTGCAAACACTTCAACAATTAAAAGCTTAAAAACTAAAGTAAGAACAACCAAAAGACATGTAAAACAATTCAGACAAAAATCTGTACCTGCATCTGGGAGCATGGAGATCCCTGAGGGGCTTGTTCGGCAGATGTGGAGAGTTCAGCCTCAGAGGAGGCACTGGCAGTCAACTGTCCAACCTGAAGAATAAGTTTAACACCATTTCAACCCAACTACAATGACTACAGGCAGATACAAAAGACAAAATGTTGAAATGTTTCCTGTATCTGACTCATAATCATTCTTACTTTTGAAACTTTCAAGTTGGCTCTGATTTCTGTCATAAATACGTCCCCTAACTGGAACCTCCTCACTCAAGAACAAGTAAAGGTGAAGTCTGGCAGGATAAACTGACCTGTGACCAACTGCTGCTTTGACTAATAAAAGGCAAACTGACCTCAGATTCAAGGACATGTGTCATACATGGAGTTTTTTAAGTTTATGGACACAAAAATGAAATGAATGTAATTAAATATGCACAATATTATTCACTTGGCGTGGACCCCACAACTACATGAGACCTGACAAGTGTGTGTGCGAGAGGTGTTTCTAAAAGCCCAAAGACTGGACCCCACAACTACATGAGACCTGACAAGTGTGTCTGCGAGAGACTGAACTACATTAAAAGACCAAAACCAGCATATGCTTACACTGACCTTAACACAGCCAAAATGTACCTTCAAGTGCACACACTTCAACAATTATTCATAGAGAAACAGCTTAAAAACTAAAGTAAGAGCAACTTAAAGACATGTAACACAATTCAGACAAAAATCAGTACCTGCATTTTGGAGCAAGGAGATCCCTGAGGGGCCTGTTCGGCAGATGTGGAGAGTTCAGCCTCAGAGGAGGCACTGGCAGTCAACTGTCCAACCTGAAGAATAAGTTTAACATCATTTCAACTCAACTACAATGACTACAGACAGAACAAAAGATAATAAGTAGTTCATGGAGAGAAAAGTGACAGTAATGTAACTGCATGTGTACAATATTATAGGGCTGCAACTAACAATTATTTTCATCATCAATTAATCGATGTTGATTATTTTCTCAATTAACTGATTAGTTGCTTGGTCCATAAAGTGTCAGTTGTTTTTTTTCTAATTTAATAATCATTTAATTATCGATAATTATCGATTGACCGATTTAGCATTGCAGCTGTACAATACTATTCCCTTGGTGTGTACTCCACAACTACAAGACACCGACAAGTGTGTGAGAGAGGTGAAGTTAAGGTAAATAAACCTTTTACTACATTGTATAGAGCAGGCATCTCAAACTCATTCCACAAAGGGCCGTGTGGCTGCAGGTTTTTCCTCCAACCAATCAAGAGGATGCAGTCTGACCAATCAGCTGTCTGAAGACTGAGATCAGCTCATGAAATGAGTCAAGTCTGGTGTGCTGCTGCTTGGTTGAAGAAAACCTTCAGCCACTCGGCCCTTTGTGGAATGAGTTTGAGACCTGTGGTATAGAGTAACCTTTACCCGAGAGTGCAATGCTATCCTGAACCAGGCAAAACTTAAAATAATGTTCACATTCATGCCAATATGCACCGTCAACAATCTCTCTTCCACTCGAAGAGAGTGGAGTCAAAATTAATGTTGCTGCCAATCATTGACCCATCTCAGGGCCTAAGAATAATAATGATAATAATCAAATAATTCTTGAAATGTATTATCTGGAAATCATTTTAGCTTTGTTTTTTTTTTCTATAAAAAAACAGTGGATACTGGCATCTAAAGGGTTAAAATCCCCAAAATATAATTAATATTTGATATGTATATTTCAGGCCGAAGTAGTTGAAAAATATTGAATCATCTAAAGTGGAAGAAAATATGAAAATGTTTTTACAGCAGTTTTTGGGAAGTTGACATTTTTTTTGTCATTATGGACAAATGCATTAGTTTATTGAAGGACCTCTTTATTAATAAATCAGCCGCAGGGCCGTCAAAAATAAGCTGGCCTGTCTCGTTGTCAAGCCACACTTTCACCATTAATTTCATGTCAAATCAGAATGAATCCCTCCTTGAGTTACATTAATCACACACTTGTTTAGTGTTTTATTAATTGAAGCAATGATGAAACTGACCATACTAACCACCGTTTTAACCTGACACGTGCCAGCAGCGACCACACTGTTAGCCAATTAGCCAGCTAGCCAATTAGCCAGCTAGCTTGACCTCGGTAGCATAACGTAGCTGTCCCTCCAGTTGGCTTACTAACTGTTTGAAAACGTAACCACCTCTGTTACTAGCAAGAAATGATAACTGTGGTAATTCACTCGTACCTTAATGTTCACGTAGCACAACTTACCTTTTCACAGACACTTGTCCCAGCCATCCGCACACACCAACACGCCCACGTAAATTGCTTCTCTCCACGTTAGCTCCTCACGTGAGTCGGGTCAAGGAGCACTTGTTTTGTATAGTGAGCACATCCTGTAAGGGTGGTAATGCTGTCGTCTGTAGGACTCCGCCGTCCGCCAACGCAATCTTATGAGGGGCCGTGCAAGCCATAATTCATTCAGGCCCTCTCACGTACTGTCCTTTCACAGACACATATTTTTACTCTCACATTAATTTATTTTCATTCTTACACCAACACATTTTTATTTTCATATTTATATATTTTTACCCCGCGACCCCAAAAGAGATAAGCGGCATAAAAAATGGATGGATGGATTTATATATTTTTACTCACACATTCATACATTTTACTCTCATATTCATATATTTTCACTCACTCCATATATTTTACTCTCATATTCATATATTTTCACCGACACATTCATACATTTTGAAAGCTGAATTCATGTTGTTTCACCATTTACTATAACATGTTTCTTCATTTAGAACCATGGCAATCATCATCATCATCATCATCATCATCATCATTATGTTAAGAAAAAATAATTCAATTCAATCTTAATATTGAATTAATTAAGAACTCTCTCTGTTTCCTGGTGGTTTGTGTGGCTCCAGTTCGAACCCTTGTCCATAACACTCATATTTAGATATTTTCACTCACAAATTCATACATTTTGCTCTCATGCACATGTGGCCAATGTATATTTAATATTTTGAATAATATATGTATATAAGAAGAAGATGTATGTATGTGTGAGGGACAGAGTATAATAGAAAAGGAAGTACAGTGGAAATGGAAGGCAGGTCATTTTATCGCACTTTGATTGACTGAGAAGTTAGACCAGGGTCATGTTCAGGTCAGATCAGCATGGACAGGAGAGATGAGGCTGCAGCAGGCCATTGGGGTTTTAAGAAATATTTTATCTTCCCCTGAGACTGTCACATCTTTGTCCTTGTCCATTGAGTGCCAGAGAACAGGCTCATCTGCACCTAACATTACTCGCAGCGCAGTGGAAAGTGAGATGAGAGAACTTTTCAGGCCTCACAACTCCCAAGTCGCTTCAGCGGGCCAAGTGGCTAACATTACACTCGGCCAAACTGGAGGATTGCGGCAGTCTTTACTATATCAGACTCAGCAACACTTTGGCAACTGGAGCTCCCAGGCAAGGAAGAGGTGAGAACAATGTACATGGCAGCTTAACAGGAAGTTATCAACCTACTGACTGTAAATCCTAAATCTAAGTTTGCTAATTTAGCAACACACTTTGGCACCACAGTCAATGTTGCAGTATTAGTTAATGTTTTCAAAAAACATGTCCATAGTAAAAAATAATAAGGGTTAATTAAAAAATTAATCAAATGACAGAAAATATTGGAAGCTATTTTGTATTTATAAGCTGACCATAAGAGGGGTGTTGATTTGTTAGTTTTTAACAGGGGGGATGGTCCAGTGGGATTTTGTTACAGAGGTGGCTTGGCCTGTTGGTGTATTGCAGAACAAACACTATATTATAGCAATATTATAGGAATACTACAGGAAGCAGTGTGTAAATGATCCTCTCACTCTTCTGCAAATACATGTTGCTATTTGTCATTTTCAGGATGAAGGTGACACTAGGATAGACTATATAGACTACAATATAGTATAGACTTAAGTATTTATAGTACATAGGCTAATTTAGAGAATATTATAGATCCGAGATGAACAGAACGGCCGAACTGAGAGAAAAGGGCGCAATCACAAATCCGTCTACTACTACAGGGCCATGGATTTATCAATACACAGCACAGGTAGGCTACTGATCTTCCAGAGCCATGGTCAGGGTCATAGATTCTAACTTGCACAAAACTCAGTCAGATAAAGGATGAGTCAGCAGACTAGACTGACATGTTCAACTAAACAACCCCTCTGCCCCTGCACTCTGCCCACTACTAGGGGACGGAGAGGTGAGATGGCAGGTTACAAGGGGGAGGCATTGTGGTAATTTTGTTAACAAGTGGGATGGCATCCCCCCTCATCATCCCTCAAATTGCCAACTAAATGATGCTCTCTCTCTCTCTCCCTCTGAGGTTACATTACTTTTGACTGAATATCCTTTATTAATGTATGTAGCAGTAGCTACATTACCCGAGGAAAGCACTGGTTAAGGTTACTGTTATTTTGGTTAATAGATTTAAGTTGATGAGCTTAATCTTGCTAGAAAAGGTCAGTTAAAGGCTTTGTTGTGTATGAGTCAGTACTACAGCATTGTAGAGCAGGTGAGGATGGACATGGCTGACACTCTTGTGTATTTTAAGTTAAGGCTATTCCTGCATTACCTCCAACTTGGTACCATTGCGTTGTGTAAAGTGTAGCAAATTACCCTCTAAGAAAGACTAACAAGGGTATAAGAATGGAAAATAAAGATGCATTGTTCTTCTAATAACTAATAATTCTAATAACAGTGATATGGCTTCACCCTAGATTGCAGTACAGTTTTCTTCTAATGAGCAGCAAATTACCCTGTAATAAGGTGAAACTATGTTGAATAAAAACCCATTCAGTGTAGTATCTGATTGTTTTATAAGCTGTGTCTGGTATATATTGTAGTTGCTTATATTGTATAAATAGCATAGGCCCTCAAGCTATGTTGGTGGCATTAAATGTGGTGTTTAAATATATTTGGTTGTACTGTGGCTAATTTGGATTGAGTAAAATACAGAAGCAGGCTCAGTCATTCCATATCAGAATATTGTCAGAACTACAGACCATTGTCACATTGTTCAGTCCTAAGTGATGGTAACATTAGCAACTCTTATTGCCTTATTTCAAGTAAAAACAGTATTATTTTAGCTTGTTGTAGGAGAGCCTTTTATGCTTTCTACATCTATGTTCTTGTTCATGTTCTTGTTTTGATAGGAGTTACGGTTAAGTCAGCATAAGCCCAAATGTGAGACTAGTGCAGAGGCAGAAAATGGCTGTTTTCCCTCCACGTTTCTGTCTGCCCCTGTCTATCTGACTGGGGGGCCCCTATCGTCAATGGCAACCACCTCAAGTTGCTGTGGCAACCTCTGAGCCTCAGTCCTTCTCTGAGCACTCCTCTGCCACACTCACAAACACATATGTAGCTTCAGCTGCAGCTATGTGGCTGATTCAAATGATCAACTCGTCATCAAGCTCTGCAGTGGCTTGATAACGAGCCACTAATCTTATCTTACTATTACTGGTGAGTTTGAAATGGTAGTAATGTAATGAGTGATATTGTTCTGTTAGCATTAGCCACAATGCTAACAGCGGCTAATGCTAACATGAGGTCCTATGAACTTGTTGGTGCATACAGGTTTGACTTTTCATATCAGGTTGTTGTGCTAATATGCTAATGATTAGCATGCTAATGCTAACATGCTAACCTACAGTAAAATGATTCTTAAATGCATTCTAATGGTGTTTGAGATCTTTTCAATATGCTATTTGACATGCTAATGTTAGCTTGGCATTAGCCGCTTTTAGCATTGTCATAATTTACACACTCCGGCAGTAGCCCCCATGGTCCTTTCGAAATTTCCCCAGGGAAATTAACATCAGGATAAGATGAGCAAGCCTTGCACGTGTATTTCCTGGTTTGAGGATGACTAATTGTAATTTGGCTGCTTGAGCATGCTCAGTAAGCCGAGTGTGTGTGAAAAGTGTGCTTGTGCATTACCGGCCCCGACCACTAGAGGCCGATACTGAGTTACTTCTGCTAAGCACACTTAAGCACACTGTGTTGGTAAAAGTGCATTGTGAGGTCATGCCTGAAAACTTTACAGGGCATTATTTTGACCTTCTTTTCACTGAATTAGCTGTTATCGTTGTGGGGTCCAGGATTTTGGACCCCACAAAGATTTTGGACCCCACACTGTGACTGTGCTGTCAGGTGCTGGACCCCACCATGTGATAAAGACAAACACACACACACACACACACACACACACACATATCTATCTATCTATCTATCTATCTATCTATCTATCTATCTATCTATCTATCTATCTATATGAGCGTATTAAAAGATAATATAGCTAATGGGAAAACCTTAAAAATGCACAAAGATTAAAAACATGGATTAAAAAAAATTAACTACAGTGTTCTTCACTATTGCACATATGAGATAGATAGATAGATAGATAGATAGATAGATAGATAGATAGATAGATAGATAGATAGATAGATAGATAGAAATTCTAACACAGTAATGGGTTAGAAAATATGTAATATTGCACAAGATATGATGCAATGGCAGGATGATGAACCACAGACTCACACAGCAGTAAGCAACACAGTGTTACGTGAAACAATACTAGTGTTGAAAAGCCTGACCACAGTTGGAATGAAGGACCTGCTGTAGCTTTCATTCCTATAGAATAGATGCAGCAGTCTGCAGCTGAAAGTGCTACTTCAGGCCCCCACCATCACATGCAGTGGGTGGGATGGGTTGGCCATGATTGGTGTCAACTTGGCTAACATCCTTCCCTCACCCACCTCCTTGAGGGCAGAGCCAGCTCTCCTGACCAGTTTATTCAGTCTTTTTCTGTCCCTCTCAGAGCTTCCACAACCCCAGCAGACCACTGTGTAGAAAATTGCAAATGCCACCACAGACTCTTTTTGACATTGGCAACACAGCAATCTGCAAATTAAACCTGGCACACGCTAAGCAGTTACTCAACCTCGGCCTACTCCGGCGGCCCGTTTTGACACCAATCCCCACTACTGCAGCGCACCCGCAGAGGAAGCGCCGCAGGCGGTGCGAGAGAAGGCAGAAGCGGGGAAAGTGCGGGGGTATCTGGGCCACACAATCCAAATCCAAATCCACACAAGCCAGCTATACCATCTATCGTACTTGCCAATGTACACTCCTTGGACAACAAACTGGACTATATACACCTTCTGAGATCGACCCAGCAGACCTTGAGAGAATGCTGTGTTTTTGTTTTTACGGAAACATGACTCAATAACACCATACCAGACTCCGCCACCCAGCTGGGCCGGCTAACATGCTACCGAGCAGAGAGCCCTCATTGAAGGAGGCGGGGTCTGTGTTTATATGAGGGATGCTTGGTGTCAAGACGCTGTGGTGATTTGTAGACACTGTTCCCCCCTCGTGGAGTTTATGATCATCCAGTGCCAGCGTCTGTTACTCATTCAGCTCATTCAGCAACAGACTGATCCATCCCACTGCACCACAGAGTGACAGAATTTATTTTATTTTATTTAATATTAGAAATAAGTATCTACATTTGCTCCTTCTAACTCTTAAGTATTTTACCTTTCTTGTTTTTCATTTTTATTCAGGGGCTTTTTGTAACAAAAGAATTTCCATTTCCATTTGATAACCATTGTTAAGACTACTACAATAGTTTCTGTCCTGCGAGCTAACAGATACCAGATGTCACTGATAGCTAGACCAGTAGGGGGTTGGACTTATGTAAATGAGACAGAATGAGCAGCACTGTATTACCTGGCTCCCCTGGTAGGTGAGAATCTTTCAGGCTGGACTATGTGTTACGTGTTACTACGTGTTAGACATCGTTGGAAGCTTAGAAACTGCACTTTCAGAATCTGTAAATAATTCAGAATGCCCCCCGGGAGACTTGTTGCTGGTCTTCTCGTGACTGGTCACAATTGTGATCGGAACAGCTCAATGGGGGGAGGGGGAGGAACTGTAGGCATCCTTTGTATTTGCATAAGGTAGGTCCAGTGTTCTATTGTCTCTGGTGTTGTTTAACATATTGGGTGAAGGTGGGAAGAGTGGAAGACAGGGAAGCATGATTGAAATCTCCAGAAATGAGGAGGACCTGGGGGTGTCTGCAGCTGTGAAACTACCGTGCGCAGGAGCTTGCATGCTGCTGCAGCAGCGACAAACCTTTACAATGATGGGTTACACCATCTGCTGTTCACAAACATCGCAATGCCCCACCTTTCCTCTTACCACCCTCCTTCGCTCTCCTGTCTACTCTCAGCCGTGGAAAATTGTCCAGTGAAATGTACATCTGGCATGAGCTCCATTTACCAAGTTTCAATGAAACATTTGAGACTACACTTCCGGTACTCCCTCTGCAGTCTGTTTAGCACTGTTACGTCTTCCGTCTTATTCGGTAAAGATCTCGCTTTCCCCATAATAAGAGATGGTATGGATGGTTTGTACCGTCTTTTCTTGTCCCTGCACATTGCCCCAGCATCCCATTTTCCTTCTTATTTCCGTGGGGATCTCCAGACTTTCCAATCGGAGTATGTTCATGTTGCACAGCACTAACAGCTGTTCCTGAGTGTAAACAAGAGAGTTGTTGCTGAATGGATCTCCTGGCGTGGTTTTAATTGTCTGGAAAAAAAAGTAAAAAGCAAATCACTAGTCTCATCAGTTGTACATCTGTAAATGCGTACGATCGACCCAGAGTAGTAATGGAGAAAACATGAGAAATTAAAAAAACAAAAACAAACAAACACTAAAGCAAAGAAAGACAGTCTGAGCTGCTGTAACTAGCTGCCACTCGTGCCGTCATCTTGGTCAGAGACATACGCATACATACGGAGGTACACACTTGAACATAAAGTGGTATGTACCCATAAATGTGAATATAATTTGCTGTATTTGTGTGCTGTATACACCTCTATGAACAGAGAAAAATAGGCAAACAAACAAACAATGCATATATGTACCAGATGTACCACTAGATTGTTTACTATACGTGAATTTTTATTTTACTTTTGTACACAACCCAAAAAAGGTGGGATTCTGTGTAAAACATAAATGAAACAGAACATGATAATTAGGGCCACAGGGGCATTGCACTGAGGCCTATTGCCTCTACAGCTATAGCTGTAGGGGAGAGAACCTAAAATTAAAAATTAAAATGTCTCTTTCCACTCTCCTCCCAGCCACAATTTACACTCTACACCCATGATTTTTTTCACATTTGTAGACAAATTTGTTCTGTCTCTCACAATGTGCTCAAAAAATCAGAGACTTACAGAATTTGAATTAGCAGCCTCTAAGTGCGGCCACATCTGTCTCTGCTCCTCATTGACCCCAATACACAGATTTTCTGAGAGAAGCAGAACGGATCCCTGTTTTAAACTCGCAAGTGTCTCCAAAATATTTTGAGTAGAAACACTGAAATCACACCCATTGTTCAGGAAGTCCTGACAGCGATGATGGTCTGTGTTTTTTTCTGATAGGAGCTACGGTTTTGTCAGCATAAGCCCAAATGTCAGGCCAGTGCAGAGGCAGAAAATGGATCTTTTTCTGCACGTTTCTGTCTGCCCCTGTCTGTCTGCCTGGGGGGGGCCCCTATCGTCAATGGCAACCAGCTCAAGTTGCCGTGGCAACCTCTGAGCCTCAGTACTTCTCTAAGCACTCCTCTGCCACACACACACAAACACACATATGTAGATTCAGCTGCAGCTATGTAGCTGATTCAAATGATCAGCTCCTCATCAAGCTCTGCAGTGGCTTGACAACGAGCCACTTGTCTTAAGACCCCTACACATGATCAGCGGTAAAAACGCTTTGTGCCGGCTGTCCCATTGTTTTTCCAAGGAAGAGAGCGCTGGCACCCGACTAAGCGGCACTGCTACCCTCGGCGTGGCGCACTGCTCAGATCTGCCGCTTACCGCTGCGCTCAAAGTTCAAATTACTTGAACTTTGACCTCGTTTGCCGCTGACCTTTCAAAGCGCAACCAATGAGAGAACAGCTCCAGGCAGCGTTTACAAACTACCGTTAAGCTAAATACAATGCTAACGTTAGCTTAGCTGTTCGTGTACGTTTGCTATTCCAGGCAGACGCAGTGACTACTGCGTCTGCCTGGAATAGCGACTACTACTACTACTACTACACTACTGCAAGGGCCTTCTTTTGCGACAAACTGAGATACATTGTGTGTAATAATTTACGAACAACGATTAGCTTTCCGGAGTGAAAGGAAGTACTTGCCTAGCAATGGTGAATCGCTTGCACTTGTTGATGACGTATACCTGAGCTCCGCCGCCTCCGCTCAGCGCCTCTGCGCCCTACCTGGCGGTGAGCGAAGAACAAATTTATGCTAACGTGTGGTAAAATGATTCTTAAATGCATTCTAATAGTGTTTGAGATCTTTGCAATATGGCATTTGACATGCTGATGTTAGCTTAGCATTAGCCGCTGTTAGC
This sequence comes from Chaetodon trifascialis, assembly GCF_039877785.1. Taxonomy (NCBI): domain Eukaryota; kingdom Metazoa; phylum Chordata; class Actinopteri; order Chaetodontiformes; family Chaetodontidae; genus Chaetodon; species Chaetodon trifascialis. Next base: position 3,886,465 of record NC_092062.1, on the reverse strand, counting down.
ATTATGGCTAATGCTAACATGAGGTCCTATGAACAGGTTTGACTTTTGATGTCGGGTTGTTGTGCTAATATGCTAATGATTAGCATGCTAATGCTAATATGCTAACCCACAGTAAAATGATTCTTAAATGCATTCTAATGGTGTTTCCGATCTTTTTAATGTGTTATTTGACATGCTTTTGTTAGCTTAGCATTAGCCACTGTTAGCATGGTCATAATGTACACACTCCGGCAGTAGCCCCCGTGGCCCTTTCAAAATTTCCCCAGGGGAAATTGTCTAGTTTTCTAATCCTGTTTGACATTGACAAAACAAGACCACATATTTAATGTTATACCTTATCAGCCTGTTTGGAACATTCCATAGGTAAACAGGTTCATTGGTAACAGGTGATAGTATCATCCTCAAAAGGCTGGCGTTCACAAGCAAGGATGGAGAGAGGTTCACCACTTTGTCAACATGACGGTATTAGTGTTGATGAAAATGATGCTTGCTAATGAGCTTCTTTTCCATGATTAATATGAGACAGTGACAAGAAGGCACCAACACCATTAAATGCTAAATGTGACCACAATAACATGCAATATTGTTGATGAAAAAGACGAGATGATAAGAGCCTGTCTCCAAGTCTGGTTATGCAAGAGCACAAACACAGGACTTTCACCCAGGATATAGCTATTTGTGTCCCCTGTGTAGATTTTTCATAGATTTTATGTACTTAAGTTGCATCACATACCTTACAATATTGTACCTTTTTTTGACCCATGATGTTTACCTAACCCTAACTGACTGCTTTTGTTGGCTAAACCAAGCCACGTTGTTTTGATTCCTAAAGCCAAGGAAACTGTGACCACTTTACAATGTTAACAATGCGAGAATGAAGATCAGGCTTCACTTGCTGGAGTGTCCATGTCTGTGTGTATGCCCACATGTGTTGGTCAGCGTCCTAAGTGTTGGTTTATTTTAAGCAGCTTAAGAGGAGATTCAGTCTAAAACTGGTGAGCTAACTAAAAGCCATACACCTTGCAATTACAAGAACAGCTGATGCATTTAACACCTGCAGCTGAGTTATTAATTGACATACTTGGCATGACTGTTATGTGAAATTAAGTTTAAGTAATTAAAAAAAAAAAAAATCACTGGTTTTGGCTAGATAGCATTGACTGAACTAAAATTGTTTTTTACGTGTTACACAGCATCCCAACTTATTTGAAATCAGGGTTGTTTATGTATAAATACCTCTTTAAATGTGTATCCATTGAATACACACATACATACAGGGTTATATACACATATAATATATCAGTCTTTGAATGTACTGCTGAGTGGTTGTGTGTATGTGCATATACTGCTGTAAATGTGCTCCAAGCTGGCCTACTAAGAATTTCTTCAATATTTGCTCCCTGATTTGCAACTGACAACATGAACTTCTCTGCAACAAGCAACAAAACATAGAAGTGTTTCTCACACTATTTTTTCCTCTTTATTCTTTGTTTTGTTATGCCCCAGACTAGGGGAACCAGGACACAACACAAAAGGGCTCCCCTCTTCCTCCCAGCTCCCAAAAAAGGCCGGTCACAACTTTCTGCAGTGTAACAAGGTTTTTATTTATTTGATCAAGTAGCAATGGTGTTGGGGAGGGCATGGCCAAAATAACAAACAAAAGACTTCCATTTTGTGGAATCTTACCTGTCCAAAGTAAAATAAAATAAATTACAAAACTCTAATCCTCCCTAACCAAAACAGGAGAAAAATCAAGTAAACTTAAATGGCTTCCCTCCCCTACAGCTACTATACGACTCACTGCGTTAGGATAATTAATATAATATTAATAGTATTTACAATAATCACAATAACAGTTGACGAACACACACAATCTCAGCCACCGGCCACAGCGGCACCAACACCATCTGACACAGCCCTTTCTTGGAAGCAGAAGGATAAGCAGGAGAGGGAGACAGTCCACTGACCTCCCCCTTAAGTAGCAGCACCGACCAATCACACCTCCCACTATTAATCACCTAATAGTGATTAGGTGGGACTGTCCAAGGCAAAAGCCCTGTTCTGTTTCCTGGCTGAGCGGACATGTGGTCTAAAGAACAGGTTCTGCAAATGCAGCGGTCAGTGAATTTATCAGAAACAAAACTTAACTTCAGTTTGTACCCTGATGCAGTTAATATCATAGCCACCATTGAGTCATCGATATCAACTGAGGCCAGGTTCATTATTACGCAAGTTGTGGTGCATTGTCAGGGGACAGATCAAACAGTGTGGATGAGTCAGATTCAGGTCTGAAGATGTTCAGACATATTTTAACACAAAGAAACCTCAAACCCAAGGCCCCAGGGCTGCTGCTTTCTTACCTTTAAAGTCAAACAGACTTCAAGCAATCAAGGTATTCTGCCAGCATGTTCCCTTTTCACACTATTCATCCCTTCACCATGAGAGACTCTAATCAAAGGGCTCCCTCATAGGTTTACTGAGGCTGTTTAAGCAGATAAATAGCTGCTTCCTCAGTCTGTGGCCTCAGGGACTATAGCAGGACCTTCTATTTGCTGGAAACACAATAAACAAGGTCACAGTGAGGTTTTACCACACGATAGAGCTGTTATGGTCTGTCATTTCACTTCTAATTCTCAGTTTTTATTCAGCCACGTACATCGCTTCAATGCTTGTTGAATAATACACCACTTGATTTATATGTTGATTTCTCTATCACTGTGGTGGTACAGTTAAACTGAACACAAGCTTACAGGCAGTGGAAGTGTGGACTACATAGCATGAGAAAGTCAGTCTTTTCCAGTCTTAAAATTTTAGTGAGATTTATTATGACATCAGTGGTTAGTCCATCTGATTCTGGCCTAGCCAGTAATTAGTTTTCAGATCTATTTTTGCTTATGATAATTACCAACTTATAATAATATTAGATCATAATATATAATTCTAATTAGATGGAATGCTCAATTCAAGAAAAATCTGAAACATCTAAAAAACACAAAGACATTTCACAAGATTAGGGAACAGTAATGTTGCAGTTTGTTGTTTTATGTGTAGAGGTGACATTTCTATCTGCATAAAAAAGCATAAAAAAAAACAGTAGTGAAAATGAAGTACTTTTTGGTCAGGAAGTGTAGAAATTGTACCAATAAAATTGTACTTTTTACTTCACTGAATTATTCTGACAGTTATTGCTTAAAGTACTCGACTGAATCCTCCAAAGTAATTTTAATTACCTTCACTTCAACCAGTTACAACAGTAAAATGCTACATCTATATATTGATGCATTAACATCAATAGTGAAGTGAAGTCCCTGTCCCCAGTAGTGTTGTCCAGCTACTCCTAGCTGATCCTGAGGTTTCCCCAAGCCACATGAGATATATTATCTCTCCAGCGTTTTCTGGGTTTATCCTGGGGTCTCCTACCAGTTGAACTTGCCCAGAAAACCTCCAAAGGAAGTTAACCAGGAGATATCCTTATCAGATTTCTGGGTTTGTTGACAGCAAGAAAGAAATTAGAGCAACACCAGGTACTAAGGGATTAATGTGGATAAAAACTTCAACAAGCAGGCAAGAAAAAAAAAAAAAAAAGCAAATGTGTCTGCATTGGAGTGGACATGTCTCTCAGACTTGCTGAGCACAAAATCGACACATTCCATTTTGCTTGCTTTATTGACACAATCTACACTTCAGATTGAGCTAGGGAAATATATTAGTTTTCATTTAAGACTAGAAAGACTGAATGTTCTGCCAAATCCCTGCAGATTTTTTCTTCTGTATATCCTGTGAACAACTGGGGTCACTTTAGTTAATTAACTATGTGTTAACTCTCGTGCTTTTGACTGCACCAACGGGAATTTACAGTTGATGAGTCCTTAGCAGTGAACGGAAAGGGCAAGTGATTCTCAAGTGTCCAACCCATGTTTAACCCAGGTCTAGAGGCCTGTCATAACACCAGGTCAGTTGATATGTGTTGATCTATTCAGATTGCTGCCTATGTTGGTTTAACTGGTCATTTAAGAGGTCATTGTGTTGATCTGAAAGGGGTATAAAACTGCAGTGAAATGAGATGCTTTACTCAGCCTGAGGCTGCTGCTCCTTATGGTAGAGACAGGTGAGGCTTTGTGCAGCTCTGTACATTTTGTTTTAGGTTTTTGATTCACTCCTCTGCCTTCTAAAAGCTGTAAATTTATCAGATTAGATTAGTGATGATGTGAGTTTGAGAAAATTGTAGGGTTAATTAGAAATACATTATATATAGAATTAGAAAGATAGACATAGTTTCTTTTTGTATATGGACACAATATACTCACCTGCAACATCCACAATCAGAAAATATATTTTAAGATTTTATTTAGTGTCACAGTAATACCTCAGCTGAAGTATTCAGATTCCATTTTGAAAAAGAATGCTGTAATTGGTGATGATAATATGCTAGAATGGTAGTAATCATGAATCACTGTTGATTGGTTATACCCACAACTTGAACTTATTTAAAAACTGCAAAATTTTACATTTAAAGGATGATCTAATTGTTATTCTTTATATTTGTTCATTTTGTCAACAAACTCCAAGAAACCAACAATAACATGTTAAACCCTCCATCATTGTCTGACTTCTCTTCTCTGTCTTGAAGCCCACTGATTCCATGTGAAGATCCCCTTCCCCCCAAAATATATACACACACACACACACACACACACACACACACACACACATACATATATACATACACACACACACACACACACACACACACACACACACACACACACACACACACACACACATATATATATATTGCTTCATTTGAATAAGCAACTGGACAGGTAGTTTAGTGTTGGTGACCATTTTCAGCAATGGATTAACGCACCCTTAGTCTTCTAGTGAGTATTTTAGGATAACAGGACAGTGTATGTGGGAGCCAAAATAAATAGTTGTGATGAAAGAACATGTCTGGCAGTATAGCACTGTATATCATTAATGTGTATTTTAATAGTTTTTGGACGACAATGGAGCTCTGTGGCACAGAGGAATAAGATAAAAACAAGGGCTGTCAGTTTAACGCGTTAATTAGATTAATTAATTACGCTGTAAATTAACGCGTTATAAAAATTAACGCAATTAATCATGAGTAAGAAGTCAATGCGCAAGCATTTTAAATTTGGCCCTTTGAGTGACCCGTAGGCTGCATCCTACCTGCGCTACTAGTCAAAAGCAGGGTGACAACAGATATGGATGCGACACCGGAGAGCGAGGCAAGCCTACTTGGACCTTTGAACGGCAAGTTTATTTATAAAAAGAACAAAGACGGGACTATTAACAAGAACGCAGTGATTTGTACCTTGTGTAAAAAAATTTTTTTCCTGTCACCGTAGCAGCTCCAGCCTGAATTATCATTTAAACGCTAAACATGTAGTTGCTGCTAGTGCCGCTAGTGCTACCGTGAGCTCACTCCGCCAACCCACACTTGCTGAGTTAGGAAAACGAATGAGCAAAGCCACGACAGAAAAACTGACAAACTCAATCGCAAAGTGGGTTGCTGCTGATTGCAGGCCGATTTCAATCGTGGAAGACGAGGGCCTAAAAGAGGCGTTTCAGATAGGGTCATCTGACTCTAATTTCCAGCTACCGTCGAGAACTACAGTGATGAAAAGAATTCACCAGCTGTAATGTGAATGTCAGTGAATTGTAATGTCCTAGAATTCAAATTCTTTATTTGGGGACCTTTAGCAGATATGAGATTAAAATGCGATTAATTAGATTAATTAATTACAAATCCTGTAATTAATTAGATTAATTTTTTTAATCGCCTGACAGCACTAATAAAAACTCTTTCTTCTCTTGATATTTTCTTCACCTTTGCCTTCCTTATCTTAGCTATCTCCAAGGCGAAATTTGAAGTTGGATTTTCTTTGTTGATATCACATGTTCTATGTTTTCTGTGGTCTGGGAAATGATATCACTGGCTGAAGTAAAAATAGATGAGGCAGGTTGAGGGAAATTGTCTACGACAAAAAAATAACAACTGCAATATTTAAAAATAAAGTAACTTCTGGAGTTCATTATTAAATGTAACATTATGAGAGGATAGGAAGGTGATGTTTCTTTTTTCTTTAACAGGAGAAAGCAGTATATTAGTATTTCCTTCCACTCCCCATAAAGTGAAGGCAGAGTTTGGGGGATCAGTAAGCTCATCTGAAAGGATGAATCACAAACTCATTCAAGAGCTTTGTGCAGGAGAAAGCATCTAGCTATGGTGTAAGATAGCTGTCAAAAAGATGCGGCCATATTTTAATGTTTGTATTTGTAAAATTAACAATTTATAGGTCATAAAAATTGTTTTACACAAAATTCTGCTGTCACATACGTGAGTCTGAAATTTGGTTTGGGTTACAGTTGTTTTTATATGAGTATGAGTCTAAAAGCTGTGAGTGCAAAGTCTTATGAATACAACTCATTTTTCTACGACTATGAAGTCTTCACTGTGAATACGAATTCAAGTTTACAGGTACGAGTCGAAAAGTGCTGAAATGACATTACTGAGGTCACAGTCAAGTCGCAGGGGAAATTAATCGATCCGCGATTCCTCCAACTGCGCATGCACATGCCCCAGACGCAAACATGCAGGGCAACGCCACCAGCCCCAGAGAGACTTCACTGGCAAAGCTCTGAAGTCTCACCCACTGGGCCTGAGACACACGCATTTCAACCCATTCACATGCTCACACGCCATATCTTGTATTTCTTACACAGAGAAATTACCAGGATAACGCCCACCAAGTTGCGCCACTATTTTTTAAAACAGTGGAACAGGTTGAGGACAGTGGCGGCTGGTGAAAAATATTCTTGGTGGGGCTGGTGTACCAACAGATTTCCCTGCCTAATCTAGCATAAGCATTCAAATGAACAGCCAGAAAATGACTACAGTTCCACAATAATAATTTAATTTCACAGTTTACAGTTTCACAGAAAAAGTAACAATTTACAGCTATAATAGACTTTATGCTATCAAATAGATAAAATAATACAGTTTTTATTTACCTCTTTATTGTGCCTTCTTACAGCAATGCGGTGCCCATCATCTGGCTACATTGCTATGCTAATCTTTCCGAACACAGCTAGCTTTACGCAGTGTTCCATGTGAACTTTGGATCTCTCATGCTTCTTGATCCGTTCGGAGAGGTGCTTTAAGTCAGTTAGTCCAGTCTTTGTCCAAGTCGAATCACATTTGTCACTTCTGAAGAGGATACAGGGGAAACAGAAAAGTGCACAGGCTGCACCACAACCTGCCAGCCACGTCTTACGGTTGAACCAGCTGAAACCTATCGCTGGCTCCTCAATCCTATTGATAGGCCAATTATTCATCATTTTTCCCTAGAAACCATAACCGGATTGGCTATTTAGCTGCAAGTCAGGGGCGCTTTGCTGAGTGCCCCATGAGAGAATGATACGCTGTCAGTGGAAATTCACTGTTTAAGGATTGTCAGTTGGTGGAAATGTTGTTTAAATTATTTAAATTGCATGTACACACACACACACACACACACACACACACACACACACACACACACACTTGCACTAAGAAATGCTGAATTAAATAAATATTTTTATTTGTACCAATTTATGTGTCATTTATCAGATCAGGCCCCCGTCCCCACACTAACCCTCACTGCCGCTGCCGCAGGTAACGTCAATAATAACGTGCATAGCCATTATTTATTTCATAATATTAAACCATTTTATACAATATACATTTTTTGAACTCACATACTTATTGCTTTAGCTTGCAAGATAAAGATATTTACATGCCGATGAAGCTAGCTTAGTGCTATCGTTACTGGGATTAGAAGTGGGCCAGTGCTAACTAGTTAGCACTAAACAGCTATGAAACATATAACGTTACCCCTCAAAAAATGCACTGTCCTCATAATTTTTGACCAGAGCATTAATAATCAAGCCAGATTTGGGATGAGTTAACATGAACCAGTAACTTATTGTCTCAAATTTATAATTTCACTCGTAAATCGTGCAATAAGCAGGACGATTCATCATGTCCGGGTTTATTTCTCCATATCAACCTTCTCCCTCTTTCCGTGTTAACTTTACACAAAGTTACTGGTTCACGTTAATTCATCCCAAATCTGGCTTGATTGTCAATGCTCTGTTCGAAAATTATGAATGATAGCACCCAGTAATGATAGCACTAAGCTAGCTTCATTGGCATGTAAATATCTTTAGCTTGCAAGCTGAAGCAAAAAGTATGTGAGTCCAAGAAATGTATATTGTATAAAATGGTTGGATTTTATGAAATCAATAATAGCTATGCACGTTATTATTGACGTTACCTGTGAAGTCTCCTCCGGGGCTGGTGGCGTTGCCCTGCATGTTTGCGTCTGGGGCATGTGCATGCACAGTTGGAGGAATCGCAGATCGATTACTTTCCCCTGCGACTTGACTGTGACCTCAGTGACGTCATTTCAGCACTTTTCGACTTGTACTCGTAAACTTGAATTCTTATTCACAGTGAAGACTTCGTAGTCGTAGAAAAATGAGTTGTATTCATAAGACTTTGTACTCACAGCTTTTAGACTCATACTCATATAAACAATTGTAACCCGAACCCAATTTCACAGACTCACATATGTGACAGCAGAATTTTGTGACCTACAAATTGTTAACTTTACAAACACAAACATTAAAATATGAACACATCTTTTTGACAGCTATCTCACACCATATCTAACTTAATGTCTGTCTGCTTACATGCAAATAAACAAACAAAAAATCTGGAATGTTTTAAAATCAGCTCACCCTCTTTTAAAGCCATGACACTTGATGACTTTCCTCATGAATTTATCCATTAACTGAGGCTGTAAGTGTATGAGTTAATCTGGACAGGGAGGTGGAGATCGAGGACAGTGTCTGCGTGGCAGCGGAGGCGGAATATGTGGAGGTGGTGGTGGGATGTTTTTTGAGAGTGTGAGGGTTCACTCTGGTCATCTTGTCAGATTGCTAATGGAGATGTCCAAATGAGAGACGCTCCAAGTGATTCACAGAAAGAGACAATGTGAGGGCACATGGACTGACATTGCAAACCCAAATGGCCAATTGTGAACATGAGGCGGAAAACTGCCCACGGTATATGAGATAATCTGAGGGCCTGCAGGGGTCATAGAGGACAGAGTGGAAGGATGGCTGAGAGAGACAAGGAAAAAAGTAAACAGGCAGAAGAGGACTGAAAAGAGAGGGGAGTCTGAAATTTGGGTGTGTTGGGGGGAATTTGGACAAAAACAAAACACAGAAATAAAGAGACGCAGGAGGGGGAGACAGCAGCAAATGAAATAGCACAGCGCAGCAGAGGGAGAGCAGCAATGACATTAAATCTGTGGCTGAAAACAGATGATTTCCCATTTAACACTCCATTGAGTTCTCCGTTATCCTGGGTCCTGCCTGGCACTGTGACAGCGCCACTGCTTTCCTTCTGTTTCACAATAACAACCCCTCAAACCATCCACCCTCCACACACACAGCAACACTTACACACCATCCTCTACACACCCCTCCCATTGTTCACCTACTGTACTGCTCAATATACCCACCATTGAGGCTTCCATGATGTTATTAGACAGTCTGCAGGATACTGGGTGGGGGGTGGAATTGAGGTTTGGGGGTGTCAGTTGATGGTGTCCAAATAACAACAATCTACCACCCACGCCTCACTCTGTAGCTCCAATAATGGACCACAATGGACTCAATGGGAGGCACTGTCAACAGATGTTTTTTTGGGGAAATGATCAGGCAGCAAAGTGGTGAGGATGTTCTAACTTTAACAGAGAATCACTCACAAACAGAGGACAGAGGAGTGAGAGCGAATGATGGATTTCTTCAGCTTCAAACACTTAGCAGATGTTCTTAAATTGGATTGCATGATGACCTAAGATTTGCTGACCAAGCATTAATTTATTTTTTTATTTATCTATTTATGTTCTTGCACTTCTCAATGCGTTGAAGTGGGTGAGAGTCAAGATGATGTCATGCACTTCTGTGAATCAATCAGTATTTTGAATATTAATATATTAATAAGGAAAAACATTTGAATTAAAATAACGACATATAGCTACACTGCCCTGATAAAGGAGATTAGTTGAATTATTGTGCTGAAGGATGTTTCTTTCTTTTTCTCTTTTGTCGCCTATTTATTCATTATTAGCATTATATTAGTACTTAGAAACCAATTGTCAGGGGTCGGAACCACCCCTCCCCTCCCATCACTTCTGCCTAAACCTTTGAAATAATTAGTATTGCAGATATTATCTGTCTCAAAATGGGATGATTCTAAGTTCTCTTATTTCCTTTTCAATAACAAATAACAGTGCTTTCTTAACACATTCAAATCAAAAGACTGAAATGAATGCTTAATTGAGGTTAGAATATAAGCGCAAACTGATTACACTTCATCTAAATTTAATTTTCAATATAAACCTTCATTAAATCAGATTTTAAAGGATAACACTGGGGTTATTTTATTTTTATCATCTTCAAATCCCAGAGAGAGACTAAAACCGACAGAGAATGTGTCCTGCTAACAGGCTTTCTGTGTCACCACAGCCTGATATGCTGTGGCTATGCATCTATTCCATTAAACTTTGTTGTCACAAAGAATAATAATAATGATACAATAATTATGCTAATAAGCCACTCACCAACATACTAGCTGGGCTAATGACATGGCTGTGAGTAATGTCCTTCAGTCAGTCAGTGTGCCACTTTGGACCAGTGGAAATACAAGCACTGGATGGATTAGCAGGAAATTTTGTACAGACATTCATGTTCTCCAGACGATGAATCCTATTGACTTGGTTATCTCCTGACCTTTGCTCTAGTGCTGCCATCAGGTCAAATTTTTCATTTGTCCACTGAAAAATCTCAACTGCTACAATACTTGATTGATTATTACAAAGTTTTGTACAGAGAACAGCAAATGTAAAAGATTTTAGCCTTCAGATTTTTTTATTTAATTGTATATAAACCAGTAATACAAAGGTATTCAAACTGTAACTCTCTGACAGGACCAAAAGCCACTACAAATCTGAGGGAGTGGTTGTGTGGGATGAGGAGGAGAAAGATATTGAGGAAGGCAGTAGGCCAGACGGAGAGATGGTAGGAAATGGTTGGGTGCTGACACCAATTCTGGGTGTCGGTAATGAGACACAGTGGCAGTCTTGGCCTGCTTTAGGAGTGTTTGACAAACAAAAAGTGTTAACTCAATTAAAGGCCAGATTTCCCCCAGGAAGAATGGAAAAGTGAAATTATCCCTGCTTGTTAAACCTGCCACTTAATTTCACTCAAATTATTACTTATGATCCCAAGGACCCCGAGGCTAATTGTTTCTCTCTCTGCCTTCCCCTCCCTCCTTCCGCCTTCTGCTTAGTTTGCAGTGACAGAAAGAAGCTGCTCCATCAGCTCTGGTAAATGGCTTCATCAGGGAGAAGCTGTGAGCTCCGTCTGTTTTGGATACTGTTGCTGTTCCTGTAGTCATCTGAGCAGCATTGTGTCACTTTGTAAAATGAGCTTGAACTCTGGAAATCACATTACATGTTGAGGACACAAATCCAAATTATTTCAGCACAGTGCACACACATATGTGGTCTTAGCATTTGGGGTACTGTATTTTCATCACATTTAAAGCTTAGCTAAAGCTTAGGTCACCCAGATTGCTGACCTGAACCTCCAGATTCTCAAGATCTCACTGCTAATCTAGACCGTCAATGATAAAACTGTCTTTGCACTTCGAAATGAAAATAATACATTGTTAATTTTTTTTAATTTCTCTTTATTTTTTTAACATCAAGTAAAAACAAAGTTATTACATCAAAGGTACAACCCTGACAAAATTAGCATGCCAAAAAAGACTGAAGATAATTTTTAATTGATCATACAGTCAAGGCATGAAAGCGGGCCCTCTTGTCTTAAAGTTCCTGTCACACATGACTTTCAAACCTTCCATTAGAAAAAAAAATGGATGGAATCTCTCAGTATATTATTTCAGTAATTTGACATTCTGTCGCCATAAGACTGCCATTGTACCTTCAATCCATGAGTTGTGAATATAGTTTCATATGGAAAGTTTCTTCTGGGAGCAGCATTTCAGATTCTAAAAGAACAGCATTGCTGTTGTCACTCAGCATTTATATGGCTGTACCCAGGTTTCACCAATGGGGATGGTAAAACATTTTTCCACTTGGGTATTGCTGTGTTCAGGTGTAGGGATGGATAGTTGAGATGGGAAACATTTGCATTTCTGATGTTCACTTCACCAAACAACTCAAGATGGTATGTATACAGTATATGTATGTATGTATGTATGTATGTATATATGCAGGGGTGCACATAACTGGTACACAGATATGCATTCAAGACAAAAATCAGAAATGCATAACATCCAGTTGTTTCAGCAACTGTATTGGGTCTGGGTTAAGGAATGAATAATGTCATTAATGGGGTCACTTTTTGTGGAGACCTAATGAAGTCACCTACTGTAAGAGAGGTCCAAAAACAGACATTAAGCAGCTACTTCATGGCATTCCACCATCTCCAAATAAATGTCAAACCAAAACCGAGCAGAAGAAAAGACTTTTCTCTGAGAATGTTGTTTGCATTCACATTTATCAACCAAAATAAGTGCATGTTAAACAGGCTCAAAGAATTTCTATAACCCATTATTTGATAAACGAATGTACACTAATGCTAACAAACAAGCTAGTCAAGCTGAGAAGTCCACTTGCTAAATGGTGGAACAAGGTGAATGAGGAACAACAATGAGAACCTCTGCGTAATGTTTTTCTCCCAGCATTTCATAGGTTTAAGCACGCACATACTCACATACTCACACACATCCTATGCTAAGGATTTTGCTCTACTGAAGCAGCCAGGAGTGAATTTCGGAGGTGCATATTGACGTGGAGGGGGGACATGGATAATGCAGTGCATTGCACTAACTGTCAGTTGGGGAGTTAAAAGCAAAGTTGCAGTCCACTGAACAGAGAGCTGCTCTGATGGATCATCAAAAAACCACCTTGAAACTTGACAGAAACTGTACTGAATGAATTAACCTGAAGCAAGCAGGGAAATGCTTGGCAGTATCCTCTGAGTATGACTTGGTCCAAATAACAAATACAAGCAATCTAGATTGCTCCAACATCCACAAGGTGGTAAAATAGTCTCTTACACTACCTTTGAGCAGTGCAGCATGTGAGGGGATTCTCACATCTAAACATAATAAAAACCAAGTACAGATCATATACTTGTCTCTCAGCCCTGATGAACATTGACCTTTGACCAAAGCCAGCTGTTGACATGTGGATAGAGGCTAATCTGAGACTAAACCAAGGACTGAGAGGTGCATTGTAATCATCTACAGTGCAGGAAGCTGAAGCAGAGAACAACCAGGGAGACACTAAGGACGACAGGGAGGGAGATTGCATTAATTACCACCATGCTATTGATGGCTTGAGTACCAAACACCATCTCCTGGTACTCACCTAAGTACCTGACCATTAAATAAATGAAATTTTAAGAAAAATTATAGTAATTATGATACACACACACACACACACACACACACACACACACACACACACACACACACACACACACACACACACACACATTTCTATATTGTTGCCGGATTGGACATATTGAATGTTGACACATACTGTACTCTGAAATCTAAACATGAAAGAAGTGGAAGTCCTGCTATGCAAGATTCACCACATACTCTATACATCAATGTGTGATTGAAATTAGAGTTGATGTTCCTCAGAAATCAAGTAACACTTTGCTAATAGGGAAGCATTTTCATACATAACACCCATCATCTCAAATAATATTTTGTCTAATATTATCTCGATTATGTATAGAAATGTACACATATGGACATTTTATGTTATTGTACTGTGCTTCATGATCTATGAAAGTTTCTCTTTTTCCTTTCATTCATCTTCATCACACCGGTTCAGTGGGTTCTGTGCTGTTCATGTAGGGCTGCATGGAAGTGCTGCACACATGATGGACAACAAGCAATCATTCAGCTCAGCTCTAATTAAAAGGTTCTTTGATTATATGTGGAGGAAGTGGGTATCGGTTAGTGTTTATTTATTTGTTTATTTAAATGGATCCCCAATTAGCTGACGCTAAGACGACAGCTAGTCTTCCTGGGGTCCAGACAAAACATACAAATTTTAAAACACAGACATACAAAACACAATAATTATAATCTCAATCACAAACGATCTCAATTAAAAGATTAAAAAAAAAAAACAACTCTGACAGTACTTATTAAAATAAAAACATTAAAATAAGAAAAAGCAGCATCCCTTCATGTATCACATGACAAAACCTCGCTCAAGTGTGATGAAATGCAGCTTTGACACTGAAAGAAAGACTCATCGTGATGAAATGCTGCTCTGACATTGAAAGAAAGGCTTGTCCTGAATGTCACCTACAGCTACGCCTTCTCAATAAATCACCATTTCGAGGACTGCAAATGAAAAAATCAGGTTGGTTAGATTTTCACAAGATCTCACAGTCACACATCCATCCACCTGCACTAATGCCTCCCTTTATTTGCCCTTTCCCTCACACATACATGCTACCTGTTTTTCTGTGAAAACAGTAATTTAGCACACCAGTACACACACACAAAGACACACACACTCGTTTCTTTCCATCACTTGTAGGAACTTTACATAGACTTATATTCATGTACAGTGGACATACTCTATCTATAGCACTGACGCTACCCTCACCATAACCCTAACCTAAATCTGTCCCTAATCTTACCCTTAACCCAGGTCTTCACAATTCACACACACACACACACACACACACACACACACACACGCGAGCTGACCTAGATCACTGGAACACATGCCTCCATACGCCTTCAGAAAATTCGTTGAGCACAATTTTCCTAACATGCTCCCTGGGCAGACTCTAAAATCTTCCTACCCCAAGGATATCTTAAGCAGAGGATTAGCTTTTCCAATTTGTGAATTGAAATTTGCATCATTGTTTCTATTTAATCAGACGCTTGTTTCAAACTACAACAACAAAAGATTGCTAGAGAAGAGGAGAGTGGGACAATCTCACTGTGTGCTTTACAAAAAAAAAAAAATCCTAAAAAAAATAGTAGAATATCACCAGCTCTAGTAATCTGGCAGGAGAATGAGTGAAGTCTCTGCTGAATAGAGGAATAATTAAGAAAATAATCTATTAGGTTTTGCTAATGAATTCAAGGAGTGAGCGATCCATTCCTCTGTGGTGGAGATGCAGTTGAAGAAGACATAATATAGTAGCAGGAATTTACAACATTGCCTTTCAGCTGAATCGTAGGGCTGCTGGGGCTGTAACTCTGCTTTAATATGCTCTGTTAGTGCTGCTTGTTATTGTGTGTTATTGTACTGCTGAGTTTTGTGGCATTTTATGGTCCCTTGTACATTGTTTTTCCCTTAACTCCCAATAGTTTCCATTAAATGTTTTGTGTGTAGGGGATATTTCAGTTTTCTTTTTTTTCTTTTTTTTTGTATTATTATTGCTTCAAAACCAATACAGACCACCCCCCAATTTAAACATGAAGCACTTCTTTCACTGGAAAAATAAATAAAATGCCTTTATAACATATTCCAGGCAGCCGTTAAATTGTTCCTGCAAACATCATTTGGTGAAACAAATTAGTAGTTTATCAGCACACTTGATAGGAGATGGGGTTGATAACACAGCACACAAGAGTCACAGCTTCGAATGTCTCCTCTTTTTACGATGCACAACATATTTCACATCAAACATAATATCAGACAAAATGCATTAAATTATTAACAATATTACTACCATACTAAATCTATTCTGATCATGCATTTTTTATATTTGCTGACTTGCTCACTTTTTTCAATTTTGCACTCCAGTTGTTCCATAACTGCATTCCTTTAAGTGATTTTTTTTTTTTTTTTTTTTGACATTTTGTGGGGCATTTCTTAAGTCTGCATTAGAGACTGTAGAAAGATGACAGCTAATGAAGGTAAGAGACATGCAATAAAGATCCCTGGGTGGACTTCAACCAGGAACATTGAAGTTCATGCGGGCATCTTAAGTTATTGGGCACACCGCCCTTTCTTTGTTGAACATGCACATTCCTCTCAAGACATATTGGGATTTTTTATATTTTCTTTTTCTCCTTTTAAACTTTAGTATTGTTGTCTCTGACCTTTTGTTTCAGACATTCTTTCAACTTGCTTTGTGATTTGTTATTACAATAGATTGTAAATGTAATCATACTGAAAAAAATGATAGTTTGTTGTCAAAGCAACTACTCCTTTCCCACCATAGCCCTTTTCTATCCTATCCTTATCCAATCATATAAAATTTTTTATATGAACTCATGTTCCACAATGTCAAAGAATAATTTCAAATATTTGCCACAACAAAATGAATTTGTATCATCTTCAAATAAAATCGAATTTCAGTACTTCAGCTCCAGTGAATTGTATACAAAATGACACCACTCTGGCTGATCCTCACTTCTTCCGGCAGCTATTTTAGGTTAGGACTTAGAGAGAAAAGGTTAGAATTAAGTTTAGACTGGAGAAAGGTCTGTGGTCATGTATCACTGTAGGGGACAGTGTATAAATGCAGAAGTAGTTGTGGTTGAGCATCCTCAAAGTGTTTGCCTGTGTTGGTATGAGGGTATGCTGCCTGATATGAAATGTGTTCTCAGTTATGTTTGGTTTTATACTCCTGACTCTCTTTTGCTTGGTTATGATATTCACTGCTGCTTGTTCTATTTTTATTTGTGGTTTATGAAGAATTTTTGTGTAAGTGCCTGGATGTCCACATGTGAGAGAGAAAGTGTAACGAATAGTATTTTAAACAGTGATAGTACCTTTTATTACTCTTTTAGTCACGTCAAGCATTACAGAAAGTAAGAGTTGGCTTTACTATTTCCTACATTCCTGCAGATCTACAAATAATAGTCTAATATTGGTATTCTTGTCTGGTGATTTGGTTGTGTTGTATATCCATCCCACCACAGGGTGTCCCAATGTATGCTGGGATAAACTTCCGGACCAGTGAGACCTAAACAAGATTAATGCTTCAGAGACGAATGAATATGCTGCCTGTTCTTGAATACTCACCGTCATCATAAATGTATTGATGCTAGTCATTTGGTGACATGTTGGGTAGATGACCCATGAAAAACACAGCCTTGATGTTTTAATGCTGGAGAGTAATTACATCTCATAAGTGTTGACGTGTGGTGGATGTTTGACAGAATTGAGCTCAGCTTTCTGTCAGAGCCTCTATTGATGTTTCAACTTGTTCAGCAGTAATCTGTTGGGGCATGCCACTGACATGATCTTGTTGTTTGCCATTTTCATTGCCATGCCTTAAATCCCATGAGCTCTTGTCTTTTGTGTCCTGATTCCTGTCAAGTATCTCAATACAATGCTCATACCCAGCCTTGGTCTTTGTGTTAATGGCTTGTAGCGATGGTCTAGTTGTCATCCCTATCACTCTCACTGGCAGCCAACAGTCATCTTCAAGACTCATTTCCTGGCGTCATTTTAGGGGCATGTACGCTGATGGGATGTGGAGAGACACATATTGTCATTACAAAGGAAAGCCAGCCATAGTAATGATTCGGTTTTACACAGTCAATTTCCTCTCCTATTGAGGCATATTATTGTGACACAATTCTACATTGTAAATGGTGAAGCGCTGTCATTCTCCCCCCTTTCGTCTATTGTAAGTTACTGTTTCTTTTTGCCTCAACTTTTAATCTCCCCAATGCAAAATTCTTTTCAATTAAGAAGAGCTTCTAATATATGAAGGGAGTGGTCACTGGAGCCAAATGTTGAAGGGAAAAGTGGTTGCCATGGGAAAGATTTTAGAGAAAACATTTGATTTCTGTGAAGTGAAAGAGTATAAAACCCATCTGGAATCCTAGCCGCAGGCAGAGTTGCAGAAATAAACAAGAGCCTGGAGGCAGTCCACTCTGCTCCCATCTCGCAGTCTACTCTTTTATTTCTAAAAGGTTTATGCAAGTTGATCGTGTGTAAAGGCCTTAAGTGACATCTATATTAAGTTTTTTGTTTCAAGCTGCCAAAAGCCACCACTTGAGTTGGCTCAAGTGGTGGCTCATAAAATCGTGTAGCAGGTACTGAGGCAGGCATTCAGGGCCGGCTGTAAGTCTTGGGCTGCCCTAGGCAAGATTGAGTTAACACCCCCCCCCCCCCCCCCCGGCAAAACAATACGTGACGCATGGACAACAAACAGCAGAATAGTTTCAGAATATTTAATTTTATATTATTTATTATTAAAAAATTTATTACACACTCAAAATTTGTTTCAAAGCATGGATGAACTCCATAAAGCGTAAAGGTTCTCATAAATTAAAGGATATTTAACATGAAATTAACTCTATCAACTATGGAAAAAAAAAAGTGCTTTTAAGGACACTGAAAAAACAAGCAAATTAAAGATGTTTTATTTCGCTTGTCATTCTAATTCCATGAGTAATGGTTAAGGGCGACAAAAAGCAAGGGCGACACTGGAGGGCGCCCCCAACACATTTGTCACCCTTGCCTATACCAATCGCCGGCCCTGCAGGCATACTCACTATAACAGAACAGAAATTCATTCTTTTGTTTTTGAATTATACAAAGCATCAAAGCTTATTGAGCAATATGTTTGAAATGTTTCACAGTGATCTCTACCCATGCTGCCTCCACAGCATCACACTGGTCTTTTGTGTGCCACTTCATCCCAACATGTAGTCTGAATCGTTGTCATGACACTGTAGAAGTCCAGTAGACAGGCAGTTGCAAGAGTATCATTTGTAATCATATTTATCATCATTTTTAATGGTCTGTTGCTGAAAGTAAGCCAACAAGGAAAGCTCTATCCTGCATTTCATTCAAGGGGAGACACACTGGACCTCATTCAAGAATATTTTGGTATTCTTATTCAAAATCTCCCCTACTCATTTTTGGAGGTTTGCTCCTATGAGTGTTCCAAGTTGGATTCACCAAACTCTTCACCACACAAGTGTGTTAAAAAGGTACTCATTTAACCTGCGTGAATGTCACCTGAAAGATATGTGTTTGTGCGATATGATAATTTGCATTGCTGCAGCTAAAATTACCATATAAGGCTGCTTCTTCTGTTACCCAGCAATAAAATGAGAACTTAACCTCACAGACCCTCAAGTCATGGTAACGGAGGACAGCTACAAGCGACATGTCATCTGAGCAAAAGTGTATTGTCACAAAAATAACGATGAAATGGTTCATTGTTACGTTCTGTCCAGGGTTGGCTGAGAAACAACATGCAAAAAACTTATCTTCCCTCATTTTTGCATGGACATGATGCTACCCTGCATATCATTTGTTCCACTGTGTATCTTACTGAGTCAACAACAGGTGTTAATTTACATCGTGTCTTAAATAGATGGAGCTGGCAATTGACCAGCAGTTGCAAAGGCCAAAATAACAAGCAATAACTTTCTCAGAAGGTATTGCAAATATAATATGAATATAAGGTATAACAAATATAATCACTCCATTCTGGAATATACAACACAGTACACAATACTGTTGCCATCTTGGCTCATTATGTAGTCGACTGGCATCAGGAAAGAGCCAGTGACCTGCAGGGACAGTGCTGGTGGACCAGTTACCAGGGGCGGGGCTGGCAAGCCAGACAGTTGCTTGGAGCCCCCGGCTAGGGGGGCCCCGGCCACTTATTTACAACAACGATTATTGATAGGGACCTCTGTTGGTCCCTGGACCTCACTTTGAGAACTGCTAATTTATTTTTTCGGTATTCATCTCAAATGTCACAGAAATTGTGCATTTATGTGTGCAAAAACCAAATTTTTGCAGTGTGCACAGATGGGATGGGGGACCCAGGGATTACTTGCTTGGAGCCCTAAGAGAACCTAGCAACGCCACTGCCAGTCACCTTCATGGGCTGGTACACATGTAATCGCATGCATTCCAACCCACAACCATCATGCCATAGTACCCTCATTAAAGAAAGAGACTAATTACAGTAAAATATGACTATGGTCATAACAGGCATCCTGTTCTAAGGATATACTATGTACTTCATCCATGTTGTCTTAAAAATTGAGCTCAGCAGTTCATTTTCCACCTTGGAAACAGTTGGTGACAGCGGCAAAATCGAAAATAGAGCCCTAGGTGTTAACACATATTATGTGGTCCAACATGAACCACAGAAACACTGCCTCACCATTAACCAAAGATTCCTTTGAGCAAGAAATATGCACCTCCAGAAATATCCAGTTTTTAGCATCATTTGTCCAATGTAGCCTCATGGTCCTGTTAGCTAAAAATACTGCAAGCCAGTTTGGCTGCTGCTGCAGTTCATCCATTTCTGCTATGGGCAGAGATATGATTCTGTACATCACCATCACATCTTTCGGTTCTCCTCTGACCTCCCTCATCAGTGAGGTATTTTGAGCTGGCTGGACTTTCCAGACACTTTATGTGTCTGGTCAAATCCCATGAGGCGCTGAGCATCATATCACATTCAGAGTCCTTTAAATCAGTGTCTGGTCCATTGCAACACTGCACTGAACAGTAAGAACCTCTCACCCCTGCCCTCAAGCTTTACGCGTCTACTTTATTTATAGGTAACGCGATATCTGCAGGAATGAGTTCTTTGCACAGATGGGCTGTACTGAATTAAGTGGTCACAGTTAGCACAGTGGTCCAACCCTTAAAAGCTGAAGTTGTTCAATAAGCAGACACCATTAATTTAAGCACCAATTAGTCACATTAGTCTTGTCTCATTATCTGGAGAGACTCCTCAGGGAGACTCCTGTATAACCCTTGTGTGACTTGACACCCACATCGCCTTCTTGAGCTGTATCCCAGAATGCATTTCAGCTATTCCAGCCACAGTAAGTGACAACTATAGTTGGAGAGTTTGCATCTTTGTCACCTTCATTCGCCCCTTTAGCTGCAAGGGACCTGTGACAAACTCATTCCTCAGCACTCCAACACAGTTAAATGGAGAGTCAGGCAATTTCTATCATTCATTTTCACAGATAAAGGTTCTTTATTCAAGTTCATTTGGATGCCGTATTAACAATCTCTGTGAGATCAATTATGAGTTTGAGTGTTCATGCTTTGGCAAATGTTTCCAAGGCTTTCTCAACTGTGGGGGATCCCTGCTCTATTATTAAATTCTGTCAGTGTAAAGGTCACATTCAAATTATATTTGTTTTGAAAAAGCCAAATTGAGAAAACTAGCGCGGAAATTCTCAGTCACTCTTACAGTTTCTCTTAAAAACTTTCCCCAACATTTGTGTGCCTAAATGCATCTTCCTGATGCCTGATATTAATTCCTGAGGAAGCATAACATCCATATGAAGGAATGTAAGAATTGTGCAAGGTAGCCATGTACACACAGATGTGTTGCGAAAGGAAATGTTTGACATTTTGGAAAATACACTCATACACTTTATTGCCAAGAGCTTGCCAGTACTACTCATGTCCATTTGCTAAGTACAATATGAAGCTACAGACAGCAGCCAGGTAACTTAGAGAGAGAGAAAATAGGGGGAAACTTGAGGCTGATGGTAATAAAAACCACCAGCGCCTATAACACTTACTAATACTAATGTTATATCTTGTTTGCGTAATCCATACAAAAACACACATAAAAAAATTGCATCAACAAAGGACTGTTTGCATGTGGTCTCTTTTGGTTGCCTGGCAACTGGTCTTGGTCGAAAAATGATCTCTCCCCCCTCCCCTTTGGGTTTTGTGTAGACTAAATACAACACGTTCATTAGTTAGCTTCAGAAGTGTTATTTGTGGATGTTGTTTTCACTCTCAGACTAGCTGTTTCCTACTGTTTCCCTGGCTGCTGGCTTTAGCTTCATACTTATTATACAAACATGAGTGTATTTCTTGTGATAGTCATCTATCTCATATTATATCATATTATCTCACATTTCCCAAAATGACAAACCTTACAGGCCAAGTGCAAAGTGTCCTGACAACTTGTCAGCACAGTGCTGCTGCAGGACAACTGGATATGTTAAGCCACAGTACTGCTATGTGCTCCTAACATAGACTGTATAAAATATACATGTAGTCGCCATGACATCACCCACAGGGTTCTGAAGAACCATTGCAATGCTCAGTGCTTCTGGTCCTCACTATCTTAGCAGTGCGTGACTCTGACAAACTCCCATTTATTCCAAAAATGGGCAAAGAGGTGGAGGGTGGGTGGAGCTGGGACAGGCCAAATGAAGTATGGTTGCTGAAACCTAACGGGTACCTTTTTCTCAAAGAGGGCACGCTCATAATTATACATAACTTTAACCCTTAATATAATAACAATTATAATAATAATATCAAGTGAGTTACATAAAAATTCACTCCTCCTTTATATATATATATTAGTGCTGTCAGGCGATTAAAAAAATTAATTAATTACAGGATTTGTAATTAATTAATCTAATTAATCGCATTTTAATCTCATATCTGTTAAAGGTCCCCAAATAAATAAGAATTAGAATTAGAATAAGAATTTGAATTCTAGGACATTACAATTCACTGACATTCACATTACAGCTGGTGAATTCTTTTCATCACTGTAGTTCTCGACGGTAGCTGGAAATTAGAGTCAGATGACGCTATCTGAAACGTCTCTTTTAGGCCCTCGTCTTCCACGATTGAAATCGGCCTGCAATCAGCAGCAACCCACTTTGCGATTGAGTTTGTCAGTTTTTCTGTCGTGGCTTTGCTCATTCGTTTTCCTAACTCAGCAAGTGTGGGTTGGCGGAGTGAGCTCACGGTAGCACTAGCGGCACTAGCAGCAACTACATGTTTAGCGTTTAAATGAAAATTCAGGCTGGAGCTGCTACGGTGATAGGAAAATTCTTTTTTACACAAGGTACAAATCACTGCGTTCTTGTTAATAGTCCCGTCTTTGTTCTTTTTATAAATAAACTTGCCGTTCAAAGGTCCAAGTAGGCTTGCCTCGCTCTCGGTGTCGCATCCATGTCTGTTGTCACCCTGCTTTTGACTAGTAGCGCAGGTAGGATGCAGCCTACGGGTCAACCAAAGGGCCAAATTTAAAATGCTTGCGCATTGACTTCTCACTCATGATTAATTGCGTTAATTTTTATAACGCGTTAATTTGCAGCGTAATTAATTAATCTAATTAACGCGTTAAACTGACAGCCCTTGTTTTTATCTTATTCCTCTGTGCCACAGAGCTCCATTGTTGTCCAAAAACTATTAAAATACACATTAATGATATACAGTGCTATACTTCCAGACATGTTCTTTCATCACAACTATTTATTTTGGCTCCCACATACACTGTCCTGTTACCCTAAAATACTCACTAGAAGACTAAGGGTGCGTTAATCCATTGCTGAAAATGGTCACCAACACTAAACTACCTGTCCAGTTGCTTATTCAAATGAAGCAATATATATATATGTGTGTGTGTGTGTGTGTGTGTGTGTGTGTGTGTGTGTGTGTGTATGTGTGTGTGTGTGACTTGCTACTCATGATTAATTGCGTTAATTTTTACAGCGCGTTAATTTGCAGCGTAATTAATTAATCTAATTAACGCGTTAAACTGACAGCCCTATATATATATATATATATATATATATATATATATATATATATATATATATATACACACACACGCACATTATGTGTCCCAATTACCCAGGTGAAATGAATTCATGCATAACATTTGTTTGATGCCGTAAAGGACATTTGCTGTGTTGTCTGTTTCCTGTCTAAAGCCTGTATGCAATAGGTCCATGTTTTCAGAATTGTCTGAAATAATTTTTAAACAAATTTGACACTGAACTTCCCTAGGCTATGCCTTGTCCGATGACAGGAACATCTTTGAGAACCATTGTATCCCGCATGCGAGAGGGGTCTATGGGAACAACTTTCGTCTGCAAGACGACAACGCTAGAGCACACTGGGCAGCTGCAGTGAGAGAATATCTTGATCCAGAGGGGGTGCAGCAGATGCCATGGCCCGCTTGCTCCCCTGATATGAAGGCTGAAGAATTCAAACAAAGCCTTAATAAGCCCCCAGTTTTGTTGAAGCCTGACGACAGTTTGTAAAGGTTAAGTGTGATCTCATTTCCATTGTGTTTGAAAAAGATTGATTGAGAAGATATACACTTTATCTGTCAAGAAAAAAATCACATTGTCACAATCATTTCATGGAAAGAGATTAAAAAACAAAAAACAAAAAACATTTTATTCTAACTTTATGAGCAACAGTGTATATGGCAATGGCCAAATGGTTGAACTTTTTTCCACAGTGAAACAAATAATACGCCGGGTAGCATCATGTACTCTAACTGAATTGCAATGTAGAAAAAAAACAAAAAAAAAACAATGTGATCTTGTGTGTGAGTTTTATAATATTGAATGATGAACACACTTAGGATGACATTATCCAAACCCAACATAAGCCAACAGACATAAAACCAATGTGCAAACAAAGAGGATCATTTTTGGACTTTTAGTGCAAAACATATGACAGACCTTATTAGAGATGATGATACAGTATGAGTGGAGCAGCATTAAAACTTTCACAGGTCAATGCATCTGTAAGTTAACACTCTGACAGGGACCATTCTTTCCTTTTGCTATTTAATGGATTAATGGATAATTCTGTGCATTTTACAGGTAATAGGTCTGTACTTTTACATGAGATACATTTTGATAGTTGAACCTTTCATCGAGTATTTTTCTTTCTTTCTTTCTTTCTTTCTTTTCTACCATTGAATAATGAACAGGTGTGGGCAGGTGAAGTGTCTTGGCTGAATTTGTCTGTTAAACTCCATGGCACCATGCTGAAACATCATGCAGGATGGGAAGTGAAAGCTACACAGTGCTAGATGGAAATGAGAGGGGAACGTGAGGGCATCCAGACAGAGGCTGGCTGGTGAGAGCAGATTTTAATCAGAGAGGCTGGTAGCAACAGCAGTGTGGCCCCTGAGGGCCCGGGCATCACATCACATTATAACCCAACCCAAACAGAGGCGC
Source organism: Chaetodon trifascialis (assembly GCF_039877785.1). NCBI lineage: Eukaryota > Metazoa > Chordata > Actinopteri > Chaetodontiformes > Chaetodontidae > Chaetodon > Chaetodon trifascialis. The sequence goes on along the minus strand of NC_092062.1, from coordinate 3,861,345 downwards.
CAAAAAGGCCGGGCCTGAAATAACAGATAACCCTGCCAAATCGCATCATCATCTAACCCGCTGCGGTCTTAATCTGCCTCATCCTCCCGCACTCATGAAGCTAATGGAGGGAATAAGTGACATGCTCTTTCTTCTCTCTCCCTCTTTCTCCCCATCACTGTCGTCTCTTTAATGGCATTGCTGCTGATGTTGGAGAGTAGGCCCAGACTTTTCCTTGCCTGTGTTTATTTCAGTGCATGAACATGAAAAAGAGGAAAATAATTACATAAAGCAGATATCTGGGCCATGGCAGCATCTAGTCATGTTTTAGCAAAAGGAATATAGTCATCAACGCTAACTTTAAAAGTAGTATTAGGATTGAATGTTGCAATTTAATAAAACAGCCGATAGTTTGGAATGATGTTTAAAATCTTGAAATATGTAAAGTTGTCACACACTGTACTATAACATTGTCATAAATATTATCATGTCAAAGTAGTGGGTGCCATCTCTGTTTATTGACTCTTCAGTTCTAGGCCAACTTGACAACAGCAACAACTGACTTATCTATCCAAAATTATTACAAAACTCTGTTGAAAAATAGGTCTGTTTTATGATGTGATCATGGTTTTGATTACAACTGTTTCTTTCAGGTTAGGGGACCTTCATCATCATGGTTGCAGTAATAAACAAATGCTAAAGGTGAAAAATTATGTTGACTGTTGGTTGAAAATTAGAAACAACAGCAGTCCTCTGTGTCAAAGTCAGATGATCTGTGAGCCTGTCCACCCTGACCTCTTCCCTTGGTGGACTTTGTCACTTTATCACAACACCACCTGCACCTTCCTCCATTTTTCCTGTCAGAATTACTATGGGCACTAGAGGGCTTTGTCGCTTTTTGGGCTCTATTTTCGACTCTGCCGCCGGCGCAGTGCAGGCTGCGCACCCTGCACAGTAGTATTTTCGTGCAGTGCAGGCAGGTGCACAGCGCACTTGGTATTTTGGTAAACCGAGGTGTACAGAGGTGCGCCAGGATGGGCGTTGCGGCGCAGTAGGGGGAGGTGTCGGCATAATCAGCTGGCAGATTTGGATTTTCGTGCCATTTCGGTCTGCGCCGGTGGCGCAAAAGAGCGCTGAGAGCTCGCCACCCCAGACCTGGTCAACTCTGTGCGCCAGTGGCCCACCGCCGGGCAAGCGGATTTTTGTAAACCGGCGGAGTTGTGCGCTCACGTCACCAACACCTCACAGGCAGGTTTCCACAGTGTCTGGCATTTCACTGCGATCAATAATTAACAACAGCCATGATTGAATGCAACTATCTGAGTCAGCACATACAGTCAGACCTATATTTATATATTTTGATCAGTATCTCATCTGACCACATTGCAAGCGCGTTCGGCACGTGTAATGATCACTCACCCTGACCAAATGTACACAGGTGAAACAGGGATGCGAACTAATCAATTAACATTGCTGTGCCAACCAGAAACAGCCGTGGCATCCTACAGAGCATATATACCGTATTTTCCGCACCATAGGGCGCACTGGATTACAAGGTGCACTGTCAAAGAATGGTCTATTTTCGAACTTTTTTCATATGTAAAGCGCACTGGACTATAAGGCGCATTAAGCGAAACAAAACGGTCAGATAAGTCAGTCAGTCAAACTTTATTAAACGCGTTCACAATAACTCTCAACATTGTTCAAACGTTAATGAGCGTATTCACAATAACTCCCAACCTTGTTCAGTTGTTACACGCAAAAAAAACACAGTCTGATACCGCTAAATCAAACGTTAGCGTATTCACAATAACTCTCGAAACTTTATCAGTTCATTCCTCATCCACAAATCCCTCAAATTCTTCATCTTCAGTGTCCGAGTTAAGCAGTTGGGCGATTACGGCATCCAGCATGCCCGAATCCCTCTCGTCATCATTCGGGTCAGTGTCGTTGCTGTTACCTGGCAGTTCAGTGATGATTCCTGCCTTCCTGAAAGCTCGGACCACAGTTGAGACTGATACCTGAGCCCAGGCATCCACGATCCATTGGCAGATATTGAAGTAAGTCACACAGCGCTGTCTCCCTGTCTTGGTGAACGTGTGTTCACCCTCTGTCATCAACTGCTCCCACGCAGCTCGCAGTTTAACTTTGAACACCCTGTTGACACCAATATCTAGCAGCTGGAGTTCTTTAGTTAATCCACCCGGAATGATGGCAAGCTCCGAATTAGTTTGCTCCACTTGGTTTTTGACAGCATCGATGAGATGGGCACGCATGGAGTCGCAGATCAATAGGGACAGAGATTTGTGGAAAAAGCCATCCGGTGTCTTGACGTAAATTTCCCTCAGCCACTCACTCATCTTTTCCTCGTCCACCCAGCCCTTTGGGTTAGCTTTGATGATGACGCCAGTTGGAAACTTTTCTTTTGGCAAAGTCTTCCTCTTGAAAATGACCATGTGTGGAAGTTTCTGGCCATTAGCCTGGCAACCGAGAACTACAGTGAAGGATGACTTCTCGTTCCCTGTGGTGCGTATAGACACCATTCTGGTCCCTGTTTTCCCCACAGTGCAGTTCATGGGGATATCAAAGGTGAGGGGAACCTCATCCATGTTAGTGATGTGCTCTGGCCGGATCTTCTTTTCAGCGATCTTGTTTTTGCAGTATGCGTGGAAAGTGGCCCGCTTTTCTTTGTAATCTTTTGGCAGTTGCTGCAAGACGGTAGTTCGTGTGTGGATGGAGAGATTATGTCTTTTCATAAAATGAAAGCACCAAGAAGGACCGCCTCGAAAGTCATTGATATTTATGTCCCGTGCTAACGCTGTTGCCTTCATTTGAATAGAGACTGTAGAGACGCTTCTACCTGCTGCTCTCTGTTCAATAACCCACTGTTCAATTTTGCCCTCTAACTGTGGCCATTTCGCGTTGTTCCCTTGGAAATTCTGTGTGGTCTTCTTTACTTGGTGCAGGTCATCTTCTTGCTTCCTCCACTTCTGCACCATTGATCTCCATTGATACCATCTCGCAGCTGCTCTATTCCTATGTTCTACTGCGTGACTGATAGCCTTGAGTTTGAAGTCCGCGTCATAAGCGTGTCTCTTGACAGGTGCCATTTTGGGGTCCTTATACTGTACACACACTATAATATTATGGTGAAGCAGTACTCCGCGACGCTCCTGACTACGGTATCCGTAATGCTGCAAGTGGTGCGGCTTTGTAGTTTACCAAAGTCGTACTAAAACATTTTGACAGAGCGCCGTGAGCACCGTGTACCACACAAAATCACTTCGAGGTCAGTAAGCACAACCAGAATTAATCCATATATATGGCGCTCCGGTTTATAAGGCACACTGTCGTTTTTTGAGAAAATTAAAGGCTTTTAAGTGCGCCTTATAGTCCGGAAAATACGGTACTGCATCTATCTCAGAGGACTCGAGAGACAGACACATGGAAAAACGTAAGTGATGGTTGTTGTCCGCTATTACCCACGTCATTTCATTCCAAATACAAATGTGATCATTGTAATGTTTAATGTTATCTACAAAGAGGGAGTACATCATTGCTTTAAGGAGGATGAGGGGGAGGAGGAGGCCAAGGATTTACCATCTAAGGACCTCATATTTAGACATGAGTGACGTCAGTCTCCTCTTGGGAGAAGTTTGGGCGTTAGACACAGGGGTCGGGCTCAGTCATCCTCGAAACTTGCCATGTGCCTCGCCAGTGTCATATTTAAAGGTGAGGCGAGGAGCTGCTGTGATTGGTGAAGATTTGACTCGGCTGTGTCAAAGCCACTCCACGCCTTCTCCCCTCTCTCTTTCCGAGTTGCGCTGCTGGGTGGGACTGAGATGAGAAGGGGGAGTTGATGCGCCGGCGGCGCAGTGCACGAAAATACCAAAGTCTGTGCTGCCACGCCCCATCGGTGAAGCAGACCTTACTTTGCGCTGCGCCTGCACCGCGCCGGCGGTGCCCATATTGTTTTAGGACACTGGCTAAAACAACTGATCATTTTTGTAACTTTGGACAGGCCTAAAATAATAAATTAAACATACTTAGTCTAAAAATACTGGAATCAGCCTATCCAGCATATCAATGTTTTTACCTATTGAATGAAAAACACCTGCAAGCCTGATGAAACCCTGAACCAAAGTTGGATCCTGGGAGTACGTAATATTTATGTTAGTCTACTCTTGCACTGTTGCACTCTCTGCTGATTTGTGTTTATTGCTGCAGTTGAAAAATAATGGTTTTATTGTACTGCTGACATGGTGCTGATTATGCATTAGTGTTATAGCTGCTCATTGTGTGGCTAGTGTAGGTTCATAGAGCACTGTGTGAAGTGCAGTACGATAAGTAAATGATAACATGATGATTTACATGATGATCTGGCAGTGCATGATTTGTATGTGGGATTCTGACAACTTATGAAGTGTAAAAACACTTTAATTCAAATACCACATCAAGCAGTAAAGTATCTCTATGGTCATAATAACAGCGCCGGCATTTGTGTTTTGTTTGGAATGAAAAAAGAACAGGGCAGTTGGCATGAGCACAGATAGCTACAACAAAAATGATCATCATCAATATACAATAAAAAAGAGGAAGATAGCAGAAAAGATGAACTGTCAAAGCAGGGAAAATGACCTCTTTTAGCTATAAATAGTGAACACCAGCATCACCTTTCAAAGAGAAATCCAAGGTGAGAATGGTAATGGGGATGGAATGTTTCCTATCATTTATTGGCTGAACTATGTGACTATGAATATGTGCAACAATATGTTGGGCTAGTACAAGTAGTTGCAAGTTACAGCACAGTGACAGGTAAGAGGAACAGTTAGCCTCCATTAACCTGAATTGAAATAAACTGTCTTTGTTGAAAGCTTAAGTCGACATAATGTGGAGGGTGCTTGTGTTCAAATAGCTGGTTCCACTTAGGATATAAATCCAGGTTGATCTTTTATCATTCATTGTTCCTTATGTAGAATGGCCACATGTAAATAGCAAAACTGCATGATTAATGGGCAACTAGTTTGGTTAGCTAGCGCACTGCCCCGGAAGTATTGGTCAATTCAGACAAAGTCTTTTAAATTAAGAAAGGTTTAAGTGAATTTTTAGGTAAATTTGGAAGGTTTGCAATGCTTGCCCCAATATACATTTTTTTGCTGGACTTTATGCTTTCAGAATGATTGTTTTTATTTAAGTTTGTCACAGGATCCCAGCCTAAAGCCAGAGTGGCCACAGTTGAGTGTAATCCAGCTGCATTCCGGCTTAGTCACACCATTCTAGTTTCAACGTCCACAGGAAACATTTCATTTCACTCAGCTCAGCCACATTTAGATTGGAGTTTAGACTTGTTTTGCCCACATTTTCCCTCTTTTACTTGCTTGCAGGTCATTTAGGTCATGTAGCCTTTGCTTTTTCTCTGGTTTGTTGCTTCAAACTTTGTCTTTTATCACTCAATTTAAATGTCAATATTACACAGCTGCTGTCATGAGCATGTATTTATTTATTTGTTGTTGTTTTTTACTTTTTTCTCTTTGCTGTTTTTCTCACTAACTAAAAATACAAATAGTTTCAGTCAGTCAGAAACAAATTAAGTGCATGGTCAGTTGCCAGGAAATGCAAGCATTTCTTTACAGACATACACTGGTGAATCTCTGGCCTCATAGATGTACTTAAGGCTAGCGGAGCAACGAGAGGAGCTGAGAGTGAGATGCACCGGACACAGACCCTGCACACACACGCACACACACATCTCGTAGAATGGAGCAGGGACGCAGCTGGATCCTGTGTACAGATGAGATAAGCGGAATTGATAACCCCAACCCCGAGCAGAGGTGATGACCTGTCACATTTTATGTATCAGGTGTCTTTTATTTATATATTAAAGATATCCATAATTGTAGACATGACTAAAATTTTCACATCAAAACACATAAGACACTTTGGAGAATTTTTTGCAGGGGAAATGTAGTGTAAAACAATACAGTATTGACCTGTAGGCACAGCAGGTGTCACTGCACATTTTAACATCCCTAAAGATGCTGACTAAAATGATCAGAAAAGTCTGTCATTTGGTCGATTTGCAAAATGTATTGCTCTAAAAATGTAATGTGGGCAGATTACAAAGCCTCTTGAGGCAAAATTGTGACGTTAGACTATGTAAAAAAACAATTTCACTGTCATTCAACGGACCTGCAGGCTGTATTTTTGTGCTTTATAGCACCCTTATACATATTACACATATTACTCCTGTTATTGTGAAACTTTAACTATGAAAGTTTACAATTCTTGTGATTCCACTAGAAGTGCTGCAGCGTGTATCAGAAGCGTGTATCTGCCCTGCTCAATGGAGAATTTTGGCAGAAGCTGCTACAAGCTGCACACAGCAGATCGAGGCAGGCAGAAAGTCAGACAAAGGAATGGAACGGAAGGAATCGTATGCCAACAAAAAACAACAACACATCTCTGGGTTATTCCTCCAAAATACCTACCAAACAGAAATCAGTTTGTATTTGAATTCTTGTCAAATACAGTACTTGCTGACAAGTTTTTTAGGGTAATAGTATTTCCAACTTAATGAAATGAAAGAAATAATGTAATTGTACGGTGTTTCTGAATTTCCATTTTTCGACTTCCAGTTTGAATTTCCATAAAATGTTCATGCACAGCTGCTGATAATCAGCCACTAAACAACAGATTGAACTGAATCACTTAAACAGTCACACATTCACAAGATGAAAATCCCAGGTTCTATCACATCATATGATTACCACTGCTGATTTGAGCGCCAATACAGTTTATAGGTGCACCAGAGATGCAGGTCCATGGTGCTTATTCCATTGGCATTTATTTGTTTGCCACTGCCAGTTTGCGTCATTTTCGCAATTCAGCAGTTTCAAGTTTGAAAAGAAAGGAATCTCCTCACAAATCTGTTTTGACTACATAATGCTGTGAAATTGATTTGGATTTAATTTAAATCAAGTTGTTTTTATTAATCTGGCAAATTTAGTAGAGTCCACTTCACCTCCAGGAAGTGACTGGATCAGTCTGCATCCTGTCTTGGTGAATTGGAATTATTTTCACTGAAATGACCCACAATATCTCCAGATTGTTACTCCTTTAATCAGGATATAAGTAGTACAAACAGGTAACTGACAAATTTTTAGCTTTTCTGTCCCTGCTGACATAAGAGAATATGTGACCCGCCATGAGAAAACCAGCAACAAGTCGGCCTGGCGCAAGTTGTGTAAACAAAGAAAAATCGATTTTTGTTTTAAAATTAGTGGTTTTTGTTTTTTTTTCCAGAATATGTAAGTTGAAGTCATGAAGAAGCCACTCCATGTTTCAAATAACAGTATTGGGGGCCTTAAAACCATAAACTTTGTATTTGAATTTGGGTTGTTTTAGAGGAAATTGTCGGTCCTAGTTGGGGGTGTGGCAATTCAACACTAAATTAGCATACTGGCTTTCTTTGGCCATTCACGTGCTTCTGTTCTTTTTTTGGCCAATCAGCTGCACGTTAAAAGGGAACCACATGGCTACTTATGTAGCTTCTGGTTATGCCAACAACAATCTCACTTCTGATTCTGAACCCGAACTAGAAGATGAAAGTGAAGAAATCGACGAGAGCGACTGCGTTACACTGGAGAACATCCCTAATCTACAGTTGACCTTAGCTGAAGAACAGCTCCGAAATAAATAATTTATGACATATCAGTACAGCTTGTGTGTACAGTGCTGAGAATAGCAAGAATAGCTGATGGCAGTGAGTGACTTAGTCATGACTAAGGCCTCTGAGAGATTCCAAAAGAGTACAAAACATGCTCAATTTTTAATCCCTTCAAGTAGCAGGGAGGAGGGGCCCAAGTAGCTACAGAGCAATGAGGGAGAGACGGGACTGAGCTGCTTTGTACAGTCGGACTAGTGTTAAACCTCCCTCCCTCCCACACACACACACTCCTCCTATACCCACTCTCCCTTACTTGTTCCTGAGTGTGCCTTCATCTCTCAAGGTGTTTATGTTTCAATCAAAAGAGCCAGAGCAGCGTGACCACAGCTTTCTGTGTGACCAGCAGTGCTCCGGCTGCAGCCACCACCCTTCACCGCTTTAGGGATCAGCCATAAAAACGCCATCTCTCCAATCCCCTTTCTCCCCTTTTTTCTGCTTTTTCTAGCCTACGCCTGCTATTGGCCTTCTGTCCCATTTTCTGAGAGGAACTTGAAAATAGATCCATCACTGTCCCCGATGGTGAAATTTTAAGAAGGGCTAGGATCGACCTCTGTCTGTTTGTTACTTTTGTTTGAACATCTGTCACATGCAATATCACTGAAACAATTTTGACAAAGCACAGGCTGCAATGCATCTCATCATTGTTTTCCAGTGTTAAATGTTGCAGTGCAACAGCTCCTTTAACAAAAATGGTCGTACCATGAATAATTAAGTATAGTGTATAGTGTATAGTGCAGTGTTTCTCAATTTCAGTCCTCGGGCCCCCCTGCCCTGCATGTTTTAGATGTTTCCCTTCTCCACCACATCTGATTCAAATGACCACCTCGCCATCAAGCTCTGCCAGTCATTTGAATCCGGTGTGTTGGAGCAGGAAACATCTAAAACACGCAGGGCAGGGGATACACACTCTACACTGTCAATGTGTCTGCAGGATGTCAATCAACTCTTTTTAACATTAAATCAGGTGTGCCACAAGGCTCAATTTTAGGGCCATTGTCATCCTTAATTTACCTAAAATATGTGCCTAATATTTGTATACTGACATGTAATATTCAATTCAATTCAATTCAATTCAATTCAATTCAATTCAATTCAATTCAATTCAATTTTATTTGTATAGCACCAAATCCCAACAAAAGTTGTCTCAGGATACTTTCCATATAGGGCTGGTACAGGCTGAGCTCTTTTATCTACAGAGACCCAACAATTCCCTCATGAGCAAGCACTTGGCGACAGTGGCGAGGAAAAACTTCCTTTTGGGTGAGAGAGGGAGAAGAGAGAGAGAGTGAGACAGGCAGAGAGAGACAGACAGAAATGCAATCACAGTAACAGTGTCAGTGGATGTAATAACAGTAGTAGCAGTTGCAGTGGATGTCAGGCAGGGCCAAGGCAGGAGACGCAGCTATAATCCACAATCCAGATTCAGCCACTGTCCATGGGAACCTGCGAGACGACAAAGCACAGAGACTCTGGGGAAGGAGCTAAGTTAGTAACACGCCGTGGTAGGACATGAAAGTGTGCAGATGGAGAGGGACAGAAGGACGGAGGAGCTCGGTGTATTTTTGGAGGTCCCCCAACAGTCTAATCCTATAGCAGCATAACTAGGGGCTGGTCCAGGACAAGCCTGAGCCAGCCCTAACTATAAGCTTTATCAAAAAGGAAAGTTTTAAGCCTACTCTTAAATGTAGAGACCGTGTCTGCCTCCCGGACAAAGACTGGAAGATGGTTCCACAGGAGAGGAGCTTGATAGCTAAATGCTCTGGCTCCTGTTCTCCTTTTGGAGACTTTAAGAACCATGGCCTGCATTCTGGGAACGCAGAGTTCAAGTGGGGTAATAAGGTACTATGAGCTCTTTAAGATAAGAAGGTGCCTGGCCATTTATGGCTTTGTAAATAAGGAGTAGAATTTTAAATTCTATTCTAAACTTTACAGGGAGCCAGTGCAGAGCGGCTAAAGAAATATGATCTCTCTTCCTTGTTTTTGTCAGAACACGTGCTGCAGCATTCTGGAGCAACTGGTGGATATTAAGCAATGAATTTGGGCAGCCTGATAGTAAGGAATTGCAATAATCCAGTCTGGAAGTTACGATTGCATTTTTCTGCATCATTTTGAGACAAAATATGCCTGACATTTGCAATGTTACGTAGGTGAAAAAAGACAGTCCTTGAAATTTGTTTTACATGGGAGTGAAAGGACATGTCCTGGTCAAAGATTCTTTACAGTGGTGCTGGAGGCCAGCGCAATGCCATCCATAACTGCTATGTCATCAGAAAGTGAGTTTCAAAGATGTTTAGGGCCTACTACTATAACTTCAGTTTTGTCCGAGTTTAGCAACAGAAAGTTGCAGGTCATCCAGGTTTTTATGTTAAAACAAACAATCACCTAAATGGGACAGAATAAGAGCTCTCCAGATAATGGTATCACAGACTGCAGCCTGAAAATATAAAGGCCAATCAACTTCTCTCTGATGAACAAGTCCTCCGCATGAAATGACTGAATATATAATTTCTTCATGTAGTCAAAAATGACAATTTCTGATCTGACACCCCCATCAACAGGACAACATCATACGTGCCTTTCAAAACAAAATCACTGTTGACAAAAAAGGTTTAAGCGCAGAAACAACTTTGCCTTCTTTTTGCAGGTAAGGGCATCTTTATCATTATGGGTACAATAAAAACAAACAAACAAACATGGATTTAAAGGTTTGGGAATGATTGTAGTCATGGTCAAAGGACAACATTGTTGACTGTCATCCTATCGTTCCACCGTGACCTCCTCCCTACTTTTTTTGCTCTATAATAGGATGTTAGGTAAAAGTCATTTACTGCCACCATCCTTGGCTAGGCTTTAAAATTCTGGATAAAAATAAATAAATAAATAAATAAACTGATGGAAAAATCAATTTTGTTTTTTATTAACATCTATGTTATTGTTTCCTTTGTGTGTGTTGAACACAATGAATCCTGAACTGGTATAATTTACAAGAGCAGGCAAAAAAGATGTGTGAGAGAGAAATATATATATATATATAAACACACACACACACACACACACACACACACACACACACACATATATATATATATTTATACACACTACCGCTCAAAAGTTTGGGATCACAATTTTCTTGTTTTCCATGGAAACATACATGAGATTAGTCTGAATAGGAAATATAACATTGTCAGAGTTAGAAATAATGATTTTAATGGAAATGATGAATGTGTACTTCAGACTTTGCTTTCATCAAAAAAAAAACAAAAAAAAAACACCTTTTGCAGCAATTACAGCCTGGCAGACCTTAGGCATTCTAGCTGTCAATTTTTCAAGGTAATCTGATGAGATTTCACCCCATGCTTCCTGGAGCATCTCCCACAAGATGGATTGGCTTGATGGGGTCTTCATCCGTACCTTACGGTCAAGCTGCTCCCACAACAGCTCAATAGGGTTCAGATCTGGAGACTGTGCTGGCCACTCCATTACAGTCAGAATTCTGGCTGACTGCTTATTCTTTAAATATTGCTGACACATTTTGGAGGTGTGTTTTGGGTCATTATCCTGTTGTAGGATGAAATTGGCCCCAATCAAGTGCTGTCCACAGGGTATGGCATGGCTTTGCAAAATCTTGTGATAGCTTTCCTTCCTCAAGGTCCCTTCCACCCTGTACAAATCTCCTATTTTACCACCTCCAAAGCACCCCCAGACCATCACACTGTCTCCACCATGCTTGACCGATGGTATTTAGCACTGTTCTTGCATTTTTCATTTGTTCTGCGTCTCACAAATGTTCTTCTGTTTGATCCAAAGACCACAAACTTGGACTCACCTTCTTCCACTCTTCCAGTGTCCAATGCCTGTGCTCTTTTGCCCATCTCAGTCTTTTCTTTTTATTGGCTAGTCTGAGATATGGCTTTTTCTTGGGAATCCTGCCATGAAGTCCAGCATCCTGAAGTTGCCGCTTCACTGTTGATACTGACACTGGTGTTCGACGGGTACTATTTAGTGCAGCTGCCAGTTGACGACCTGTGAGGCATCTTTGTCTTAAACTACACACTCTCAGATATTTGTCTTCTTGCACAGTTGTGCATCGGGGCATCCCACTCCTTTTTCTGTCCTTGTTAGACCCAGTTTGTGCTGCTCTCTGAAGGGAGTAGTTAACAGCATGGTAAGAGATTTTAAGTTTTTTTTGCAATTTCTCGCATTGAATAGCCTTCCTTTCTAAGCACAACAATAGACTGACGGGTCTCTAAAGGAAGTTCTTTCTTCCTGGCCATTTCGAGTCTGTAAACAAACAAACAACTGCTGATGCTTCAGACAATAAACTAACCTAAAGAATGCCATGCTCCCTTTTGTGCTCCCTTATTAGTTCAACGGTTTTCAGCTGTGCAACACAATTGCAAAAGGGTTTTCTAATAATCAATTAGCCTTATAAAATGATTAACTTGGATTAGCAGCCATACCAGGAGATTGATGCAGAGGACTGACAGTTGTTGATAGTAGGTCTCTATGCAAAAATGTAGATCATTCTTTGAAAATCATCTGATTAATTTTAATTGTTTGTGAAATGGATAAAAATGTTTGTGAAATGGAAAAAAATTGTTTGTGAAATGCATGAAAATGTGTTTTTCTTTGGAAAACAAAGAGATTTGCAAGTGATCCCAAACTTTTGAGCTGTAGTGTATATATATATATATATATATATATATATATATATATATATATATACAAGAAAACAGAAAGGTACAGTGAGGTTCATTTTTGTCAGGCATTGAAAGAACTCTCAGTCAACGAGAGTAATGTCAGCAGGTTCCAAACCTGTACTTTATATCTTGTTGTTGTGAAGCTGTATGTTAAAATGTTGCCCCTGAATTGTATTTAAATGGAAAGGAAGGAAATTCATTCACCATGATATCACTGGAAAGTTTAAGCATCCCATGATGTTGCTGTAGATTCTTATTGTTTATGCATATTGTTATGTTTTGGTATGGGAAAATATCATGGGAATTGTAAATTGAAAAATACTGGTAATGGCCAGTTGAAATTTGCTTGTGAACCTTAATTCTCCAGTTGTGTTTTTTTTTACTTGTGCACCAGGTTCTGTCCTTTGCAGAGTGCATAAAAGGCATGCTGCAAACCAGTGTCAGGAAATTATAACCACACCAGTCTGGTGAAAAGCTATTTCTTGCCACTTCGTTTCCATGGCAATGTTGATGAACTGCTTCGTTAGGAGGGGGTGAGTTGGGGAGGGGGTTGGGGGGGGGACCTTTGCGGCTGCCAAGTCAGGCCTGGGCATTTTAACAATTCATAAAACTGTTGAAATCAATCTGAGTTTAGGAGATTTAATAACTCTCTCTCACTCTCCGTCTGTGAGATTTGAAAAAGAGAGCGACAGAGAGAGGGGCAACAATGAGGTGGAAAAATAGACAGCATCAGGGGTAATGCTCATATTGGTTGACACAAGGGAAAAGCAGCTTTTAAAGCGTTTAGCTTTAATTTCATTCAGGAGTGACATAATTGATTTTAATGAGATGTTTATAGAGTGCAGTGTCGGTGTTGCTAAATCATTTGCAAGTCTGCCTGACGGGTACTTGTGAGGCTGCACTGGAGAGAAGCAGAGAGGCACACAAACGTCGGCTGCCAGAACTCCTCCAGCAAACCGCCACTCATCTAAACTCACTCCTGAATAAACACATGACTGAATACATTTGGCTGCTTATTTTAATTCATTATAAGCTTATTTAATTCATGAAATTATTTCTTAACTTTGACACTCTATTGACTGAAATGCTTCAACTGGACAATCTTGTTGTCCATTTAGCCTTTTAATAACCCCCCCAAACACATTAAGCATTGTGCCAGCCTCAGTATAATACAAGTTTACGTGTACTACACAACAAATCTTGCTGACTCCTGTTCACAGTATCAGTGCTGTGATTGACTGACAGGGTGTCAGATTGGTATTGTGAGATCCCTGCGGGCTGTGTGGTTTTTATAGAGCTGAGAGTATGGATGGCAGTGTGAACATCACAGAGCTGCTCCTCACACTGAGAGACAGACTAGGTGCCATGAAGCTAAAAGTCACACTAACACCACGAATACCATTTGAGAGCCATACTAAATTCTTGAACACATATATTACATTGACCTCTGCAATGGCTGGAACAGTTTTTCTTTGGTGAGGTGTCTGATGTCAGATGGTAGTAATGATGATGATATTACTCATATCTGGTTTTCCATGTTTGGGTCAGTCAGTCTAGAGTGCAACCATGTCTCTGCAAGACACAGGTTTGAAAAGAGCTGATAGTAGGTCTTTGCATTGCCGCTCAATGATTTCTTGTCATTGCAGGGTTTTGCTCTTGCTGCACTTGCTACAGCTTTAATTTTACTTCATATCATTTCATATTTGAAAGCAGAGAGCTGAGAAGCTGTCTGGAGCTTGAGTTTCAGCTCTGAGAGGCACTTGGTAATGTCCACCATCCAGGCCAAATCACACACAACACTTGCTATCAAGAGTTTCCACTTTAAATTTCTTATCATCTCTATGAATTATTCCACACAAACTCACAGTTTGGAGCAGTGTTACTTAGTCTGGTGCTAGCAGTGCTGCAGCAGCAACAGCAGCACCAGCACCCCTTCACAAATTCTCCTTCTGAATAAGGTTTCAGCTTCTTAGCTACAGTCATGGACGAAAGTATGGCACCCCTCTGGAAGTGTTGGTTTTCTAGCAAAAGTCACACACTTTTTGAGGTTTTTTGATTAAATAATCAAACCATTATCATGAAAATTGTATGGTCAAAAGTATTGGAACTCCTGCCTGTTTTACTAATAAAAGAACATTTCTCACTGTTACAATCTTGTGTTGAGGTTATGGGTAGTCAGACTTCAGCTCTGGTAGCATTCCTGACAAATATCAGTCCAAGGACAATAGGCTCTAGTTGACTAACATTACAGTTCAATTGATTTCTATGGAGGGCATGATGTTTTCTCCAAGGATTTCCAAATATTGGAATGAATCTACCTTCCCCTTTACATGCAGCTGATTTTCTGTGCCAGAGGAAGCAAAAAAGCCCTACAGTATCACTTAGTTATTGCCATGCTTCAGTTTAGATAGGGCGCACTTTTCAGTGTATGCTTCATTTTTCCTCGTCCATACATACTGCTGTTCCATATGCATGAACAGAACAGAATACTGAACCAAAACCATATAAATGAGTGACAATAGGTTTGGCAGTTAATTCTATAGAGCAACGGAACAAAACTAGAACTTTTTGGGCCTCCTGATTGGTTATGTCTGGAGGATGAAGAATGAAAAATACCCTGAAAGATGCACCATGCTTAAACTGAAGCAGTTGGCCAAGCTGATGGCCAGGTGATGCTCTAACGCTATTTTGCTTCCTCTAGCACTGTAAATTAGTAAAAAGCGAGGGAGAAGATTGATTTATTGAAATATTTTGAAATCTGTGGAGAAAACATCATGCCTTCCATAGAAATCAAATGAACTGTAATGTTAGTCAACTGGAGCCTCATTTCTAATAGTTTCAGAGGGTGTTGATAATTAGTATCGTCATATTGGTCATTATTCTACACAGTGACTGCCAGTCTACTTTCTCATTTTGTTTGGAATAATGGTATCAGGCTTATGTGATCGGTCACACCAGAGAGTTGGAGTCTTAAGTCGATCCACTCCACATATCTGGACACTTGCGGATGCAGTGACTGCTTATCGGTCATGCAGTGGCTATTGATGGTGTCAGCTAGTTATGTTTGTGGCAAACATTTCAAAGAAAGTCAGCACTGTCATCACTGATGGCTGAATTGGTCAATGTCGCAATTAAGATCTTTAAATCATCTGCACACAGCTAATTGCTTGTTTTCTATTTATGTTTAGATGTTGTCTACACTGGCTGATTCAGGCTACCAAATATGGTGTTCTCATAAGGATATCTTGACCTGTCCTTTAAAACCTTTAGAAGTATCAGGCTATCTATTCATTCAGTCCTTCTCAACAATTTTCATGAGAGGCTCTGTGGATATTCATGGTCCTCAGAGGAGTCTTAATGATTTTGATGACTCTTTTACCCTTCCTCTACCCCCATCACCAGACTCTGACACCCACACCGTAATAAATTCACACTCCCTTTGCTTTAATTCCTTCTTCAACACAAATTATTAATAACTCATACTCCCGCAGGCACACACTAAAGCTAATCTGAATTTCTAGAAGGCAAGCTTATTGACTGTGATTGATTTTGAAACATCTCTGGACATCTCCCATCTCCAGCTACACACATGTGCACACACACGTTGTGTTTTTATCACTTGTGGGGACATTACATAGACTTACATTCATCTCCTGGAGCCTCAGCCTAACCCAAATCTAACCCTAACCATAACCACTATTTGCCTGTTCCTAACCCTAAACCTAAGCTTACCTATTTAATGATCCACCATCTTTTTTAACCCATAAATACAACCCACAAGAAACTTCACACCAAGGTTTATTTTAAAGCTACGGACACACATGCACTACTCCATAAATCCAACTACCACCCAAAGCACACATTTGAAGGACTAATCAAATCTCAGCTTATCCGCTTCCATTGCATCTGCTCAAAACACTCAGATTTTGACAAAGCGACCCATATTCTCTTTAAGAGTCTCAGAACCAGAGGATACGCCAGACGCTTCCTCCGGACAATAAAGTATAACACTCTGGCCTTTCTCAATCCCACCCACTCAACCCACTGTGGGTCTCGGCCCCGGGTCCCCAACACTGAGCCTCCTTTGGTTCCTACACCCCCCGGGTTTTGTCACGGGTCTTTCCTGGACACAGACCAGGATCAGAATCCCAGCCCCACTGGCACACATCTGAACCCGAACCCCTACCCTAACCAGGGTTTGTATCCCACCCCTACTCACCCCAACCCCTACCTGAATCAGGGCTTGCATCCCACCCCCACCCACCCGACCCATACCCAAACCACGGTCTGTGTCCCACCCCAACCCTCACCTGAATCAGGGTCTGTACCCTCACCCCAGCCTCACCCACCCTAACCCCAACCCTGTCCCAAAACAGGACCAAGACCCAAACCCCAATCTCACTCACCCTAACCTCAACCCCCATAGGAAATGGGATTGGGCTCCCCGGGCCACCCCCGATAGCCCTGAGCCCAACCAGGACCCTGACGGGCTGGAATCTGGAGACGGCTCGGCCATCCCACACAACACACCGCACAACACACCCCAACTACATTCGAGTCCCATGGATCTGGCACACCTCATACCCTTTGTCTATACATTTTCACAGAGAATAATCAACTTCAACCAGGCCATCAAGCATAATTTTCTCATCTTACAAAAACAACACCCAGCCTTCCAGAACCACCGAATCATCTCAGCATATAGGAAACACCATAGTTTACGGAACTTGCTCACGAAATCCAAATTCTCTGACCACAGACCCCAAACACACACGCAACTCACCAAGCATTATAGAAACACAATTCATTCACAACCTGCACAGTGGAGCAGCCTACCCGACCCTCGGCGCATTCTCCCTCAACACCAGCAACGTCATCTACCTTATCACATGCAACGTCTGCAAGAAACTCTACATTTGAGAAATGAAACATACAATCCAAACCCCCTCAAACAACATAATATTGGACAAGGCAAGCCACAGACTCCACTGGTGACGCACTTTCAACAGCACCCGGCTGCCCAACTCACTATCACAGGAGTGGAAAACAATGATTGCTGAACCTGTGGACAAAGGAAGAGAGCAGAAAAAATCTGGATTAACAAACTGAGAACCACAACACCAAATACTATAGAATTACAATAAATACTATTATTACCATCCATGGTATACAACCAGAGTTAGTACCCAGTCTAGAAGAACAACAACTCCAAACACAAGGTTTTAGTCGATACGTCCACACAGCGACTGTCTCCAATGAACGGTCCTAAAGGCCCAGGGCAGCCAAAGAAACGGGACAGGCAGCCCACGACCCACAACCTCAGGTACACAGGGATCAGTCACATCACCTGCAGACAGGAATGAAGAGACCAAGGCGGAGGTATGACCGGATCAGTAGGCCAGTGCAAATAAAAAAGGAAACACACCCTAACAACTAACCCCAACCCCAACCCCAACCATAACCACTATTTGCCTGTTCCTGACCCTAAACCTGACCCAACCTTACCTAACCCGTAACTAACCTTACCTAACCCGTAACCCTATTACCCGTAAACGCCTTTATCTAAACCTATCCTCAGTCTTCACTCTAAAATTTAATGATTTTCATTAAGGGGACCTGCATTTTGTCCCCATAAGGCAGGTGAGTCCCCACAATGTGACTGTGTAAACAGATTTTTGTCCCCACAACGTGATAAATACCTGGTCTCACACACACACACACACGCACACACACACACACACACACACACACACACACACACACACACACACACATTGCGAGATGTTGAGTAGCCACTGGAGTTTCTTCACCAGGCTATTACAGCCGAACTGGCATCTTAACCTGCAACCTTAATCAGGGCTCAAATGGGCAAAAATGACAAGTTTGGGAGTGATTTTTTTCCTTCAGGACAATGCCTTCCCAGGCACCTCAGGGCACGTTTTCCATGCAACAACTGTGGAGAGCTGTTTTGATTGCTTTTCAATCAAGCGAGACAAACACTAATTGGATTTGGGTTTTTTTTGTGGCACTGCAGAATTATAGGCTTCTTTCATGATGCGTGGATGACTGGCACTTCTCTGATAGCTTCAGCGACACTCCTCTCTTTTGACTGACTGTTTGCTGTCGAGACTTTATTATATAAATAGAAATCTAGCTATAATGTGTAGGGAAGTCCGTGGACTGTGGAGCCCCACACAATAATAAAAGGGGGACCTGTGCCTTAAAAGCAAAACAAAAATGTCCTGAGCAAGCTTCAGTATGTGATGACTTGGGAGTGAGAATGTGTTGTAGCTTTGACTGGTCAGGCACAAATCTGTATCATTGCAGCTAAAGTTGTTGCTAACTAGCAGAGTTAGCTAACCTAGCTCTCTTGCTGACTGCTGCCGCAGCTGATTGAGACACGCTGTGGCTGTGATAATGATTATAACCATGGGATGACAGCTTTAAATATTGCCGTCACTATGATTGTAGATCTGGACATGGCTGCGCTTTTATTGTTATGATTATGGCTGGAACACATTAGTGTATTACAAGTGTAATACTAACTACATGAAAGGGTCGTGTGTGCTGTAAATTACATGGTTCTGCTGAAGATCCTGTATTTCTGAACTCCTCTGGTGTATTGGCACCACGTCTGTCATATCTGATAGAAGAAGGGGCTTCAAACCCCATGTGACTTAACAATGCTGTCTTGGTTATAAGGGCAGTAATGAGTAGTTAGGGTACAGCTAATGTTGCCATATCCACATATCATACTGCTTTTTGAAAGGAGGAATGACACATAAAAAATATTACGAGGGAATACAAAAGTAGTTCAGACAAAAAAATCCCACCATGACCCTTAAGTGGTGCTGTACAATTCCAAACCTATTTTACTACACTGCATACATATTTGCACATACAGTACTTTAAGTGCTATTATATCTCCTGTCATGTTGTTTGCTGAATACTCTTCTAATCTTTTTTCCTATATATTTTTCATACCTGTGTGTGTGTGTGTGTGTGTGTGTGTGTGTGTGTGTGTGTGTGTGTGTGTGCATGTATGTATATATAATTAAACATAACAATGTTAGCAATGTAGCTTCAGTGAAAAATGGTGTCACACTCACTCCTCCCATTTCTCCTGCTCCAACCTGCAGATCTCTGGATTGTAAGGTGGCTTTTACACATGGACTATAGTAACCTTTGATTTAGTGCTGTCCACTGAAAAAAGCACAAACAATATAGTACTTGTATTGGATCACACTGTGCAAATATTTGCACATTGGTTTATTTATGTATTGTATGTTATGTATCAGGTATTGTAATGTATATAATGTATATATATGTTTGAATATAATTTTTACATTTCTCATTATATTTGTATTTCTTTATGTGTTTCTCTTTTATCCTGTCTTATGCTGCTGTAACTTGTAAATCTGCGCCATGGTTCTGACAGACTTCAGATGTAATTTTCAACTTTTTGACAAGAAAAATGATAGAAACACTAAAAAACTATTTAAAGAAGATATATTTTTGGGGTCTTGACAAATGCATTTCCATGCTGTCAAAATTAATTCTAAATATACTGTAGGGTGCATATATTTCCTCCTTTCTCTCTCATTTTTATTTTTCAGTTTGTCCTTATTCTACATTTACATATTGTGAAGTTATCACACTTCCCACTTTTGTAACCATTACTAGGCTTATTTCGTATTTCCTGGTTGTGAAACTCTTAACCAACCAGTTCATCTTTTCTTCACCCCCCAGTGCAGAATATATTGACTATTCGTGCTGTAAGCCGTTTTCAAAAAAGTCTCTTATCAGTGCATAATGGGTCAACAGGGAAGTCCTAAAATATTCATGGCCATTGTGTCCATAGAATGAAAAGATGCAGATCCATACATAAGGGTTTTGATGTGAGCCTTTGATTCAGCCTTCATGATATTGATATTTCTCTGATTGTGAACAGATCTGTGCTGTCGGGGTGCACTGATTTGTCGTGTGCTGTATTCCATGTTAATGCCGCTCGGTTTCTCCCCTGTCTCGGCTTGCAGACGGACGCCGCACTGATGTACGATGCTGTGCACGTGGTGGCCGTGGCTGTGCAGCAGTCTCAGCAGATCACTGTCAGCTCATTACAGTGCAACAGACACAAGCCATGGCGCTTCGGGAACCGCTTCATGGCCCTCATCAAAGAGGTAGATGCTTCTGTACCTGCTTCCCATTCTGTCTTCCTCCTCAACATACACAGTACCTTCACACAAAACACGTGCAGTATGCTCTCAGGAAAGCAGATGGAGACAGAATGTAAATAAGCCTGAGGCCATCAATAGGAAGGGATATGAATAAATAGAACATATTTATCTATGTATTTATTTATATGGAAGTATTTTTTTCTGTGTGTACATGCATACTCTCCCGAGAAGGGCAGCCATGTTGAGCCTGCTCTCTGAATTTCAGCATTAGTCACCCATGCAACAACAAAAACACAAGATCATCTAAATTTTTGGTAATTGCCCCACAGTTTGCTGCATTTGTGAAGCTGGGACAGTTAATCCAGGGCTTTCTGTCTGTAGAAAGGCCGGGGATTAAGCAACCTATATTTAGGCCTTTCTCCTACTCTCTATTTCCTTTTGGTTTGGAGAGATCATAAGAAGACTGCAAAGAATTAAACTGTGCAGTGAGGGTTTGTATGCAAATGAAAACCACAAAAATTTGGGTATATTTATATTAATCTTGCAGTTTTTCACCATGCAAACCTCATTTTTTCTTCCCTGATGCAACCCTCGTGCTTTTGGGCAGTTTTTGTTGACTGACTTGAAGATCCCTAAGCCTTAGTCACACAGGGGGATGCCAGCATTTATAAGACAACACTGTTTAGCTCAGTGGCTACAGTGCAGAGTAGTCATTGGCGACTCATGTTCTAATCCAGAATGATGCTCTGCACACGGTCATATGACACTGTCTTTGAAATATTCTGTCTCCCATATTCTAATGTTATTCTTAGTGTATAGAAAGACTTGTATGATTATGCCTCTGCATTGTTGGAAGAAATGGAGATTAAATTGGAATATCAACTGACAGAAGAAAGAAAAATAAAAGAACACCATCTGTTCAGATTTCCATGACATTTGGTATGCATATTGATGGTCCACAGAGGACGATCCCTAACATCTCACGCCAACATTTCCAATTGTACACAAGACATTACAAAATGTCTTGCCAAGAAATGTTTGTGCACTCATGTTCCCAGGAAGATGAACAGTTCTGATTTTAATGACCCCATGTGCTGTCCTCTACTCGCACTTTTTGGAAAAAAACAAAAAAACAAATTAAAAAAACCTTTACATTTTCAATCCCATTGTATTATTCTACTAATGCAAAACACCATGCTGTATTAATTAAAATGGTATTTTTTAATATTGTGGAATGCAATGAGCACTACAGTTTCTACCCACTGGCTGGGCTTTAGACTTCATCTCAGTATAAATGGGAACATATGAGTTGCTGAATTACTTCTTTATCTTGGAACAGCACATATACGCCATAGTGCAATAATGGGAAGACCTGAGATCATAGAAAACATCAAAAGGAATCACTTTCAGTGCACACAGATAATTCAAGTACAGTATTTTCTTGTTTTACTGGGGTCACCTCTCTGGACTTCTTGAGGTCAACTGACCCCAGTTTTCAAAATTAAACTTTTTTGCTGGCTGAAGAGCTGTCCTTTGTAATGGCTCTCATCCTCACTGTCTCTGTCTTAAAATCTTTGGTTTGGCCAAACCTCCTTAAAAGCCCCAGCCTTCCCATTTTCAGCAGTTGGAGCACAGGGTCACTGAGCTGCTGTATATTTAACAGTTGGTGTTGCTTTGCTGTAGGACACAAAAAAACAGCACAGAGAATTGAAGTGTGACTTGCTGACTTGTGAATCAAGTCAGGCCCTCTGAAGTCAAGGTTACTCTGTGCCTGTGATAAAACATGACTCTGCACTTTCAAAGTCCTTTTGATTGTAAATGACCATTTTCTAATTTTCACAATTACTTTTCAGTAATTTGGGATACAACACTGGCTTCAGACCACTCAATTCAGCCATTCATTAAATACATGCTGTCATGCGTTTTGTAAATCTGAAAACAGAAGGCTGAGCACATGCACAATCAATCCTAACCTATGCACTCTGGGTTAGGGTTACACCCTGCCACAAAGACATTTTTATTTTAAAAACTATCAAAACATTAGTCTAAGAGAATATTCAAATCAGTATCTTCACACAGCAGTGGTCGACTGACTATTGCTTTTGCGGCTAACAATCACCAGACCAATCATGACAAATGTCCAAGGCAGATTATTTGGAGGTTGGCCATTGGTTCTGGATACAGTATACATATGTGTACAAAGTATGTCCTGATGATGGGGATATTTCTAAATTATTGTTTTAAAATTAAATAACTACACAGAAAATCTGGGCCCCCATAGCATTCTCATGTTAACAAGCTGTATATATTTGACAATTGGTGGTGAAAGTCTGTGTTAATCAGAGACTGGCAGCTAATGTTTTTTTTGTTAAGGCCCAGGGGAGATCATGGATGGCAAATCCACATATTGTTCACTGACCTAAAGAGTTGAAAGATATACCTCCCCTCTTCCTGGGTAATAGATTTTTATTATAATCCCCATTGGACTAAGAAACTATATCCTTGTTTCTGTGAACAGCGCTGGTATCAATGGAGAGATATTCAGAATGAGTCAAAGTAGTATGACAAATGCTTTCTAGCACAGTTGACTGTACTGAGTGAGTAACTTCCAGATCTGTGACTCCCACTCATCTTACTAAACATAGGCCCTGAAGTCCCTGGCTTGCAGTCTGAGCAGCACTGTGATGATTTGCTGTACCTGAGAAAAAGCCTTTCCTGCTCTGAGCCACTTTCATGCTACATTGTATCCTATCACACCCCTAAATATCTGTAAAGATTGGGTAATTGCCTTCCCACTGTTGCAAATGCACCCTCAGTGTGTGTGTAGGCACCTTGATGTCTGTACAAACAGAAAAAGAAAGAGGGAGAGATAGAAAGAGTGTGTGTACTCTTATTCTTTGACTAATTTTCCTCAAACACTATCATCAAAAACATATTTAAAACTTAATGTTGGTGGTTGAATGTCTTCTCTGATTTCCTCTCGCCTTTCTTTCTTTAGGCCCACTGGGACGGCCTGACCGGGAGAATCACTTTCAACCGGACCAATGGCTTGAGGACAGACTTCGACCTTGATGTCATCAGTCTGAAGGAGGAGGGGCTTGAGAAGGTGTGTGTGTGTGTGTGTGTGTGTGTGTGTGTGTGTGTGTGTGTGTGCGCGTGTGACCTGGTATTTATTTATTGGTGAAAAAAAATCTGTTTACACAGTCACATTGTGGGGACTCACCTGCCTTATGGGGACAAAATGCAGGTCCCCTTAATGTAAATTATTAAATTTTAGGGTGAAGACTGAGGATAGGGTTAGGAATAGGCAAATGGTGGTTAGGGTTAGGGTTAGGCTCCAGGAAATGAATGTAAGCCTATGTAATGTCCGCACAATTGATTAAAACACAACATGTTGCAAAGAAATGATCATTTCAGTAGTGATGTGTTTAAAGGAATTGTTTCCAAATTGGCAAAGATCAAGATCAATCTAATGTTTGTGTGTTAAGTACAAACACTTGTACCACCACCTCTAAAGCTTGCAAGTTAGCATGCAAAATCTCTTTTGTTTAGTTTGTACAAAAGAAGAAATTTATGCCTGAACAACAGCTGGGTGAAGTCACAGTGAGGCTTACAGGTTTAGTACCAAAGGGCCAGTACAGACACTAAAACCTATGCCCACTGACCATAGCCTTAGTTTGTGTATTTAACAAATTATATACATAATTTTAGTCATGAGTATTGCAGAGGCTGGTACTGTATGTCTATGTGTGAACTTTCAAAGGGGCCAGACTAGTTGTCACTTAGATAGGCTTACTCTGTCCTGATCACAGCTACAAAGACGCTACAGATCCCACTCCAGGAAACATAAGTAAAAACAGCATTAAGAGATGTTGAACTACTCCTTTAGCTTTGTGCAAACTTCAGATTATTTATAACTACCTATCCCTGTCTCACTAAAATCAACATGATTAATTCTTCTACAATAATTATCTGACAGATGCTATAATCAAATAAAAGTTAGTAAAATGACAAATAGCTTTTGTAGTAGTTACATCTTGTGTAGCCTGACTTTTAGCATCAACATAACACGTGGCCTACAGCCCAGTGTGCACCGTAAACAGACTTAGCAATTAAATCGTGACATACATGAAGCATGTGACTGAAGCCTCTACTTAACTGAAGAGATGTAGCAGCAGACTGGATCTAAGTAATGAGAAGACTGAGATATGCCATATGTCCATTGTACTTTCTACATTATTTTCACCATTTGAAGTTTGACTGCCACTCATTTAATAACATCATCTTGTTGTGTATTCTCTTTCTTCTGCAATGGCATAATAGCACCTGTCTTGAGAATTAGTGCTACCTACCTATTATCTCAACTCCTCATGACTGCTTAACAGTGGTAGTCGGACACAAATAATTAAAAATTTGTAATACATTTGGGTAGAAAAGTAGGTAGTGTAACAGTGCAGCACACAATGACCGTTTTCATGATTATGATCTTTTTCAGATGCGTGTTCTTGCATGTTCAGCTGTTGCTTGTGCAAAAATTTTAGGAAGATTTTGAGTGGAAGTGACACCCAGTCTTCATTTTGACAAGTGGAATAGAAATACAATTTTAATGTGTATAGTGAAGACCGATTTTAATAGTTGTATGTAGTACAGTATATTTAACTCAGCTTAATCAGATCAAGGCACGATATGGATATGAGACACATTTCAGACACATCTGGCCATGTCCATACAGTCCATACCGCACTGAAAGAATTATTGAGTGCTGTAATCGTTTCTTCAATCTGTGCCACGCTTTTAACTTGTTAAGCATATCTTGACACACTAAACAACTTAAACCCTTCTTTTTTTTTTTTCAATGGTATGTAATTACATACCATTGAAATGTTTCCCTTATCAGTGTTGTCTTACTGAGTGGGGGAACACTTCCTTTGTTGCAACGTCTAATTGGCTACTTAAGAAATGCTCATAGTCCATGCATAGAGATTTTGCCTTGTTATTTTGGGTGAATTTCACTGCTGGAAGGTTTTTTTCTCTTTATTTTTTTCAGTCCTGGGTTATTCAACACAAGTGGCAAGTGACAGCTAACAGTACAGACACTGAATACAGCTAGGTAACAACAGAATCTGACTCTGTGTGTTAAGGTGGCAAATGAAACTGATTTCAAAGCTTGCCAGGAACTCAAGATGTTCTCTTGTTTTATTTACTTCAACTCAGAACCCTCTCATTTTTGTTCCTCTGTCCATGCATGATAAGAGAACATGAGATGTTCACAAAGAAAGGACATTGGCATAGTATTTAGACCAAAACAGTGAAGAAAAACCAAGTGGTTTCAGTGGTGCAATGCAAAGAGATGAAATATGATCCAGGAAGGTCAGACTAATAGAATAATGTAAGGGCTATAAGTGCAAAAACACAGCCAAGTTGAAGTTTTACAACTCTGTGGCTCAGGAGGTAAAGCACCTGCTGCAACCAGCTGATTTAGATGTACCCACTTTAGTCAGAGCAAAAGATGCACCTGCTGAAGCAGAGCTGTTAAATATAGGAAACACCTTTTGTTTCAGAAATGTTCTGATCAGCCATTATTCATGTTCCTTTTTGTGTCCATTTAGTTAGGTCTGGGGCTGCACGGTGGCGCAGCAGGTAGTGAGCGGGCCTCACAGCAAGAAGGTCGCAGGTTCAATTCCCGGGTCGGGCCTTTCTGTGTGAAGTTTGCATGTTCTTCCCGTACATGCGTGGGTTCTCTTCGGGCACTCCGGCTTCCTCCCACAGACCAAAAACATGCTCATTAGGTTGATTGGTGACTCTAAATTGCCCCTAGGTGTGAGTGTGAATGGTGTGTGTATGTGCCCTACGATCGGCTGGCGACCGGTCAAGGGTGTACACTGCCTCTTGCCCGTTGACAGCCGAGATAGGCTCCGGCCCCCCCGCGACCCTGAAAGGGATAAGCAGCATGGAAAATGGATGGATGGATGGATAGTTAGGTCTGTTTGGTCATTGTCAGTTTAGTCTATTCAATTCCTTTCAGTTTATGTTAACTTTAAATTTGTTGAGTTTTATGGGGGGGAGGCACGGCACAGCAGGTAGCGCATGCCTCACAGCAAGAAGGTTGCCGGTTCGATCCCCGGGTCGGGCAGGGCCCCTCCGTGTGAAGCCTGCATGCTCCTCCTGTGCATGCGCGGGCTCTCTGGGCACCCTGGCCTCCTCCCACAGATACACATGTTGCCCTGTGATTGGCTGGCGACCGCCTCAGGGTGCACCCCACCCCTTGTCCGTCGACAGCTGGGATAGGCCCCAGCCCCCTGCAACCCCGGAAATGGATAGCCAGGCATAGACAATGGATAGATAGTTTTATGGGTGTACAACTTTCTTTTATGTCAACTGTTCCAATTAATTTTAATTTTAATTAATTAATTGACCAGGAATTCCTCATGTCTGCCGGTTAGGTCCTTTGCAACCGGACTGTCCACAAATCAAGGGGTGGGGGTTTGATTCCCATTGCCTCCCATGCAGATATCAAAGTATCCTTGGGTAGGACACTGAATCCCAAGTTGCTTTTGACGGGCAGGCCATCACCTTTGCAGTTCCGTTATGAAAAAGTTGAGACGGTGCCATGCCAGCACGCTGGTGTCATTAAAATCAATTTTTCACTGAGTCATACTGTGGGCTAAAGAGGCCTTACATATTCTATCAAATTACTTTGAGGGATCCAACAAGGACAAAAATGTGTCTTAGCTCTCCATGTGAACATAAATGCACAGATAGGTCTTACAGACTTACATGTATATGGATCCCATTTTACTTTACTAAATGTGCTTGACAATTATCTGGGACAGCTCAGCATGGAAACTCAACAGATGTTAACTTTAAAAGATATTCATTTGCTTTACCTAATGTCCAAGCAAAATCCAAACCCTGCTTTTAATGCAAGTAAGAATGCAGCATTTTATGTCATTGGCAGACACATCAGCATATGTTTGTGCACTGACATGAATAGATGCATCTGTGGTTTGCATCTTTTCCTAGGAATGGCATCACTCCAGTGTTCAGCAGTCAATTTGAGATTCATGAGATTATCAACGGGAAGAGGAACTGCTAACACAGCCGATACAAATAAAATTCTTGAATGCAACTGCAAACACTTCACACTTCAGCATCCTCACCAGTGCTTGCCTCTCAGCAGCTCCTGACCTCTGGTCTGTGTGTTGTGTGCGCCTGCACCTCCATGAATAATTTACTCTATTAATAAAAACCCCTTCAGAAGCCCTCCAGCTTCATGAAGCCTGAATTAAAGAGTTGATTTGCAATTACAAAGCCTATCTTGGGCCCTCACACGGGGCATTGGAGGAACCCTGAGGAGTGTGTGGCTGGTGTGAGTTGTGGGTTGGAGTGTTTGTGGTCGCTTCAAGTGATGCTAAGGTCAGTGGGGTTGGATAGGGTGTGGGGGGTGCGGATGGGGATGTATGAGTGTGGAGACTTGAGGGAGAGCTAAAAGACAACAAGAGAAGCCTTGAGGCACAATCCAATTGCTTTGCCATCCTGCTCTTCCTCGTTGCTTTGCCAGCATGCCCCCCTCCTCCTCTCAGCCCTCCTCTGTATTGTCCTCCATTGACCCTCCAAAAGGCCATGGGGCCAATTCAGATCCTAGATCATCTCTAATATTATTCCCTGTGGCACCCTTGAAGAAAGACCCCCTGACAGTGCTGAGGGTTCACACGACTGTCAGCTGTGCCTTCAGGGTGCTGCACATTTTTCTTTGTACCTATCCAGAATAGAGAGTCTGAATACAGTATACGTCTATATTGTACATTTCTCCCAGTGTGTTTGGCAATGTTTCCAATTAAAGAAAGCTTTAAACATGCACATTGGAAGATTGAATAACTGAAAATGTATGTCCAGTGCTAATGCAGGAAGTACTGTGACTTTCCTGCAGCAGGACAGAAGTTAAAAGTCTAATGTTTGCGTGGTGGATGGTTATGCAGAGCGTATGACTTTATTAGAAGAGACCACAGTTTACGTCCCATCACAGTCCTTAAAGTTTGGGTTTCTGTAACCTCAAACAGTAGTTTAAGTTGCCCAGCCCCAACCATACTTCAGTTGCCATGTGCAGATGAAACAAAAAATAAATAAATAAAAAAGTAGCATTGAATATAAATGAAAGACTGTTACTATATGTATTTCATATAATAACATTGTCTAATGTCAACATTTATGTCTGGCAATAGGACTGTCTTGTGATCTACACAGAGAAAAGTGTTAAGTTGTAGAAGCTTGCAGAGGTACTGACATAAACTTTGCAATGTAGCATTTCATGGCCATGTCCATCAAACAAGCTAAATAGCTGATCAAAGATACATTAATTTTCCACCCAAAATCTACACAAGTGTAATGAAAAGCACAGAATCAGTGTCTCCAAATGTACAGGAAACAGTTAGTTACTTTAATATCAGACTGAAATTAAATGTGACAGAAGTGCATCTTTCCTTTATCCTCTGATTATTCATGTTTCTAGTTAGAAGTATTTTTACTGACAAGTCATGACAAGTGGTAGAAACGTCCAAAGTTACAAAAGCAAAGCAGCCCATTTTTATTTTTTAAGTAAACACAGTGAGGAGTAATTTTATCCAACACTAGTCATGCTGTTTGTTCTGTGTGCCTGCATAACTTTAACATGTATTTATCTGTCCTGAAACAAGCTTGAAAAATTACAGAACTGTGTTTTGTTATACAGATTGGTACCTGGGACCCTCCAAGTGGCCTGAACATGACAGACAACCAGAAGGGGAAGACGACTAATGTCTCTGATTCCTTATCCAATCGATCCCTGATTGTCTCCACCATACTGGTACCATACTTTTTCCAATGAATCTGTGTATGTTTTCTGAACTGTTGTTGGAGTGGTTGTACCGCTGTTCACAATTTCTAAGCTGTCAAGAGCTTTTACTTTTTTGTTGCATGTTGCATTGTGTGACAATAATGTACATCAACACCAAACTCAAAAACAGTGGGTAACAGTAGCAATCTCACTGAAAGGTCCACATACTAATTTTGTGAAGCTTTCAACTACATCTCAGAGTCTTCCTCAGCAAATACAGTTGGCTCAGACTTTGCTAAGGTACAGACCATACAGGCAGAGACAAAGGGACAGGTACCTATTTCCACAGTGGGCCACCAGAAGTGTCATTTGAGGAGGGACAATGTGCAGCTTATTTCTGGATGGTAAGCAAACTGGGAAGTTTGCACCCACTGGAGGACTTGGGATAGTGGACACAAATACGGCAGTTAAAGGAGGACCATTACCTGTGACCCTCTAAACACAGACTTTATCTCCCAAGAGACAGCAGCCAAAAAATTTGAAGACATGATGGCATCCACACTGGAGGAGGACTCTTCTGTGACATGCTGGTGTGAGAGCATCCGGCTTAATGGAAATGGGTCAGTAGGTGAGTGTGAAGTTAATTGAGCAGAGAATAGATCCCATCAGGCTTGACAGCAGTTGAGGCACCTGGCTGCTTGAATCGAGACCAGGTTCATACAATTGGTTCACACCGCATAATGACTGCTCCGTTCGCTCTAACCAGTGTCTCCACTCCTTCAAAGCAGCTTTAACAGTAGTAGCTCGATGCTCTCTATGCTGTAGTTGTGTCCAGCTAGAGAGAAGTGACATTCACATAAGGCGCAGGAATGAAGCTTCTGACTAAGCCCGGAGCACCGAGAGAGGACTCCCCTTCTGTCAGTATTGGAAGTGTCCACCTCAACAGCAAATTAGGAAGAGGGATCAAGTTGCACCACGACTGAAGTGGAGTTGAAGAGATAGTTTAGCGCAGAAGAAACTTTTACAACTTCTGGGGTCCAGGAATATGGAATGACAGAATAGGTAAGCCTGGTTAGAGGTGCTGCCACCCTGCTGTAGTCTCTGATGAAGCAGTGGTAGAATTTTTACAAAGCCCAGGAACTGCTGAATTTGTTCATAGGTGGTTGGTTTGGGCCACTCTGCCACAGCTCTGATCTTTTCTGGTTCTGTTTTTACCTTCCCACTCTCAGTGATGTATCCCAGGAACTGACATTCGTTGCAGGAATTGTTGGTGAGACCAAAAGGCATTACCAGGTTGTTGAAAGCAGTTTTCCATTCATCTCCCTCCGTAATCCTGACCAGACAGGAGATCCAGTTTTGTGAAGGTTGTGGCACAATGGAGAAGCTCAACAGCAGAGTTGATTATTAGTAGAGGACACCTGTAATGTTATTCAAACCACAGTAGTCGATGCAAGGACACAACAAAGAAACAAGCACCAACAGCGGATGAAGATAGTTGAATTAAGCCTGTAGCCAAAGAGTCATTGGTATATTTCTTCATGGCTTCTCTTTCAGGATGAGTCAGATTGCAAAGTCTACTAGTGGGAAGAGTGGTGCCAGGAAGGAAGTCAATGGCACAATCGTAACAATCGTAAATTGAGGTGGCAAAAAGAGAGATAAATCCTGTCTAAAAACCTTACTGAGATCATGATGCTCAGCTGGAATGGTGGACAATCTGGGGATTCAAAATTGGGAGGAGCAACCGTGGAGGCAAAGCCAATTGCAGACAGGAGGAATGGCTCAATGAACTCCATATGACAACCTTCTCAACAGACCAATGTGGGGGTTATGTTGCTTCAGCCAGGGAAGGCCCCGAACTAGAGGTGAGTTAGGGGCAGAGATAATGTTCATGCAGGTGATTTTCAAGCCTGATGGTCCAAGCCAAAACTATTTGCTGTTTCCAGGCAGTGGCTGCCAGAACGTGGCTGATGGGTAGGCCTGGAAAAATCAGGATGGGCCTGATTATTTTTAAAGCTGATATGAGATGTGTGTGTAAAAGTTTTATATAATAAAATCTGTCAGGCTACTGTAAATTAGCCTATGATACAAAGAATATCTATACCTATGAGAGGATATACAGTAGAGACCTATACTCCACAATTGGACCTCTGTTAAATTTCATCGTTAAGACCCAAAGGGCAAAAAGAGGGAGAGAACGAGAGAGATTGCGTTTATGTAGGCTACTTGATGAAGCTTTATTGTTTTGCTGCTATTCAACAAGAGACATGTTTTTCTCTGTTTACTTAGCTAATAGTACAAAACTTCACACTTCTGTACATGGGAGACAGAGCTGCTCTGCTCCAGTTTAGCACCTTGGACAGTTCAGTGGGCACAATCCTCCCGATACAGCACAGCTATTGAAATGAAATGTCAGACAAATTGAATAAGTTTATGTTCAGAAATTCCTTACACAACCCCAATCATAAGATTGTATGATAGATAATAAGATAATATGCCACAGTGGCATACTGTCTTACTAGCAGCAGAAGATGGAATCTTCTGGGTTTTGAGTTAAACGCATTGATTATGTCATCATAATCTGAACTGTCAATCATTTCTTTTTCAAATGACAAAAGTGTCAAGTTTTTGAGGCGTCCAGTCAGCATGGATGATCTCAGGCGTGTCTAGATCCTGTTTGTTGCGGAGAAAAGTCTCTTGACGCTGCAGGAGGTGAAAGTGAGCGCCTCAACAGACTGTTCATATTGGGAAAAATGTCCAAGGGGCAGCTGTCCAGTATTTCCATCAGTGCTGGGAAGTTGTCCCGATGTCTCGAGTGAACAGAGTATGATTGGCGTCAGCTATTTCAATCCCAAACAAGTCACATGGAGCCTTTAAAATGTCTTTGTCACCAAAAGTGGCAGATCAAGGTGCAAAAGAGGCCGATGCTGTCATGACTCCATATGTGTCCTCTTTAAATCAGCGGTTTTAACTCTAATGTCTGCCTGTCCAGAATACAGTTCCACAGAGCTTTTAAATCATTGTTACTTTTGATAGTCCAATATTGTGGTGACAATGGAAGTGTGAAACTTTGGAGGCAGCTTGCGCTCACGAGAGGCAGCCACATCCCAGTTAGCTATCCATTAACTCTTCGGTCTGTCTCAGGACTTTTTCAAAGTCGCGATCTGAATCATCCCGGAAAGTTGCATATGTAGCATTCAGGGTTGCTAGAACGGATATGCAGTCTGTACACATAGTGTTGAGCTCTGCAGCCCCTTTGTGGCAAAATCACTGATATGAAAGAGTTTGCAAAATACTAGGAGCATGAAAACAAACTTTTTCGTTTGCATTTGTTGCAACAGTTGTTCTGCTTCTATTTTAGTTTGTCCACTCATTTCTGCACATTCAGCTGGAGCCTCCAGTAACACATCCAACAATTTCAGTATCTTGTGCACTGACCCAGATTTTGAGCTCCATCTGGTATCACTCGGTCACTCCACTTCCATGCTCTGACGGTCGGGTTTCATTTCTTTTTGGATCTCAATAAACTGAACGTGCCACTGAGCCCCCGTGAAGAAACTGTGTATTTGATTCACAACGTCAAAAAAGATGCTGACATGCACGGATTCTTTGGCTGCACTGCACCACACCAAGGTAAGCCGATGAGAGTTACAGTGTACATAAATGGCTTTCAGGAAATTTTCTCTCAGGACAACCTGAACCCCGCCCCTGTGCCCCAACATGACAGATGCTCCATCAAAACAGAACCCGACACAGAGTAGGATCCAGTTCAAGTGGATGAAGGACCTCTAGGATCTTCTGTGATAGTCTCTTGGCAGACAAATCCACTGCCTCGACAAAGCCCACTGCCCGCTCTTTGATCACTCCTCCATAAATGAATCTGACACAAACAGCAACTAACTCTCATTTCGCCTGATCTTTATACTCATTTGCAAGTATTGCAAAATATTTCCATGCAGTTCAGCCTTCATCTTACAAAGCAGGATCAATGCTGCAGCCTCAAGCAGCTCATCCTGAACCTGGTGGCTCATCAATGTGGCATTTCGTGGCAGTTCCTTCAGTCGGTTTTCAATTTCTGGTGCATATTTTGACACAAACTTAAAAAGCTCCAAAAAAATTACCCTTGTTGAGCACGTCCTCGGTTTCTCTGTGGCCCGTGAGTGGGATTTCAAGCTTGGCACACAACATAGCAATGTCCAGGACAACCTTAACATGTTCCCGGTTTCTATTCACAAATGCACATCACCGTGCAGCTGGTTCAACACTGTTTTGTGGCTTTGCAGTCCGTGGCTGCCCCTGAATGATGCCAGTTTTGTTAGTGCATGCAACTTACTACACTCATATTTGTTGCAGGCATCTCCGAGATGTTTCCAGTTTTTGTAGCCACCTCTTATAAAAGTAGTCTCTGTGTGCATCTCCGGAAAATATCTGCAAGCTTTACAAAACACTGCATCTTGTTCTTTACTGTACTCCATTTGTACTTCCCATACCAGTTGGCATTGAATGACTGCGATTTTCCACCTATTACAGTAGCTGGGAATCTTATCAGCTTGGGTTGAGTGGCTGATAAATCCAAAGGTGTCCAGATCATGAGATACCGCCAGTGGCGATCTGTGGGTCGGAGCTAGTTCATTAGTACAAAAGTTAGTATGACTCTCCTGGGATGGCGATGAGGATGTTTTTCCTCATTCCCTGAGCCAATAAACACCTTATGATGACCAGCCTCTTTGAGCACAGCCTGGTTTGAATTTTCTTCAGTCTATAGACATGGATTTTTGAAAGAGTGGCTCAAAGATAACTGTTTAGCCATTGTTCAACAGCTGTATCCACCTGCCATACCATAATAACCCGCCTTCCGATCGCTGTTGAACTTAAGTGTTGAGAGACATCAGTCAATCATGTGAAAGATGTTCATTTTTATTCTTTGTGTAGGCTATATTCAATTCTAAATGTTCAATAAAAAAAAAACAAAAAAACAAAAAAAAACAATGAAACTTTTAAAGCAAATTCTATATATATCATGAATCTCACTCAATGTCAATCATAGCTCTGCTCCTGTATCCAGGTCTGAGTCCATGCTGGCCAGATATTTTTGTTAAGAAGAATTAGATCTCAGACTCAAAAGCAGGACAGAGAGCTCTTGCAAACAAACTTAGAGTGTGGCTGTAGCATTAGTGCCACATTGGCAAACTGAATGATCTGGTGAAGACTAAAAAGAAGAGCTGGTGTATATATTAGTGCTGTCAATCGATTAAAATACTTAATCGTGATTAATCTCAAGAATGTCATAGTTAACTCGCGATTAATTGCAAATTAATGGCACATTTTCATCTATTCCAAATGTCCCTTGAATTATCAATTTAATACTGTTATCAACATGGAAAAGTGGATAGGCTTGCTTTGTGCAAATGTTTTTTAATTGAAAACAAGGTGTAGTGTTATATTTCACACTAACATTCTCACTTTGAGCAGTCATTCACATTTAAATGAATCGAATCTCACACAATTTAACACTGTCAATAAACAGATGACAAAAAATAAATACTTGGTTACAAAAAAGTCCCTTCAACAACCCTTTTTAAGGAATCAAAACAGGGTGATACAAAATAAAGTCACAAAGCGCACATCATTGTAAACTAGGACTCAGGCTATAGTGCAGTTAAACCATGGCTTAAACTTTCCTTTCTTAAGTTTCCTTTGAACATACAAGCAGTCAGACTATAATGCTCCTCTATTTATTCAACCCAGCCTCTTATTTCTCTCCAGAAAGAATGAACTTTACTTGGCTATGGCTGCAGTAAGCTTGTTTTTAGTTGCGGTGTCCATATGCCTCTGTCGAAAGCCATCCATTGTTGCCTGGTTTTGACAAGGAGGCGGCAGAGAATTCGTATTCGCCATGTGTTTGGCCATCAAGTGGTATTTCAGACTGGATGTGCTGCGGTGATAATGTAGTTCACACTGACAATACACACAGATAACTTTGGTCTTGTCAGTCGACCCATCTGGCAACTTTTTGAAACTAAACTTTCCATTCAGAATCTTGTTCGCATCCATTCCAGCGTTTCGCACTTGACATGCACACAAACCGGTAGCCTACTCTTTCACAGCTAGCGAAACACATGCGTGGGGCGTGCCTATAGTTTTGTTTCCGGTTTCCAATCAGATCCTGTAGTTTTTGTAAAGTTACTAGCAGTGGCCACAGTTTATAAAAAACTACAAGTTCACTAGGTCACAAAGAGCGTTTAACGCATGGGAGCAATGTCAACACCTTCATGGCTCCCACCCCCCTCCTTCCTTTGTTCTTTTGTCGCAGTGTAGCATGGAAGGTTGTTGCCCCCCCCCCCCCGCCCCCCCCATGGGGGACTAATAAAGGGATTCTGATTCTGATTCTTATTCTGATAACGCAATATTTTTGACAGCACTTGTGTGTGTGTGTGTGTGTGTGTGTGTGTGTGTGTGTGTGTGTGTGTGTGTGTGTGTGTGTACATATATATACTGCAGGAGTTTCATAAGTGGATGGGTTGTAGGTGTGCTGTTTGACTGTAAGTAGGAGACAGGGAGGGGCAGGAGGGAATGGAAAGCCATGGCCGGACAAAGACGGAGAGTGAGAACAAACACGAAACCAACAAAAAATACAAGGGAGGGGTAACCAGCAGAAATGCAAGGAATGAGGGAGAAGCCATGAGAGTTGCACGAATTATTATGCAAATGACTTTCAACCTGAAAAGAAAACATAAACAAAAAATAAATAAAGTTTTTTTTTTTTTTGTCACACAGTGACAGGACATACAGAGGGAAAAGGAATGCAATTGGTAGCCAATGGAAGCCTTATCTGACTGTCCTCATCAATTAAGTCAGATTTGTATTTGATCAACAGGGTGTGCTACTAAGTGAGATTAATGGATTAGTGAGGTATTTTGAGTTTAAATCCACAGATTTCAATGTCATGGAGGTGGCTCCTGATTGCAGTTACCTAGCTAGATTGCCATGGTAACTCATGCTGGACACCTGATCTGCTCCAGAGGGGGTTCTGTTCAGTGTTTAAGATTTAAGTTGGTTATAAAAAGTGCTACCTTTCCACCATTCTGACATTCTCTATGAGCAATAAAGATTCTAAATTGCGGGAATACACAGAATACACAGAACTCTATGCATTGTGTTGTGGGTTTTTGCCACAACACGATGACCTACATGCATTCATTTGGTGACGCAGAAATGTTTTTTCCCCATTTGCTTCAGGTAACATTAACGCTTGAAATTTTACACAGCATATCATCCTCTGAAAGAATGATGAATGTACAGCAACTATAGACCACTTTGGATTATGTGTCTATGCTTGTTCTTGCCAGGTTTGTTTTACACTGCTGGTACTGCACCAATCAGAATAATGATTAGGACAGTGTCAGACCTAAATACAATTCTTGAGCATAATGTTTAAGTATGCTTTATCAAGTTTAACAGCTCTCTACAATGTGCAGTTGTCACATTATAATTACTGAGGGCGCAGTGAGTGGTAGAATACATAGTGTATATTAGCTTACACATTTATATGATTCTGCCAGCATTCCTCTCTTGCCTTATTTGCAGCAAAACAGCTGCTTTTTAATGAAATATTTTCCTAGAAGAAGAATTGGAGGGACAATCCCTCACATGCATACAAACGCCATGCAATTGGTGAAACTTGTCCTCTACATTTATCCCATCCTGGTCGTCCTTCCTCCGCGGCAGACCAGGAGTGGTGGGCTGCCATCCGACTGGCGCCTGGGGACCCAGTTCCTGTTTGTCACCATTGGTCAGGTGGTGATCTTCTTATCCCATTATAATGTTTTGTTCCATTAGACTGTAATAGGTGGCATGCGATAGGTCCATTTTGTGTGGAAGTTGACTCAAATGATGCATCAAACACCCCCTTTTTCAGGGAATGCACACCCAGACTGATGAAGAAAAATGTGGATGGAAAAAGTGTATAATTAGCATCTTGCTACCCATGCTGGCATGACACAAAATCCCTGACTGGGGTTTTAAGTTCTGTCAAGGCAGCTCATGCAAAGAAAGCCTGGCTATGTCAAACTTGCTTTGTAGTAGACCCCTCAGGCTTTTGGTAAAAAAGTAACACACTTAGCCATTTGGTAAACGGGAACCTGCTCTCTGTAGTTCACTGATGTTATCTAACAGGATTTCTGAGTAATAAAGTCAGCAAAATTCAAACACTTGCTTCTTGCTGCCATTTTGGGCTGTGCAAATTGAATATTGCAGCTTTAAATGTCTGTTCATAGCCAAATCAAATTGTAACGGTGCTTTATGTGAGACCAATTATAGAAGGCTAGAACAGCTCTCAGTCATAAAAGACTTCAAACCCTCCAAAGATGTCATTATTTTTAAGCTTTTCCTATTGAAAATTCCTTCAGTGCTTTGCCTGTGCTGCCCTTTCTGTTTAGAACACTTTCTGGGGATGCTGCTCTCCAACTAAATTGAAGTAGAGTACCCCAAAGCACTGCACTCTCAAATTGCCGGTTGACTTCACCACTTTGGAGGACTCAAATTTGGTGGGAGCAGACTCAGGCAGAGAAAATTGACTGATTGATTGTCCAATAAGATTGCATGGTTTACGGCTCTGCCTCTTCTCAACCAATTTATCAGGTGTATTGTTTTATTGTTTCTCTTGCCAGTGGTGCCAAAACCAAGAAATTCAGACAGAACTGTGAGAAGAAGCAGTAAATTTAAAATCTGTCTGATCTGCATTCTTTGCAGCAATAGTTTTTCTCCATCTGGCTAGCTGTTTTCCCCAGCAGCCAGTATTTATGCTAAGCTAAGCTAATCAACTCCTAACTCAAACTTGGTACTTAACTCAGAGATACGAGAGTGGTATTGATCGTCTCATCTAATCCTCTGCAATAAAGTGAGTTGCATATATGCATATTTCCCCTATCACTTCAAATATGTCACTAAGTTTACAATTTGTGAGTGGTGTACACAGTGGGCCTGTTAACAAAAAAATTTTAATTAATTAATGTACCATAAACTTATTGCTAAATGGATGATCTGGGGCTGTTGATTTTCTGTTGCTGAGCAATCTTGTGTAACCTGTGTGCTTACCATACTTACCGTGCTTGTGTGTGTAAACATATGCATGCCTGTACTCCTGCAGTAGGCACAGACTGTATGCCATATAAGAACCATGACAGTGGAGGGAACTTGTCAAAGCAAGCCAAATTAAAGTCAAATATGATCCTGTTATTGAGGAGGCAAGCGTAAAAATAACAATATCAAGTAAATTGTGGGTTGTCATTATTTATCGTGGGCCTTCTTTCCTTCCACGCATGCTGTGAAGTGATTGGATTGCAGTTATTAGCAAAGACTCTCTGCGGCAGTAATTGCCATATCAGGATTGAGTCATGGGGAGATGTGTGATGGCTGTGAGCAGTGAGGAAAAGAAGGGAGGGCTGACAATAATTGGGTTTGTTACATTTGATTGATGCACACTTTCATCCAGCTTCTCATCATTTTCTCCGGGATTATGTACTATAAAACATGATGTAATTACTGTTGAGATCTTGGCCTATCAACAGTTTATCTACTTTGGAAATCACTCCCATGATGTTGTGATGGAAATGAAGTACCTTTAGGCTAATGGCTGGAGCTGCAGATAATATACTGTGTAATGTCTTAAAGAGAGCATGGAGCAGGCCTGCTTCCATTTGCACAGAAACAACCCCTGTTTCATTAGTCGCTGCAGGAGAATAGAGCTACCTGCACACTGCTCTAAAATACAAAGTAATGTACAAACTCAGGATTAGTTGCAAAATATCATACTGTAGATTTAACTGACTTTTTTCTCTAGTGGAAAGATAAGATACCCAGAATAAAAGATACCCAGCAGTAGCAGTCCAGACAGTCTGGGGGCAGCAAGTGCCTCATTGCAGGCATCACATATGATAATAAAATATCTGTTGTCGTGTTAGCCTTTGAAAGCAGATCAAATCATCATTTGTTAATTCCTAGTGAATCTCTCAAACAGCTATTGTTATGTTTGCCAATAAGTCCTCAAAACTAAACAACTAAATATGATGTATGTCATGCCTTCCAAAACTAACCACATTTTGATCTGATGCCACTGAGCAGGACAACATGGAGGGCTCTATTTTCGACTCCGCTGCTGGCGCAGTAGTATTTTCGAGCGGTGCAGGCAGGCGCACGGCGCACTTGGTATTGGCGTTGACAGCTCGCCTCCTCAGACCTGGTCAACTCTGTGTGCCAGCGGCGCAAGTGGATTTTCGTAAACCGGCGGAGTCGTGCGCTCACGTCACCAACACCTCACAGTCAGGTTTCCACAGTGTCTGGCATTTCACTGCGATCAATAATTAGCAACAGCTGCAATTCAATGCAACTATCTGAGTCAGCACATACAGTCAGACCTAAATTTGTATATTTTGATCAGTATCTCATCTGACCACATCGCAAGCGCACGTTCGGCACGCGTAATGGTCACTCAACCTGACTGAATGTACACAGGTGAAACAGGGATGTCTGATGATCTGTGACTCAAATTGCCTGGTGACAAACGTATATGCCACTTTCCCCGGGTCGGCACATGACTCGTTCATCCTGGCGAATTCTAGCATCCCTACAGTCTTTCAGGGGGACACCTCTCTGGGTGTGTGGCTGCTAGGTGATAAGGGCTATCCACTGAAAACATGGTTGATGATGCCATATATCACACCGTCAACAAGACGGCAGCGTGGTTTTAACAGTGTTTTCAGCAGTGCTCAGTCAGTCATCAAACGCACACTGCGATCAATAATTAGCAACAGTGGCGATTCAATGTAACTGTCTGGGTCAGCACATACAGTCAGACCTATATTTTGATCAGTATCTCATCTGACCACATCGTAATGGTCACTCACCCTGACCGAATGTACACAGGTGAAACAGGGATGCGAACTAATCAATTAACATCGCTGTGCCAACCAGAAACAGCCGTGGCATCCTACAGAGCATATATACTGCATCTATCTCAGAGCACTCGAGAGACAGAGAGAGACAGACACATGGAAAAACGTAAGTGATGATGTTGTCCGCTATTACCCACGTCATTTCATTCCAAATACAAATGTTATCATTGTAATGCTTAACATTATCTACAAAGATGGAGTACATCATTGCTTTGAGGAGGAGGAGGAGGATTTACCATCTAAGGACCTCATATTTAGACATCAGAATCAGAATCAGAAATCCTTTATTTATCCCCGAGGGGAAATTGTTTTTATTGCAGTGCCCCTTACAAGAATAGAATTAGAATAAAATTAGAGAAGAAAGAAAATAGAGAGAACTATATACATAAAAACAAATATAAAAACAAAATATTTATATTGAGAATATATATATAAACAAAATATACCACAAAATAGAGAACAGAATATAAAACAATATATATACTGAGAAAAAAATAAACATTATATACAAACGGGTGTACAAAGTAATACAAACGGATATCATGAGACATGAGTGAGTTTGGGCGTTGGACACTTTCCTGCGTGGGCTCAGTCATCCTCGAAACTTGCCATGCGCCTCGCCAGCGGCGTTCTTAAAGGTGAAGCGAGGAGCTGCTGTGATTGGTGAAGATTTGACTCGGCTGTGTCAAACCCACTCCACGCCTTCTCCCCTCCCTCCTTCTGAATTGCGCCGCTGTGGGACTGAGA
The DNA here is from genome assembly GCF_039877785.1 of Chaetodon trifascialis. Taxonomy (NCBI): domain Eukaryota; kingdom Metazoa; phylum Chordata; class Actinopteri; order Chaetodontiformes; family Chaetodontidae; genus Chaetodon; species Chaetodon trifascialis. The sequence continues at coordinate 3,820,255 of NC_092062.1, read as the reverse complement.
TGAGAAAGAGGAGGAGATGCGCCGGCGGCGCAGTGGACGAAGATACCAAAGGGAGAGAGAGAGAGAGAGAGAGAGAGAGAGAGAGAGAGAGAGAGAGAGAGAGAGAGAGAGAGAGAGAGAGAGAGAGAGGCAGTAAACCTTTAATTAATTAAATGTTTGGCTGAAAAACAAAACAAACGTCTGGTCTCAGATCAAGTCCATTTGCCTGTCAGTATTCAGGGCAAGTGTTCTTAGACGAGATGTGAGGAAATGCAACCAAGCTGGTGCCAGAGCAAATGGGCCTTCTTGACTGTGTCACACTCAGGAAAGAGGAAGGAAGGAAAAAGATGCATAAATAGGACCAGTTGCATTAATTATGGATCATGCTGATGAATCGGTATTGTAAGGGCTCATTAAATTAGATGACAGAGGTACCAAACATGTTGGCGTAACATATCCTGGCAGTTATGTGTTGTGTGTTTGATTACTGATTAATTGGCCCCTGAATAGCCTTGAATTTGTGCAAATTGTCATGGATCCTTATCTATCTATCTATCTATCTATCTATCTATCTATCTATCTATCTATCTATCTATCTATCTATCTATCTATCTATCTATCTATCTATCTATCTATGTTATATTTAAGCCAATAGGCAGTCTTCCATCACACCATGCTGAGAGCACCTGGATGATTTTCTTTGTTCTCTGCAACAGCTACAGTGCATGGGAGAGAATCAATAATACTAAAATAAATGTTTAAAAATGACTCAAATAAGGCAGTATCATTTGTTTTTTCTAAGGCACAAAATCCATTGTTTTTAATTTGTTGGAGAGGAACAGGCTTGATTTTGTGTTTAAGGAGAGTCTGCAGAGACATGGAAGTGGTATAGCTTTAATTAGGTTTTCTTTACAGAGATACTTGGCTTTTCTTTCACTCTCTGTTTTTAATTAAAGATGCCCCGGCCTTCGTCTGCAGCCAGCCTCCCTGCAGGAGTTAGGAGGGAGTGTGTGTATTTGTGTTTGTATGTGTATGTGTATTCAGGTGGCAGGGTAGGGAGTAACACCTAGAAGACCCTACACATGCATGTATCTAACCTGATACTCATACCATCATACTGACCCATATAGAGTATTGAATATGTCATTTATTTTCAATACAGCTAAATAATTTGATTGTATTTCACAAAGCCTATTCATGAGACTATTTTAAATGTCACTCACTGTAATAGCTTGTTACATACTAGACAATTACAACAAACAAATAGTAAGCTATGATAATATTTTTGACCAAAAAAAACCCCACAAAAACAAATAAAAATAAAGTCTAGGTTTGCCTCGTTGAAACAAAAATTTAAACAAAATGTCTGCTTTGAAAAAGATCTTGAGCAGTAATAAACTCAAAGCCTGTTTCATCAGGTTCGGTGACTCACAGTGGACTAAAAGAACAATCAAAACTGATGCAGAAAATCAAAAGCTATCCTTCTGTTTAGTCCTTATATGCTTCTTTCTATGAAGAAGTTTCACAGCATCAGCTGTTTTTTTATAAGCAGAATAAAAGAGACCATTTCAAAAGTGTGATATGCTAATGTAGGAACAGAACATGATTATGTTTGTATGTTGCACAGAGAAAATATGAAATTACCGTGGTTAAAGTGGAATTAAAGTGGAAAAATGTCCATTAATTTTTATTATTTTAAATGTATTTTATCAACTGATTAGCTCCATTGTAACAGGCAATGACATTATCCTCCTAAATCAATTTATGTTATTTAGCACGCTGTATTATTTACTGTAATAACATTTGTTGTCTCGGGCACCATAATGAACATTGCACACATAGTGCATCAGCAACAAATGTGCTATATGTAATCTTATTGGGCAATGTGCTCTTGTGTCAGATTATGTACTTCACTGTGCCTGTGCTGATATGATTAATTGGGATTAAAGCATGTGAATAGTAGCTGGAGAACCACATTGAATCAAACTATGCCATCAAAAATTCTTATGAACAGCGTCTCTTTTGAAGATGAGTCTTAAAAAACAGACATTTCTAAATCTCTGTTGGTCCATGTTGCCCTGAATCAAACCAGAATAAACAAAGGGCATGAATTATTGCATAACTTGGTGCAGGAGAGGCTTTGGAGCTGACTGATAATCAGATTTAGATCAGTACAGCACAAACCAAATTGTTAGTTATCTACTCTTCTGCCATTGCACCACAATGTCTAACCAAGTCTCTTAAATTCTAAGTAAAAGCTTTGAGTTTTGGAGTATTTTGTAAAATGTACGAAGACTTGAAAGAAGAAGAAGAATGTATTATTAAAAGTGACCATTCCCATGTTGTAACTACCTACATTTAAAAATGTTTCAGCCCTTCCAAACACCATTTCCAGTTCCACAGATGAAAGATAAAAGCTTCTGTAATGTCCAGGAACAATCACAGGTGTTGCTGATTGTTCCAGTGACAGTTGCTCTTAGTTAATGTGCAGAGCTACTGTTCATGATAATTACTGTCTTTCACAGTTGACAGAAGGTGAGAGGTCATAAGATGCTAATGTGCTCACAATAGCTTCTTTGTGCTCTACATGCATGAACAGTTGTTTCACCAGTCAACATGGCAGCAAATAGAGACTGCGAGAAAATGGTCAAATAATAAACAGAGGAATTAAATTCTAATTTAAAGGGGCTGAGGAGGGATTTAGAATTGAATATAAGGTCTCCCTCCTCACCCAGCAGTGCATCTACAGTCACGCCCCCCTTTATCTACAGGAACTCCTCACCCCCCAAACTTCCTCACGCACCCTCCGATCAGCAACAGCTCATCACCAACACTCTCCAAGCCCCCAGAACCAAACTCCGCAGCATGGGTGACCGGCATTTTCCTCTGCATATATTTTGATCCGTATCTCATGTGACCACGGCACGCGTAATGGTCACTCAGCCTGACCGAATGTACACAGGTGAAACAGGGATGTTTGGTGATCTGTGAATCAAATTGCCTGGTGACGAATGTGTATGCTACTTTCCCCGGGTCAGCACATGACTCGTTCATTGTGGCGAATTCTAGCATCCCTACAGTCTCTCAGGGGGACACCCCTCTGGATGGGTGGCTGCTAGGTGATAACAGCTATCCACTGAAAACGTGGCTGATAACGCCATATATCACACCGTCAACAAGACGGCAGCTTGGTTTTAACAGTGTTTTCAGCAGTGCTCGGTCAGTCATTGAACGCATACTGCGATCAATAATTAGCAACAGCCACGATTCAATGCAACTATCTGAGTCAGCACATACAGTCAGACCTATATTTATATATTTTGATCAGTATCTCATCTGATCACATCGCAAGCACGTTCGGCACGCGTAATGGTCGCTCACCCTGACCGAATGTACACAGGTGAAACAGGGATGCGAACTAATCAGTTAACGTTGCTGTGCCAACCAGAAACAGCCGTGGCATCCTACAGAGCATATATACTGCATCTATCAGAGCACTCGAGAGACAGAGAGAGACAGACACATGGAAAAAACGTAAGTGATGATCGTTGTCCGCGAATATAAATGTTATCATTGTAATGCTTAACATTATCTACAAAGATGAAGTACATCATTGCTTTGAGGAGGATGAGGAGGATTTACCATCTAAGGACCTCATATTTAGACATCAGAATCAGAATCAGAAATCTTTTATTTATCCCCGAGGGGAAATTGTTTTTGTAGCAGTGAACCTTACAAGACTAAAATTAGAATAAAATTAGAAAAGAAAGAAAAGAAAGAGAACTATATATATAAAAAGCAAATATAAAAACAAAATATTTATATTGAGAATATATATATAAACAAAATATACCACAACATATAGAACAGAATAGAAAACAATATATATATACTGAGAAAAAAATAAACAGTATATACAAACGGATGTCATGAGACATGAGTGACGTCAGTCTCCTCCTGGGAGAAGTTTGGGCGTCGGACACTTTCCTGTGGGGTCTCAGTCATCCTCAAAACTTGCCATGCGCCTCGCCAGTGGCGCTCTTAAAAGTGAGGCAAGGAGCTGCTGTGATTGGTGAAGATTTGACTCGGCTGTGTCTCACCTTTAAGAATGCCTGGCGAGGCGCATGGCAAGTTTCGAGGATGACTGAGACCCCACAGGAAAGTGTCCGACGCCCAAACTTCTCCCAGGAGGAGACTGACGTCACTCATGTCTCATGACATCCGTTTGTATTACTTGCACACCTGTTTGTATATACTATTTTTTTCTCTCTCTCTCTCTCTCTATTGTTTTCTATTTTGTTCTATATTTTGTGGTATATTTTGTTTATATATATGTGTGTGTGTGTGTGTGTGTGTGTGTGTGTGTGTGTGGGTTGGGGACCCACTTTCTACATGGAATATCTTATATGACAGTGCTTAATGTGATAAATTCTCATATAATCATTTGTGGGTTTTGGATATATCACTGTAGTCTTACTCAATGACATCGATGCTCATGACAGCAACATTCACTTTAGGCTTGGAAAGCTGGATTTGAATTACTCACTTAGGAGATAGAGGATATAAAGTTGAAGAGTGACATTTTTTATTGCCTCACAGCAAATATCTAACAACGCTAGCGCAGTTTTTAAAAATAAAATACAACAACAAAACCCTTTCAAAATAATAAACAGAATAAAAGTGCAATGAAAGTGTCCCTTCTTTTGGGTAAAAGCAGAGATCAGTTCCTTGTGAAATTCTCTTTGGAGAAAAGGAGATCAGAGTTCCCTTTAACTTGTGTGTGCACACTGCTCCTATGACTACCCTGGTAGGTTTTTGGAGTGTGTTGTGTCTTATCTGTATCTGAGTGAATGGACTGAATCTGAGTGAATGTGTCCAGTCTGTCCTCAGTCAGCTCTCTGGTCCTGGCTCGCCACTGTTACCAACTGGCTCAAGGTTGGCAACAAAGGGGAGGCCACTCACAGATATATAAGTCAAAAGTCCAAACGCAAACAAATAAGCAAAAGTAATAACTGATGTCATGTGTAAGTAGGAAGGGTATCAGTCATGTTAGGAGTGTATGGGTGGGTGAACATGGTGTAAGGTGCAGCAAACCAAACAAAGGGAAACAGGCTGAAGAGGCTGCAGCAGGCCCAGCTGGGAGAGAGTGTGTGACCAAAAGGACGGACCTTTAGAACCTCTGCAAGCACAACCCAGAACTGGAGGTTCCAGCAGGCACTCCCTCCCAGCTCCACCTCCCAGCCAACTCCCAGTAACTGCAAGAGAGAGAGAGAGCAGAGTGAGACACAGGCAGGCAGACTGAATATGGTCGTCACATCACCTAACCCAATGCTTGCGTTAGCCTAACAACTAGCACCATGCGCGATTATCATTAGCTCGCGGCTAACATCATTAGCGATCCTTTTCTCATCTTTTTAAACAGTTAACATTGTTGTTAACTGTTTAGTCTGTACCAGAGTAGTATCAAAAGCTCTATGCCTCCGATTGGTTTAGAGAAAATATCGGTAAACAACGATATGGTGTAATTAGCAACTACTTAATATCAACAATCAACATGGAGTTCTAGCGTCTTAGCAAGCAGTGGCTACACTTTCTGAAGTTCACAGTAAGAGAGCTCACTCAATGAAAGCGGCTCCTCTGTTCAGCAAGACAAACAGGACTTCGTCATAACAAACAAGCCACTTATTAACATACGAAATTTGAGGATTAATCATTGATTTATGATTTTTATGGCGTTTTTCATTACGGGGGAATCTTCAGTTTGCTCAGTGTGCGCTCTATGTTGTCTTTACAGTGAGGTACAGAGTGGGTGCGTCACCCTCTGGCGGGCATGGAACTACACCTCTAAACTACATGTATGGGTTTAGTAACCATAATTTTTCTGTGGGTTACATCACCTTTGAAGGAAAATCACATAGTATAGGTATGTGTGTCTCTTTTTACACATGTCACACTGGAAGTGTTAACAATTCTACATGTGATTTTTGGAACAAAAACTCCACACGAGGTGTGAAACATCATTTCACATAGGGTTAACTGCCATTATATATAGATTTTCAAACATTTCATGAGTGAAATGTCATACAGTACATCACATTAATTTATCTCTCATATTACATTACAGCACATTATTACGTCACAGATATTTGTGGATTTTGGATATTTCACGTGTTGGCAATTCACAAGATATAGCAACAAAATGTTATTTAAAATAGAATTTCAGTTCAAGACACCAGCTTCACTTGGCCTTTTAGTCATAAAAAAATCAACATCATCTATGAAACTTCATTGTATACGTGAAACGTGATGTAGTACATGGATTCATGGATGTCTTATGTGTTATGTTTATAAGAAAGAAAAAATAATTACCTAAAAATATTATTATTGTCATTATTATTATTATTATTATAGAGACAAATAGTGGGGGTTCACAAAGATATGGTTTTATATTTATATTTGAATTAGATATATTAAGAAAACAGTCACACTGTTCTGTCCTTGTTGCTCCATAATTTAACACTTCTGTCCTCACAATATCATCATATCACAGTTACAAGGCAATTTTTTTAATATACTGCAAAAACAACACACACACACACACACACACACACACACACACACACACACACACACACACACACACACATGTCTGCATTCTCTTCAAACTCCAGCCAGCAGAATATGACAAAGCTGTTAGCAATCTTAAATGATTTTTTTTTTTTTTTTCAGTCATGGCACAGTTGTACTATAAACAACACCTTCTTGACAATATATTTTTGGATTTATGTGTCTTAGAGAGACAAGGGAGTCATGGAAATGAGGGACGTGTGGTGAAAATGAGCGTCTAAGGCTAACAAAGACAGATGGTGTGTGGAGCAGAGGTATAGAAGGGAGGAGGCAGGAGGAGGAGGAAACGGAGAGAAGCGGGGGAAAGAGAGGAGAAGGACATGGCAAAGGAGATGCTCAGTGGGCAGGAGGGAGGAAAAAAGCCATATGAAAGAAGACATTAGTAATCACCCCAGCTGTTTGTGTGAACAGAGCTGATGCACCGGCTCTTGCTCTCTCTTTTTGTGTCTGTCTATCAGCATCTCTTATCTTATTGACAAAGCATGCGGTGCCCTGAAAGCTGGGCCTGGGCCCAAAGCCAGCCTGCTGAGCCTGAGAGGAGCACAGAGTCATTGATATGGGGGATTATCTCTTATTATGGTTATGCCTCACTTTGCACCCACCCCACCTCACATCATAGGACTGGGACTGCTGGCAAGCACACACACAAATACAGCGGCTTTACACATGCTTTACTAGCTGAGTCAGTGTGTGTTTGGGCTTGCACAGCTCAAAAGCCTATCTCACACATCAGACACCCTCTCCGATAGGCCTTATCAGTAGGTAAAAGATGCCAAGTGCTGCAGAGACTCATTCCTCTTCCACTATTTCACCTGACAGGAAGAGCCATATGTGATGTTCAAGAAATCTGACAAGCCGCTGTACGGGAACGACCGCTTTGAGGGCTATTGCATAGACCTGCTGAGAGAGCTGGCCAACATCCTGGGCTTCACGTATGAGGTTCACCTGGTGGAAGATGGAAAATATGGTGCCCAGGATGAGAACACAGGCCAGTGGAATGGCATTGTCAAGGAGCTAATGGACCACGTGAGTCTCTAAATATCATTATTAAAGGGGTGTATGAATGTGATCCCAACAAACAGATACCAATTTACACTCATCTTTAGAGGATCATTCCAGTTCACACAGTATGGGCATTATATTCATAGTTTGAGCATACCAAGGTAATATGGTGAAATTTGAGAAAAACTCATGAAGACCCACAGCAAGAAACAATAGGAGTCAGATGATCAGACAGGTTATAAACACCAGTTTCTTGTTTGGAAAACTGATGCTGTATCCCAGTTACCTACTATACACTAGCTGTCATAAATTGGAAGTTGTAATACCCAAGCTGGAATAAACCATAAACCACCAGCAATGTGAGCAAGCAGAGTAGAAGAAAGTAATACATAAAAAGCAGCCAGTAGCATGTTCAAGTAAAAAATATAAACTGAATGTAAAAACAGCTTTTTGGGGTTTTAGAAAATCTGTTTCGTGTCTATTACAATATTTATTGGTCAACAATGTTATTAAACTAAACATTCTGTCTAAATCCAAAAATAAACAAATGCCAGTCAGATTTTGTGTCAGGACAGTTTGTTGTAGTGCTGAAGCAATTCAGTCAATTTATCAATTAGTTGAGGGACAAAAGCATATTTTTAAATAGAACTGTTTTTAGATAGGGTTAGGGCAATGTTGAAGTCACTCAAAAAGCAAATTACCAAACACATCTTTTGGTTTGGACTGCTGGCTGGACGAAACAGGTAATTCACATAAGGAAAGATAAGCTTTATTGATCCAAGGCAGGGAAGTGTCACAGCAAAAAGGAGTGAAATAGATGCCTAGTATACATAACAGAAGGAGCCTTGAAAGCGTACTGTACACAGTACAGTGGATCGTGTATGTCGCCTTCTCTAAAAATGGCCATTTTTCTTCTCTCTCTCTCTCTCTCTCTCTCTCTCTCTCTCCCTCTCTCTCTCTCTTCACCTTAAGCATTGTATGATTTCTTGCTGAATGTTCAGAACAGGTTTTACAAATGTGCCAATTACCAAACCCGCTTTCTTTCTTTCTTTCTTTCTTTCTTTCTTTCTTTCTTTCTTTCTTTCTTTCTTTCTTATGTTTGGGTAGTTTCATTAGTGTTAACTCTCAACCACTATTATCATCCAAATGTTCAGTTGGACCAAGAATGCAGTGTCATGAGTATCACACTGAGAGACACATGAGGGATAGAAAATGAAAAAGACGGAGGTAACGACCAGCACTATTTGAGAGTACAGTGATGCGAGGATAGCATAGATTCTGATGTGACTTGTTTCCCCTACAGAGCTTATTAAAGCACACACACAAGCCCACACAATCAGCTCACAGTGTAGATCATTACAACAAACAAAGTCCCAGTTACAATAAACTGCATGGGGAGAAAAATATCGGGGGCTGCACAGCCAATAGTCAATATCTGACCCCATCAAAAGAAGCACCCACAAGGGGTCAAGTCTCCCTTAACTTCTCCAGACTTGTCTTCTGCTTCTGCTCTACATCAGTGGCTGTCATGACAGATATTCTGATCTTTAATGGGTGAAGGGCCCAATCCCCTGTGAGATGATGTTCAGAGTGGGTTTGCCCCACTTTTTGCGCAGGGTCCTGGTTTGACTTGGATGCTGATTGCAGCAGACTGGCCCTCAGAAGACTGGGGAGTGTGAGATTCATAGAGAAGAATTTTAGTTGTGGGAGAAATGCGGAATTGAGCTGAACAAGTTGAAAAGATCCTGTCAGAGGAATTTAGAAAAATATTCTTTGGTCTGTCTTATTCTCGAAGTAGAGTAAATGCATCCTGAGAGCAGTTTGGGCAAATTCAGAGATGCCTGATATCAGCAAGACTTTTCATGTATCACATCTGTGAGCAATGAGCTCAGTCAATTCATCCTCAAGTGATATATGGCAACCTTCTTAAGACAAAGAGGATATATCTTTGAGAAATGAACCACTTGACCTTGCTGTGAATGTTTAACATTTATAGTCACAATGCAACCCAAGATTTATTAACTGTCAACAGCACAACACGGTTTTCACCCCAGATATGATAACATGACTTTCCAGGGCTGGCTCTATACATCCCTTCTCCGTATCACTAAAGCACACATCTCACATGCAAGCATGACATGATGCCATATTATAAATAACTCTATAGAAACATGATGTTGATGTTAATTAAATATGGGAGTGTGTGCAGTTGCCTGTCTTCACAGTAGTAACACATTCAGTAAGCAAACCTTTTTGCACTGCAGGACCTTAACAAAACTTAACATTAGATGTAGCAACTGTCACGTTCTGCTTTTTTTTTCTACTTTCTTGGCCTTGTTTGGGTAAGAATTCCTTGAAGCACATTCTGGTATTGCTCAGGAGGTGATACCTAATATACAGTAAATTTCACATGGTTTCAGTGTTTGATGGAAATCCTGCCAAGCAGGTGTGGTCACATTACAACAAGGATAACCACATAAAACACAAGAGCAACCATCATTTTGCTACTGCATCTGTATCAACCAGACAGGAAAATAAGGAAAGGTTGTAAGACCATTATAGAAAAGAAAAAACTGAAAATGAAGACCAATGAAGAAAGTTTGTTCCCAAAAACAGTTACTCCTCAGTTGGATTTGGGGAGAAGAAGGCATTCAGAGGGAGCCAGATTAGTGGTTAGGAAAGACACTTTAAAGTATTGTAAGCCATTTGATTTCATTTTTAGCCGTAGACTGGTAGACCCCCAGTCTTCCTTTCCATAAACGAGTGTGTCTTGTGTTTATTTAAGTGTGAAAAAGTCAATAATGATAAAAGCACCACTCCTTACACTGTTATCTGACACATAACCACTTACTTCGCTATGAAAATGATGTAGTCAGTCCAGCTTTTTATGGCATATATTTAAATTGTACTGGTTTGTAAAATACAGTGGGTCTCCAACAAAGGAATAAAGCCTCAGGTGTGTGTTACTGGAAGCCAGTCATTATGAGTTGTTAAGTTCTTGCAGTGGAAAATGATTATAGATGTCTGAGAATTGTGACTACACCACACTGACACTAAGGGACAGGCAAAAACCTAGTTGCATGAGGCAAAATCTCAAGTTAATAGCTCCCTTAAATTCTCCACCCTTATTACAGTAACTGCCCACAGTGTCGATGTCAGAAGTATTTTCAGGCTTTCAAATGACACAAATGCAATGGCAACCAACCAACCAACCTAAACTCCTGAAGCTGAACGAAATATGAACAGATGATAATCTAAATGACACAGTAGTTGCTATGTGGGCTATAAGAGCTAAAAATATATCCTTCTTGTTAAACAGGGTAGGAAAAGTACAGTATAGCATTTTTGGTGAAGTTGTCACTATACCAGTAAGAATTTTCTGAGCAATTGTGCCATTGAGCACCAAAGAAAATAAATAAATGAATGCTTTGATTTAAGTTCCAGAGAGAGAAAGGTGAGTTTAAGTAGCAGGAGTATACTTGATGGGTGGAAAGAGAAAGAGGGCTTTAAATTTCTTGCTAAGTGCCTTGGGACAGACTCTGTAGTGTGTAAAGACCCTGTTTTCTTAATTTGATTGCCTCTAAATGCTTCCTGTGCCTGTGACTTATGGCCTATCTCTCTTCCCTTTTATGTTTGCTGTTGACAGAGAGCTGATCTGGCAGTGGCTCCCCTCGCCATCACATATGTGCGTGAGAAGGTTATCGACTTCTCCAAGCCCTTCATGACCCTGGGTATTAGTATACTGTACCGCAAGCCCAACGGGACCAACCCTGGGGTCTTCTCCTTCCTCAACCCCCTCTCGCCTGATATCTGGATGTATATTCTGCTGGCTTACTTGGGTGTCAGTTGTGTGCTGTTTGTCATAGCCAGGTAACATGTCACTTCCAGTGATCACAGCTTCACACACAGTCAGACACATGCTTAGCTGCCATCGTTCAGCCTCGCCCATCTAACTAACAACAGGCTAATCTCTGTAATTACAGGATCTGTGTCCTGAACACATTCACTCACACATAGTAAAATCTTACCACTCAGTGACAGTGCTGACACTAATTACTGGTCTTGTATCAAAGCTTAGACTCAACATCATTGCTGTGTAATGTGTTTTAAGCAGTTTAACCATGAAAGATCACATGAATACTTGTCCATTAGACATGATGCTTGTAGAATATCTTGTTTCTGGTTGGCACTTGGCAAGGCTGCTAGGTTACTCCAGGCCTTCTTCTACTCACATTGGTATTAGTAAATAAAACCACAGGAGATACAGACGTATGCAGGAACACAGACCTTAGACAGAGAAGTTGTAGGCTTATCAGCCGTTTGAAGGTCATGTGAATGTGTCCAAGAGAGTTTGTGCACTCATATGGAGGATATGTGCACATATGTGTGTGTGTGTGTGTGTGTGTGTGTGTGTGTGTGTGTGTGTGTGTGTGTGTGTGTGTGTGTGTGTGTGTGTGTGTGTGTGTGGGATGTGTTGAGCTCGATGTGAACACTGCTGCCCTTCTCACACCTTTCCCTCACTGTCCCCAGTGTCTCAGAGTTCATGCTGTCTTTTCTCATTTCCTTCACCTTGCTTCAAACACATTAATTAATTATGACTCAAAGATAAAGTCTTTTTTTTTCTTTTTTTGCCCTTTTTTTAGTTCAGTCTCCAATTTCTAGCAAAAACAATAGTCATATGGACTTACAAGTTGCCAATTTATTAGAGTTTTGGGCTGTAACCTTACCTGATAAGACATTTTGTTGGAGTCAAATCTGATTCTACTCCTTCTAACCTTTGCTTAGGAAGACAAAATTATCATAGCAGATAAGAATCCATAAAGATATAGCCAAATATATATGTCCAGACTACTTTACTATGATAGCCTTTCAAGGCATAAAGAACTGTTGGAGCAGATGTCAACATCCTTTTTTCCCATAAAACCTGATCTTTAGGGTTATATTCTATAGGTGCTTTGGATTACTTTCTCACTTCTGCAAAAAAGTTCTCTTTTAAATGGGACTAAAGTCTCTCACTGCAGTTAATCTATGCTACCAAAGCTCAAATGGCTTTGCACCTGTTAAGAGAAACTGAACTCAAGGAGGAAGTGCTGCAGAGTCTATATGCATTACTACAAACATGCTTGTTGTAAACATTTCTGAAGTCAGACAAGGATCTAGAGTTGGTGATGGAAAGTGATGAAATCATACAGTACAAAAACTAATTGTAACTAACCCTGTACATGAGATTAAATAAATAAATAAATAAATAAATAAATATAGAACTGATCAAAAGAAACATTTTCATCAGGCTTTCAATCTTCTACTTCTAGCTGTGGTGTTATGACTGCGAGTTAATGTGTCCTAACTCCATATTGTTCAAAACGATGCATTGATTGGTAAGTGTTATATCTATAACAGATACAAGCAGCTATGTATTATGTTATTTGCATCTGTGTCCATCTACTGAACAATTTCATGTGGTAATGCAGCTGCCATCAAGAATGCTGCGGCTAGTGAAATGACACATTGTTTGTACCAGTTGTCTTTCCGTTTAGTGCCTTTGCTCAGACAAATCCTCTCAGTTGATGGAACTAGGCAGATTTTTTTTTTTTTTTGGAAGGCTTGCTAACTTGGTCTTGTGGCTTTTGCTTGACGCTGCGGTTTGAAGCATGGTGAAGAAAAAAGAGAAAGAAAAGTACATGTTAACTCTAAAACTTTTGGGAGACATCGGCTCTCTTGCAGCCATCACCCAACAGTTTTAAGGTTAACGCACGTTTTCCGATGTTACTGGCAATATGATCACACAAGAGAATAAAAAGCAGCAACTGTCATCTAAGTTGGCTCAGAATATACACCTATCTGTATTTTATATCACAATAAGTATGTGTTTGGGTAAGTGTATACATTTCCCCCTCACTTTATTCCTTCTTTTCTCTTGTATACACAAATGCATGCTTGGCTACAGTTGCATGTTTATGCTGTAGAGTGTAGCACAGAACAGTCTCACAAAATTTCATGAAATGAGTAATTTAAAAGGGAACTTACATATTGTGAACAGAAAATGTGGAGATAACATCCCTCACCATGACAGAACATTTTTACATGTCTGTAATGTACTGTCAAGCGTTAGGGTAGTCTCCTAAGACCTGGTGCAGTTCAACTAGTGCACAAGGTGCGGCTGTGGGGAGGCTGTGGCTCTGGAGGTAGAGCAGTTGTCCACCTATCAGAAGGTTGGTAGTTTGATTCCTCGCCTTGGCAGTCCACATGCCAAAGTATCCTTGGGCAAGATAGCGAACCCCAAAACTGCCCCCGATGCTGTGCCATTGGTGTGTGAGTGGATAATGCTCATTACAAGCAGGTGGCTCAGCTACCGTATGAATGTGTGTGCGAACGGGTGAATGCAGATTTGAGTTGTAAAAGCACTTTGAGTGGTCTTCAGACTAGAAAATCCATATACAAATACAGTTCATTTACCATTTTACCATTTTATGGTAAGACTTTGCTTTGGTCTAGGCAAGGGTTAGGGACTGATGTAGGGTTAAGATTTGACATTTAGCTACTTAGTTAAGCACAGAGAATAATCATGATTTGGGTTAAGAACAACTTCTTCATTAAGATTGGGGAGCTGTCAGTGTTATGGTTAACAGAAGACATGTGAAATGACAGGTTCTCTCCCATGTCAAAGTGAAGGACTTTGAACCACCCACCTGACGCTTACCAAGCTTTTTGGCTCTGAACATCACACTACTTCTGTTGTTCCTAATGAACAAATCATTATTCATATGGACATAAGAAGTGTCGTCTCAGTGAAAAGTATTAAGTATACACCCAGGTTTCTTTGAAATTCCCAAAAAACCTTCATAGTCCTATGTCCTCCACTTCCTTTCATGGTGCAGAAATGTATTTCTTTTACTTTCTGTTCACATACATCATTTTTATGTTAAGAAAACATACTCATTTCACAAATGTTTGTGAGACCAAATTGTCTAGGAGATACATTTGACAGGCAAGACCTGATACGACAAAGATTCCACTGTGCATCTACTGTTTACATATGTGTGTGTGTACACATTTTATCTATGTACGCTTGTGTTTGTGCTGTACTGTGTGACTGTTTGTATGAGTGAGAGACTGACAGAGACAAAATATGAGGACTGACGTAGTGCTAGAGTTAGAGCAGCTTCTCTTTGCCATGTGTAGGCCTATACCACATGGGTGCACAGCTAAAATCACATGATTACTCTGCTGTACTGCCACCTACCCTGATACCTCCAGTTAGTGATTTAATGTTGCTGGTTGTTATTGCTTTTATGTTCCCTCTAATGGCATCAATAGTGCTGCTGCTGCTTCTGATGCAGGTGATGAAACAGCTGAAACAAACAAACCTATATAGTACATCACACCTCTGCTAAAGCCTGTGCATTATCACCTTGTTACACTTTGGTGAATCAAGTTCTCTACATCCTAAACATCATGCTAATTCCCGAGGATAAACAAGAAGCAGAGGTGTAGCTGAGTGACAATAACTAATCAGATTGATTGTGAAGAACATTGTCTTTCTCTAAATAATTATGATTCATGATAATGACATCTAGTTTTTGCCTGTCTTGGTCAAAATTAGAATATTTCTCTTTGTGCAGTCTTTCTCTGTGTCCTCAGTCTTTCAATGAAAAGCCTTTAGTTGAATATGCTCATAGTAAAGGTACAGCCCTCATCACATGGTTGAAATTCTCCTTGGAATCCCATGTTGTCATCCCTGCAAGAGGTTGGGGATATATGCCCCCCCCCCAAAAAAAAACAAAACAAAAAAAAAAAAAACCCAAAGTGAACACACAACTGGGGTATTGAATCTTAATAAGGAAAGGGAAGGATGACAGTTATAAGTTCACTTTAAAAGAAATTATAAAATGGAAAGGTGAAATCCGGCAATCTGATTGGCTGTTAACTGTGATATACAGTAATGAGTGTATACCACAGCTACTATTCTAAAAAGCCTTATCACAGCATATTACTCCGCTTCAGGGAAGCAACAACGTTTCCATGACAACAACCATGTGATGTGATATGTGATAAGTAATTAGGAGTCAAATAGCGGAGTCCCACGGACAGCTCCCATATAATGACAGTCACAGGATCAGCACCTTGACAGCGGCTCTATAGGGTGATCTGTCACTGTCTGATTGAAGAGCCTCATGGAAATTATATTTTACAATTCTTCACATTATTTACTAACGAAATTCGTTAAGGCAAGTAATTTGGTGCTTTTAAAGTCATGATATTCAGATGCAGCTGCTGCGTCTCCAGGTGCCTGCCGCGCTGTCACATATAGTCGGCTTAATAAAAGTCAGTGATCAGTCAAAGCTAAAACTATTAAAAAAAACTCTCATTCATTGAGGTTTTGGGTGGATTCTTCCAGCCCGCTCACTCATAGTTAACTGCGGGGGGGCTTCGCATGTTTACATTACGGGGCTGATAGTCAGAGAAGCAACAATGTATCCATGACAACAAACTGTTACAGTAGGTAGCAAAAAGTTGCTGCGGTGTTTTGACAATGTTAACGAATAGACTAAATTAGCTGAATTCACATGTTTAAGATTAACTTTCACCTCCAGATAGGGTTAACAATGGTAGAGATGATTGAGCAGTGACTTTCTCCTGAAGAAAAGGCGAGGAATAGACGACAGGCAGAGCTAATGTACGGAGAGGTGGGACTATTTTTTCCACAGAAATGTGTATTTCTGTTTAATTAAAAACTACATGAAAATTATTGTGTATTCCTCTTTCATAATGCCATTATTGGTAACCATTTTATAAAAGCAATACATCACTCCAGTCCGTGATATACGCTCATTATACCACAGCTAAGGGGCGTTCTTCGGAAACCCCCTTAGCGAAAACCCCCTTAGCGCCTGTCGTGATGTATTGCTTAATAAACCCCTCCTATAAGACATACTGTGCAAATGAATACATTCCAAAAATAAGTTGATGTCAGGTTTTGAAACTTGTCAGGTAGAAAGCTGGATTTTACATAGTTGCATAGGTGATGACTGCATGATAACTCCAATAAAAAGTGTCAGCCTGATGGACAACAGATCACCAGTGTACCAGAGTTGACACATCTGACTGTTGCACCTTTGGTTGAACCTTAAAATATGTTGCCAGTGAAATCAGTCAGAGTTGTTAGAAATTTCCAAGGCATATAAATAAATAAATAAATAAATAAATAAATAAATAAATATATATATATATTTATTTATTTATTTATTTATTTATTTTTTAATGTATTCTGACTACCTTTTAGGCAGGAATTCAGCAAAGACACGAAAAGCAGAGAAAAGATTACAGTGATCATCATTTCTGTTTGCAGGTTTTAAATCAGGTGACACAAATCAAACAATCACAAGTGTGGAAAAACAAGTAAAGCAAAAGATGACACATGAGGAAAACTAAAACAGGAAATAACAAGACCAAACAAACCAGATCATGACACTTACAGAAAAATAAATCTTAGATAGGTAAATATGTAAGAGCATATCCTAGATGTTTGGATTTGAACCTTGGATTTAAAGGTAAAGTTGGTAAGTCCTATGTTCTGTGAAGGTTTACTCCAACTCTGTGGTGCATAGCAATGAAATGCTCCTTTTTCATGTTTAATTTGGACTATGGAAATGGCTAGCAAACTGCTACCCAGTAACTTCAGGGGCAGATAAGAGCCATACATGTCACACATGTATTTTGATATACAAGCAGCAGTAATCTAAACTCTATTCTTTGACACACTGGAAGCCAGTACAGAGACCTGATAATTGGGGTTTGTTTTTCAGGATCATTGTTAATATTGTAGCAGCAGCATTCTGGCTTTTTGGTGTGACTTGTTCAAAGATGTTACAATAGATGAACTTGGTGGAAATAAAGGTGTGGATAAAAACTAAAACTCTTGGAAAATGGTCAGCAGAAATTTGAGATATACTGATCTGGTTCTTTATTGTACACTGCAGAATGTATACAACAACACTCAAAAGCTCCTGTGACGGAGAAACGGGACCATTCTCATTCTGTTGACTCATCTCCCCTGACATTGGTATTATCGTGCGTATCATCGCTGGAGTTTTCTGCAGAATGACCCTCCCCAGTCAAAAGATAAAAGCCTCACATTGTTTCTGTGCTGCTGGTGAATCCCTCGTTTTTTTATCCGCGCCTATCTCTGCACTGACCTTGCTCAAAGTTTCTCCCTCTGCAGCACAGATGACCTGAGATAATGTAAGGGCAGTGTAATTGGATCAAAATGACAGCAAAGGGGCCAAGCAGCTAAGCTATGTTGTCTCCATTGAATGGTATGGTTTAGGATTCCTTGACCCAACCAGCAGCAGCAGTGTTCCTACCAGACACTCCCATTATCTAGCACGGTAGTGACAACTTTGCTCATCCGTGTTCATGGCAAGCTGTAATTGGCTTTTCACAACGTGTTTGGAGGAAACACACCCAGAGACCTCTGTGCAAGTGATTGGGTCACATAGTGACATATGCCACAGCAGGGTCGCAGCTCAGTTGAACTCAATTTGCCATTACAAATTGACAAGCAAGCAAATCTAGGGCAAATTGAATGAGCAGATGGACTGATTTAAGGCCAAAGATTCTCTTAATGTAGAAATAAAGGGAATGTTCAGAGGTTCTTAAGCAACACCACAAAATATCCAACTCAATGTTGTGGAGGTAAAAAGGAGTGCCACCACTAACCACATTTTACACAACCTAGCGCTACTGCATTTTATCCAGAGGACAATGGATCAAAACCTTGACAAGCAATGGTGTAGCAGTTTCATCTGCATTATCCTCCATGCAGGGGTTACATCTACTCGTTCTCATTTTTGACTTCCAGCACAATAAAAAGGCCCACACTGAGACAAGTCTGCTTTATGCATTGCAATTTGATTAGTCAAACCCTTATGTCTGTTAAACAGCTTGAGTCAAGATAAGGCCCTGGTTCCCCCTCTACTCCAGCACAAATCAGGTCAGGATGCTTAATTGTAGACCAATCAACCTTTACTAATGTAATGTCACTTTTATTTAATGTGAATAAATGAGAAATCTCTCTGCTTGAAGAGTGCGTCGAGTGAGGGGGAGTGCTGGGGCCAGCGTGGGCATGATGGGAATGAACCGTTTGATCTGTTGAATATTAATGCTCCTCCAAGATTATAAGGATTATTAGTTCTTTTCTCGGTTGACAATGGAGTTATTTTCAGACCCCATCGATTAAATTACTAAGGGAATTGCCTTTGATATGAGCACTCCTACGCGAGGAGTCACTTTTAGAATATGAGTGGTGTTAATTCTAGCCCACTTCTCCAGTGGTGTATATTATCAGAATTTAAAAACACATGAGAGATTCAGATGAACCATCATTTTTTAGGTTTTATTTTGACTAATGGACTATTCAGTAAAGACATCGTAATCAACATCCTACAGTAATTCATGTAATAAATTCTTAATTTACTAATCCAATTAACAGCATATCAATCTGAGGTATGTACATGAAGGCATAGCAATGCTTATTGATTTTGGAAGTATTCTCAGCCATTTCTGCACATGACTAACCTTTGTTTTCTTTCCCCTGTCTCTCCAGGTAGGACAACCGCTCTTGGTCTCTTTCATTGTCTACTCTTCTGTCTTTATGCAACTGCAGTTAATATGTGTGTGTGTGTGTGTGTGTGTGTGTGTGTGTGTGTGTGTCTCTGTGTGTGTGTGTGTGTGTGTGTGTGTGTGTGTGTTCTCTGTTAATTGTCACAGGTTTAGTCCCTACGAGTGGTATAACCCTCACCCTTGCAACCCTGACTCGGATGTAGTGGAAAACAATTTCACCCTGCTAAATAGTTTCTGGTTCGGAGTTGGAGCTCTCATGCAGCAAGGTAGACGCCTTTGCCTGCCCCCCTTTTCTAGCACAAGTCCCACTTTTTTGCTGGGGGTCAACCTTGCTCTTTGACCGGGCCCATGACCATGCATGGGGGCCTCTGTGCATGATGCTAGATGCTTCGCTGGTAGAGTCCAGCAGGATGGACTGAGTGACATTTGAGTGATATGATCAATGGATGCAGATGGTGCTCCTGCATGCTCCCTTTCTCCATACTCCTTTCCCTATCTATTCACAGCCACCTGAACAGGTAAGTGTACCCACCCACAATACCTGAGATGGATCAAATGGGTGAGACTGAATGAGAATGTGAACTCAGCAGCTTATCCTGCCTGTTTGGTTTTGTTTTCTTCTGCCAAACCAATGCCATATCTTCTCAACTAGTTGGCAAACAAGTTAAACAGAAATTGGAATGTTATCACTTTTATAATGCATGTGCAATGGGAGATATGTTGCATATTTAAATGAGCATTTCTTCCAAAGCAATTGAAAATGCAACATATTTACAACAGGTAATGATGATTTTGGGGTCCGGAAAGCATGATACATATATATGCCTTTGCGTCTGAATAATTCAATGGAGCACACAAAGATCTAGCTGTATAAAGGGTCTGTTGATCCAAATTAGAAGAAAAGAAAAGAAAAAAACCTTGAGTGGTATCTCACCATGCAGATAGTTTTTGCTTTATATGTCCAGGTTTTTAATATCTGACGTTTCCACCTCCACCTAATACAATGGAGGAGAAAGGACTTTCCTTTTCTGATGCTGACTGTATTAAAGTAATATATGAAACAAACAAGAGCTGTAATCAACGAAATACAGTTATGGTTTTGCAAGGTGGACCCAAAATGAAGGACACGGGTAAGGTGAGTTAAGAAAGATTTATTGTAGGGAAACAGTAGAATGGAGTAGAGAGGTGAGGAGAAGTTGGCTGACAGAAACAGAGGGCAGAGGGGAAATGGTGGATGGCAGAGCTAGGCCAGACTGGACAGAGAGATCAGAGTGTGCAGGCAAATACACTGCACCGGAGATACATGCTCTGACTACAACTGACCACTGCACTGACTTCCACCACAAGGAATCTGGCCCCAAAGGGTGAAGGCCAAAGGTAGAAATATTGCAGGGTTGATGAGTAGCTGGACAGCAGGTGGGCAGGTTCAGCAGGTGTGCATAACCAGCAGGGATCCAGGCGCCAGTTGAGTCAGAGAGAGAGTGCCACACCCACACCACAAGACACACAGAGACACAGGGGAGGGGAAAAGGATAACGGAAAACACATATCTATCAGGATTAGGGAATAGATAATTCCCCCCAAATATATAGTTCCTTATAATATTCTAATAAATGTTCTAATTTTCTAATATTATTTGCTATTATATATTTAAAAACATCAACAGCAACATCTCTTCGTTGAAATAGTGTTCCAGGTACTCTGGACAATCCAAGGAACACATGGTTTGTCATTTCACTGCCACTATTGTGCTCAGGTGGAGAGTGAAAAGCAAGACCGTGCATGACTAGATACCACTAATAAAAAATACTAGTAAAAAATATGTTTTTTGGATCGAGTGACAATTTAAGTCCACAGACATCTCAATCTTTCCACCGATTTAGAAACTGATAACTTATCTCTTGTTGGCTGGTTGCACGCTTACTTATACTGCATGCTTACTAATATCCCCAAATTAGCTCCATTTTTTTTTTTTAATCATTTGAGATCAAAATGTAATGACTGGTTTGAGTACCCCCCCCCCCCCCCCAAAAAAAAAAAAAAAATAAATAAACAAATAAATAAAATTAAAAATTAAAAATTCTGTTGATCATAAATATGTTTATGCATTTTAGCTACAGGATGCAGTCTGGAGTATAGCTGGGGGTTTTTTTGCTTTTTTTTTTTTTTTTTTTTTTTTTTTTTTTGAAAAGCCAGCAGATGAGATCTGAGTTCACCAGTTGAGAAGATGTGGCTGAGGGCCAGAAAGCTGTGGGATTATACTGGACGAACACACGTGTCTGCATGGCACCATGCTGGTCTGCACTGTAGAGGCTCCCCTGCCCGGCGGCTTGCCCCGCCCCCCCAGAAAACTGTGGGATGTGCTATTTGGTCATGACGTTACCTTGGGTACATGACAGTCAGCCCCAACCAGGCTCTGTTTGGGTCGACTTGCCTCTCTGAATGGGTCGCCCCTCTTTTCTGTTCTGCTTTCTGAGCTGGAACAGGATAGGAAGCTTGAAGCTGGTAATGTGTTCCACTTTTAAAACCTGCGTCTGATAGTTGGTCACTAGTCCAACACAGAACAAGCTGAATCCACTGCTAACAGTACTGATGAATATGTGTTCATGCCTGCTACCTTTTTGTTCTTGGTTGTGGTTTGATGAATGGGCAAAGTGGGTGGCTGATGGCCATGCTGGGTGACTGTAATAAGAGGTTAAATAGAAAATGTGTTTTTAGCAATGCTAATGTATTTATTAAGCGCTGACATAGACACTAATTGTTTTGTTGCTAGTAGCAGGGCCAGCATTCGTGTTTTGAGGGTCTTCTGTGAGAAACGTATTTAAGACCCTCTACATTTAAAGTATGTAATTACTTCCTACCCTTGGTTATCCTTCAGTTAATTTTTTTTTTTTTTTTTTTACAAATAAACGTTCAATTATGTTGCAAATTAGAGCTGTGGTCTGTAGTCTACCAGTCTCTTATGTCTACCAAATGCATAAAAATGAAAGGGGTTCTATATCACCTCTGAATGAATACATACAGAAACAACAGAAAATGTAAGAAAAATGCATCATGTTGAGTGAGAGTATGCTCAATGGTGATAAATAACTATTTTAAAAACATGCTCAGTACTAACAGCACATCTAAAATTAATACCAGACAAACTGGATCAGGCAAGGCAAGTGTATACAGTATAACACTTCATATTCCTTGTCTTGTTCACAATTTATATCAACAACATTACATCCCCTGTAACAAATTGTAAAATCCATCTTCATGCAGAGGATACAGGTTTGTAATACTGCACACTCAGCCACTGAAACCCTACAACAAGCCTTTGATAAATTGCAAGATGCACTTTTCAAATTGAAATTAGTCTTGAATGCAAACCAGACTGAATATACGCTATTCTCTAGAGCCATAGATATTGTGTACGCTGGTTTGCATATCACCACTCCAAAGGGAATTATTGAGAGGGTCTCAGAGCATAAATCATTTGGTATTTGGCTGGATCAAAAAGTTAGGTTTAGATTTCACATTGACACACTTGTCAGCAAGCTTGGACAACAATTTGATCTTTGTACAGAATCAGAGCTAATTTTCCTGCACACAGCAGATAATTGAGGCTGTATTCTTGTCTGTCTTGGATTATGCTGATGTTATCTATAGAACACCCCTACCTCCACTCTTAAACCCCCACACACAGTTTATCAGTCCACCCTTAGATTCATCACTGCTGACAGTTATTTTATTTATCGTTGCATCTTGTCTGAAAAGGCTTGGTGGGTATCTTTGACAGTAAGACATGACAGGCATTAGTTTCTACTTATTTATTAGGCCCTCATGGCAATATGTTATCATACTATTGAATTGGTCTCATCGTCATTATTTGACCTGTTCAAATGTTTGGTTACTGCTCAAAGTCACATGTGCCACACTAAATTTGGGAAAAACTGCTTTTAGTTTCTGTGCTGCACACACAATGAATGTAATCAAGCAGCTCAAAGCACTTTACAGATAGATAATTAGATAATAATTAATTAGATAACCTCTCCCAGAGATTACAAGACTATTGCTTAGTTGTTGTTTCAGAGCAATGGACATCACTGTGAGAGAGAAAGAGAGAGAGAAAGAGAGAGCTTCAAGTCGCAAACAGCTGTTTCTACACACCTCCCCCTGCTGATTTTGTCGGTTGTTCAAAACGTTTCCTTTATCCTTAGGTCTTGTGTCCATATAGCAGTTTCCTCTTTTTCCCAGAAAGAAAGAGAGGAAACTGGGAAAGAAAATGCTATGGACACACACCATTATGTTTTTGTTTTTCTGTCATTGTGATGCAATCGCATGATTAAAATGAATTGATGAATTTTATTTTATGAAAAAAAAAAAGCCTCGCAATTCTTAACAGCCCCTCAGTCACTTCATCTTGGGGGCAAGGGTGAGAGTTGTGTGTGTTTGTGTGTGTGTTGTTATATTTAGACAAAAAAAAAAAAAAAAAAGCTAAAAAAAACACATTCATCCCCTGCCTCATGACATTGATAGGTGGCAGAGATTAGTTTCTAGCTAACTGATAGTGCTAGCTGGCATTACAGTCCAGTCAAAGAGGATGCCATTAATGTTTCCGACATTGTCACAAGCACAAGTCTCTTGACCATGCTTCCCTCTGCGAAGTGATATGATTGGCTGGTGTAGTTGAGTAAAAGAAAAGAGTTCCTACATGAAACTGCTCACAACAAGGTCTGTTGATCTGGGTCATCATTTAAGGAAAAAGACTTTGCTGAGTTTTTCACATGTTTTTAAAAAAGAGTAGGTGTAGTGTCACTGCTTTATTCTTTGAGCCTGTAGACATGCTAACAATAAACACATTCAGCATAGTGTACACAATTCATTAGATGTTTTGACTTAACAGGTAAATTCACCGATGAGATATTCTCCCCCAAACCTGATTTACTCCTTGGTCAAACTGTGGGGAATTTGGAAGTATGTGCCCACTCCAGCCTGTCGTTCTCTCTCCATTGCAGTATCAATAGCAGCGGGTTCGAGCTGCAGTTGGCTGTCATGTATTTCCCTGCATGTTCGCTCTACTAGACAGCTTACTCAGGGGACTGTGAGGAAAGAGAGAAAGTTTGATGAAAAGTGAGAGTACAGATTGAGTTTCTCACAAAGAGAGTGGAGCACAGAGTTCTTAACCTCCTATCTGTCTGACTCCTTATCAGCTTTCTCTCTGAGTGAATGTGCAAAATCCCTGCTTTCAATTGCTTAAGCTGCTTCAGTAGAATGGTCTTGATATAACCCAGGCCCACCTTCTTTCACCCGGACAGCAAACCTCCCCCATCCTCACTCCCACTCTACCCACGCTCATTTGCTCCTTCCTCTGCTGCATACATTCTGCATAAAACTTGAATGAAAAACTGTCAGAATAACTGGAGACTGTTGAAGGAATTTCTTTTAAAAAAAGTGGCAGTAACTGATGCTGAGCTCAGCTAAACAACTTCATGTACAAATTGTATGGCCAGGTCAGATTTCTGAAAAAAAATAGATACATAAAAAAATCATATTTCATAGAAAATCTTGCACTTGAGTCACTTGCAAAGATGGAGTAAATCCACAAATATCTGTACGTAGAGTTTACCTCTTATGACATGAAAATCGATGCTATTGACCAATTGCATACTGTCTTGACAGGGTTGATCTTTGATGGTCCTAAGAGCTAAAGAGTGCAAAACAGGGGATGTATAATTTTAGCTCCATCCAACTTCATAGAACCCTGTTAGAGTAACTGTCACAGCACAGGTAATACTGATAAAATGATTTGTTGTGTGGTGGGGGATGAATTATTGCTGAGCCTTATGGCTGTATCAGCTACTAACAGGCTATCACATACACTAAATTGCCAGCTGTTGAAAAATCAACAAGAAAAGGTACAAGCCTTGCCTGAAATCCTGGCAAGTTCAATATGGTTTCCCTTATTTGCCCCAGTCTTTCCATGCAGTGTTGCTCATCCAATTCTGTGGTTGGCACAACCCACTCCGGTCTGCTCTGGCCCTCTTCCTGTATTAACAACCATGCACTGAGCTTGGAGTCTGTTTCAGTTAATTTTGGTTAACAAATAGATGCAGACAGAAACTAAACCAAAATACTCTGGGGACAAGGACTGACCTTCATTGTCTCAATTAAAAGTTGCAAATCCCCAAAGTACCGATACTATTGATACAAAGTAGACTGGTGAGTATTGATACTAGTGTCAATAGCATGGGTACAAAAATAATGTGACTCATCACGTTAGATCACATTCCTGGCACATGAACACTTTTCTCAGTGCTGCAATATTTGCATTTCTGCTGCTGTTGTGTGCATGAATGCTCTCAATTCAGATACTACACATAATAGAAATTTGTTATTTACCATTAAAAACTCTCGTGTTTAAACATATATAAAAAAGTCATTTACAGATAATAGTAAAAAGAAACACTTCATGTTTGGCAAATCATTTGGTGGTAATTAAAATATATTCAGATGTAGCCTATTAATACATTTATCTCATGGATCATCACATGTTTTGCTCTGATAGTTCATTAGCTACTTTTAATGATGAAAAATATCAATATTGTTATTGTTATTTATATCCATAATCCTGGCCCTTGCATTACTTGGAATAAGATTGACACCAAATTCTATCCAATCAGAAATAACAACCTGTTACTGTTACAATGCATTGCTGCACAAAAGATGGTTTGTAGACTGTTGGAATACAGTCACATCACCAGCATATGACTCATAGTATAAAAGAAGTGGGCGTAGGTCTGAAAAGTGAAGACAAAGTTGAAGTGCCTTAAACTTCCATTCTTTCTAATCGCTGGCTGGGGGCGACTCCACTGATTGCGAAAAGAAGTCTGATTGAATAGAAGTCTAAGAAAATGACACTACTTCTCATTTGAATTATTACCTCAGTAAACAGTTTCTGAATGAGTGTATGATCTTGATCTTCTTCAATACAGTGTGATGTTCATGTTACAAATTATGGTCCAATTTGGAGTAAAAAGGAAGGTATGCTTTTGGGCACAGTTAAGTAAGTAACCCTTCTTGGAAACCTTGTGATTGAAAGTCACTTCCAAGGTGACCTGTTATTCAGGATAGAGGTGTAGCGATGCATATCCACCTTGTGGTTCTCCCAAGGTCCATCGTCTCACCCAAATATGGTCACCTCTGACAGAAGATGGTTCACAACAGTAGTCCACAAACCAATGGGTGAAGTCATAGTGGCTAAATCCACTTCTGTTGTACAGTCTATGGCAAGACTAAATACCAATCACCAGGTCCAGCCATGTGGCTGCCCGCTCTGCCCATTTTGTGTGCCTGTGTCTGAGTGTATGGTCCAGGCAGCAGATGCAGGGGCCTAGCCTGGCCTGGGTACTGCCCCCTCTCTAGCCTTGTGCTGTACCAGGCCTCACCTCTTCCTCTGCTCCTCTCGTTCAGGATCTGAGCTCATGCCGAAAGCCCTCTCCACCAGAATTGTAGGAGGAATCTGGTGGTTTTTCACGCTCATCATCATCTCTTCCTATACGGCAAACCTGGCTGCTTTTCTCACTGTGGAGAGGATGGAGTCACCAATCGACTCTGCTGATGACCTGGCCAAGCAGACAAAGATAGAATACGGGGTGGTAGAGGACGGCTCCACCATGAACTTCTTCAAGGTTGGTGATAGCTTAATATTATTGAACCAACTACAGTCTTTTCTAGTGTCTAGTGCAGTGTTTCGCAACTCTGTATCACAGAGGAATATACAGGTACACAATATGGGTATGTCAAGGCTTATGCTGGAGTATGAGATGGTTGTTAATTCATTGTGATAGAAAATATAGTTTATTAATTCATGCTATATGTTTAAATGTATTTCTTGTAATTTTCAACAAAAAATACAGTTTTTTTTTTTTTTTCTTAAGATGGTAAAACCTCTTGTGGGACACGAATAGCATAAGATAAGATAGGACTTTATTGATCCCACACTGAGGAAATTAAGTCATTACAGCCAGCAAGTATTACAAAAAGCAAAAACTGTGGCACAGATAAAGAATAGAAAAAACAACTATGTATATGTACATGATGTACAGATTATAAAAATACTCAGTGTCATAAAAATCCTACTGCCATAAAAAAGTACTATAGTCAATATTCTCAATAGAAAAACCACTAATGTCATATGTTGTATCGCACTTGAGAAATACTGAGTCTATGTATATGCACAATATATACAGTTTAAAAAATACTGTTGTCAATATGGATAATAAATAGTGCTATTGCACAGTTGAGAGAAAAATACAACAACTTAGGAATTGCACCAGATGAAATGGACAATGTGAGCATGTATTAGCGCTGATAACAGTAATGCAAAACAAAATGGGTTTATGATGTAGAATCGGGGAAAGAGCATCAACACAGTGCTACATTACATGATGCTGGTGTTAAACAGTCTGACAACTGATGTTATGAAGGACCTGTGGTAGCGTTCTTTCTTACACACTGGATGCAGCAGTGTGCTACAGAAGGAGCTGCTTAAGCCCCCAACTGTTTTATGCAGGGGTGGGATGGGTTGCCCATGATTGGTAAGCCTGATGAACATCCTCCTCTCACCCACCTCCTCGATGGTGTCCAGAGGGCAGTCCAGGACAGAGCCAGCTCCATTTATGTGCAGAGAGTTCAGTTCACACCAGTTTACAAAGTTGGTTATGACTTCCCTGGATTCCAGTTACCCTGTGATACACGTCCAAAGATGGCTGTATCATTGGAGAACTTCTGGATGTGACAGCTGTCAGTGTTATGTCTGAAGTCTGGAGTGTAGAGGGTCTACTCCAGCTCTTTCTAGCTTCCCCCTGAGCAGTGATGGCTGGCTTGTGTTGAAAGCACTGGAGAAGTCAAAAAACGTGACCCTCACCGTGTTCCAGAATACCCCAGATGAGAGAGAGATCAATGTAGGTAGATGACTGCATTCTCCACACCAATGCCTGTCACTAATAAAAGCTGAGGGTTAGTTTAGCTGCAGAGTGATCAACCTCATGTAACATAATAATACACTATTTACAAACACACTTGTGATTCAGTATTGCATTTTAATGATGTTGCGGGACTGATTATCCTATATTTCCCATATTGCATCAAACTTTTACCTTTTGTTAGACTACCCCTCCTGGAATAAGCCTGGGTCTTTCACACTCAATGCATTTCATTTCAATGCATTTTAAATCTCCAAGCCCAAATCTAGATTACTGGAAAACAAATTTTGCTATATTACATCATGCTTTTATCCAAAACAACTTCCACTAAGTGCATTCAACTATGAGGATACAACTGAAAAACTGAATGAATCATGCAAGTGGATTTTTTTGTAGGCCATGGTGCAGTCTCACTAGATGAGTTTTCCCATCTGTGACAGAAGATGTGTAGACTTTTTGCTGCTCTGATGCCAATCAGAAGCTTGTTTCACCATTGTGGAGCCCAGACAGTAAATAGTTCTCATTTTATTGATGGACTTGTTGGGTCCCCCTGGGAGGGAGGGACTAGCCAGCCAATTGGCAGTAGCAGAGTGCAGTGAACACACTGGTGTGATCATGTCCTGGATATAGGATTGGCCTGAACCATTCGAAGAAAGTTAGGCCAGTACAAGTGTCTTGATTCCGATTCAACAGCCACCAGTAGCCAGTGTAGGTTGCAGAGGAGCTGTGTATTTTTGTTGGCAACAACTTCTCCAAACTTTGTCATTTATCATTACCTTCCAAAATACATGTGGTTATTACAAAAATATTTTTTTCTGATCTGCAACCTCTATGGCTCCATTACGTTTGGTCACAAAAGCTACTTAATTATTCTAATCTGTGTTCTGACAGGTAAAATTTGAATGGTCATTTTTCATGTGTGGACAATCTCTTTTTCAAACTTTGACAAAGCTCTTTTAGACCCACAGAAGACATTATAGAACAATTTTCACAGGTTAAAAGGCAACTTGTCATATTTCATGCTAACTATTTTGACAAGTGCAGCACCTACAGTATTGTTTAAAACAAACAAACAAACAAATAAACAAACAAAAAACTTCTCATCCATTTAATCTGTCAAAACAGATGAGAAGGTAATTAGCATCATTTTCGACACTAGTAGCATGACAGTGACAGTAGTATGGTTGTTTCACAACTTTCTTTCAGAGTGAAATATCTGGACAAATATTGGATGGATTGCCATAACATTTTCTACAGTCATTTGGTCCATACAAAAGTCCACAGATGGACTCCTTAATTCAATCAATTCAGTTCAATTCAGTTCAATTCAATTCAATTCAATTCAATTCAATTCAATTCAATTCAATTCAATTCAATTCAATTTTATTTGTATAGCGCCAAATCACAACAAAAGTTGTCTCAGGACACTTTCCATACAGAGCTGGTACAGACCGAGCTCTTTTATCTACAGAGACTCAACAATTCCCTCATGAGCAAGCACTTGGTGACAGTGGCGAGGAAAAACCTCCTTTTAACAGGCAGAAACCTCGAGCAGAACCAGACTCTGGGTGGGCGGCCATCTGCCTCGACTGGTTGGGTTAGAGAGGGAGAGTGGGACAGACAGAGAGAGACAGACAGAAATGCAGTCAGAGAGAGAGAGAGAGAGAGACAGAGACAGAGACAGAGACAGAGAGAGAGAGAGAGAGAGAGAGAGAGAGAGAGAGAGAGACAGAGACAGAGACAGACAGACAGACAGACAGACAGACAGACAGACAGACAGACAGACAGACAGACATGCAGTCACAGTAACAGTGACAGTGGATGTAATAACAGTAGTAGCAGTTGCAGTGGATGGCAGGCAGGGCCAAGGCAGGAGACACAGCTGCAATCCAGATTCAGCCACTGTCCATGGGAACCTGCGAGACGACAAAGCACAGAGACTCCGGGGAGGGGCTAAGTTAGTAACACGCCGTGGTAGGACATGAAAGCGTGCAGATGGAGAGGGAGAGAAAGACAGAGGAGCTCAGTGTATCTTTGGAGGTCCCCCGACAGTCTAATCCTATAGCAGCATAATTAGGGGCTGGTCCAGGACAAGCCTGAGCCAGGCCTAACTATAAGCTTTATCAAAAAGGAAAGCTTTAAGCCTACTCTTAAATGTAGAGACAGTGTCTGCCTCCCGGACAAAGACTGGAAGATGGTTCCACAGGAGAGGAGCTTGATAGCTAAATGCTCTGACTCCTGTTCTGCTTTTTGAGACTTTAGGAACCATAAGTAGACCTGCATTCTGGGAACGCAGTGTTCGAGTGGGGCAATAAGGTACTATGAGCTCTTTAAGATAAGAAGGTGCCTGGCCATTTATGGCTTTGTAAGTAAGGAGGAGAATTTTAAACTCTATTCTAAACTTTACAGGGAGCCAGTGCAGAGTGGCTAGTATTGGAGAAATATGATCTCTTTTCCTGGCTTTTGTCAGAACACGTGCTGCAGCGTTCTGGAGCAACTGGAGAATATTCAGCAACGAATTTGGGCAGCCTGATAGTAAGGAATTGCAATAATCCAGCCTGGAAGTTACAAATGCATGGACTAGTTTTTCTGCATCATTTTGAGACAAAATATGCCTGATTTTTGCAATATTACGTAGGTGAAAAAAGGCAGTCCTTGAAATTTATTTTACATGGGAGTGAAAGGACATGTCCTGGTCAAAGATAACTTCAGTTTTGTCCGAGTTCAGCATCAGAAAATTGCAGGTCATCCAGGTCTTTATGTCCTGAAGACATGCTTGTAGTCTAGTTAACTGACTGGTTTCTTCTGGCTTCATTGATAAATATAGCTGGGTATCATCTGCATAGCAATGAAAATGAGTGCTTCCTGATAATCTTACCTAAAGGAAGCATATAAGGTGAATAGAATTGGAAGCACAGAACCCTGCGGAACTCCAAAGCTGACTTTAGTGAGCTTACGACTCATATATTCTAGTACCAGATCAAACCTTTCAGTAAAGTCTGTACACTGTGCACCCTGCACCCCTTCTGTCTCTGGACAATGGAATGGAATGGCTGATGACCATAATGGAATTCTCCATTATGGTCATCAGCAGTGGAGCTAGTAAACAATGTTGCCAGGTTCATACCCCAATGATGTCATTTTCATGCACCCACACTAGAAACAGGAACTGAAACGCACCATTCCTCAAATCCACCATGCTACTCAATGTTCGGAGGACGCCATTACACAACTGCAGGGCTCACTGGTTTGCACTGACTTGGACTGGCAGTTTGATTCCAACCCATTTGCTGCATATCATTTCCATTCTCTTCTTGCTTTCCTGCCTCAATCAACAAAGCAAAATGCTAAAAACAAAACATCTTTTGAAAAAGAAGAATGTTCAAGAGATATCTTTCATTTTGTGAGTCTGCACATCACCCTCCACACTGGAGAATGTTCGACAGCTGTTAAGCAGGTGCAAGCCTGGTAAATGTCAAATGGACCGTATTTATATAGCGCTTTTCTAGTCTGACACTCAAAATGCTTTTCCAACACAAGTCTACATTCACTCATTCACACACGCATTCATATGGCAGCTAAGCCACCTGCTCATTATAAGCATTATTCACACACACTCACACACCAATGACATGTATTAGTGAGAATTTGGGGTTCACTATCTTGCCCAAGGATAATTCGACATGTAGACTGCTGAGGCAAATTGAACCATCGACCTTCTCATAAGCAGATTAGTCTGATAAGTGGACGACTGCTCTACCACCTAAGCCAAAGCTGCCCAGACAAGGCACCAGGGCCAGATAACATCCGAGCTAAGGTGCTCAAGATCTGTGCCATGGAGCTCTCTCCCTTTCTCTCTCCACCTTCACGGAATCCGACAGGACAGCATCAATGTCCGCTCTAGAGAAAACATCCACCATCATACCAGAACCCCCCAAATTTTGCCTCTCAGAACACAACCACAACCAATCATCCACTGGTTTCACAATTTCCTCAACAACAAACCACAGGAAGTAAGGTACACTAACACCATCACCACCACTGGAGCCCCTCAGGGCTGTGTCCCCAGTCCATTTCTTTACACTCTCTACACAAATGACTGAGCCAGCCTTTCACTCTTTGCCATATTCTTCCAATACTCTGATGACACTGCCATTCTCAGATTATTCAATAACAATAGCTCTGTTACAGCCTATCAAAACTTCCATCTTACTTCACATAATGATGGACTGATAACTACCTGCAGCTGAAGGTGGACAAAATGAAAAGAACCAAGCATTAGCATAGCAGTCGTTTAGCCTCTTTCACCGCCTTGCTAAACTTGAACTTCACCTCTTTGAATCTGTCTTTGTCCCCACTCCTGAAGGCCTCTTCCTTTGCCAACCTTAGCTGTCTGAGTTTGGCTGTGAACCAGGGTTTGTCATTGTTGTAACTCACCCTGGTGCGTGATGGAACACAGCAGTCCTCACAGAAGCTGATGTAGGACGTCACAGCCTCCGTGTACTCATCCAGACTGTTGGTACGCCTGGAGATCCTCCACAGCCTCACTTGTCCACTGATGTCCTCACTACAGGTTTGCAGAGCATTACTTTCTGCCTGTACGCAGGAATCAGGTGGACCATGACGTGGTCAGAGTGGCCCAGTGCAGCATGGGGGACAGCGTGATAAGATAAGATATACCTTTATTAGTCCCACAGTGGAGAAATTTCAGAGCATCCCTGACTGTGGTAGAACAGTGATCCAGAATATTCTCCTCTCTGTTCGGGCATTTAATAAACTGCCTGTATTTAGGGAGTTCATGGGTGAGGTTACCTTTGTTAAAGTCACCAAGGACAATAACTAAAGAGTCCGCTCCACACACAGTATCTGGTCTGGTCTGGTCTGTGAGTATACGCTGTGTTTCCTGCACGTTGGCCTGTGGCGGGATGGGTAACACGGTGGCACAAGTGGTAACACTGTCGCCTCACAGCTAGAAGGTCCCCGGTTCGAATCCCGCCCCAGAATGTCCAAAATTTCCACTGTTGGGAGCAGAAAATTAGGAAATAAATCCTCTGGTGTTGCTCCCCTGATGTTCATGAGCTCATCTCTGGTGAAAGAGCTCTGGGTACCGTCACAAAAAACAGATTTAACACACAAAACAAAACAACATGCACCAACACACAGAGGCAGCTGTCCACGGCACCATCTTGCCACAAACCTCCTGTTGTTGCTTAACAAAAGTATAATTCATCCCATCCTGGTGTACTGTGTTTCTCTTCCTCAGGGCCCATAAATCTAAATATGCATGAATTAGATATTTTAAGTTGTATTCCTACCAGTTTCATGCAATCAAATAACTCTGCACCTGTTTTTGTTATCCACTTATCCTATGAGGAGCTCATGAGGAGCTGGAATCTACAGTACATGTGGACTGGTCACCAATGTATCACTGGGCTGATATAGCTAGATAAAGTAACACATTCACACCTGCGACAATTTCCATTTCACCTGCAAACTCCTTACAGAGGAACTCTGGGTGGCTGGGTCATGTTCAGACCAGCACCTCTTGCTATGAGGCACCATGATCAAATGCTGCTGCCACTTTTTTGCTAGTGAACTAGCCTGGAACCATGTAGCAGTGACATTTCTGCCATTGCCAAGACTCTGCATAGTAATCCAGTCAGTGTAGCATCATATAGAATACCTGCTGCATATTACGGATGTTGTGTTAATCCAGCCAAGTTTGAAAACTTCCCTGCATTAAATCTCTTTGCTCCAACTTTCTCACTGCTATTTTTTCTCTCTTTTTTGCAATCTGTTACTTGTACTTGAACAGCTTTGACATTTTTTTTTTCACACCTCATTTTCACCTATGTGTTGGTGCACCCATGTGCAGGTAACTGTGTGATTAAAGTGTGTGTGTGTGAGAGAGAGAGAGAGAGAGAGAGAGTTTTCATGTTGTGCGGACAAAAGTCTACACAGTCACATTGTGGGGACTCACCTGCCTTAAGGCAGGTCCCCTTAATGTAAATCATTAAATTTTAGGGTGAAGACTGAGGATAGGGTTATGGGTTAGGTAAGGTTAGGTTAGATACAGGGTTAGGAATAGGCAAGTAGTGTCTGTCTTGATAATGAACTATGATGATTGTTGTCTCTTTATCATTTCACCCAAGAAATGAATCAAAACAACAGTTGGTGTAGGAAGCAGCATATTTCCCAGTTTCCTGGCAAATGATGGGAAATTTCCCCATCATCCTTCCTGAGGTCCTTTTGCAGCCATTCAAGTTATAGCATCAGGTCAGACACTGTAAGTACAGATCATTTGTGCAATATGGGCTAGGTTGGTATACATACAATTGCTTTGATACACAAGTATCTGTTGTGAGAATGTTGTATTTTGCAAAATAGCAAATATATGCTCTAAAGTTTTCATATCTTCAACAAAATCACGCAATAGTGTCTACAACAAAATTTCAGCAATTAAAAAAACTCAAAACTCAAACTCAAAACAACAATCTTTCTGGCAGATAGGTTACTCTGCCGTGTCTTTCCTTTCATTTATGTTGGGTGCCTGATATTCATCCACATCGTACCAAAAGTAATGTGCTCTGAACCTAAACACTTTGGGCTCCATTTTCGACTCCGGCGCGAGTCATGTGCTGACCCGGGGAAGTGGCATACACGTTTGTCACCAGGCAATTTGAGTCACGGATCACCAAACATCCCTGTTTCACCTGTGTACATTTGGTCAGATTGAGTGACCATTATGCGTGCTGAACGCACTTGCGATGTGGTCAGATGAGATACTGATCAAAATATATAAATTTAGGTCTGACTGTATGTGCTGACTCAGATAGTTGCATTGAATTGCGGCTGTTGCTAATTATTGATCGCAGTGAAATGCCAGACACTGTGGAAACCTGACTGTGAGGTGTTGGTGACGTGAGCGCACGACTCCGCCCGTTTACGGAAATCCACTTGCCCGGCAGTGCGGCGCAGGCGCAAAGAGTTGACCAGGTCTGAGGTGGCGAGCTTTCAGTGCACTTTTACGCCACTGGCGCAGACCAAAATGGTCGAAAATCCCAATGTGACAGCTCATTATGCCGACACCTCCCCCCTACTGCACTGCAACGCCCATCCTGGCGCACCTCTGTATGGCTCGGTTTACCAAAATACCAAGTGCGCCGTGCACCTGCCTGCGCTGCGCGAAAATACCACTGCGCAGGGTGCGCAGCCTGTGCGGCGCGGTGGCGGAGTCAAAAATAGAGCCCAACGGGTCAAAAAGCTTTGGGTGACAACTCCAACTAGCAGCACTTATTCAGCAGTTATGGTAACAAGGGCAAAACAAACAATATCAAATAATCAGTTCTGCTTATCATTTCCTCTTGTGTATCTGCCTTCCCTGTCTGAATTGAACACTGACCTGCTTTGCTGTTAAATGTAGGTGATTTTTCCTGTTTGTGCGAAATCTTCAGCAGGCTTTTTTTTACTTAAGGCTACATGACGTCATGGATGTATAAATAATTAAGGATATCAATTGTAAACAGTAACAACAATTCCCACACCATTTGTAATGATTGATTGCAATGATTTGGTTTAGCCTTTAAGGGAATATGAGAAACACTAGAAATAACACCTCACTAAAAATTAATGCGACCCAAATGTATGTTCATTTTAAAACAAATCAATAAACACGAAAGGCACAACAACTTATTCCTTTACCAAACAATTCAGCCAGTGGTTTTATATACATACAGTACTGTCCAAAAGGTCTATGACCAACCATTCATACCAGATAGATACTAATGATCATCAATTTCACAGGTAGATTGAAAAACAGTAATTAACTGAAACAGAAACAGGTGTGTAGGATACTTAAAACTAAGGAACAGCCAAACTCTGCTACCAATGTCAGGTTGGAAGACAGTTTGATGTCACAGGTCATACATGATGGCAAGACTGCAACACAAGGTAGTTATACTGCATCAGCAAGGTCTCTCCCAGACAAAGATTTCAAAGCAGACTGGGGTTTCAAGATGTGCTGTTCACGCTCTTTTGAAGAAGCACAAAGAAACAGGCAATATTGAGGATCGTAGACACAGTGGTCAGCAAAGGAAAACTTAGTGCAGTAGATAAAAAACACATCAAGCTAATTTCCCTTCGAAATCAGAAGATGTCCAGCAATGCCATCAGCTCAGAACTGGCAGAAACCAGTGGGACACAGGTACACCCATCTACTGCCCAGTGGTCTTCATGGAAGAGTTGCAACCAAAAATGGAAACAAGCCAAGCGACTCAACTATGCACGAAAACATAAGAGCTGGCGTGCAGAAAAATAAAAATGGTTTGTTTGCTGAGGGGCTGGAGAGCGGTACAATAATGAATGTCTGCAAGCAACAGTGAAGCATGGTGGAGGTTATTTGCAAGTTTGGGGCTGCATTTCTGCAAATGGAGTTGGAGATTTGGTCAGAATTAATGGTGTCCTCAATGCTAACAAATACAGGCAGATACTTATCCATAATGCAATAACATCAGGGAGGCATATGATTGGCCCCAAATTCATTCTGCAACAGGACAACGACCCCAAGCATACAGCCAATGTCATTAAGAACTATCTTCAGCGTAAAGAAGAGCAAGCAGTCCTGGAAGTAATCGTATGGCCCCCACAGAGCCCTGATCTCAACACCATCAAGTCTGTCTGGGATTACATGAAGAGACAGAAGGATTTGAGGAAGCCTACATCCACAGAAGTTCTGTGGTTAGTTCTCCAAGATGTTTGGAACAATTTACCAGCCGAAAAAACTGTGTGCAAGTGTACCTAGAAGAATTGATGCAGTTTTGAGGCAAAGGGTGGTCACACCAAATATTGATTTGATTTAAATTTCTCTTCTGTTCATTCACTGTGTTTGGTAATTGATGGAAATAAACTATTAACATACTTTTGACAGCATTCTTAGTTCACAGCATTTTTTCACACCTGCCTAAAACTTTTGCACAGTACTGTATATTTGTATGAGGGGAAGAGGGGAATGGATTATGCAATAAAAGATATTTAGAGGGTCATCTTCTAATGCATTATTTTAAATAATTAAGATTAAATGAGAATTATATTTAATAATTTGGATGGCTGCAAAAATGCTGACATCATTTTGGTCTTGTTTTCTGGTTTTATGTATGTGTGCATGAAAGGAGCACCACTGCCTTTTAAAAGGGAAGCATAATGTTAGGGATAAATATCTCAGTTTACAAGCTAGTAATGTATTTCAAAAACACAGATAGTCTAACATTCACAGCAATTTAATAAAATCCTACACTTTGATTTATACACATTATTGATAAATTCCATGGAATGTATTTCAAGTGCAATGGCAAATGACAGAAATAAGGCCACTAGAGCACACAAAGAGAGATACAGGATTCAGGATAGGATGAGGAGAGCCATAAAAGAGAAAAAAAAAAAATAAATAAATAAATAAAAAAATAAAATAAAATAAAAAAAAAAAAAAATATATATATATATATATATATATATATATATATATATATATATATATATATATATATATATATATATATATATATATATATATTTTTTTTTTTCTCTTTTATGGCTCTCCTCATCCTATATATATATATATATATATATATATATATATACACACACACACACACACACACACACACACATATACATATATGGTACTTATGAAGTTGAAAAATGTACGCTAATGCTACTTCTAATATTTGCTGCTTCCAATGCTGTTATCTATACTGCTACCACCAATATTAATAATAATGTTAGTAATAATAGAATTATAATAATAATAGCTCCAGCTGACAGGGACAGGGCAGAGCACTGTCAATGGTTTGCTTTCTATCTTAATAATATTATTGTGGTGGAGAGACAGAAAATTAATAAATAAAACAATTAATCAATTAATTAATTAACAAGCAAACTACAACTAAGAAATAATGAAATGAATAGAAAAAATGTGTGCCTGTCATGGGGTGACTATAAAAAAAGAATACAAAACATGAGAGATGTACTATTCATGACAAATATGCGTATAAGTATTTTCTAATAATTCACGACAGATAAGAAAATTTCAATGGTATCTCAAACAACTAAGAGATTCTTGCAAGAGACTTCAGTGGAGTTAATCCTGCACCAGCAACCTCGCAACGTCTGCCACTTAATAATGGTGATGATGATGACTTCCGCCATGCCAGAATGAGTGATTTTTTTGGAGTAGTCCCCATGCCACCCTCTGCATGATGCTGTTCAGTCAGAAATCAGCACTCTCAACCCCATCTGCTTACATCCACCATTGTAACTCCAACACCTCTGGTAGAGGAGGTTGAAGTGGTGACACAGCCAGAAATCTTTTTTCAATCCCTGATTAAACTTCCAGTAAAAGA
This sequence comes from Chaetodon trifascialis, assembly GCF_039877785.1. Lineage (NCBI taxonomy): Eukaryota > Metazoa > Chordata > Actinopteri > Chaetodontiformes > Chaetodontidae > Chaetodon > Chaetodon trifascialis. The sequence continues at coordinate 3,781,659 of NC_092062.1, read as the reverse complement.
ACCCCGAAGACCAGCCACCAGATTGCCAAACCTCACTCACCTCTATTATGTGACCAGCGATGACCATTTTTCTTTCCTCAAAGAGAAGAAAGGAAAGAACAAGGACTAAGGAGATGGGAAGTATTCAAGACAAGCTTGTGCAATATGCCACCATGCAGGACAGAAAGGACCCCAAGTCCACGGAGGCATGGCTTTTATGTACCATGTATTTCCAGTGGTTCCATGAAAGCTGTGCAAAGGAAAATGGAGTTATAGACAATGATGGCTTTTGGACCAAACAGTTTTCACTCTCACCTCGCCACATTTGGACACTTGGACAAGACTTCCTGGCATTACCTTTTAAGGCACTGAGTAAACTTTTAGTATCATTTTTCAACATCTAGGTTAGTCCAATAGACTCCTATAGACAGTCCGTTGTCCCAACATGTTTAAGTCTAAAGAGAGAGAAAAGTCCACCTAAGGAGGAGGTTGTTATGATTGGAAGGGTCAAACATAGAACTTTCAACCAGGAGATTGAGGTGCGTGTCCCATGTGAAACCTAAGAATGAAGGTTGATTTCTTTTGTGAGTGAAGTATGTGTATGTGACTTGAATGCACATAACTAATGTATTTATTTTAAGCCAAACCATCTTTTCTTAAACCTAACCAACTAGTTTTGTTGCGTAAACCAAACCACAGTGTGACCACTTCTCAACCTTCACCATGTGTTTATTAACAGTTTTGTCGCAAGCTTTATTTTGTAAGTCTATCCCGACATTACATATTTCTCATTGCTAAATTGACCACTAACTTGACATTGAAAAATAACTCTAAAAGGGAATCAACTGCCTTAAAAAGTTACACCAAGGGGTCCTGCCCAAGAGTCTGTATGTGATGAGTTTGGAGTGAGAGTGTGTTGCCTTGACATGCAATGCCTGCTTATTTCCAGAAATGCAATGTGCTTATTTCTGCAGGTGGTTGTTTTTATGCCTACACATTACACATTATTCAGTCACTATTAATAATCCAGTGTGTGGTAAGTAATGGTTTTACGCAGGTTTAGGTTTTATGTGTTGCCTCAAGGTTTAATGCATCGCCTTCAAATATGCCTGTTATGGTTGAATGTGTTCCCTATTTAGTGAAAATGAATACATTGTAATGGTTTAACATTTTAATTCAAATCACAACAGGTTCATGAATGTTTAGCTGTGCATTTAATTCTCCTTTATCTGCTTGACAGATATGATAATTAAGGCTACTTAATGTCTTTCTAATAAATGCATCTAAACTATTATAGTCTATTGCTTGTTTGATGTTGTTTGATTCATTCCACATGTAAGATTCACACCTCTAAGAAACAGCAATAACATCATTAAAAGTAACAAAATTGAGAGTAGAATTACACATTGAGCCTTGGGTGTTACTGACCTGAGAAGTGTTCATTACATGAACTAAGTTGATTTATGCCTTTTAACATTGACTTTTTCAGTGTCCCACATTTGGCTTTGACAGTACTGATATGACATATTACTGATATAATACTGATATCTACCATTTCTTTGATGAGTGTGATATCTACATTTTCTCGTTTGCTTTGATTAGGACACATCCTGGGGAGTGGTTCCGGCTGTGGATTTAATATTTGGCTTTATATCATAGTACAATCCACATGTCTCAAGTCCTGCTTATACCTTTGACACCTGCCAACAAAATGCTACATCCTCAAGTGAAAAATATTAGTCATTCATTTCCTCATGAGTAATTTTGATTTCCCTTTTCTGTTTTACAGAATATTGTCCATAGCCTCAGAGTTTTTTGTCGTTTGTATTGGGGTGTGTATCTACGACCTCCTAAATTTGCAAGGTCCCAGGAATTCTCTGGTTCAAAATTCTGTTATCAGGCATTAACCCTCCGACAGTGAAAGTGTCATTGTTAATACTGACTTGTCAGCAGAGACAACGTTACATAACTCTCTCTCTGTCCCTTACACAGGCTTTGTCTTTCGTTCCAACGGCTTCTGTTACAGACACATCAACTAGTTAACTCTCCTTCTTTCTCTGTTCTCTCAGTCTTTCTTTCCCTCTCATTCTCATACCTGTGACTTCTCCTCATCTCTTTATTTTCTGTGTAGTTGGTCACATTTCCTCTGCTTTCCCCTGTAGGTGTCCCTCAAATCTCAAACATTTGAGATGACCATGCAGATCTGTGCAAATATCAAACACATTTGAAAGTCACGTCAATTTTATTTACATAGCCCAGTATTACAAATCACATTTTGCCTCAAAGGGCTTTATAATCTCTAGGCTACAGCATAGGAGACCTTCTTCCAAAGACCTTTGATATATATATGTGTGTCTGTGTATATATATGTATATACCTATCCTAAGCGGAATAGAGAATAGAGAACAGATAACAAAACATGCAGCTGTTGTTGTGTATGAAAACAAATTTAGATGCTGATGCTGTTTTGTCCTCACATGCACCAGCCAATCAGGATCAACCTAAGAAAACTAAAATAAAATGTAGCTGAATAAAGCTAAATACAGAAATAAATGAACACATATCTGATCTGCAGAACAGCAGCTTTAAACATGCGATACTTGGCTTGCCTCTGTTATGATTCTGAAGAATCAGGGCGGTTGCTGGACCACAGGTGTGGACACACAGCAGGAGACCAGGAGCCGTTCAAGATAAAGATCTGAACAATTTATTACAAAAACAAGAAAACATATACAAGGACACAAAATCAGCCCAAGAAAACAAAACTCACTACATCGTGGCGAGCGGGTAGGAAACAATAATCATAAACTAAAGGGCAACTAAACTCAGACTGTCGCTACCAAAATCCTCGAGATAACAATAACACAAAGTCAGCCCTAAGAACACAAAATTCACTACTCCGTAGCGAGCGGGTAGGAGCAATAACTAAAGACTAGGAGAATAACAAGAAATGACAAAACCAGAACCAGAATACAATGCTAACAGTAAGAGAAAGAACTAGGCAACAAGGATCTAAGTCAATCTATGAAATAGCAAGAGAACAAGGGAAAACGGCTGGAAAGTCGTGGCAAGAAGCACAGACAATCTGGCAGCGTGCTCATGCTGCCACGCTGCTTAAGAGCACTGGCAATAAGTGGAGATCAGCCTCAGGTACGGAGATGAGAGGCAGCACAGCCAGGCCACACCTCCACTGCAGGCAATGAGAGAGAGAGAGAGAGAGAGAGAGAGAGAGAGTGATTAACAAAAGTAACAACAACATAACCGGAAAATCATTTCATCATTTCATTCTGAATCATCTTTGCTCTTTGTTTTTTTTAGTATTATTTTGTCCTCCACTGAGTAAAGATATTCTGTCCACACATCCTGTCTTAAGTGTCACACTGCTGTGAATGAGTGTTTTGATTAGACTCATCATCATATTGATTCAGGGCAGCATTGTCACAGATGATGTGCACTCACATTACTATTCAAACCCAGGAAAAAAATTCAAAATACCTACTGTTTAGATAATTATTGACTTCTGCTAAAATACAAGTCTAATGGTGGCTAATTATGTAAATATCTGCACGGATAGTCTCTGAAGCATTAAAGTGTGTCACTTTTTTTCCAAGCAGGGACATTCCCTATGGACTGTCACTACAAAAACACTGAATAATTTAATAAGCGAACACACCACTGCTGTGTCTTGCTTGTTAGGTAATAAAATCAGATTTTATTAAAGGCACTGCTTTTATTTCACCTTGTGTGTATCATGGGGTGATGGCTGTCAGAGTCTGTGGCAGGGACACTAGCCCTTTATGTAGCTGTGGCACTGAGCTCCATGCCTCCAGGCTACACAAGCCTAAATTGTTTTGTATTAGCCATAAGACAATTGTGGGGAACGTCTCCAGCATGGTCATTTAATCAAGCAGATAAAGCTTATAGACTTAGACTCTATTGGATATTTTAATAGCATCCTCAACATTTCTAAACATAGGAAATAGTCAAAATATTGTCAAAATCTACAGGTTGATATTTTGGCCATGAAGTTCTAAATAGATACCATAAAACAGGTCCTTATTTCTTGAGATTGTGCTTCATAATCAGAAAAACTTGGTCATTTTCTTCAGTATTACAACTTGTACTATTTTTTGTCAGTACATTCATGCTCACAATGTTAGGTGTGGGAAAACAAGGCTCAGGTGGAGCCCAAGGGTAAGTGCTTGACACCTTGGCAGCATTTTAAAAACTTATATCCTTATTATCCCAAATGGAAATAAGGAACAAGAAAAACAAAAAACTAAATCTCTGGAACTGTGACACTCTCCTCTACGAATGCCCATGACATTTTTTTTAGTGAGTTTAAAACTTGTGGACATTGAATAATTTCAAATTGAATTTTGTGATTATGCTAAACAAGTTAAACAAGTAGTTGCAGTTGTCTAGACTGCGTGAAAAGAGTCTCTTGCAGTGATAGACCAAATCAACACCAACTCTTTAGTTTTCCTCAGCATATGGAGCGTTCAATGTCTTTCAGCTTACAGTATGGCTTCACTGTGCTGGTTCAGGCTCAGCGCTCTCATTAGCTTTTTAACAAAACTGCTCTCCTTCATCATCTGCCCAGTACCAAACAACAGACAGATACAATTAGAGACAAGCTAGTGAATATAATGGAACATTTAACAGCTAAAGAGCCAGATGATTTTCACAGGAGCTGATGGAAAGCTCAAAGGAGAGTGAATATTACTTACATTTACCTGGTGGACACAAACACGACTCCAAATGAATGCGTTATCACCCAAATTTAAGTGCTCAGCAGCTATCAGTGACGTCAACTTTTCAATAATCAACACAGGGAAGAATATTTTAGAAACACAGTCAGCAAATACAGCTGGATAACAGCCACCTCTGACCTAGCACAAAAATGACAATTATCAACATAAACCACAATGTTCTGAACACATAGTGCAGTGACTTAACACATTTGTGAGTGAGTGTGTGTGTGTGTGTGTGTGTGTGTGTGTGTGTGTGTGTGTGTGTGTGTGTGTGTGTGTGTGATTGACTCTGCTGCTATTGTCCCGATAGCAGCACTCTGTTCCACCAACTTGCAAAATGTAGATAAATTTAGTCAGTATTGTTAGAAAATAGACTCCCTGCCTAAATAAAGACTTCAGGTCGTGGTTACGATCGTCTGCACAGAGCTGGTTTAGAGTGGTTTAGAAGTTAACTTACTTATTTACTTATTGTGTTATATTGCAAAACCAGTGTAATAAGTAGCACATTACACAGACAGTAATATTGTTAAGTAACTTTTAATATGTAATATATAATGTATTACATTTTGAAAGTTACTTGTTCAACGGTGCAGCTCAGTAAAAAATTTGAATAATTTTTGTAATGGTCATGTGTGTTTTCGTGTATACTGAAAGGGACATCATATCAGAAAATTTCCATTGGTGCCCTTTCTGAGAACCTATTTTATTGTTCTGACTGGAGGCCTTGTTGGCCTTATCCTTAGAATGCACTGACAGTGTGCTCAATAAAGATCATCATGGCTGTCAGTACTTAACTACTGTTTTGGGGTAAACAACAACAGATCAGGTCAATATTTTAATTTAAGTATTCTTTGTCTGAATTGGTTCTGATGTTTATTGTTATTATTATTATTATTATTATTATTATTATTATTATTATTTGTGCTCACCCTCAAAAGAAATTCTAATCATATTTGCTTGTACTTTTAGTACATTTTTACATAACATGTTATTGACATTAGGCATTCCCACTTGCTTTATAATCTTGTTCATATTTGATGTCTTTCTCTAAATTTCGCTGCATGGATCATAAAGGTCTCATCATTCCATCAAAAAAGCAATGTGATTTCTTTTCTGCAACACAGTAGTGATATATAGTATCTACCATGCTGAAAAAGCCACAAATGTAACTATGAGTGCAGAATTGGATTTCCTTTTATAGCCACTTGCATTTAGTGTCAACAGTGTCATAAACAGTAGGTATAAAATCTAGCATGAGAGAATTCTTCACAGCACAGTTGTTGTTTGTGCTGACAAAACGTCTGCACCATTTCCCATTGCTCTCAGGATTCTTTTGATTAAGGCCCTTTGAAAAATTCGGAAACTACTTTGGCAAGCAGCAAACGCAGAGTCTTGATAAGGACCAACAGAGTGTGTGTTGTTGATCGCATTTCAAGGCTTCACTGACACACACAGACCCACACACAAGCATGCTCAATACTGTATGCACACAAGCTAAACCACATTATTTGTTCTTACTCAGTTTTATTAAAATAAAATCTGCTCAGAAAGACATAAATCAAGAGATAGTCACGTCTACAGTAGAAGTAAACACAGTTGAACAGACATGATTGCACACACAAACACACATACTGCAGTCCACGTCCTCTTCTTAAGAAACTGGGAAAATATATACATATATACAATATATACAGAAAAACAGATACTGGGTGTTTACCACAGTTTTTAGTACTTCTGTCAATGACTCTGAGGGTTTAATTACTATTACTAATTACTATTATTACTTTTATTATTACTTACTACAAAAATGCACATGTATCACTTAAGAGGCGCTAATTAAAATGTGATACTCCCTGAACCTCTGTGTGGCTTTGAAGCATGAAGTAACAGGTTTCAGTGCATTGTATCTTAAGTTTAACTTACCAGCTCTATAACCATCACAAATGAAACAAATGTTAATCAACAAAACATATTAAATTAAAGACAATCCACTCACACTTTGTACAGCGTGTGACATCATTGATAATGCCAGACCATGAAAGCAGGAAGTATTAGGTGGCCACCCTGTTTCATTCCTGGAAATTATGTTGCCTATGGCTAAGTTAGAACCAAATAAGTTTGGTTAAATATTACTAGCACATTAAATGTGTAACTAAAAACTGATATATATATAAAAAGAAAAGACCTGTCTGTCTTCATGCAACCAGACAACATTGATATAACTGTAACAAAATATAATTACAAACACAAACAAACCTGGTGTTACACCTGGTGCTGAAACACAGGAACCACAGCCATAACCCAAGGCCACCTGGCGTCCCACCAGGCTTACCTGGAAATGCAGCATAAAAGTCACGCAAGAGCTGCGGATCTAGGATCAGGGAGCGGGAAACCCACGAGCGCTCTTCGGGGCCGTACCCTTCCCAGTCAACAAGGTATCTGTAACCCCTGCCCCACCTGCGGACATCCAGGATGCGGCTGACAGTGAATGCCGGGTGACCATCGATGAGGCGGGGGGGAGGCAGCGGAGCGGCAAGGGGATGCAGAGGGCTGTCGACCACCGGCTTGAGGAGAGAGACGTGGAACACTGGATGAATCCGAAGAGCTGTGGGAAGTTTCAGGCGAGAAAAGTCAGCAGACGGACGCAGCTGGCATCAATTATTTTCTACACAGTATATGGACCAATATACCTGGGAGCTATCTTCCGAGAGTCCGTCTGCTGGGGGAGATCCTTGGATGACAGCCAGACCCGCTGACCCACCTGATACTCCAGAGCCGGCGTGCGACGGTGGTCTGCCAAATCGCGGTTGCGCTCAGCCGTCCGAAGCAGCGCGGCCCGAGCCTCCTGCCAGACGCGTCGAGCCCACTGGAATGGCGCTTGGACAGAGGGAACAGTCACTTCCACCTCCTGGCTGGGGAATAAGGGAGGCTGGAACCCCGACATCACCATAAACGGAGACAGCCCCGTAGCGGAGCTAATGAGGGAGTTGTGCGCATACTCAACCCACGGAAGATGCGCTGACGAGGAGGCTGGAAGACGGGAGGCAATGCACCTCAAGGAGGCTTCCAAGGACTGGTTGGCACGCTCTGTCTGGCCGTTAGACTGGGGGTGGTAACCCAAAGAGAGGCTGGCAGAGGCACCCAGCGCCTAGCAAAAAGCCGTCCAGACCTTGGAAGTGAACTGGGGATCCCGGTCGGAAACGATGTCCTGTGGGATGCCGTGGAGACGAAAAACATGTGAGATCAACAAAGACGCGGTCTCAAAGGCTGAAGGCAGCTTAGGGAGGGGAACAAAGTGCACTGCCTTGGAGAACCGGTCCACCACAGTCAAAATAACAGTGTTACCATCAGAAGGTGGGAGACCCGAGACGAAGTCCACTGCGATGTGCAACCAGGGGCGGGGCGGGATGGGCAGCGGATGCAGGAGACTAGCAGGGGCGCGGTGGGAGGGCTTATTCCGTGCACAAACTGTGCATGCGGTGACGAAGCCCCGGGTGTCCGCAGCCATAGAAGGCCACCAGAAACGCTGTCTGATTAGGGAAAGAGTTCGGTGGGAGCCCGGGTGACAGGCTATTTTGGAGGAGTGCCCCCACTGGAGCACCGAGGATCTCGCAGGCGGAGGGACGTAAAGCCGTCCTGGAGGGCAGCCGTCCGGGGCTGGGTGGTCTCTGAGTGCGGCGCGAACCTCCCACTCCACTTTCCATTGGACTGCGCCTACGACGCATGATGGGGGGAGGATGGTCTCAGTTTCCTTTTCCGCCGGGGCAAACAGTCGGGAAAGAGCATCAGGTTTTTGATTCTTGGAACCAGGACGGTAGGTAAGAGTGAAGTTAAACCATCCTAAGAACAGGGACCACCGGGCTTGATGGGAGTTCAGTCTGGGAGCTGAGCGCAGGTAGGAGAGATTCTTGTGATCGGTCCAGACGATGAAGGGCTGCACTGTCCCCTCCAGCCAATGCCGCCACTCCTGCAGAGCCAAAACCACAGCCAGCAGCTCCCGGTTCCCCACGTCGTAATTGCGCTCTGCCGGTGTGAGCCGGCATGAGAAAAAGGCACAGGGATGGATTTTATTGTCCTCAGGCAGGCGCTGGGAGATGACGGCCCCGACCCCTGAGTCCGAAGCATCCACCTCAACCACAAATTGTTGGGCCGGATCTGAGTGGATTAGGACAGGTGCATTAGTGAACATAGCCTTCAGTCTTTCAAAAGAAGTTTGAGCATCAGGTGACCACCGATAGGGAATTTTAGAGGAGGTAAGCTGGGAGAGAGGGGCAGCTATACGGCTGTAGTTCCTAATAAACCTTCGATAAAAGTTTGCAAACCCCAGAAACCTTTGTAACTGTTTGCGGGTAGCCGGCACCGGCCAATCTTTCACTGCCTCAATCTTGGCAGGATCCGCTCTAAGCTGTCCCTTTTCTATGACACAGCCCAAGAATTCTACAGACGTGACATGAAATTCACATTTTTCAGGCTTCACAAACAGGCAATTCTTTAGAAGTCTCTGTAAAGCGTCTTGGACATGGTCCACATGCTCATCCAGTGTGTTTTAGTAAACCCCTCAGAACATCATTGACCATGGCTTGAAAGACGGCGGGGGCATTGGTCAGCCCAAAAGGCATTACTAAATATTCAAAGTGTCCCAAATGCGTGTTAAAAGCAGTCTTCCACTCGTCCCCTTCACGGATTCTAACCAAGTGGTAAGCATTCCTGAGTTCTAGTTTGGAAAACACACAAGCATCATGAAGGGGACTGAAAGCAGAGTCGAGAAGAGGGAGCAGATACTTATTTTTAACAGTTATTTCATTTAACCCGTTGTAATCAATGCAGGGGCAGAGAGTCTTATCTTTTTTCTCAACAAAGAAAAATCCCACCCCTAACGGCGATGATGAAGGGCGGATTAACCGTTCTGGTCTGGTTAAGTTATACAGTCTTTTTGTGGGTAGAGGCACACCTGGAAGTAGCTCGATAGCACAGTCATAGGGTCGGTGGGGAGGAAGTGCACCGGCATGTCTTTTGCTAAAAACCTCCCCGAGGTCATGGTACTCACAGGGTACGTTGCTCATATCCACCGTCTCGGGTGGATTACTGTCGCCGGAAGCCTTCGCAGAAACAGCGGATCTCAAACAGTGAGCATGGCAATGACTGCTCCAGTTTCTTATAGTGGAGGAAGACCAGTCTATAAGGGGATTGTGCGTCTGCAGCCAGGGAATCCCCAAAATGACAGAGGACATAGGTGAGGATATGACATACAAATCAATGAATTCGTGATGATTGCTTGCAAGGATTAATCTAACAGGCTCTGTTTTGTGAGTAACCAACTCTATGAGTTTCCCATCTACGGCTACCACTTCCTTTGGAGTGGCGAGCCGATTCAGGGGGAGGTTATGAGTCTTAACAAAGTCATAGTCAATAAAATTATCATCCGTGCCGGCGTCCACCAGCACCTCTAGAGGGATTGTCTGCTCAGTACCGTGTACCATTCCTTGTACCAGCAGGCTCGAAGAAGAGGAGGAGGAAATTCGGCTCACCAGCACCCCCCTGCCAGCTGATGAGCCCGGCCTTTTGGCACCGTCGGACACTGTGCGCACAGCTGGTCCCGAATGCGTTGCTGATACTCAGCTGGTGTGAGGCAGGCTCGGCCCAGCTGCATGGGCTCCTCGGAAGAACTGGGTCGTGCATCAGGAGGAGGAGAGGACGAAGGTGGCGGTGCAGGCTCCGCTGGTCCGCTCCACTGGAAAGCGTTGGGACGCGGTCTCCGTCAATCGGCTCCCTCCCTGCGCCTCTCCCTCATCCTGTTATCTAAAGCAATGGCTAAATCAATGAGGTTATTTAATGAAGAACACTCATCTCGAACGGCTAGCTCATCCTTTATTTCTTCGGCTAGTCCTTTGTAAAAAATCATTTGAAGAGCCAGGTCTCCCCAGCCACTTTCAGCTGCCAAAATACGAAAGTTTACCGCATACACTGAGACTGGCTGACTGCCCTGCCGTAAGTTGAGTAACCGACTCAACGCCTCTAGGGTTCTCTAGCTTGAGGAGCGGGACTGGCAGGCAAGTCGGCGACTGGTGGTGGATGCTGAGGGTCGGCCGGCGAAGCCGGAGAGGTGAGCCGGTCCCGGATGTCAGAAAGCTGTCCTCCCAACTGAGTGACGCTGGTGGTCAGCTGCTGGAGATGATCCGATAGTTGGCGCAGCTTCACTTCGTATTGTCCAATCAGGACCCCCTGGCTGGAGAGAATCTGTTTCATCCGGAGTCCATTGTGGCCAGATGATTCTGTTACAACCGGTGCTGAAACACAGGACTCAGATGCGGAGAGCAGGGATAACAGTTTATTTGAAAACCAAAAAGGCAAAATGATAATCAGCCCGATGGCGGAAGTCCGAACAAAGGTGGCAGTCTCAGCTGGAGATCCCTCGACAGCTTCTGGTAAGGAGAACAAAAAACACCGTTAAACGGGAGAGCACTCAGGCCACAGAGAACAACAGGTGCTGGAGGGAAACTCAACAGACACCGGGAAGAGTCACTTGTCTCCTTGAGAAGTGCTGAAACAGGAGTGAGCCAGTCAGCGCAGGATGAACACAAAACTCCTCTTCGGGGAAATAGCTCTCAGGCAAACCAAAACGACAAGTGCTGGAGAACACACATAAGTAACCAAAAACTCCAACAGGGAAAATGCTCACAGGCAGAAACAAAAACTCACGAGAAGAACGGGAGCACTGCGTGCGGACGCCCGGGCTGCAGGACACATGGCAGAGGCCGAGAGATCTGATCTGGCGAGACACAAAGGCAAGAACAAAGGATCATCTGGCACCAGAGTATGGGAGAAGCAAGCTTAAGAATGCGGACCCTAATGAGGGAGATTAGAGACAGGTGTGTTGACTCGCCGCTCACCGCGGAGGAGATCAGCTCCGCCCCTGCCACGCTCCAGCCATGGACGCACATAAGGGAAAAGGGGAAACAGAAAAAAACAACGTACATAGCCAGGAACCACAGCCATAACACCTGGGACAGTAAGAGTTGCCAGAGGACAGATTGCACATCATACTGAGTTAACAAATACAATGAAAAGCATGGTTGCAAATATGGACAGGTGAGACAAATGGTGTGGTCTCACTCTCTGAGATGAACCTCCTCTCTGATCACAGGATTGATGGAATTGTGGATTGACCAGGTGTGCAGAGGTGTGAAATTAAAAGCAGGGTTACCTCTCTTTCTGGCAAGGCAGTTTATAATGCAATAAATTGACACCAGAATTAATTGACCATAATCAATATCATTAACTGGATTATATTAAGTATAGTGTGTGTGTGTGTGTGTGTGTGTGTGTGTGTGTGTGTGTGTGTGTGTGTGTGTGTGTGTTCTATTTTTCTCTTTTAAAAACACAAGCATCATTTACCATTTATAAAAATCCAAAATTGCGCTTATTGCCAGACTGGTCTTACATACGCTGTACACCTTCTTTAGGCCTGTTTACATAGTGTTCTTAATGCTGGAACACAATTATGCAACCCCCTTCCTCCCCAACATCATCAGTATAATAAATTGATTATCACTGTAACTTATTTACTAACTAACCCATTAAAGAACTGTGGTAATGGTCAATGGTGTTTGGTAAACAGTGAATCTCACAAGACCATGCATTAGTCTACACTTTACTTGATGAAAATCAAATATAGTCTTGCACGTCATTGTGTTAAATGGCTCTGCCCTCTTTAAGTCGGATATTTGATTTTACAGAACTGGGATGATTACTGAGCACTTCTGTGTCCTGTTCCCCAAGGCCCTGGAGAGCAGCTGTAGTTTGTTTTGTTGTCTTGTTGACTCTGCACTGTTGGACAGAAAATAGGCTCCAAGGCTACTTTAAGCTGTTACGTGATGTTTCAGAGCTTGCTGACCCAAACCCTCTCTCCTCCTTTACTTGCACAGCTCAGACAAGTGAAGCAAATAGAACAATTAATGTCTTGTTTTCAGAGAAGAAATTGAACTTTCTGTAGAAGGATGGTATAGCTGTTTAACAAGGCCTGCAGGGGGTTTCTTTGAATGGGAAGTTGAGGTTTGTGTTAGGAATTTAAATATGTTTTCTTTTTTTTTTGCATGAAATAGAAACTGTGCAGAATGCTTTGTCGAGACATTGTGCTCTGAATGCTTATTAGACTGTATTCTTTGCTCAATAGCTACGACACAAAGGCATTATTCAGTAGATTATCTCTGACAATAACGCTTTGTTCGACCTGTGCATTTTCAAAGCAACCTGAAGAAACTATCACAGCAATAAACAGGCCAAATAATCATCAGTCAGTCAATGATTTCCAATAGCATTTTATTTTGTTTACAAAAACTGCTTAAATAATAATCTATGACAGAGGATAGTCGAGTGTGAATCATGAAGAGATATCATGTCAATCAACAGTAACAGAGCAGTAAGAAGTCTTCCTACCGAACAAAACGGGCTGTTTTGTAAAGAACTTTGCTGATTAGAATAGCTGTGTTCAGATTAATTTAAAGATTTGTGGTCACTAACTATGTAGTGAGTTCTTTTTTTCTAAGATAACCAATCTCATTACCTTTTTCAAGGTACTTTAGTAAATGCTCGCATTACCATTGATAATGCGATAACTGTCTTAATTTAAATAGTGTGTTCAGTCTGCTCCTGCTTCAATTGTTACAACATTAACAACATAACTGTAATATTAATCTTAATACCTCAGCAACCACAAATAATGATGATGACAATGGAGTTAGCACATCAGTCAGTGCTTTCATGGTCTTTCAGTTCTTTTTTAAGCAGGAGTTACCACAGTGTATCAAGGCTGAGATGAAGACGGTGCTTGGGCAACCAGATCTTCTTGGTTAAGGTTGTTGAAAGGTTGTAGTCATGGTTAAGAAACCAATGTCAACTGTTGGTAAACACAGGATGCAACCCAAAAGACAAACAGTCACGCTAAAATGTAGCTGTTGGCTGAAAACTGCATTTGAACTAGTTTGCTTGTGCTAGGGATGAAGAGTGGCTGTACTTTTAAATATTCTAAAGGCACATTTTGCGTTAAATAGCAGTGTGGAGTTAAATAATGTAAAAAGAAAGAAATAATCAATGGGGACAACCATGTCTGCTGTCAACCTTGTCTGTCTGCCTTTTTACTCTACTAGTTATCTTACATTTTGGTTAAACTGCAGAAGTTGTGCTGAAGAGCTCAAGGTAGATGGTTGACTGAATAAAACACATTACTTTGAAACTAGGGTTGCTCCTTGTGCCTCTCATTTTGTTAGGTTTAGACAGCTATAACACTTGGTTAAGGGTAAGGAAAGATGGTGGTTAGTGGTGGCTGAATACTATAATAACATGTCATGTAATAGCAAGTACCATATCACGCTGGAAGTCAGCATTGACTTTTTTTATAGTGTTGCTAGCTGTGTGTCCAGGGGATGACTAGGTTGGTCAGTCACTCTCCAGACTCAAATGTCTTAACAAGCGTAAAATGGGTTGTCATTAATATTTTTACTGACATTCATGGTCCCCATTGAATGAATCCTGCAGATTTTGGTGATCCCCTGGTTCTTCACCTAGCACTGCTATGAGGCTTACCTCTCAAAAAGACACCTCGAAAGACCACTGAGCTCCCCCCAAAATAACAACATTTTGAGTTTGTGGGTTGTTTCAAAAACTGACCCAAAAAACAAATAAACAAAAACAAACAAACAAAAACCCTGAAGTATCTAAAATTTCAAATGTTTCTTAGTTTAAGCAATTATGTGACACAAACCTGTTAATACACAGTGCAAAGACTAACCCAAGCAGTAATGGAGGGGATTACTCACTCACTGTGTTGATGTAACAAAAACTGATACTAGTTTTTCGATGACTCTTTTCTTCCCATAACTCCGCATCAGTCACTGCTGCTTAACACACATCATGAGGTTGTTGACCTCGCAGTAATTGTGATTTAAGGACATTCAGAACAAAATGCATGGCTAAAATCTGAAGCTCATATGTAAACACAGAGGGAAATCATAATACCTTGCTAACCAACAGCTGCTCCAGTGTGATGAAGGGTTTAACCAGCAGTTTTTGCTGCTGTATGAAAAATGAGGACAGGATTATTCAGCAAAGGGGGCAGATGAAAACTTTATCAGGCACATGATGACATTAGAGGATCAGACTATGGAGAGCATTCTGGACCTGGTATGTTTTCTTGCTATTGAAGGAACTGGAATACTCAGATTCAATTTGTTAAGAACAAAGGACATGACATGTTCTGCAATCGTATGGTTGGATTATTTTGGACTTGTTTGCTATTTAATATTGACAGCTTTTATAACCTCCAGATCCTCCACATCTGAAAAAAAAAAAAAAACAAAAAAAAAAAAACAGTTGCGTCTTCCTCAATATCTTGTATGGTTGAAGTGTAATCAGCTCTGGATCCCTTTGTGGAGGCTCTGGGAAGCACACCTTGGCTTTCTGCCTGACTTGGAGTGTAGGTGGTTATCTGACTCCCATGTATTCACAGCCAATGCTCTTGCCTTATCAGCAGTCTGAAGCTTGCATGCTCAATCACCTGATTTGTCAAGGGTGACTCCAAAAGATTCTGATAGGCACTCTGCAAATCACCCAGTTGATCTAAAATATCGACCAGCCACAAAAAGTCATTACACACAATAATGGTGGGCAGGACCTTGAAGATGTGACTTAATTAGGTTTCAAATGGCTTCAAAAATACCTTCAAATCTGCTCCCCTGGAGAGTAATGCACTCTCAGATTTTTCTACATGATTACAGGTGTAGAAAGCAAGGCACACTGCCACTGACAACACCGCTGCTTCTCTCAACTATAGACGATAGCAGCAGCACAGACAGCAGAGATGTGAGGTCACACAAAATCACACTACTGCTGTTCTTTGGCATGCTTGCCTGCTTCAGCCTACATTCTCCTCACAAGCAATAATGACTGAGTCAGACAGAAAGCAGAGGGTGCTGCTGGAGCTGCAGGAAAAGTTGTGCTGATGCAGATGGCATGTTTTCCTACTGAAATTTGGAAAATAATAATTGAATGCAAATGGATCTGCAGGTCTCTGTGTACAGACCTGTGTACATTGACACTATTTAAATAAGTGATATGAGTGCTTGTTTCTTTTATTTCATCAGAACATTCGTCTCCAACCTCCAACATCCAACTGTACATCCATCACAGCACAGTATAGCTTTTACTATGAATTTGTGACATAATTTAATTTTGGATTGTTCATAACTTAATTTTGAATTGTTTTGTGTCTAAAAAAACAATGATAAAATGATTTATTTTCTTACTCATGATACCAATCTGTGTCTCTTTAAAGAAAACCAAGATCTCCACATATGATAAGATGTGGGAGTTCATGAGCAGCCGGAGGCACTCAGTGATGGTGAAGAACATTGAGGAAGGCATTCACCGTGTGCTCACCTCAGACTACGCATTCCTCATGGAGTCCACCACCATCGAGTTTGTCACGCAGCGCAACTGCAACCTCACCCAAATTGGAGGCCTCATTGATTCTAAAGCCTACGGGGTTGGCACCCCAATGGGTATGTATACAATTATAACACACCATGTTTTGCTGTGGCAAAACACTACTTTCTTATTCATGTAACATATGCATTCAAAAAAACTTCCCGCTAGTCAATGTTTGGTAACATACCTTGTGAAATCAGCAATCAATTCTTCACATGACAGAATGTTAGTTGCAGCTTTCAATGTTGCAATGAGAGGTGCTGTGGCAGGCAACGACAGAACAAAGCTACTTTCTTTGACTTGTATTCCCTTTCCGTCCTTCACAACTGTCATTTCAAGTAACCAAGTTCAAATGCTGTTTAGTTGTGTCAATGCATTGAGAGGTGATGTATTTGTACAACTGTATCAAGAGTTTACAAATCATGTATGTGTTATGATGTACAAGTACGATTTTATACATACAAGGAATTTGCTTTGGTGAGGTTGGTGCATGACACATCTATTAAAAAGAAGTTATTAGAAAAGTAAAAAATATAACAGTAAGTTAAAAATTTAACAATAGTAGAAAATATAACAATAAGTAAAAAATATAACAATATAAATATATCTACACAAATCTGTGTTTGTTTTTTTTTTTTTTTTTTTTTACAGAAGCACAGTCTGTTTTTTCAAAAGGAAGTCCAAGCAGAGCGTTAATGTAACGCATAGGGTTATGGCAATGTCAATGTGACAAGTAGAGTCACAGGTGGAGTGTGAAGAGTGTCAGTGGGGTTCCGGGCCTTGTTGACAAGGCTGACAGCAGACGGGAAAAAAACTGTTCTTGTGGCGTGAGGTTTTTGTCCTGATGGACCGCAGCCTCCTGCCAGAGGGGAGTGTCTCAAAGAGTTTATGTCTGGGGTGGGAGGGATCAACCACAATCTTTCCTGCACGCCTCAGGGTCCTGGAGGCATACAGGTCCTGGAGAGATGGGAGATTGCAGTTCCCAGGAAGCGGAAAGACTCCACAGTGTCAATAGTGGAGTCACAGAGGGTGATGGGGGCATGTGAGGCTGAGTTTTTCCTGAAGTCCACAACCATCTCCACTGTCTTTAGAGCGTTGAGCTCTAGGTTGTTCTGTTGCACCAGGTCACCAGATGGTCAACCTCCCACCTGTAGGCTGACTCGTCGTCATCAGAGATGAGTCCAATGAGGGTGGTGTCATCCGCAAACTTCAGGAGCGTGACAGACTGGTGACTGGAGGTGCAGATGTTCGTATACAGGGAGCTTGTGGGGGATGGGTGCTGGACTGTCCCTTTGTCTTTCAAAGCGGCAGTAGAACTCGTCCAGGTCGTTGGCTAGGCGTCGGTCGTTGATGGAGTGGGGGGCGTAGGGCTTGTAGTTGGTGATCGGCGTGAGCCCTTTCCAGACAGACACAGAGTCATTAGCTGAGAACTGGTGTTGGAGCTTCTCAGAGTACAGTCGTTGAGCCTCTTCCACTGCCTTGCTAAACTTGTACTTCGCCTCTTTGAATCTGTCTTTGTCCCCACTCCCAAAGGCCTCTTCCTTTGCCAACCTTAGCTGTCTGAGTTTGGCTGTGAACCAGGGTTTGTCATTGTTGTAACTCACCCTGGTGCGTGATGGAACACAGCGGTCCTCACAGAAGCTGATGTAGGACGTCACAGCCTCCATGTACTTATCCAGACTTTTGGTAGCAGTCCTGAATACATCCCAATCATTTGAGTCCAAACACGCCTGGAGATCCTCCACAGCCTCACTGGTCCACTTCCTTTATGTCTTCACTACGGGTTTACAGAGCTTTAGTTTCTGCCTGTACACAGGAATCAGGTGGACCATGACGTGGTCAGAGTGGCCCAGTGCAGCGCAGGGGACAGCGTGATAAGCATCCCTGACTGTGGTGTAACAGTGATCCAGAATATTCTCCTATCTGGTCGGGCATTTAATAAACTGTCTGTATTTGGGGAGTTTGTGAGTGAGGTTACCTTTGTTAAAGTTGCAAAGAACTGGGTAACTTAGTAGTTTAATTCTTTATTAGTGAGAACTGAGTAAAAGACTGTTAAGGTAACACTAGCAATTCCATGGACATGTAGCAATTGACCACTCTCTCTATTTAACTTATAATAAGTATGTGTAATTGTGAGGAAACTATTCCAAATTAAAGACCCATAAAATAAAGTGTTACCAATGAGCCTGTTCTACCAAACACTGTGTAAAATGTTCGTGGTGTTTTACATTACGAGAAGGAAGCACGTAGATACAGCTGTTGCAGCGCAAGGTAAGGGTATAGCAGTCAGTGCTTGACAGTCTGGATGTCTGTCTTTAGTTGGATTTAGTTTCCAAATCCTTACAAGATATTTGAGAGTTTCATTTTTTCAGCTGTCTTCTTATTCAACCCTGGATGACGTTACACCATATTTAATGAGTTTATGGATTTCAAACATCTTGTTTGATTTTCCATGGTAATGACTGATAATCTTCCCTGGTGATGCTGTCTCCAAATATAACCAGTAATGTAGTAGCAGATCAAAAGGTGGAGCAAAAATATGATCCTACCTTCATGTGTATCATAATGTAGGTCAGGAACATTTTTATAAAATGTTGTAAACACAAAGCAGTGTAAACTGCATTCTGATGTGTTTATGCAGCAATACATCCCTGAGGGTAACCCATGTGGAGGCATACTTAGCAGGGAAAATCCCAGGGCTATCTCCAGCAGGCAGAATGTAAGGATGTAATATAAATAGAGAGATGAATAGGGAGGGTGGCACATTACACGTTGTGTGTGTGGAGGTGCAACATTTGATTACAGGGCTCAGTAGCAGATTGTCATAATCCTGTTACAAACGCAGTGAGAAGAAAAATTCTGGTGAAGTACCTCCTGAATTACAACTATCAGACAATTCAATAGGATGACCTCATGCAAAGGGCTGCTCTTGCTCATATGCATTCACAGAGAGATCGTAAAATTGATCTTACAGTGTTTATACCTCCTTTAGTCCAAGTTTTTGAGCGACATTCTGTCTCAATGAATGCCAGTCTAATAAACTTGAAGCATGAAAGCAATGGTTACTTGAAAGGTGTGTCCTATTATTTTGAACGATGCTTCTGGTTTATTTAATATGCATATTATACTTGCCTGGATGAACACAACATATAGATGTAAATACATATACACATCATCTGAGTGTGACTAATGTTTTCAGCCCCTGTCTCAACACTTTCTGACTTCCCTACGCTGTTTGTGCCTTCAATCCCATTGGTTCCTACTAAAGGCATGCATTGAAATTAAATGGTAAATGGACTGTACAGGTGCTGGTCATAAAATAAGAATATCATGGAAAAGTTGATTTTTTTCACTTTTTTCCATTCAAAAAGTGAAACTTGTATAATGTATACATTCATTTCACACAGACCGACATATTTCAAGTACTTACTTCTTTTCATATTGATGATTGTACCTGACAACTAATGAAAACCCCCAATTGAGTATCTCAGAAAATTAGAATATTGTGGAAAAGGTCAATATTGACGATATCTTGTGCCACACTCCAATCAGCTAATTAACTCCAAACACCTGCAAAGGCCTTTAAATGGTCTCTCAGTCTAGTTCTGTAAGCTACACAATCATGGGGAAGACTGCTGACCTGACAGATGTCCAAAAGACGATTTTTGACACCTTGCACAAGGAGGGCAAGTCCCAAAAGGTCATTGCTAAAGAGGCTGGATGTTCACAGAGCTCTGTGTCCAAGCACATTAGTAGAAAGGCAAAGGGAAGGAAAAGATGTGGTAGTAAAAAGTGTACAAGCAATAGGGATAACCGCACCCTGGAGAGGATAGTGAGACAAAACCCATTCAAAACTGTGGGGGAGATTCACAAAGAGTGGACTGCAGCTGGAGTCAGTGCTTCAAGAACCACCACTCACAGACATATGCAAGACATGGCTTTCAGCTGCATTCCTTGTGTCAAGCCACTCTTGAACAAGAGACAGCGTCAGAAGCGTCTCAGATGGGCTAAAGACAAAAAGGACTGGACTGCTGCTGAGTGGTCCAAAGTCATGTTCTCGGATTAAGGTAAATTTTGCATGTCCTTTGGTAATCAAGGTCCCAGAGTCTGGAGGAAGAGAGGAGAGGCACAGAATCCACGTTGCCTGAGGTCGAGTGTCAAGTTTCCACAGTCAGTGATGGTTTGGTGCCAAGTTATCTGCTGGTGTTGGTCCACTGTGTTTCCTTAGGTCCAAGGTCAATGCAGCTGTCTATCAGGAAGTTTTGGAGCACTTCATGCTTCCTGCTGCTGACCAACTTTATGGAGATGCAGATTTCATTTTTCAACAGGACTTGGCACCTGCTCACAGTGCCAAAGCTACCAGTACCTGGTTTAAGGACCATGGTATCCCTGTTCTTGATTGGCCAGCAAACTCCCCTGACCTTAACCCCATAGAAAATCTATGGGGTATTGTGAAGAGGAAGATGCGAGATGCCAGACTCAACAACGCAGAAGAGCTGAAGGCCACCATCAAAGCAACCTGGGCTCTCATAACACCTGAGCAGTGCCACAGCCTGATCGACTCCATGCCATGCCGCATTTCTGCAGTAATTCAGGCAAAAGGAGCCCCAACTAAGTATTGAGTGCTGTACATGCTCATACTTTTCATGTTTATACTTTTCAGTTGGACAACATTTTTTGAAATCCTTTTTTGTATCAGTCTTTAGTGATATTCTAGTTTTCTGAGATACTGAAATTTGGATTTTCATTAGTTGTTAGTTTAAAATCATCAAAATTAAAGAACTAAACATTTGAAATATATCAGTCTGTGTGTAATGAATGAATATAAAATACAAGTTTCACTTTCTGAATGGAATTACTGAAATAAATCAACTTTTCCATGATATTCTAATTTTATGACCAGCACCTGTATTTATATAGCACTTTTACAACACAAGTCTGCATTCACCCATTCACACACAAATTTGTATGATGTTGGCTCTGCCGCCTGCTCATTATGAGCATGAACCATTCACACACATTTTCACTCATGGCACAGCATCAGAAGCAATTTGGGGTTCAGTATCTTGCCCAAGGATACTTTGACATATAGACTATTGAGACCAGGGATTGAACCACCAACCTTCTGATAGGGGGGCAACTGCTGTACTTCTTGAGCCACAGTCACCACCATTACATTACATTACATTACATGCATTACACATATTATATATTTAAAAAGGCTCAGTAATTTGCTAAAAAAAAAAAAAACAGCTGGCCAAAACAGCAGCTGTAGTCTTTTGCTTACGTTGCTTAAACATGAAGAAATTGTGCATTTGTTTGGGGACTATTTTCAGTAGCGAATTAATCCACATTTGGTTGTCTAGTGAGTATTTGGGATAGCAGGATGGTGTATGTGGGATTGATTCTAAATAAACTATGTGTAAGGTCATGGTAAAGAAGGGACATGTCACCCAATGTAACAGTGTGGCTTAATGATGTGGGGCTCTATGGCCTAGATGAGTCTGATATATCAGACTTTCAATACACAAATAGCTTATAGTAGAATTTGTGCATTGTTGATTTGGGTCATTTCATAGGATTTGTTTAATAGGTTTTAATAACATAAAGAATATCACCATACTTGTCTTTTAAAAGTAGTGTGGTGTATAGGTGTGGTGGATCATCCAATAGCCAATGTTTCACTGAATAATTCTGGAGATCCATGATTATCAATATGACATGCTACCCTTAATATCCAGCTTTACTCATTTATTTCTCTTTAAGAAGCTCTAAGTTTGTCAAAATCATCTTATTCTCCACTGACAGTTTTGCATATTGTGCATCAGCTCTTTCCTGAAGCTACATTGTGTTTATTTAAATAGTGAAATATTCAAACCCGAGACAAGTTTTTATGACTGTGCCATTCCATCAAATGGAAATCTTATGAATGTCCCCAAAATTCAAACTGACATATTTGGTATCTTCAGAAACTCTTTGATCACCACTAGAATTAATTATTTTCTTTTTTGATGAAATGAAATACCCATACATTGATTTGAAAAGGGTCACATTTACAGAAATTAACTAAAATTGGCAACTCCAGTCCAAACATAATCAGCATCTACCTTTAAAAATCGCCCACCGTGGAGGATAGATTATATCCAGTAGTTGCATCCTCCTGACAAATCAAGGAAATGTCCTCTGGGACTGTGAGTGTTGGGAAGGTCGTTTGCTGCTGTTTGTGTATGCTCTGCTGGTCAGCCACAGAGGGTAATTTGAGTGAATGTTTTGCTGTGTGTGGAAAATAGTGGAGGTAGGCTATATTTGCTTTGGTTGATTGTATTTCGTGACTGATGTGCTCCTTTTGAAGGTTTGCTACATTATGTGTCTGTGTGTGTGGGCGCACTCGCGTGCATTCGTGTGTGTGTATGCATTTGCCTGTTTGCATTTGTGTGTCTGTATGCCAAGTCGAATGTACTGTACACTTGACCATGGCATAAAACATACATTCCATATGTTTTGTGACTGTATAGGTAACAATATATGCCTTCATTCATATTATACATGTATATGCATGAGTGTGTCATTGAAAGAAAAAGGCTGAATAGGGTGAACAGAATGAAGGAAAAGTAAGTGCTGGCCTGTGGCAGCTTGTGCACCACACAGATTGTCCGTACTGAAGAAAGGAGGGGTGTTAGCATCATTACTCCCTGGTGGCCCATTCACATGCAGTCAGAACAAGGTATTTAAATTGCTAATCCTACCCTTTTAGTACCCTTTACCATATGCAGCCTGTATTCCCATGTAGCCAGGCCATTTAGCATATATCTCATTGACTTGAATGGAGAGTAGGTGTTGGCCTGCATTAGTACTTGGGCCCTGATAGAGCCGCAGCACTCAGCCCTTGGTCCCTCGGCAGCTCCTTCAGCTCAGTAATGGACAGACTTAGTTCACCTCCCAGCTGTTAGTCATTGCTAATGGTGTGTTAACTACATGAAACCTCCACCTGCAAATTCTGTTGATTCTCAGGACATTTGAACATATCAAGGGTTGTTGTACAACAAAGATGGTTCCTGTGTGTGTCCCGAGAAGTTCACTGCTGTTTTGGTTTTACTTAAGATAGCTAAATAGATTTATGATGTAAGCTGAAACCTTGTTCCCCCTTATATCATCATTGACAACATTAGCATGTTGCCATTACAATAACATTTCCAGGAGCACAGAACTCATTTTAAAAGCACAGAAACTTTCCCGAACCTGTGGTTCAGCAGGTAGAGAGGGTTGTTTATTAATTTCAGGGTTCATGGCCACACATTGAAGTGTTCTTGACCAAGACACTGAGCCCCAACTGCTCCAAATGATTGGACCAATGCCTTGCATGGCAGCTTGCATCCATTGGTGTGTAAGTGTGCGTGTGTCAGGGTCAATGAAAGGCAAATTGTAAATTGCATTGGAAAAAAGGTCCACGTAAATGCAGTCCATTTACCATTTACCTGCATTTCAACTGGTAGAATGAGAGTCTAAATTTAGTTCCTCAACCATAATTCCCGGACTCAGAAAAGCCCGTGCTCTGGCAATATCACTGTCCAAGGTCCAGGAATGGAGGGAGGATGTGAGTTTTGTTCACACAGTAAGAAAGCATTGTGAGCCAGTCCATGCTATAGAAGGAAATGAAACTTAAATGTAGTTCAACCCTGACTAGTCTGAAAGAGCTAGATAAACAGTTGTGTATGTGTGAATGACAGAAAAAAGCAAGCGACTAGTTCCCTAAGTGTAGACATTCAAAACAAACAAAGTACAAGTTAAATGTACATTTTCATCACAAAAGTGCAACTCCTCTAAGAAACTTTAAGAACTTGTACAACTCGTATGATTGCATGTAGTACAATACCATATCTGATACAACTACTATTACGGCACAACTTTAGAATGATGCAATTCTTTCACCAGAAAATTTCAGTGTCAGACAATTATATGATCTTGGTCTCATACCCAGGTCATCAACACCAACATTTTGTCATGCTCCTTAACATCTCATTCAGACGCACAAGGTAACCCTTCAGTGTCTGTAAGAGAGGCACCAGGCTTTCAACTAACTTCACTGTAAACCCATCTGCATCGTTATTAGATGTTCGCACAAGGCCTTCACCCTGGAGACTGGAGTTTGTGTCCTGTGCAAAACCAAAAGCGAAGGCAAAAGTCAGCTATCTTTTCCGAAAATGAAGTAGTTCCGGGACCTAAACCTAACCACAACTGCAATACAATGTTTGGTTGCACAGTGGTTAAAGAGTCTAGAGTAGATCCACATAGCCTACATAACATAACATAACATAACATAACATAACATAACATAACATAACATAACATAACATAACATAACATAACATGATAGTTAATCAATCTGTCTGTCTGTCTGTCTGTCTGTCTGTCTGTTACTTTCATATCTCAACAACATTACCAGCCACATTGCCATGAAATTTGCTGTGAATATTTTTGGCCCCCAAAATTCATTGAAAATGAATGAACAATCAGTCTCACAGCAGTTTGTGAAATAATCACTAAATTTTAACTAGGATTTATGTACATGGACATACATTTTCTCTCTTTTTCTTTGTGACAGCATGGCTTTCAAACATGTATTTCAATTGGAAGTATCTTTCGGGGGCAAACACCATGTCCACCATTGTTCTCATTCTTAGAAACAATAAATATATAAATATATTTATAATAATATAAATATAAATATAAAATGTCCACTGACACATTCAAATAAAGCTTTCTGAGAAACATTTCAGGTGACTGTCACACTATGGTTAGATTTAGGCATCAAGACTACTTGGTAGTTTTGGGAAAAGATCAGAATTTGGGATAAAATAAGTACTTCCTTAAAACAATCAACATTTACTATTGGTTTCACACAGGAATGTGAATCCTAGCCTCATGTGCAAGTCCTGTGTTTGACCCATCCATCCACCTCAGACATCCCAAAGACTTACTTAATTTTTACGCTGTGTTTGTTGTAAACTTCTGCTGACTGTAAAACAAACAAACAAACAAAAGGAACATTTGTCTCTATGTGCCCAACTCCATAGATCATAGATTACATTTAGCGACTGCTTCAAAAGCTGATACTGGGCTAAAAATTTTGAGAATTTTAGCTAATAATAAGGAGCAGTGGTATTGCAAAACTGAGACACAAATCTACTGTACATATTTATTCACTGAAGGGATTTAAGCATTTGACAATAACTGCATCATCTACATATCTGAGAGGGCATATATGTAATGGAGGAAAACAGGGTGTCTTTCCATATTTGTCAGATACTTATTGTTGTGGTGCAGACATGAGAAAGTAGTGTCAAGCCATCCCTATTTATGACTGAACAAAAACAAACAATTAAGATAAAAATATTTTCCCTTTTTATCAGGGCAGTTTCAGTCCCTTGCATCTGTCCTGATGACAGCTGTTACGGTCAGTGACAAGGAAGGCCAGGACCCAAATGCAGAGATGAAAAAACACTCAAGATTTATTTTACAAAGTACAAACAAAAATCTCCTTTTTCAGGGAAAATGCACACAAGCAAAAAAGAACTAAGAAAAGGACAATAACAAAAACTGATCTAACTTCTTGAAAAGCAAAGTAACAAAGTAACGAGAACTCAAAACTCACAAGGAAAAGTACTGGGATGCAAACTACAAAAAATACTAAACCAACAGCGAATATGAAAAACCTCACAGTGAAAACACCAGCAATCAGGAAACAAGCACACAGGAGGAGCAAGATGGAGAGACGAGCAGAACTACTAGGCGAGCCGCGCACTAGAGAAGCTGAGAGAATAGTCGGACACAGGAGTGAAGCACGAGGCAGCTTAAGAAGCCGAGTTGATTATCGGATGAGGTGCAGGTGAGACTCTTGAATATGCTCCTCTTGTAGATCGGCCGCCTCCTGTTGTAGGCGTGGACAAGGAAACACAGTATCAGAGAAAAAAGAAGGAAAACACACAGTGACAGAAAATCACAGCCATCACAGACCGCACCATGACTGTCTGCTTTCCCTCACAGACTCACAGCATGAAGTTAACATTAGTTTTCCTCTTTTCCTCTCTTTAGGCATGTTTGTGTTTTTGGCAGTTTTTACCGTACTGGATACTCTCAAAGCTGTGTTTATGTTTTGTTTTTTTTTGTTTTTTTTTTTGACAGTGTGTATGTGTATTTCCAATAAGTCATTAAAACAGTTGCTGCCTGTACTCAAATCACAGGTTTAATCTGCCCATTTTGTATAGGCAGTCTCCTGCTCTGCCCAGACTGTAGTCTCAGGAGGCTCTGCATTATTCATCATCCATCCTTTCTCTTTGTCTCTCTTTCTGATGACTATCAATCTTAATTTAGCTTCATTAGGCTGCATTAATCAAACAGGGTAAGGGGGAAGTGTCTGTGCTGCTTGTCGGCAGGTTCCTGTCCTTCGTGTTGTCTCTGCTGCCGGCCGCCAGGCTGTACAGCTTTGCCTCATAAACAGGAAGGATATTGAATGCATTTCTGTGCGATAGAAGATCTCCAGCGGGGTGACCTGCGGCAACTTACTCCAACCCTTAACTCCCCACCACGTTTATCACTGTCTGAGCACACTCTGGGATGTGTGTGATATAGAAAAGATATTAGACAGAGAGCTTACACAGAGTGAAGATACTGCAGGGACATTAATTCTTTAGAAGGCCCTTCATTTAAAAACAAAGAAAAGATTTTAAATTATGACAGCAACAAGATGATTTGGTAATAGAGGTCATGGAAAAATCACACTGGTTTATATAAGGGTCTGAATTGGAGGCAGGGAAAGAAAGCATATGAAAAGTGGTCTTCCTGATTGAACTTCCACTAACCTTGCCCTTTGATAGGATGTGACTTGTAGATTTGGATTCTAAATAAAATCCTGAGAGTCTCCACTCTCCAGTGCTCTAAAGCAGCAGCAGGCATAACATCCACTTGTCATACATGAGGGACCAAAACATGTTCAAGGATTATTAATTTGAAGGTATGAAATTGTCATTTGTGATACAAAAATAAATAGTAATTAATGTGCACAAATTATCAGAGCATATATGAAACCTCATGAAAATGCCTCCTGCAATAATGGATGAAAAGATAAACAGAATGTTGAGAATAAGTTCTTTAAAAATAATCACGAAATTGGATATAACATGAAAGCTCATGAATACATAGTGACTGTTTTGAAAGAAGATGGGTTAAATTACCACATAAAGTGCAACTGTGAAGGGAGTGGACATGTATTTATGTAAACAACAGTCTGGAGTATGCATGTTCATAGAGATTTATATGTGTGTAAATGTATAAATTTACAATTATCTCTCCTAAATGTACTGTGTTCATATAAATGCTTATTAGGCTTCACTGTGCAAAGCATCGACATTGACAGAGGTTTCTGGAGAAGCTATCTAAAACCTAAGTTGTTATCCAGCAGCTTTTTAAACAAACTAGACTACATTTTATACCTCATAGAGCAACTGCAATTTTTAACCTCTTCTCCTGGCTTGTTTGAGCAAAAAAACGAGCCTATTTTCCCTGACAATTACAGTAACCATATCATTTGTATCTACATTCGTTAGAATGTGTCAGTACTGAGTAATGTTAACTCAGTTGAACAGAAATCAAACAAGTCACCAGTTCTGCCCAAAAAAGTATTGCTTATATCCCAAACTACATCAATTAACTTTATCAATGAAAGAAAGCATTAATTTGTGAAGTGTAAGGACAAACCCAAATCTAGAGCAGCTACATACTTACAGCACTGAATCTAGAATGCTTTCCAGTTGATCAAACCCCCCAGAATATTATCATTTAAAACACTTACACATATTTATTTGCTGTTCATTGTGTTTGTTCCTAGTCTTAAAATGCAAAACAAATCTCTCCATGTTTTAAAAAGAAAGCAGAATTGCTCTTTGTGTTCTAAAAATACACATGTTCAGTGTCAGGCACTGCAGCACATTTGAATTTCTATTTTTCTCCTCATTGGCAGACAATGCATGAGGGATCTTTGCGCTATTACTCTCCTTTGATCTGGCAGATTACATCTATGTGTCGTATTCTGGATTCAGCATGGCCTGTCATTCGCTCTCCACTCTTGCTGAATTGGAAGATTAAGTGCCTCTTTTATGGGCACACATGCAGAGGCCTGTTTTCAGCTACCAAATTAACATATTCTGTTTAGCAATGACAAGGATAACAACACATTCCTCCATTTCTCAGCCAACCAGACACATTCCTCCATTTCTCAGCCAATCAGACACAAGAGAAAATGATCACTATATTTTCACTCCCAGTGAGATTTGATTGATGTCACTTCCAGGTCACTTCA
Source organism: Chaetodon trifascialis (assembly GCF_039877785.1). Taxonomy (NCBI): domain Eukaryota; kingdom Metazoa; phylum Chordata; class Actinopteri; order Chaetodontiformes; family Chaetodontidae; genus Chaetodon; species Chaetodon trifascialis. The sequence goes on along the minus strand of NC_092062.1, from coordinate 3,753,090 downwards.
CCTTGTTTATTAACACAGCAGTGTGTACAGCATCATATTTACATTCACAAATTAGCTAAATGTCCTAATTCATTTTTCAGTTTTTCCTTATACGATCACATCTGATGATGACTAATCAATGTGAACGTTGAAACTAAAGAAGTTTCTATGAGGACTGCAAGGACATAAGAAGAATAAAAAAGTATAACATAAAAATATATCAAATACAGCTACTACTATTTGTTGAAGCAAATTCTTCTGATAACAGGAATTGTGATAATCTAAACCTTGTTAGAGAAGCTTTAACATTCCTAGATGACAAAATACATTTCATTACAAAGTAGGTCTAAGTGTTCTGAATTAGTAATCTACATTTTCTTCCATGCAAGGCACTGGCCTGCACATTGGGAACAACTTGGGGTTCAGTGTCTTGCCCTAGAAAACTTTAGCATGTGGACAGGAGAAGCTGTGATCAAACCACCAATTCACGGATTAGTGGATGACCTGCTGTATCTCATGTGAATAGCCCCCCTATAAAACTTTATCTAGAGATAGATCAGATATGGTGTTTAAAATATTTTCATTCATATAGCTTTTTAAGATACTCACAAATGCTTTACAAAACAATTTCCCCTGGGATCAATAAAGTATATCTGATTCTGATCTGATTCTGACATGATCCTAGGGAAGAAAAACCACACAAGGTGAAGCTGGTACATCAAAAATTAATAGCACATACAGTAGTTTTGAGTAAACGCTTCAACGAAGATTAGTGCAATCACAGATGCATTTGCAGAGACAATCCCACCAATGGACAGCCCTGTCATCCCAGGTGTGGGTTTTGGTCCTGGATGGTGGAGACAGTCAGGTAGGAGGCAGTCTAGGTTTTGAGGGCTTTGTGAGTGAGGAGAAGGATTTTGAATTAAATGTAGATGTACTGGGATTTATTCTGGATGATGTACCATAAAGAATTCTATTGTAGTAATGGATTCTTGATGTAATGAAGAAGCCAAAGATAAGGAAAGTGATAGGCTTTAATTTATTGAATTCACATGTATAGAGGTTTCGTTCTCTGGACCAAAGAGTTGGACTGATCACATGGAACTGCCCTGACCACGAAGCATACAAAGTCAGTTCTGAGCAGTTATTTGTAACTGAGTATACAGGCCTGTGGTGTTTGCAGAGCCTTGAAGTATCACAGCCAAGGCCGGCCTTGTAATGCCATCTGCCTTTCTGTATCAAAATGGAAGATCTGATGGTGTACAGAATATTTTACAATTCAATAAAACACAGGTACAAAAGAGAGACTGGCATTACATTGTTCACCCATTTTATGCTCATATGAATGTGTGTTATGAAACTTGCCAGAAAGGTCTTGACTAAATGACACAGTGCTTGTGTTTATTGAGTCCATGATATCACAGCAGTGGTCTTTCCATTTGTTTTGATCAGACAGAGCGGGCCCAATTTCAAGGCTACATATTTTCTTTGTTGTAGCAAGTGATTTATCTGACAGACGCTGGCTTGTTGTTCCACTCTGGAGCTGAAGGGAAGGTATCTACTGTAGATGGCAATGAATAAGAAGGACCAGAGCGCAATTCACATTTGCCATCACCATGGTGATAGATGCTTTTGAAACATGCTAGTCGGCTTGCTCTTAAATAAAGAGTCAGATACGATAGACCCCTTGGGCAGAGATGAAGGACAGAAGAAATGTTAAAGAGTGTGAACGTGGCCTTGTGACAGCAGCCACACTACCACAATTCTGAGGGCTGCTGCTCAAAGCTCCATTCCACTACAGGAGCGCAGCTGATCATTGTCACTGTTTAGGGTCTCTTGGGTCCACTACATAATACTGCTGCTAAACTGGCTCTGCATACTGACTACTAATCACAGAGATCGCTACTCAATTGATAATGTTTTTTTTTTTTTTTTTTTAAATAATTCAAGTTGCATAAACATCCATTGTAGTGTATAGGCTGTATACCACAATCTGGGGAGTGGGAGTCCGGCAGGATTCTTTTTTTTTTTTTTTTGACTTCACCATTATGGTTGAATCAGGGGTCCTGATGTGTGACTGCTTGTATCAGCAGAGCAGGGGAAGGTGCTTGAGTGCTTTACCTAAGTGGAGAAGGGGAGGAGAAGGAGGTACAGAGGCTGCTGGGGAAACAAAAGAGAGGGGGGATTCACTGGGTTCTCCGCAGGCTCACATGGCCAGGTAGGAACATTTCAGGGCTGCTTTTGGGGACTTATTACACCAAAGTGTAACAGCTCTGTGAAAACATTAGCACATATTAACCATGGCAGCCAGTGTTATTTAGACAGATACACAGGTACAGTAGAATGAGTGGACATGAGCCCCATAGACAGTCTTGTGCATGAATGCTCTTCAAGAGTGCAGTCATTGAACATGCCCATGTTTTTGGTCAACAGTGAACTGAACATATCAGTTGGCAAGTAATGACAATGAACGTGTTTTGTTAAGTCCTGTGAGAGTTAACGCACTGTGTTTTACAGAATCCAGGATGCTGGCATGGTTACTGCAACTGGCACTCTGCTGGTGGTGGAGGAAATGTTCAGATCCTTTAATTAAATAAATTACAATTCAGGAAAAACAGGCCCAGTTTCACCTTTGTAACTATGTATGTTTCAGCTAATCCAAGAGGGGCTTTAAATTAGTTATTTAGTTTAAAGAGTAGGTGAGTTTTCTCAGGCCGCAAAGGAACACTTAACACTACATTAAATACTGCAAGTTAGGCAAGTCAAGAAAAAAAGCTAAGCAAGACACCATTAAAAGATTTTATACAATTCTGATATTGAATTGATTTTTCTTGATTATTAAAATATAACTAACTGGCTTTTAAAAGTAAAATTAACTTGAATCATAGAGAAACATGCTGTCTTCACTTAGAGACTATTTTTACAGAGGAGTACAGAGGACTGGATATTGCTGCATGGTGCACACAGGAGGAAATGAGGGCATGCTGGGAGAAAATAAGTCCTAAGTATTTCAAAAAGGAAAATAGATTGTTAAAATTTGGTTTGTGTTGTTGTGCTTAAAATATATCCAGTAAATCAGAAAAAAAACACCAATCATGAAAAAAGAAACAGGTTCATATCTTATCTATATAAGTAAACAATATTCTCTCTAGACCACACAGACAACTCCCCATAATACCTCTGTGGTTGAGAAAGCAGTTTCAAAAACTGAGTTTTCAAGCTTAAGCTGATCAGCAAAGCCAATATTTAATGAATGTTCTTTGACAAGATTAAGGCACTGATTTCAGTCAGTGACTGATTCAGTCATGTTGATTGCTCATGCTGACCTCATGTCTTTTGGTCCTCCAGGATCTCCATACAGAGATAAGATCACTATTGCCATCCTGCAGCTTCAGGAGGAAGGGAAGCTGCACATGATGAAGGAGAAATGGTGGAGAGGAAATGGCTGTCCGGAGGAGGAGAGTAAGGAGGCCAGTGCCCTCGGGGTGCAGAACATCGGAGGGATCTTTATCGTACTGGCTGCTGGTCTCGTCCTCTCCGTGTTCGTGGCTGTGGGAGAGTTCCTCTACAAGTCCAAACAGAATGCACAACTTGAAAAGGTAAGAAATACCTTTGACATCCACTTCTGCTTTGTTATTTTAAACAATGATAGCAGAATTTCTTACCATAACCACATGTGCCATGAAAGGCAGTCTCATGGCAAAGACAAATAAATCTATAAATGCTAACAAAATGAAACAAAATATATGCTAAATATATTTATTTTATAATTTATAATATATAATTTAAAGAAATCATCTGCTTGCCAATTTGCAGAAACTCACACTATAATGACAGTGCTATATTATATGCAGTAAGATAAGGGCTGGTTTCTTTGCATTTATTCACTTAGGCCCAATGGCGACAACGAGATAAGAAACGTGAGGAATTCTGCTGTCACCATGGATCCAAGCTAGACTTTAACCACCATCTCAAATGACCTCAAGAAAAACTCCAGAATTTTTTTTTTCTACTGTAATATAACACGATCTAAAATTCCCCCAAAATACTGAAATGTTTTTGTTTGTTTTTGTTTTTGTTTTTTTTCTGACACTTCTGAGGGAATGGGAACGCTAAGAGCAGTTTAATAAAACCCCTGGGGTACTAGCAGTAAAACACAGTTGCATCACAGGCACATGTATACAGAAGGTTTGCTTTGCTGCATGAACCACGTCTTCAGCAGCCACATCCACTAACTCACACCTCCCCCTCACCTACTTCTGCTGTCCATTTCCACTCTCCAAACTGCCATCCTGCTTATACTGTAACTATTCTCACTGTTCATGTGTGTGATTTTTACCCCATACATAGTGCAGTAATAGAAGACTGTATTGTTTGACTGGAGCTTCCCAGCAAACATTCTGACACTGAATGTTTGCTGATATAATGGCCTGCACCATTGGAGAAATACTTAGGTCAACTGTACGTACATACATTAAACATTTATGAAATAGTGAAATTTTACCATAAATATATATACATGGTATATATACATGGGGTATCAGTGTTCAGTATGGACCCAATGCTGTCATAAATGCTTGGTTTAACTCTGTACTGTTCAAAACCCAAAGCCATTTACTACCTCTTTGTAGGACACTGTACAAAATATTCTTATATTATGTGAAGCTTATTTTATCTTAATGCAGACTTATTCGGATGCCAAACATATCCAGACTACTTTACTAATTTTAACTCGGGTCTCTTTTAGGCCAGATGCAGCTGTAACTATATACAAATGGATTGCAATACTTAAGTATGTCCTGTGGAATAAATCATTATGTTACATAGCATGTACAGTATTATAATATGTAACAGTATAAATGGATCTGTATTTATTTCACAGTCACAGTGGTGAATGCCTACACTGAAAGACATATTTAATTGGATGTTTTGTATGGTTTAATGTATTTCATACACAGCAGTCAGCCACAAGACAGATGCTAAAGCAATTGAGCATTATATGCTGCAGCATTGCTGGTCAGTAGCTAACTGCTTCCTGGAGAGATTTACCTTAGAAGCCAATTATCTCAATGCATATGTAGAAAATGACAGCAGTTGCTCTCCATTTAGATTGCAGATATAACTAACTAATGCATAAGAGAGAGAAAATGTATGACACTTATGCTATGTGGACTTTTTTATAACCATTGTCATAAGAAGTGTTGACAGTGAATAGGGAGAAGCCCCAGTGCAATAGACTGAACAGATGGTATTATGCAAAAAATATAGATACATTTATCATGGTGGAAGGTAGACAAAGCTATGTGTCTTCAGTAGAGACAACAGAAGAAATTACACATTGTTGTACATATATAAAATCCACCTATGTTTTTACAAAAACATATAAACATACAAATACATACAGAAAACCTTTTTTTTTTTAATTTTTGTAGTTCATTTCAGTAACTAGGAAGATATTTCCTATTGAGGTCATTTTCACATAGGTACGTGCCTAATATATACATGTGAACATACAAGTAAATATATGTATTATGTACAATATTCTGAGCCAGTGTAAATACCATACAAAAACTCAGTAATGTTCACAGTCATTCATAAAGACAAATTAGATATTTTTGTGAAATCTGGACCTTTGTATTATTTCAAAATTAATTCAAAACATTTTTGAAAGCTGTTTGAACATTTCCTTGTAAGGTCAAACTGTCATAATTGTGTACTGACTATGTTGTCATATCCAGTTAAAAATATGTTCTAATATCTTTGAGGGCAGTGAGAAAATAAACAATTATCCAATATTTTCAGTGACCAGAGACAAAATAATTCTTTTAAAGTAAAAGACTTTCATTGGAGGAAAGAAACATTAATTCCAGTTTCTGGAGCCATGCAGCACTTACTGTGGAAGAGTTCAGTAACCTTTCCCTTCAACATTTGATTGTGTTGATTGAACAGTGTTTTAGCTTGGCTTGTCATGTCATTCTATTAAGTGAATACAGTCAGAACACTCTAATATGTTAGCACACACTTAGAAGCACATAAACTTCTATTTTGAGCATAAACACACATATGCTATGCACCACAAGGCTGTGACTGTGAATAAATGGGTTGAAAGCACAGTATTGAAATAATAATACATTATACAGTAGGCCAGAGTTTCTAATCACTCAAAGGTCTGCATATGATTTTTATTTAAGGTCAGAGGTCTGGAACAACTGACAATAACAAAATAACAGTTGGTCAGTTAATTAACGTCACATCTCTTGTGATTAGGCCAGCATCAAAATGAGGCAGACAAAGTTCAGACACTTAGTCCATATTTATTTCTGACTCAAACATATTCTTGCAACTACATTTACAGTTGTTGTAGAAATAGTGTACTCGCAAAAATGAGACACTCTCTGGAACTCCATTTAGGAGCTGATGGCAAATTCTCTGGTGTAACATGTGAACTTGGCAGCAACAACGCACAACACTCTCTCCAGCAGTTAATGTCGCTATAACAACATTGTCAACATTAAAGAAATAAGCCAAATTAAAACCCGATCATTCAGAGGCAGAATCTTTGTGAATGATTTCCAGTTTTTTGGCCAGAGGTGCATTACATGTAGGATCCTGCATGTAATAAAGCTGGTAGGGCTAAATTAGTTGGTCCTTTGCCTTACTGCTGGAGGTAATGTACCCTGGGCAATAAGGCTACTAGGGTACATTATATAGTGCTCAGGGTCTTATGATATTGGGGTAGATTACATGTATGTGTGTATGCACCTAACAATACCTTGTGTGTGTTTTGCTTAAATTGTCCAGAGGATTGCATAATCAACTGTGCGTCTACCTTTGAATGTCTTGACTAAACTCTCATTGCATAGCCTAGTCTGCGGTCTGTTATCTGTAACTCTGCAGGCTAATAAAAGGAATGATATGCAATATTCACTTCAGTACAGATCCAGATTCAGTACAGATCTTTATAAATGATTATGTTTGATTAAAAGTAAACAAAATATTAAGAGGGTACTGGGGCTCAATGCATATAGCCTAACATGTTATTTATTTTGCAATTTAACTGCAATGAAAAAGCTGAATTATTCAAAGTGCATGAAAGTAAATATTAAGCGAGTAGACCAGAGTGTTGTGGAGCTGTGCTTAGCTTCAGGCACTTCTTGCTTCTTCAAATTTGAAATAGAGCTCTTTACAGTGACATGTATATATCACTGGCACAATTTGCATTTTACTGTGATGTTTGGGTCTGTTTCACCAACAAATTAAATATAATGCAAATACTTCCATGACGTAAAAGCTGTCCTCTCCAGCATCCTGTTAGCTGAGGTGCACGCGTGCACTGACACAACCACAGGATTGGATACCTTCCACTAGTACGAAGCTATGCCTAGGAAGTAGGAAAGAAACAGAAACAGTGTGCATGCATCTGGGATTTTTTGTGTGGCAATAAGAGCAACAGGGAACTATTGCAAAATATTGTTAAATTGTTAAACAGTAGCTGCACGGTGGAGCAGCAGGTAGTGCGCATGCCTCACAGTGAGAAGGTTGCAGGTTCGATTCTGTGTGAAGTTTGCATGTTCTTCCCGTGCATGCGTGGGTTCTCTCCGGGCACTCCGGCTTCCTCCCACAGACCAAAAACATGCTCATTAGGTTGATTGGTGACTCTAAATTGCCCCTAGGTGTGAGTGTGAATGGTGTGTGTATGTGCCCTGCGATCAACTGGCGACTGGTCCAGGGTGTACCCCGCCTCTCGCCCGCTGACAGCCGAGATAGGCTCCGGCCCCCTGTGACCCCGAAAGGGATAGGTGGTATAGAAAATGGATGGATGGATGTTAAACAGTAACAGATTGCTAATTTAAAAATCTAACTAAGTAATTGATTACTTCAATTACAAAACTATGCACCTGGGGACCACTGCTCTAGTGCGCTACAGTAGTGTGTTAGCCCCAACACTGACCTCAACTACCCCAGTGGTACGTTATATGGTGTTCCAGGTATACATATTACCCTGGCAACCTACCAAGAGTACTTTATGTGAGTCTAGGATTTTAGATATATTCGCAAAACACCACAGGTAGCAAATAAGAGTGACTACTTACATTAACTTTCATGTGTGTACTATTTTTGGTATTTCCTCAGGTTGGTGCAGGCGATTGTGTTAGCAACAGTGTTCCAAATCAAAATACTGTCACAGGGATGATGCATTAATATACACACAATTATTGATATAAATTTGAGTTATCCAGCAAGTAGCTAATCACCTAATGCTTTTGAATTCAGTATGCTTTTTTCAGAATATTCAATCAATCGCGCTTTGAAATCAGATAATACATTCACAGCCTGTCTCATGAAAGAACAAGGTTTGTATTTCTAACAATCTAATAAGTGAGTAGGCCAGGTTATAATGGAGCATATACAGTAAGACAAGACACACAGCGTAAGCTGTACAATAGCACTGCTCCACCACAACATTAATCCCTAAACAAGGTTATTCATCTATTTAGAAAAAAGACAGATATAATGAATAGGCCTAACAGGCACCTCACAGGCAAAGGACAGACAGTGTGACTATTTTTTTTCATGCTCAAGGTTTCTCCCTTCAAATCACAACATCCCACCCTACTTTAAACCTTGTACTGAGAATGAATCGCTTGTACTCTTGTTTAATGCACTACTGTCACATGTTTTGCACTCTGCTATGTGGACATTCACATGATTGGAGCACAGGAAGGTGTGCAATAATTGACATTTGCCTGGGATTGCACACAATAATTTACTATTTTTAGAATATTGGATCACTTGACTACAATAAAATGGGGTTTGACTAATATTGGTTATTGAAGGCCATTTTGAAGCTGCCGATAGCTAGTATGTGCTGATGTCCATTAATTTCATTGATGACCGAAAACGCTTCTGAAACAGTATTGAGAACTGTGGAGGACCTAACCTCTTCAGTGAAACTCAGAACAATTAAAGTCTTTATCAGGTATTTGAAAGCTTCTTTTCTGATTAAGTGGATCTCTAGACAGTCAATCACTTTGACTTTGATGTAATCCATAAGCAAACCTGCAGTTGTAGCCCTCAGTGCCTACATGTACTATGATGCATTATTTCTATTCTCAATGGTATACCCTCAAGACCAGCTTGAAGACAGATTGATTTCGCTGAAGTCCTCACACCTCTATAGGATTGGTATAGTTTTTACATCCACTGAAATTTGTATTTTGCCTTCACAGTTCTGGATAGCTCTCCTTTGCCTTTCTCTGTGGTGGAGACATATCTATATAATGGAGATGCCCCCCCCCCCCCCCCCCCCCCCCCCCCATTTTTTAAATATGTTGTTAAGGTAGGCTAGAATTAAGGTTAGGCATTGAAAACACTTTTGATGATGCCACTGAAAGTAGATTGTGCACAGCAGAATTACTTTGAACATTATTCAAAGGATTCTCGGTTGCATTTTAAAAAGGTTTTAGCTCATTCCAGGTGGTGTCCACTCAACATGTCCACATCAAAATCCAAAATAGAAAGCTATTTCAGCCACTTTTAGCAACTTTAGCTAAAAAAAATTGTAGCTGCCATGCTGACTATACAAAAATACTGAGCTTCAGCTTAGTAAATGCTCAGTACTGAACAGCCCACCCCACTTAATCGTATTGGCAGTGTTTGAATTGGTGTAGTGGCTGTGAATATTGTAAGTGACCTAGGCTGCCATAGCAATGGTGCAATGATAAATACATTAGCAAGTCTCATGGACATTAAAGATGCACCACCTCTACTAAGTCATAGAAATAGGGTTGAAATTTTGCAAAATGTCCCTTAAAGACAGCGACAACCATACACTTGTTTAGCAGAAGAGGAATATGTGGGATATATTACTGACTTCAAATGAGGAATGCATTTAGAAATGTATCATAAAGCAATCATAAAAGTATAATAAAGGAAAACTTACATTCTACGTTTCTTGCAGTAATAATGGTGGCTTATAAGTCAGACTTGCCGATATGAGCTATTTAAAAAGGCAAATACTTTAAAACCAATATATTCGTCTAACCTTAACGACAGCTTGATTTATTTTGTCCAAATTTCAATTTAAGAATATAAAGATCCACTATAATGTGTAGCCTGTGCATCCCACAGTCCAATACTAGTTAGTATCAGGATAAGTTGTGAAAATGAAGCATCTATTTTGTGTCATTGTGATAATCAACCATATATTTTGTTTCATTGCTCTGGGCTTCTCATATAATTGAATATCACCTACTTGTACAATATGGGGTTGTTTTCTCAGCATGATGCTGAAAGTGTCAAGTTGAAAAATGTGGTGCTAAGCATTTCTTTGTTGTGTTTCACATGCTTGACAGTGCACACCCTGCAATTTGCATTTTATAATTACTTCTGTTCTGTAACATTAGAAAGGAGCAAAAATAGCAACGAGTCATTTATATAATAGGATAAGACATATGCCCTCATATACCATGGAGGAACTGTTAAAAGTGTTTTTAAAGGTTAAATGGACATGTTGCAACATAACTGTGTTTTTGAGATTACTGCATTTACTAAACAGATTGTAATACCACAAAATGAGAGCACTGTCAGAAGAAAATATACACTTGTTAAAAATTTTAATAAAAGTATTAATAAACATTTGATAACTTTACACACAATAGGTCTTTGATTCATCTACCAAGATTCTGCTCTCTGAGATTTCCTTTCTTCATTTTCTTTGTCACTAGTGTTTCTCCATTTATTATTATTATAACATAGCAACGTAATGCATTATTTCAGTAGCTACGTGGCAACACATTCATTTCAATGAAGCTCTGCAATTGTTTGGGAAATAAGCTCGTTTGCCTTCAGATCAACAGGCAGTTAAGAAAATAAATCAGTTTCATTTCTGTGCACTTACTTGGACCTGTTTAGACTAGCTTAGTACTGGAAAGACTGGAAACACTGTGTTCCCAAACCCTTGAAAAAAGTCTGCCCTCCAACCAAGCACTATTTGGGTAGGATCCCAGGTGTAGGTCATGTTCCTCAGTAACTAACCAACTTACAAAGGTGGGCTTCTAAATAGACAAGGATATTTAACAAAGCTCAAACTTGGTGCTTAGATTTGAAGTTGTCTGTCTGGACATCACTTAAAATCAGAATGAGCTCTTAGGATGGACTCTTTATACCTTCAGAGAGAGGGGGTCTATGGTGTGAGATCACTGTCAAAAAGAAGTGTCCAGAATTAAAGTTTTGTATTTGTAAAGTTAACAATTTGTGTGTCATAAAAGTTGTTTTACACAAAATTCTGCTGTAATATACGTGAGTCTGTGAAATTGGGTTCAGGTTACGATTGTTTTTATATGAGTATGAGTCTAAAAGCTGTGAGTGCATAGTCTTGAGAATGCAACTCATTTTTCTACGACTACGATCACAGTCAATTCGCAGGGGAAAGTGATCGATCGGCGATTCCTCCAACTGCGCATGCCACTGGGCGTGAGACAAACGCATTTCAGCCGCTTTGTTTTTTTTACGCGCTGAGCAGGATGGGGAAGGGCGGGGTTACAGACACAGTGCAAGCACGCACGCATGCACGTACACACACATACACTTGCACTAAGAAATGCTGAATTGAATAAATATTTTTATTTGTACCAATTTATGTGTCATTTATCAGATCAGACCCCCGTCCCCACTCCAACCCTCACTGCTGCTGCCAAATCTCACTCTGAACTCAGTTCAAAACTTGAGAGCCCTGCACAGGTAACCTCAATAATAACGTGCATAGCCATTATTTATTTCAGAAAATCAAACCATTTTATACAATATACATTTCTTGAACTCACTTACTGCAAGATAAGGATATTTACATGCCAATGAAGCTAGTTTAGTGCTATCCTTACTGGGATTAGAAGTGGGCCAGTGCTAATTAGTTAGCACCAAACAGCATAACCAGAGCATTAACATTCAAGCCAGATTTGGGATGAGTTAACGTGAACCAGTAACTTATTGTCTCAAATTTATAATTTCACTCGTAAATCGTGCAATAAGCAGGGCGATTCATCATGTCCGGGTTTATTTCTCCATATCAACCTTCTCACTCTTTCTCTGTTAACTTTACACAAAGTTACTGGTTTACGTTAATTCATCCCAAATCTGGCTTGATTGTCAATGCTCTGGTCGAAAATTATGAATGATAGCACCCAGTAACGATAGCACTGAGCTAGCTTCATCGGCATGTAAATATCTTTAGCTTGCAAGCTGAAGCAATAAGTATGTGAGTCCAAGAAATGTATATTGTATAAAATTATTCGATTCAATGAAATCAATAATAGCTATGCGTGTTATTATTGACATTACCTGTGAAGTCTCTCTGGGGCTGGTGCCGTTGCCCTGCATGTTTGCGTCTGGGGCATGCGCAGTTGGAGGAATCGGCGATCGATTACTTTCCCCTGGACTTGACTGTGACCTCAGTGACTTCATTTCAGCACTTTCTGAGTCGTATCTGTAAACTTGAATTCGTATTCACAGTGAAGACTTCGTAGTCGTAGAAAAATGAGTTGTATTCATAAGACTTTGTACTCACAGCTTTTAGACTCATACTCATATAAAAACAATCGTAACCTGAACCCAATTTCACAGACTCACATATATGACAGCAGAATTTTGTGTAAAACAACTTTTATGACACACAAATTGTTAACTTTACAAATACGAAACTTTAATTCTGGACACTTCTTTTTGACAGCGATCTTACACCATAGGGGTCCTCTCCCATGGAATCCACCTTGCTGCGATAACACATTTCTGCAGTAGCCCAAATATGACAAACCAAACAGTGGCTTTAAAAAGCGCTTTCTGCATTTTTCTACCGCCACTGTAGGGGAGGGGGAGGCAAGAGATATTCATTTGGTTGCAAGGTGCAGCCTCATTACTCGACACACTAAGTCCTAGACACTGGGCCATTAAAAAAAATTACATTTCTCAATATAATGTTTGTTAACTTCAATCTTGTGCTCTTGGGAGGAAAATCTCACAAGAACGAAAAGAAACAGTTTGCTCAATTTGCAATCGAGTAGAAAGCATTCTTGCGGATTCAACAACTCAGCTAGGATCGCATGACACTTTGGTGCTATATACTTACTAAAGGACATCAGCAATGAGTTAAAGCAGTTTGGCAAATAACAAACAACTAATCTTCACTGGCATTGACTATGGACTCTCACCTCACAGGTCAGTCCAAAATTTAAAGGTGAATTCCTCTCCTAAAAAATGGCACATTAACAATTGTACAATAAAAATGAAACAGCTGAATTTTTGGCTCTCCTCCACCATTGCCACTGGTTGTACTTGTCCAAATGGGGCTTTATTTATCTATTATATTAAAAGTGTAAATGCAGGCGTCACCTGCATTTTGGGTTCCTGAGTTCTGCAAAACCAACTGCTTCTACAACGGTAATGTCTCATTTGGTGTTACTGAAGGTTTTAACTAAACAGAATGCAACATGTAGAGATAGCAGCATTAGACTTTTTTGTAGTTTTGTATTTGTACTTTTTTCACTTTTGAAAGAGTTTCTTCCTGCTGGCGTTTGTGTTAGCTGGGCTACTGTAAATACATCCTGGACCTCTGTGTAGAAATCTATATTTCTTCTCAGCTGACTGTGGATAAGATGGCAGATAAGGGGATTTCTCCAAATGTCAATATGAGTTTAATTTTATGTCTAGTGCACCATATAGTAAGTGCTTAATGTTGCTTTCAAAGTTTTGACTATCTCAGAGTTTTGGATAGATTAACATATTAGCATCTATTCTCATGATTCCTGCCAGGAACAGCACAGTCAAGGCAAAGAAGACAATTCATTTTTCCCCCAAAAGAAGATGTCAATGTGTATTAAAATATGTTTCTGAAAATTATTCTTGCTAAATTAACCAAAGTTAAATCACTCAGAAAACTGATTTTGGACTCCATAATTTTCCACTGAATCACATGCTTCATAGACTTTCAATGGAGAGGTTTTTTTTTTTTTTTTTTTTGTCATTTCCATGCTGGTCTGTCAGATTTCCATGATTACCATGGTTGTCCCCTTCCTCCCTCTCCTCCTGCTACACCTCCTGTTCCTTTCTCTCCTCTCCTGTCCACCCACCCTCAGCTCCTCCTCTGCTTCCTTCTCCCGTTCCTCCTCCTCCCCCTCCTCCTCCTCCTGCTGCTTTTTCCTCTCGTCCTGCCTGCTGCTGAGGCTGCTGCAGACTAACCTGACTCGGGGTGCAGGGACCACCAGCTGTGTGTGAGGAACCCATCTCATAAACCCTGCAGAAACACACACTTGCACACACACACACACACACACACACACACACACACACACACACACACACACACACACACACACACGCCTGCATGCATACCCTACCCTAACCCCATGCACATGCAGTCTAATGATTCATGTGGATGGGTACGTGGCAGAATTGTTTAACTCTAGATTTTTCTGACTAAGAGACAGAAACAGATCTAGTGGTTGAGCTAAATCTCAAAGGGTGGAGTCAGAATCTATAGCTGCATTCCATAATAGAATTGACATATGTCAAAACAAGCCTTTGGGGCTGTCCCACTCCAAGTACTACTAAGTCCTACTTCACAGGAGACCAAGAAATCCAGCTGCCTTTTGCACAAATTTAGAAGGCTTGTTATTTATCTGTCACCAGACATGAATGTCAGTATTGGAAAATTCTGCAAAACCCTGGGTTTCGTCCAGTGCCAACATTTTAAAAATTCTGGCTGCCTGTAGTATCTGCATAAAGCTACAGTATGGTCAGTATTAGGGAAATCATGTTTGAAAATGAAATGAAAACTCACAACATGAGTTAAACAGTGGGAGCCATTCAATGATAACTTCGGAGTGATAAATCTGTCAATGTATGACTTTATGAGTCATGAAGAACAGGCTGAACACAAAACAGACAGAAGTCTCTGTGAATCTCCTGAAGGCTGTCACATTTGGGGCATACATGCCAGGTTCAGCGTAGCATACTATTACTCTGCAGGCCACATCACCATAGTCTGCATCCCCTCACGGGACGAATAAAGGCATATTGAATTGAATTGAATTTTGAAGCAGACAGCCATTGCAATGAGACAAACTAAAGCTGGGAAAGGCAAAAACACAGTCTCTTCATTTATTTGAACTGAGCCAATGTGGTGAGGGCAGTGACAGTATTGGGGAAAGATGAAATAGTTGCTGCCATGACAACTTAAAAAGTTTAAATGCATTAATTTGTTATTCAAGGTAGTCTTCCTTGATCTGTTTCATTGGCCATTTCTCAATATGCGTTCTTCTCTGTACTTGTGTTCTTGTGTACTTGAGAAACGTCATCACTCTGAGTCCAAGTACTGTTCCAATTCTCAAGTCCGCATCTCGACAAGTACACTCAAATACCTGGATGTGTTCTTGCCCCTCCCACTTTATCGAGGATGCATCGGATGGTGACTTGTGCGGACTTGGGGCAACCACGTATCCCAGAATGCATTTCGTAGCAACGATGGCGGAGGAGAGGACTCACAACTATAAGTTACAAGTTTCGAAATGCTGCTGTTTTAGTAGTACGGAATGTGGTTTTAAGAATATTTTATGTGAGAAAGTGGATGTTAAAACTTAAAATCTGTGGTCGATTCATCAGGATAGCGCGTAGTTTAAAATTCGCACCAAAGTTTTCAGAGATGTGTCGTCCTGCTAACGTTATCAAGCACGCTGCTGTCCCAAATGCAGAATGATGGTCCTGCGTCCTCCCGTCCTGGAGAGACTGTACTCCCAAGTCGAACTTGCTAAGTCCGAATTACCAAGTTCGTAAGTCCCAAATTGACGTACTTGGTATTGAGAAACGGCCATTGTCTCATCAGTACCTCAAACAAGAAGCTCTCACTATCACAGCCACCAGCATTGTTTTAATACAGTGCTGTTAAGGTGTCTTTTCTGAATGATCATTCAAAATATATCTCTGAGTTTCATAATTAACCCAGTCAGCGGTGTAGGAATGATGGTGAATAGGGTAATGAAGCCTCACATGGCTCTCATGTGAGGAGGGCTAAGTAGAGAATGGCTATGTACAAAGTCCAAAACGCAAAAACAAGCCTAACCATACCCATTAATGTGGCAACCTATGGTCATCATTGATAGAAAGAGTCTAATTTGCCAGAACTGACATGCCAAAGATGGGTTTCTTTGGCTCTGCCAGTGAGATTTAAGTAACCTGTTGTCTTATTTTTGTCTCGAGAGCAGCTCAGTGAAATATGATAATACCTAGATAAAGTAAAAAAAAAAAGAAGAAGAAGAAAAAAAAAAAAAGAAGAAGAGAAGAGAAGAAGAAAGAGGCATTTCATTCCACCCTTTGTATGACTTGGCCACTTTTAAGACCATGCTCTCTTAACAAATTCATCCAATCATGCTGTTTAGGTACATCCTCGAGAATGCTTTCACGTCATTTTCACAAATCTTCATGAGAACCCAGTTTTCTGATTCATCCTGTGGACGAGTGCACATTTTTCATACACATTACAGAAATTTTTTGGAAATTTTGCATCATAAAACATCATGAAAACACACTCCACAGGTAGAGACAGTTCGCTCAATATTAAGGAGAAAAGTGTCAGGAGTGAAAAGAATCACAAGCTGATAAAAACTGAAGTTTGGAGACACAAGAACATTTTGCTCCACAGTTTCACTCATGAACATATTACTTTTATTTAATATATTTTGAGCCTTTTGATAGTTTCCAAAACTATTTATGATGGATGACAGGTTCATTGTACATATGTCCGAAATATGGACTCTACATACAGGTGTACTTTTTTTATGTCTGACATTTCAGGACAATAGTGACTTGAAGGCAAAGGCCTTTAGTGTAGACATAGTCTAAATCTCATCAAGGGTTTTTCACATGTTGAATTCTTCATACTCACTGAGACACAAAAAGTATGCTTGCAGGTGGCAATGCACGCGGGCATAGAATTTAACACAGGGATAACAATCAGGACACAGTTCATCCTCCGACCAAAATGCAGACTGTTCTGTACCAAATGTGGATGGCAGCTCAGAGGAGCCACAGATTAGGCAAACCCTCAAAGCAGCTAATCATTTACTGCCCACCAGGGGCCAGCGATGCAGAGTAAACTGAGGATTACAGCACAGCCATGCCCCATCCCATCTGCATCACAGCTTCACATCTGTTCCTCCTCCATTCAAGCTAAACGGAGACCATTATTTCACTCTCACAGGTGAGGGGCCTTTATATGCTGGATTTAGAGAAAACTAATGATTATGTTCCTTTAAAATCCATTCTATTCTGCATAAATATTTACCTTCTAAACATGTATTCCATAAATTGTCTTTTTCTGATTACTTCAGGATTGCTGCACCTATAAAATCCCTACAGAATGAGATTAAAACAATTATATCCCCGTGGAAATGTCCTCATGATATACAGTTTTATTAACCATTATTCATTTGTACAATCAGGCCGATGTAAATAATCACATGGATTAAATGCACCTTTCTTGCCTTCAATGTCCACTCTCAGCATTATATTTATGGCCTTTCCATTATCCTCAAAGTGGGCAGGCCCTTCCTCTGAGCTATCCCACAGTGCCATGTGGTGGTACAGCTGCAGCTGACTGTTGAGCATCATAAAAACTCTGTAATCCAACGACCCTAAGCAGCCATCATCAATCCAACATGCCACAAGCAGGCAGCCATGATGGAAACGTTTCCCCTGAGTGTCAGCAGAGTGGGTCCAGTGTTCCCCGAAGCCTGGAGCTATATGGCTGTTACTGGTGGAAGAAACTGCTATGCCATTTAATTTTACGAGGGGGAATCAATAGCCATAAAAAGCCTGTGTCAGAGTGGCTTAGACAATTGGCAGGTACACTTTTAGAAATAAATATGAAAAAATATACTATTACTATTACAGAGCATTATCACCTGACTGCAGCCTTTTATCCTGTTTAAGCTTATTGTTTTGATTTTCAGGCCCACAAACTTCACTCTCATCAACCTGGTTTCTAGTAGCAGCAGGTAGCTGTTACAAGTGAAAAAGCTCTGGTAAAAACACTGTACACAACCCGGCCAGCACCAAACAGCAGTCAGACAAAGTTAGAGACTAGCTTGTGAACATCATGGGGTACTTAGCAGCTAAAAAGCTGATATCGGAGTTGGTGGAGACCAAAAAAAGAAAAAAGAGACTGCATATTGGACTCACATTCACAAAGCTGACACAAACAAGACTCTCAATGAATGCCGCTTCATATCTGCTTGAACTGGACCATGCTACTGTTTTCTAACACACTACCAAAACAACTTCATAAGGTATTAATACTGTATGTCAGTGTTGTGTTTTCAAAGTGTTCTGCTGTCCCCAAGTGACCAAAAAAGTCAGTTAATGCAGCTTTAACTGATTTCTTGTGATACATTGTGTTAACAAAACAAATTATGGTCATCATGTTTTAACTGGTAGCTTCTATGTCACAGCAGTAACATTATTTGGACAGAACTTCACAACTCTGAAATGACATCCTTATCACTGGTATGATGCACAATTTATTAAAATTAAATGCTACCAATGCTAAAACCAAAATATAGATTCAACAACCTTTCTGTGGCATGTAAATGAGAGGAAGAACAAGTCCTCTAACAGGTGGATAGCCATTAATGATTTCCCCACTGTCGTAATAGTGCAGTCATCTTTATCGCAAGATTGACTACAATACAGTAGTACAATGTTGTTATTTTTTCATTTTGTATTTGCTCCCAAATTTAATTATACTTTCTCCTGTGTCAAGTGACCTTAATGTAAATACATCATAATTCACATAAAGTCTTAAGTAAAAATATAACACAATCACTGCTAAGGCTAAGGTTGCACACATTATTATTGCATGATTATATGCAATTTCTCTTTAGATTTCCACATATTAAGATAAGATAACACTTTATTAATATCCCATAGGGGACATTTTGATGTTACGGGCAGCAGCAGTAGTATCAGACGTTTAAAAAGACATAGAAAGGAATAAAATACAAAATAGAAAATTAAATAAAAATCCGAACTCTGTCTATATACATTCTGTACAAGAGAGTACTGTGTTTTGCAGTATTGCACATTGAATAAAAAAAGTACGTGGCAATATATTAAATATATTTTCTGATTGGAAAAAAATAAAAATTGTACAGGGAATGGAAAAATGCACATGGGCTTAGACTTGCACATTTATTTATTTATTTATTTATTTATTTATTTATTTATTTATTTATTTATTTATCTATCACTATTAAACATTGGTTAAAAAAATATGTAGCAGTATATGTAAGAAAAATATGCTTATGCATAGACTTGATACGATATATAATATGATTCCACGATTTTACTGCATTACAGGTGGTAAAAATTGTTTTGAGGCTTTGACTTTATTTACTTTTAGCAAGCAAAAATCTCGCTTTCTGCTCAAAATCATTTTATTAATGATAAGTTTATGCCAGTGAACATTATGGCAAATAAACTGTAAAAGAGCATAAATTATTTGGAATGCACAGCAGGAGCTTTATGAAGTTGATCACCAAACCTTGAAAATAATTATGGTAATGTTTCATTTCTTTATGTTATTAGTTAAATGTTATATCACCAAACTGCTAAAACAAACTGCAGCATAAAGAAAATGGCATGCTACTTCACTGCAGGTGGTGACACAACTACTACAACACACCACTACAACACAAATACAACTACGATGATGCTGTCATTTGCATCAAGCCAGTTAGTGTGAGGAAGTTCAATTAGAAATACTGGCCTAAAATGCAAGACAATGGCAGCCAATCAGGTAAGATCACACATGTTTACTGTAATTGTACCAATGTCTCAGAATCAATATGGTATATATTTCTTGGTGTTAAAATGCCATATTATTTCCTCTGAATCATTGCATTTGACATTACAAAAATGTGTCAGTTTTCAGCTTCATTTCATTTCCATTACCATTGCTTTTTCCATGAATGGCATTATGAATTTCACAGAGGAAGATTAATAGTAAGGATAGGGCTGGCCTTTAGGTAAGTGCCTGAATTAGCCTCTGAGTGATTATAATACACACCGAAAGACCTCACACAGCAATCACATTTACTGTGTCTCCTTCCCACTTGCACGTAAATATAATAATGATAACTATACATTGGGCCACAGTGCTAATAATTGCTTTTAAAGATGACTAAACACTTTGTGACAATAAACTCTTTTCCTGTAGACACTCTTGTAGTGTCTACAGGAACAGGACTGTTCCATTCCCAGCTGCCAGTGGTGTTTCACAGAGTATACAGATGCCACCGTTGCTTATGAGAAAACAAGAGAGAATGTGAAGAAGCAGCAGTGTAATTGGGCATGCAGCAACACGCAATTCCAGTCTGATGATATGCATCAATAAGTGATGATGCTCTATGCACCCGTAAAATCCAGCAAATGTGGAGATGCCTGTCTGTCTGATGCCTGTTTTTGTTACTTACACCTCAGTCCTGTATGACTGGGGTGTAAGTTATTTACAGTGATAATGTGTTAGTGGTCTAGTCACAAGCACACAATCCTACAGCCTTTTTCAACTCACTGTGGTTGAGGAGGAGACAGTCACAGGTTGGCTGTGGTCAGCCCTGCTACCAAGCAGGACCACAACAATATGGCTCAACACGGCTATCCCTGGCTATTAGGTTGTAGTGGAAATACATGTCATCACAGCCCAACCTGACCTGGGCACGTTTACAGCCAGAAATCCATTTGGCTGGGCATGAATTATGAACATAACCATGGAATCCCCAGTATCATGTTCATATTGGACTATACCACATGGAATATCCAATGCCAACATTCAGTGCCGATGCATTGTTGAGGTATTGGATTACCATGTAGGACACCCAGCTTTGGAGGGGCCACAGTCTGAGCCCTATCAGTCTAAAAATTGGCATTTCCTGTCTTTTTTAAAGGCCATAAAAACAATCTTTCCCTCACCTTGACCAAGTAATCTGTTGTCTGACTATATCAGTGTGCCTGAAACATACTTTGCAGTTCAATATTATTCATATAACACCAATTAAATGTCTCATGATACTTTACATTTAGAGCAGGTCTTGAACATACTATTTAATGTACAGACACTGAACAATTCTTCCATTAGCAAGCACTTTGCAATGACTGTGAGGAAAATCTTCTTTTTAATAAGCAGAAACCTCGAGCAGAACCAACTGGGTGGGCGGCCATCTGCCTAGACTGAATGGGTTTAGAGACAGAGAGACAGAGAGATGTTAAAGAAGTGTTTTTATCTAGTTATAGTGGTAGCTGCTTATTGGAAAGGCTTTTCCATGCAACATCCTATAGAAACCGCACTTGAGTCAGCAGTGAACCCAATGGTGCAGAAAAAAAAGGGCTGAGAGGAAACAGTTCGAATGATTTATTTAACAAAAATAAAGGCAAACAAAATCCAACTATGTTCAAAACTCCAAAAACAAGAAAGCTTCAGGGAAACAGGACACAGATCAAAAACCACAGATACCAGGGACTGGACTAGGAATTACTTACTAGAATCAAGTCAACTTTATTGTCAGTGCTGCTATATGTACAAGACATTAACAGAATTTAATTAATATTTCCCTCAAATCCCTGGTACAAACGGCAATAAACATGAAATATAAAATCTAAAATGTAATATAAAATATAGAATAAAAAAAATAAATAAAAGAAATATGTACAAGTTAAAAAGATCTAGTAAAAATATGTCTATCTAAGATATAGAATAAAATATGATACAGAAGGAACAAGGAAAGCCACATATAAGGGATGATGTCACAAAGACAAAGGGGAACACTGAATTAAATAGACAGGGAAGGAGACTAATCAGACACAGGTGAACACAATCACACAATCACAAGGGTGAGAAAAATACAGGAAGTAAAGTAAACATAGACACATGAGGGATCGCTACCAAAATAAAACAGGAACTAACAACTAAATAGTCCAAATTCTAACAGTATGGCAGAGGCAGAACCTCTCAGGAGAACGGACAGGTGGCCAGTGAAGGTGGAACAATCCAGAGGATGTTGGTGAAGGTGGAATCCCTCTGCAGACCTTCGACGAAGAGGAGACTTCTCTGAAGGCCCCTTGGCAAAGGGAAAGCCCCTTGGCGAAGGCGAAGCCCCTTGGCGAAGGAGAGGCCCTTCTGAAGGTTGTCGGCAAAGGCAGAATCCCTCTGCAAAGGCGAAGCCCCTCTGGAGCCTGGCGGCGGCGAAGGCGAAGCCCCTTTGAAAGCCGTCGGCGAGGGCGATACTCCTCTGGAGACCGTTGCCAAAGGCGAAGCCCCTCTGGAGACCTGTAGCAAAGACGATATCCCTCTGGAGGCCATCGGTAAAGCAGACTGCAGACTGTCGGCCAAGGAGAGACCTCTCTGAAGGCCCCTTGGCGAAGGGAAAGCCCCTTGGCAAAGGCGAAGCCCTTTTACAGGAAGTAAAGTAAACTTAGACACATGAGGGGTGGCTACCAAAATAAAACAGGAACTAACAACTAAATAGTCCAGATCCTAAAAGGGTCAGCTGCCAAACCCTAGAAATGAGCCAGAAAGTCTGTATTTCATAGTTCACTGGCTTTGTGGATAGTCACAGAAAATCAAATGATGCAAAAGATGCAAGAGGCATCCCTTAGGTTTATTTTTGTTAACCAACTGTTTCTATTGAGTCTCAAACTGAGTATTTCTGTTTGCTTCCTGCGATCCTGAAGAGAGGTTTTTAGTTGAGTTAAAGTCTCAGTCACTGGTAGTTGAACTGTGGGTTTTGCATGGAGCACTGAGGTCTTTCCGTATCTAATTATTGTTATGAATTTTCCATGTTTTTGTCAACACTGATAAGACTTATAGGCCCTTGGACAAATGCCCCTGCCATTCCTTGTGTTATGAATAGGCTACAAAACAGTGTCACATTTTTTTTTAAATAAATTGATAGTGATTATTCAGTGTAGCTGGAGATCAATCACAGTGATCCTGTCCTCAGATTAATGTGGTTTTAATGTGGGTTATATCCCTGTCATTGACATCACTGTCTTGGTGACATTAACTGCTGGAGAGAATGCTGTGTGTTGTGGCAGCAGAGTTCACACATTAAGGTTACACTGGAGAATTTGCTATCAGCTTGTAAACCACAGATACAGAATGTGTCTCATTTTCTCTTGGACACAGTTTCTACAACTAGTGTAAATGTAGTTGTGAGAATATGCCTGGGTCAGCAACAAAATATTGATTAACTTTCTGAGCCTTGTCTGCCTCATTTTTTGCTGGCCCAGTCACAAGAGATCTGACGTTAGTTGATCAAATATTATTTTATTTTCACTAATATAATAACATATATAACCAATTGAATAAAACTCAGATGTGGACCTTGTGGTATTGTGGTCAACACAGTTTGTTTGCACATGATTGCATTCTGTTTTCACACATAGTCCCAACTTTTCTTGAATTGGGGTTTTCGAGAGAGGATTGTCTGGACCTGCTCTATATGAGAAGTGTCATGAGGTACCCTTTGTTGTGATTTGGTGATATATGAATAAAATTGAATTGAAATTGAGTATTTGACCCTTCTGTACAAATATGTTTGGATACTGCTCGAAACAGAAGCCTGCCATGTAAGAAGTTTTCCAAATACATTTAATAAGACAGCTATTATTAATAAAGGTAAAGGCAAAGGCAAGTTGCAAAAATGTTCACACTGGATGTATATGAAAAACACCCACTTTGTTGCACTCCCTTACAGCTCCACCTTTTCTCTTTCTCTTGTTCTCTCTTTCTCCTATGCTGTCCATTTTTTCTCCTCACTGCTCAGCCACGAACAGTCCACACACTGACTGAATGTTCTGATGTGAACATGTGGACAACTTATCATATGATGACAAGCAGAAATCATACCATGGAGTTAAAAACTGGCAGGGGCGCTGGTGGTCTACAGGTCTGAGTGTCAGTACCTGCCCCATGTTTTCACTTTGATTTAACCATTTCATATTGCATTTTTAATACTGGCCTGCCACTCAAGGCAAATCAGCTGGTCAGACCAACTGGAATTCTCCCAGTGCTTCCAATCACCAGTGTAGGCTAGTCTAAATATTGTTTTCAGGGAACACGTTTGCCAGAGACCATTAGGCAGACAGTTATTTCTATCCCTAGTCAATCTCAAATTTCAAACCTCATCGGTAAAACACTTTTGAGAACTCATTCTTCTACTGTATGTTTTGTGAAGAGAATTTAGACTTGACTGCAAACCTATGGCATTGTTTTCAAGTGTCAGTTTTCCTTTAATGTGCCAAACAGTATGTGGATACATTTAATCCTTCAATTATGCATGAATTATTTAATTAATTACGTATTCATGTAATTCCAGTCGGCTGCATACAGTAAAATTGTTTGGCATGGTGTCCAGATGTTCTGTTACAGTATGATAATCACAGTATGTGGCTAAAGCTGCACTAGGCAATATTTAAATGAAAATATGTAGACTGCAGCTGCCTGATCAAGTTAAATTACAAAGTGGGGCTGGAACACACAGAAGTGTCTTATCCCTCCTGGAGTTTTAGCTTTTTTCCAAAGTGATTCATTAGTCATATTCTGCATGGATACTTCTCCACAGTACTTACCAACGTGTGATATCGTAATCGTCTCTTTCTCGGTCTCCTGAATTGCAGCGGGTCAGCAAGCCATTCAAAGACACTTGCATTTAACATTGGACCTTTTGCTTCATATGAATCTGTGTTGTGATGTATGATTGATATTTTTGCATTTTTTTTGCTAGCAAGATTTTTGCAACTGTCCCCAAAGAAGAGTGACCACATAAGTTGTTTCAGCAAATGCCCCGGAATGTGTTGACGTTGAAGTGCCCTCTAGTGGTCATAGTAATTATGACATAAGCAAAGCAGGAAGTCAGGTGACCTTATCATGGAATGACAAGTCTACAGAGGGAGAAGGTCAGGGTAGATCAGTAAAATACTATTATTACAGCTATTTTTTTCTTTTTTCTGTTTTAAATCCACAGTCAATTATGTCTTTTTTCTTTTTTTTTTAAGCAGAACCATGATTATTACATAATCTTGACTCCATATTTATTACTTTAACCATCACATTGATTAATAATTTTAACCATAACCACAACGTTTCCTGAAACCTGGCCTAACCATAACCAGAATGTTGTCACATTATATATCAGCATTCATTTTTAAGGGTTTTGGCAAAGAAAAATGAAGTTGTCCTGCTATTATAAGCATTAGATCAGAAAACCCTTTCATGTAGAAGTTTTGCTCAGATTTTGCACGTTTTTCCTTTCCTTGCTCCATACAGCTTGTGGTCTCCACTCAATTCAGTAAGGCAAGACATTAAGTTGCGGATACTTGGAACTTAAGTTTGTAATTAAGTCACATGATCCTGTTAAAATGACATTATTATTTGACCAAACAGTCTCCACTAAGCACTACTCACTTGTTGGAGGTTTGGAAGTTGTGATGGAAGTGTGCATGTTTACATTTACATTATTTTTAGAACTTCTATGACCTCTCTATATTCATATAAAAGTTTGACTTTACAGTTAACTCTTTACCTTGAAAACAGCAATTGACAGGGTTGTTTTCGAAGCCAATGATAAACCCATTTCTAATGCTTCAAGTCTCTTGATAGTTGATTTTCATCGCATACAGAAATGAACTAAAACTAGTGGGCCTAAAGCTTGCAAAAACACTGCCATGGTCTAAACACTGACACAGGGTAGATTTTGTTGTATAGTGGTGGCATTTTCTTTTTCTCATGGAAAACTATCTATGCCTTCACAACATGACATGTCACAGGGAGATACAGTATGTCAAGGACAGTACTGTCACACACTGAACAGTCAAGAGGAACATTATTGGCCACAAGAGGTATACCCATTGATCCTCAAAGTAGTTTCTGCCTGTTAAACATACAACATTTTACCAGTACAGCTAGAACTGAGCATCTGGTATTGAGGTTCTATCCCTGGTCAATTAGCCCTACTGGATACAGATATCAGTGTTGGTTGTAAGCCAGTGGGGGATCATGGTCTTGTTGCACAGGTAATTCCAACTGGTTGGTATCTACACTCCTCCTTTGCCTTCTGTATAGACCCTCCACTATCCACGAGTGAGAGTTAGCAGCAACAAGGAATCTTGCTTTGCTTTTAATTGAGAAGGCACTACTTCAGTGTATCTGTATTGTCTATCTGACATATCTGTATGTGTAGGAGGAGGAGAAGAACAGCCATGTATCATTAATAATTATATCGACAGTGGACAATCCTTCACCTCACAATTTAGTGAATAGTAGTAGTGTGCCTTTATGAGTGTGGAGTTTGTGTCCTGTTATTGAACCTGTATCATTGGTTGTATCATTAACCCTACCCCCTAACCCTGCCCTTATCTAAACCTAACCCAAACCAAACCTAACAAAACCTAACCCTGACCCACCCTACCCCAACCCTAACCCTAATCCTCTTTTAGGATAATAGTGTTTTACTTTACCTTACATTACCTTACATTCACTATGACCATGATTTTATCCCAAAATTACCATAACGAAAGTGTAGTTACCATGTGCAGATATTATAGAAAGGAGGAATTTTAAAATGCTGGCATTAGACATAAACAGGACAGTCTACAGCCATGCTAGCAGCAATGTGAGGCTGTAGGCACAGACCGACATTGCAATACTGACAGCCATGCTACTAAAATGACTAAAAAGTCATTGAATGTAATCTGGGGTTTTGCAGTACTGTCTAACACTGAAGTTGCCTGGAGATAGGGCTATAAAAGAAACAAGTCCCCTCTTCTCTGAGACTAGAAAGTCATTGTTGGAAACATTGGCAATTGCTAACTAATATAGTAGCATAGAAGGGAATATGTACACCATATACAGTAGTTTGTATACATATAGAAAGTGTGGAGCTTTGAATCCAAAAATTAAAAGCCCTGCATGAGCAGCAACAACCACAAATTCACCACTGATGTGTTCTGACACTATGTTGAGTAATTCACTGCCTTTACACTTTACACTCTACTGCACAGCCTATGGACCTGCTTCTCCCTCAGTCCTGTTTCTTCCCAATTCAGCATCCCATCCATTCCCCACCTGCTACGCTGTATATTTAACCATTTTCCCCTGTGGCAGCCTTGACCTGGGGTTGGGAGCCAGTGGGATGGGGGGTTGTTGCCCACAAGAAGATGATGCTTGTTCTTTTGCCCATAACATTTGGACAGGCAAGGTGGTCTGTAACTGATTTTGTTCTGCTTTTCCTATTTCCCTCTGCAGAGATCCTTCTGCAGCGCCATGGTGGACGAGCTGCGGATTTCCCTCAAGTGCCAACGCCGGCTCAAACACAAGCCCCAGCCACCTGTCATGGTGAAAACAGAGGAGGTCATCAACATGCACACTTTCAACGATCGCAGACTACCAGGGAAAGAGACCATGGCCTAAAATGGGAATCTCAATCTCTTTTCCACCCTCTCTCCTGCAGTGAGGAGGTGTGCAGAGACACTGGGGAAAGGGGTGGGGGTAAATGGTAAGGGTATTGTAATGGGGTTGTAATGGTTCACAGTTGGGTCATTTCAAATATATAGCAGAGGTGCTTGGGAGTATATTGACATTGTCATTTTGGTTTCTTTATAAATAGCTAGGGATAAGAGATTCAACAATATTTCCTGTGGAAATAACTTGAACCTGGGTGAAATTTCAGCAAGTTACCTCATTACTCTTACCACCTTGGCAAACTACAGGTGCCAGGATGTACAAAACCCAGGAGTTGAAGAGTTTGGAAGTAAACTGACATAAGGTAATAAGGTGGGACAGAGCTGGTCCTTAAAAAAATACAATTAATTAAAAAAAAAAAAAAAAAAAAAAAAAAAAAGACCTATCATCTTTTAGCTGCTGCTCAGTCAGTCTTTCACCACACATCTCAAAAGAGGCTGGTCAAGCAGCTTAGAGATTGCTGACTAGAGGAATGGGAAGACAAGTTTGTAAAGGATTGTTTATTTGCAGAAGCTATGAATAGAATGGGCTCTTGACTAATTTAATCGCAAAGCCCTGAAGATACAGTAATGACGTGCTCGGCTGCTCCCAAAATGTATAGAGAGGCATTGCTTAGTCACATATGATATTGATCAATATCAAAAATGGATACACTGTATATCATCCATCAGGCAATAAGTGATATAAAATATTTGTGTTTCAGAGTACTAACACTTTCAGTCTTTAATGTATTGGGGGGTGATTTTTAGAGGCAGATTATATGGTGAAATTCAAGCAGAAAATGTGGGATGGGGCAGTATAATGAACTGTTGATGTCCATGTATCAGCCAGTAGTCACTTAAAGAGGATTCTATGAAGGTACACACCCTGAATGTCAATAAGGAGAAACCCTGGAATGATATGCGCATGGCTCTAAGTCTAAATTCACATCAATCACACAACAAACAAACTCTATTTATTCAAAGTATTTATTGTTTTATTTATAAAACTTCTTATTTATATCTCTATGGACTGGAATTTCACTACTACCGTAAATACACCTCATGTCAACTGTTCATGGGTATACACAGTTTCTTTCCATTTGCTCAGTGTCAGGTCTCAAATTTCATTTTGTACTACTGTGGCTTTTTTTTTCTTTCTTTGGCAGCAAAGCTACACATTTACTTGTGCAAGTACAATTTCTATGAAAATATGTTTTTGTACGAAGAGAATCAAAATTTTGTAATGATTTTTATCAACACAAAACACACCGTGACGAGTGTCATCCACAGCAGAGGCATGGTACTCCAGGCTGGTAGTAAGACTTTGCTTGACACTAGACACAGCCAACACACACGTACGCACACACACCAAGAGTGCAAGGTGCACCCGTCCTCCATGGAGCAGATTCACACGAATTAGTACTATGAGTACTACTGTTAGTACAGAGCATTCTGGTAAGCATCGGTGACATAATGCTGTTTTGAGAAGAAAAAATTAACTATTTTTATCATGTAAAGGAATCATATTTAAAGAAAGATATTTTTACTTCACATGAAAGACGAGTAATGATAATACTGGTTAGAGCAAATATATAGTGTAAACACACAGGGAGGGAGGACTGCTGATCATATTTATCGCTCTACATCCCCGATTACTGATAGACTGCTAGAGTCCAGTGCTGAGCAATCGTGTTTAAATGGTTTTAAAAAGGGAAAAAAAATGTATTTAAAAAATAATGATCACTTAACTAATTTTGAACTTGTGAAAACAAAGTGGAGTGCACACAGTTTACCCTTTGAAGTTGATGCACAAGTTTAAAGAAATTAAAAAAAGGTATACACAACTTGCACCTCATCTGCCTCTTTATTGAATGTTAGTGCATGAATGAACAGAATGAAAATGACAGCACTTAAAGTCTTCTAGAAAGCTATTAGAAGAGGGTGATTATAAAATATACAGCCCAAATGCCCATGAGGACCATTTTAATAATGTGTTGGAATCTAGGCCTTAGAAACCCCATTAAGCAGGGGTGTGTCTAATTTAGAATTAGTTAGAGGTATGTCTTATAGCATCTTCATTGACTTTAACCACCATATAATTTGTAGTGTACTGTGTATGCAGACATACAGGTTGATGAAGCCTATTTCCTTTGAGGGTCACTCCAACAACCCAAGGGCAGGGGCTTTCACCATTCAAAATATCGATAGAATACCCGTGTCAAGAAGATCTAAAAATATTTGCACAACGGTTGGACTATTGATTAGGTCATGGTGGGCAACAAGGCCATGGGGTTTTCACATGATTCAATAATCAGCTAACATTTGAGCCTCATTTAGATCACCAAATAGGGCACAGGCATGGCCAGTTTAACAGGGCCTTCCTAACAGACAATGCATACACATGGTAAACTCACACAGGTTACTTTAATGACATTGGATGATCAGACCTCCTCTCAGGACTATGTGGGTATATGTAGTCTCTGCTTGAATGACATCTTCCTGACTTTCCACTTATCTTTTTTCACCTCAGCAAAATTACTCTTTTATCAACCTCATTTGTACACATGATATCACATAACGCCAGTGTAGGTCCAACTGTGTTCAAATTGAGTTCTAATCAGCCAGAATAACTGAAAAGGCCTGAAATTCAACCACTAAAATAAATATCAATGCCTCTACCACCAAAATAATCCTTGACGTGCCAATAAAAATACGGTTCCTAAATATTTTGCCTCTGTTTGATAAAATGGGCCAATGTGAGCAATTGTCCTCAGGCCCCATGGGCTCCTGTTTGTTTTCACTGTCACTATGTCAATAGTGACACTGAGCCAGTGTAGGCAACAAATGGACCAAAGTGTTATATGTGTTAGTTGTTTTTATCCCAGTTTTAGCCTTTTTAGCAGCTCACATCGGGTCTATGTTAGGGCTGTGTGCTTCATAGTTCTTCTTTATAATATTTCATTATTCATTTTCAGCAGCTGGAAAATAATTTTCAAATCAATGAGGCTTAATTTTTCAAAATAGTTTTTTAATGCAACATCTGGGAAAAAAAGTCCATGTGGGTTCCTTAAGATTTATTGATGGGCTAGTAAGCCCACTGTTTTTTCATGTCTTCAGCATTCAAAGAATTTCTTGACAATGAATGAAATAAAGTTTATAAAAATTGGTCTATCAGTTCTATGATGGACTAAGATGGAGCCCATATGTGCAATAATTTTCAATAACTACAGGCCCCTTGTTCTTTTCACTGACAGTATGTGAGCAAATAATCACAAGGTGGACAACAAGTGGGCCAAAAGTTGGACATCTCTTAAATGTATGCAAATTTAAACAATAAGTTTGTAGCCTAAGTCATTAACACAAATAAATAAATGCCAAAAGGGATTATTGCTATTGGTTCCACGTACGTCCTTCACATTTAGTACATTCTTAATTATGATTTTTGAATTTCATTTTAGAAACTGATATCCCAAAAATCCAATAACCAATATTTAAAAAAAAATCTCCAGAAGATATCCAATGCAACTCAAAAAGGAAAAGTTGTTTTATGTTATGCTTAGGCCCTTTCTGTTGATTGATTGTGTATTTTTCTCATTCCATAACTGGATCAAAGATCATGTGAAATCACAGTACGTTACACTGCATCCATTGCACTATTAATCATCTTTTAGAGTTTTTGGTTATTTTTTAAAAAAGCTATAGAACATCCAGATTTATTCCATTGCCATCTAATACTCTTAAAAGCACTGGGAACTGGTTACATGGTTGGAAAATTCACTCATAAAACTGCCTGGCTCAGCAGAGGCTGAACCACTTGACAAGGTCACTGCATAACCAATCCCTGACTTCGGTCAGGGACTGTAGTCGAAGCTAGCTTCAATGACTCAGCAGAGTGGCAGCCTATCAGACTAAAGCACCCATCCTCCTTGCCCTGACCCCGGAGCCAGCACAGATCTGAAGCGAGGAAGCTGTGGAAGATGCAGCCAAAGATTACATCAAAGACATTTGTATTTAGTTGTCTTCTCTGCTGCTTCAGAGAAGACTGTGGCCTTATGTGTGTGACCTCAGGTTTTATTAGTTAATTTTATGTGTGCCTGGCAGCAGAGTGACCCTGGCACTGGAGCTCTATCAGTCCACATGTTTGCCGTTTACAGCATAAGGTGATCACTGACCTCAATGATAAAGTTAGGGTGTTGGTGAGAGGCTGCTCCTTCTTTCACCAAAAGTGAATTTTTGCATTACTGCATTTTTATTCATTTTTATTCATTTCTTCAAAATGCCATTACTATTATTGTTATAGTATTTCAGGTGAATTATGGTAATGATGCTGACAACAATAATACCATCACAGATACATAAAGTATTTCTGTATCTTTGTACTTTTGAATAAGCACATACTGAAACAGCACAAGTTTCTCTTTAAGGACTGTCAGGGTCAAGTTCTCTCAATACATTCCGACATCTCTAACCTGTCTGTTGCACACGTGGTGTGAATCTTTCAGAACTGCTCATGCTTATATGTCAGATACATTCATTGCAGGTTTGAGTCTGCACTTGTGATTTGTTGACAGCAATAAAAATATAGAATATCTCTAGGCTTATACTTAAAAATATGTCTTGTTGTCTGAAGCTGAAAATGCCAGCTGTGTGTGTTGTATGTGTGGTGGAGGAAAGATTCCTCTGAAAAACTGAACCTTTGACCAGCTCCTCATCAATGAAAAACTCCCTTTGTCATGCCTGCTGTATGACACCGATTGGCTCCCCTTTAGTCTTCCTCCACCGCCTGTCTCCTGAAGCATACACACACAGATGCTGACCATCTCATGTACTATTAAAAGTTTCAGAATGTGCTCAAAACATTCAAGGCTCAGGTTGAAAAAATTACAGTAATGATGCCAGTGGTAGACTGCAGCCTCTACTGCTACAGGGTACAGCTGTACCTGCCTCAACCCAGCCCAAAGGTGGCAATAATAGAAAAAAAGATAAGTCTCCTAATGCTCAAACCATAGAAAAAATAAATCAAATTTGGTTTGTCTTTTCCTTTCCCACTGGACAACACCCAAAATATACAAAAGCATACACACAGCACACAAAGTAACACAAAGTACGCTTCCTTATTGTGTAGATCATTAAGATGTAGCCTGTGGTGTTTATTACATTTGTGTGTAAGTTTGTAGGTATCAGTCTCTTCATTATTGTGCTGATGTTTTCGCACTTTTTCATAGGTGGACTCAGATGGGACGTTAATCTTGGTGTCTCAGCTGGCTTGGGGTGCAGATAACCAACTCACATGCCAGATCCCATTAATTGACTAATTATCATGGCTGATGAGGAGCGGCCCTGATTTGGACATGGGAGGCAGAGACTTCAGAGTCACCACTGTCCCTGGCTACAGCTTGTCTCTCATATCCTGTTGAACAATTAACAGTTTTAATGAAGCCTTCAACAGAGCTGCTCCAACGTGACATATTCAAGATGTAGGTTCATCTCTGATATCTTCTGTTTGCCTATGATGACCCTGGACCCTGTTTTCTCACCTCCTTTTTTTTTTTGTGATCCAATTTTTACTATCATCCGAACCAAAGAGTATGGTTGTAGACATACAATCAGCAATATAGATACAATACAATACAAATGACAGGGTCCAAATTAAATTGCATCCTGCCATCTGGTTCTAGACAGGGTCTTGTTAGAATCCTGGTTGGAGCCACTGTGAATTGCCTTGGCACCATTTTCATTGTTTTCAACCTGGTCCCTGACAGTCTTGGAGGCTGTGTTCAGTCCTGATCCAGCTGTGTTTTCTAGGAGACATTATGTCAGTCAAGGACGAGTACTGACAGTTGTTTGCATCAGATGTTTTAATCAGGAGAGGCCTATGAGATGAATGAAAGATAATGATAAAGAATGATATAAGATTGAATTGATTGTGAACAGAAGCAATAGATTTTGAATGCAGAGTCTGGATGAACTGACAGTTCTGCAGCCAGAGGCTGGATATTTATTGGAGTGAAAGGATGAACTTTGAAGAGGTTTTCAAGCTGTGCTGGCTCTCCTGATGTTGGACAGTAAGAAAGGTAGAAATCAGCAAACTTGTACATGTGGCAAATGTGAGGGAAATGCAGTTTGGGTAAGTGCAGAACAATAAGTTGAGTAAAGTATTTAAAAAAAAAAAAAAATGACGTGCTCAAATTTGTTGGTACCCCTCCACAAAAAATGAAGAATGCACAATTTTCTCTGAAGTAACTTGAAACTGACAAAAGTAATGGACATCCATCAATGTTTATTCCATATTTAATAGAAATCAGACTTTGCTTTGATTTTTTTTTTCAACATAATATTTAAAAAGATAAAACAAATGAAAATGGCATAGACAAAAATGATGGTACCCTTAACCTAATACTTTGTTGCACAAACTTTAGAAGCAATCACTGCAATCAGATGGTAGTTTGGCCCACTCTTCCTGAGCAAACTGCTCCAGCTGTCTCAGGTTTGATGGGTGCCTTCTCCAGGCTGCAAGTTTCAGCTCTTTCCATAGATGTTCGATAGGATTCAGATCAAGACTCATAGAAGGCCACTTCCGAATAGTCCAATGTTTTGTTCTTATCCATTCTTGGGTGTTTTTAGCTGTGTATTTTGGGTCATTATCTTGTTGGAGGACCCATGACCTGTGACTAAGACCAAGCTTTCTGACACTGGGCAGTACGTTTCGCTCCAGAATACCTTGATAGTTTTGAGATTTCATTGTGCCCTGCACAGATTCAAGGCAGCCTGTGCCAGATGCAGCAACAATCCCAAAACATACCCGAGTCTCCTCCATGTTTCACTGTAGGTATGGTGTTCTTTTCTTTGAAAGCTTCATTTTTTCGTCTGTGAACATAGAGCTGATGTGACTTGCCAAAAAGCTCCAGTCTTTTCTCCCAGAAGGATTGTGGCTTGTCCAAATGCATTTTAGCAAATTCTAGTCTGGTTTATTTATGATTTTCTTTCAAAAGTGGAGTCCTCCTGGGTCTTCTTCCATGAAGCCCACTTTTGGTCAAAAAGCGATGGATGGTGTGATCAGAAACTGACGTACCTTGACCTTGGAGTTCAGCTTGTACCTCTTTGGCAGTTGTCCTTGGTTCTCTTTCTTCCATTCGCACTACACTTCTTGTCAATCTGTGGTCAATTTTCCTCTTGCGGTTTCACTCAGGGAGGTTGGCTACGGTTCCATGGACCTTAAACTTCTTAATAATATTTGCAACTGTTGTCACAGGAACATCAAGCTGCTTGGCGATGGTCTTGTAGCCTTTACCTTTACCATGCTCGTCTATTATTTTCTTCCTGATCTCCTCAGGCAAATCTCTCCTTTGCTTTCTCTGGTCCATGTTTAGTGTGGTGTGCACAATGATACCAAACAGTACAGTGACTACTTTCCTCTGTTTAAATAGGCTGGATGACTGATTACAAGATTGGAGACATGTGTGATACCAATTAAAGAACTTAATTAGTTTGAAATATCACTATAATCCAATTATTTATTATCTTTTCTAAGGGGTACCAACAAATGTGTAGAAAAATTGTAGGTAGAGCAATGAGCAATAATTTATCTCTTTTCACAGCTTCTTTGCTTTATTCTATGACATACCAAAAGCATGCAAGTATACATGATAAAATAGCTTTTAATGTCATCGTTTTACGAGGAATGAAACATTATTTCAATGAGCTATAAGGGTACCAACAAATTTGAGTACATCTGTATATATACTGTATACTATAGACACACACACACACACACACACACACACACACACACACACACACACACAGTATCTATCTATCTATCTATCTATCTATCTATCTATCTATCTATCTATCTATCTATCTATCTATCTATCTATCTATCTATGAATAACAGTCACATGGACACAGCTATTCTAGTTGTACTGGACTCACTCAGCAATAAGATCTTTATAAACCAGTTTGGATGCAATGTCCTTTTTAACTGATAGCAGGGCAAGCCAAAACAGTCTGTGCTGTGACATGGAGGTTTTCAACTTTCAGCTTCGCTCGCCTGATGCCTCCATTACTGGAAAAGTCAATAGGATCCTGAGTGCAGTCTCACAGGTAGGGAAAGTTCCTTCAGTCCCTTTGAGGTAACGAAGTGTTTTAAGTGCTGTAGTTGTTCTCTTTGGGATTATCTCTCGAAGCATCCTCAACTCCGCGAAGAGGTCCAGTGCATCCATGCTTCAGTGAGGCCTGTTGATATAGTGACAATGAAAAACCCACTTAAGTTGTTGGATTTGTTTTTTATTTATTTGTTTGTTTTTAATGTAACCTTGACAGAGACAAAAAACATATATAACTAATGTATTTATTAAAAAAATAATAAAAAAAAAAAAAAAGCAGGATTGCAGGTGCGAGGCCCCCTATTGGTGCGAGGCCCTGTGCGGTTGCACAGTTCGCACAGTCCATGCAACAGCTCTGCCTTGGTCTCCCCCAATCCCTCATATCACGCCTCCAACTGGTCCAGAATGCAGCAGCTAGACTGCTGAACTATGATACATCAAGAGCACCAACAATATGTAAAAAATCTCCTGAAATGCTTTTAAAATAGTATATGTTGGATGTAATGCATTTTTAAGTCTGTAAGGAAGAGAGATGTATAAATGTTTACAAGGTGACCTGGATACTGACACAATAGTGTGCTTATACAACATAAACAGCATTTCAGGTGTTGCTCCAAATAGTATGAAAAGCAGTACTCAGACATTCAGTCTAACTCTGCTCAAAATAACTTCCATCCAACCATGTCAAAAGTGTTTATACAAGCTCCAAATGCTCAAATGCAAGCCTAGAAATCTGCCGTCTTGCAAACAGGGAAATGTGTTGAATGGTAAAAGTGGAGATAATGTCACACTGCCAGATAGGCCTTCCTCGAAAGCATACATTATGTTCAACTTGCTTGTACCCACAAACAGTGATGATGGTAGTTGTGTGAAAAAAAAATAATTAAAGAAACTTTAAAGAGAAGTTCAAACTGTCCACTTCCTCAACTCTGCACACCTGGCCAATCATTTCATAAAAGTGCTTGTGGGACTCTCCAGTCTGGAATGTTACCAAAATCCCCATGGAATTTTACCAGAATTGTAAAATTCTGTCTCATTATACACTATTTTGCAGTGATTTGATGACACATTCTTCAGATTCATAGAAATTTCACTCAAACTGGACTTCCTGGATTTTATTTCAAATCTCATTGGTACCTGAAGCAACACACCGCCATCAACACAGCCCCCTGCATTATTTTCAAGCAGGGCTAATTTCACTCTCAACACCTATTATTCTATTCACAATGAATGGCAGCCTGACATGCTTGTATTGTTTGAGTCTGGATGTGTTAATGGGGTGTTAGGCCAAAGTTAAGGCTTAGACACCGATTATGTGTTAGTTTTAAAATTGTGAATAGGCTAAAGTTACTGTACAGGCCAGGATATGCTTGAAACAAACTAATGTAGTTTTTGTACAAAGTGTCAACTGGTCATGTTTAATGACAATGGTGTTGATATCAGTTCGAAATGGCCACATTTGGATTCAAAGCAAAAACTTGGGGTCATAGAAAGACGTGATGAATCAAACAAAACTGGAATCGCATCTTAAAAACATTCATCATGTTGCACTCAGTGTGGTACTAGATATGTGAATAAATAAAAATAAAAAATGTTTAAGAGCGAATGTTTAAAATCTTGCCTACACCTGGCCACTTGAGACACAATGTGGTGATGATTGTTGAATTGTCTTTCTTACAGCTAAATCCTCACACAGCTGTGAGATGAAAAATAGGGTACGATCAGAAGAAATGACAAATCACCACATGTGTAATATGACGCTGAATTAGATGACAATACATTTCTTCCCTGTGCTGAAAAAAATAATAGGGTTTGGCTGTTGTGTTTTTTGGTCTGTGTTCTGCTAGACATTATTGGTTCAGTGAACTCAAGGCTGAACGATTCAGGGGAGAGTGGTAAAACAGGAAAGTCACAGAGACATTTATCCGCCTCTGATCCCCACCACAGGAGATTTACAGACATAATCCCAAATTCCACAGAGGGAGAATCACACGGACTTTATAAACCATGACCAGATTACACAGATTGAGACCTATGAAGGACTAATGGAGCGTGACCAGATTACGGCATCTGAGATCCACCTATGCATGTAGAGAGACCCTTACTGGAAGGGTGCCATGTCAGATTTTCTTTGATGAAGATAAAATGTCAAAACTGATTATTAATTGTAAAGAAACCTCTTCAAAAGTTACTTTGTATCATCAATCATCAAATATGCCAAATCAGTTAGATTAAAGCTGCAGTAGGTAAGATTGAGAAGAGAGCAGACTTAGCCTGAATATTTGAACCAACACAAGCTCCACGCCACTCCCCCTCCCTCTGCGCTGCACTCATGCCCTGCCTCCAAGCCCCTCCTCCCTGCGGCATCTGCGCAGCTGCTGTGACAACCAGTAACGTTAGCCTTAGCATCGGAAACAAGCTAACTCTGCCCAGCCGCTACATCACAGTTGCTAACATAC
This sequence comes from Chaetodon trifascialis, assembly GCF_039877785.1. Classification (NCBI taxonomy): domain Eukaryota; kingdom Metazoa; phylum Chordata; class Actinopteri; order Chaetodontiformes; family Chaetodontidae; genus Chaetodon; species Chaetodon trifascialis. Next base: position 3,715,004 of record NC_092062.1, on the reverse strand, counting down.
TGTATGTGCTGCGGAGTGTTACTGTAACAATCACCATATTAGCTCTGTGGTTATTTGTTGTCTTAGCCGTATATGCTGTTGTTGGCGGCGGCGGTATGGGCAGTTTCTCCTTTGTGGGTGACTGTTGCTCCGCCATAGCTTTCACTAGCCTCCTGACGCCGCTCACAGAGCTGTTTGACTTAACAGCAGCCAGCAGCATGAGCAAAGGGAGGGGGTGGTTCGAAGCATGTGTGAGTAGTGATTAACAGATGTCAGACACTCCCTCGGACGCTCCTGTGGCTCTGATTGATTGTTTTGTGTCGGGTGCTGTGGATTCTTGCAAATTGCAGTAGGAGCAGTAGGTGGGACCAATGGAGCCGTTTTTTTTCACAGATTACATGTTTCAAGTACTGCTGTCTAGGCATAGGGACAGTTTTAGCAAATATGACAAAAAATTACTTTTATACCTAAGTTACCTACTGCAGCTTTAATACACACGAGAAGGAACAGACAGTTCTAGAAATCTGAAATAAAAAAATAGAAAATAAAAAATCTGGAATCTGAAAAAACAGAAGGCCAAACTCAATCTTGAACTTGTGTTCTCATGGACTAAAACACAATTGTTGTGAACATAAGTAAACATAAACAGTGAACAAATTCCAATGTCTGACTGACTGAAGTCCAAATGCCCAGTCCATCCATTTGTTGAAGTAGCTTTGGGGAACATTTGGTATTCAAGTATCCCAACAAGCAGGTTTAGTGGTGGAGAATTTGATGAGACTCACAGATGAGCTTATCCTTATTTATCACATCAGTCAACTCTTTTCTTGCTGCCACTCTCTGTTTCATCTGCTCACCTGCTCAGCCTGCAACCTTCACCAGTTATCCATGCCCGCTTGTTCAATCACTGGACACACACCTGGAATTCATCACCTATTCAGTGAAATACTTAAGTCCTTCTTCCACTACCATACCTTGCCAGATTGTTCTTAGCCCTTATGCAAGACTCTCCAGCAATCACTCTCAGACAGATTCCCCGTTCTCAACCCAGCCTGCCTTTGACCTTGCCTGCTCTCCTATTCCCTGGTAAAGACCCCTGTTTTGTGACCCTGACCCTGCCCCTCGCCTTGCCCCCTCTGGACCTGATTATCAGTGAGACTCACATGCTTCTCTGTTCAGTCAGCACTGCACTTGGATCCTGATATCCTTGTTACACTTATTCAGTGCCGAGGGAAAGCTTCCAACAACAGACAACTGGTTCACAGCTTGCAAGAGAGAGAAAGAGAGAGAGAGAAACAGAGAGAAAGAGAGGTAGGCGGTTGTGCTGGAGCTCACCATAGGGAAGACCTTGGGAGTTGGTGCCTTCTAAAGTAAAAGTTACCCTGCCGTTCAGCCACTTAACTTGGAAACTCCTTAAGACTCAAGGGACCAAAAAAAGATTAAATAATTTTATTGAATTACAATTTGTTCCCTCAAATTACTCAATCATTAGATTTTTAGCTCAAATTAGTCTACAAATTTCCCTTGAATTTTTAAATCCTTAAAATATTAAATTGTGCCCTCCAATTAACTACATTGCATCTACAAGTCAGCATTAGATAGAATAGAGTTTGGCATAACATTCTCTCCAGCCGCATCATGCCAAAACTATCTTACAAACCTAGAAAATTTGGCATACATGTGATTGACAGAGCAATGCTTTACGTCAGCTGTAAACTCAAGTACACACTTTTAACACATCGTCAAGACATCTTGTTTTAATAGGAGAGACTGAACAGTCTTCTGTATATTGTTCCTTCAATATAATGTAACATTGTTGGGGTGTTTTATGAAAGTAATCCAGGGGTGCATCAAATGCATATCTACTAAATGAAGTGCTGGGCTGAGATAAAGTAATTGAGAAACCATGACAAAACCTGCACACTTTTATTGTGCAAACACATTTCAATCCCAAAAAGGGCTCTCCATCAGGTGTTAAAGACACACGCATGCATATAAATACAGAGTACATATAATTTCATGAATCATTATGGAGGGAAGCAGGCAAGAGAAAGTGGAAAGGAGTTCAGAGACTATTCCAGAGTCGAGGTGCTGCTACTGAGAAAACCTCATGTCCAAAATGTTTCCTATGTGATAAAGACATGATAAGCAGCCCTTGATCTGTGGGTCTGAGGCGCCAAGCTGTACAGGACTAAAAGTTCAATACAGCTCAGGGCCTATGCAGGGATTCAAAAATAAGCAATAGAAGTTCAAGAGAGCCAATACTGAATAAGGAGTCAGTGCAGAGAAGCTAGCACAGGTGCATAATATCCCTGTTTTTACATTTATATAATAGTCTGGCTACAGCATTTTTCACCGCTTCAATGTGCTCTTTAGCATTGTTGCACGTTATTTTGCACATGATTTGATGTGATTGTGTTGAGAATCTGGACAGAGTTGTGCTGGAGGAACAAACCTGCTTTGTTCTCTACAAAAAAAATGACCATGACATTGTTAATATATCACATTGCAGGGACATTTTCTAAGAAACATTCTGTGATCTCAAGCCCCACTGACATCTTAAAACGTTTTCCAAATACTGCATTGAGAATGTTCTTCTTTTGTTATCATTGCTGTGTGCTAAGTCATTACAATGACACATTATTATGTTTTCGTACACATTTAACCTTATAGAAACACTATTTGAAACAATAAACATCCAAAAGTAGATCTTAGAACATTTAATTAATAGATTTTCTTGTATTTATATTATCTTGTGTAATTTGTCACTAACATTAGCAAGTGTTGTGAGAATGTTCTGTGCTAGCTGGTAGCACACAACACTACTCAAATGTTCTAAGATCTATTCTTCAATGGTGGTGTGCATAGATGCAACAGCCACTCCATGTCCAGTAAACATGGTGATAAAATCTTGAAAAACGTTTAGTTTTCCACCTTTTTCAAATGACCGTACACTGCGTTTATGACCATCTGACACTGCTTGAAATCAGGAATCAAATTTGACACATTATTGAAGCTGTTCTTCGGAAGAAACTGCACAGCCTTGGCCTGCTACAAGGACTAGAGTTCAAAGCTGTGGCACCGCCTACAACTGCCATCTGAACAAGGACGCAAGAGGCGATGTGAGACATAAACACAACAAATGAGCAGATATTCATGCTAGGTTTAAACTGGACCACCTCAGACTATGACTAACTACTCAGCATAAGATGAAGAATTGACATGTACTATAGGGACACCTCATCCTATGGTAAGACATCAGAAGCAGGGTAATGTCTTTATATCAACAGTGAATTGTGTGCAAATGCTACAGAGGTCTCCAGCAAATGTTGACCATTGGCGGAAATTATGACTATAAAGTGCCATCCCATCTACAGTATCTCACGAGGGAATTCACCACCATTATTTTTATGGAAGTATACATCCCTGCCAGCACAAAGTTTAAAGAGCACATCCCAACAGTGTTATGGTTTTCACCAAGGTTTCAGAACAAGACCCAAAGATGCAGACCAGAGAGATGGCAGGTAAAAATAACACAAAATTATTACCAACAAAAAGCACACTCAAAAGGAGTGGAACAAACAACAACAAACGAAAGGCGCACTCTAACAGAGTGGAAATAACTAAGGGAGCTCCGTACGATGGGTCTGAGGTAAGGCACACGTGGAAGTGGCAGACAGGCAACTGAAACAAAAGAAACACACCTTTAGTGGTGGAGTAAAAACACATTAGCACGCTCACAGTAGCTAGAGTACTAGAGTAGAAAGTACTCACGATAAAATAAACAATCACAAAGAGGCCTGGAAGGATCTCGGTAGGAAGGGGAGAGAGCTCTCTCCTTAAATACTGGGCCTGATGAGCCTGATGAGCAACCGGTGTGCACAGGTGGGTGGAGCTGGCCAGGTGTAGGACACACCCAGCTGCACAGGCAGGGGGAAGACAGACAGACAAGAACACACAGGGAAAAGGGAAAAAGGAAACACAAGGGAGAGACACACTGCCAGATCCGAACAAACAGCTTCTTCATCATGGCTGGAAATTTCAACCATGCAAATCTCAAAGCAGTTCTTATAAAATTTTATCAGCATGTCAACTTTGCAACCAGAGGGGACAACACTGAGTGGGGTGGCTGCACTCTACTTGTGATTAGAAAAGAGAAGATTCATGTGTTGCCCAGTGTAAAACAATGTGTTTTTGATTCCAACAACTAGACATGAGAATTGCCATGTTGTTCTGCTCTGAACCCAGCTGCATGCCTCTTTTGCTTCCAGAACATCAACATGCTATGTAAATTCACACTCTAGTGCAGCATGAAGCGAACATTGCATGGTTGAGTGGAAAAAAGCAAAGCTGGAGTAATGATGGACCTTCTTTATGGAAGTTTTGTGAGGCCTCTGTGTGAAAGGGGCTTCAATGATGCTTCAGTGGCCTTACATTCCCCCACCCCCTCACACCTCAGCCACCATAACCCCCCTCTGCCCAAGCTTTCTCTCTCCAACCCTCATCCTCCCGTGGTGATCCCTCCCTTGGAATCAACTCCCACATCCCTACCATGCCCCACGGCACCCCCTCCAATAACACCATCCTCTGCCTGACTCTGGGCCAGGTAAGAGGACACCTGGGGATGCTGCACCTGGGCAAGGCTGCAGGCCTTGATGGCATTAGTTTCAGAGTCCTGAGGACTTGTGCCAGCCAGCTGTCCATAATCCTGGGATACCTCTTCAACCTGAGCCTGAGCCTGCAGAGAGTTCCGGTGCTGTGGAAGAAATCCTGCATGGTTCCTGTACCGAAGAAGAAGTCTCCGTCCGGCCTTAATGACTACCGACCCATTGCCATTACATCATTCATGATGAAGCACTGCATGAAAAGTAACATTTCCGTCAATTTCCGTCATTGTAAATTGCCGTGGAAGTTCTCTCTCAGCCCCTGTGACCATGAGGTGTTAAAATGCAAATGTAAATGCTGCAAACTATACAAATGCAAATTGGGATTGTGTGTGTGTGTGTGTGTGTGTGTGTGTGTGTGTGTTTGTGTGTGTTCTGTGACTACAGAATACATAGATTTTTTTTTTTCATGACAATTTAAAAGTGTGTTTAAATAATTTTATAGGTTACATACAGGATAAGTGTCCTGACTCTCAAAAGCCTTTAAATTTCCACTTAAATTGCTAAATCAAATTGTGAAAATTAAAGCATCTACAGTTCTTGGACACTGGTCACAATTTTTCGCATTTTGCCACCACACCACCAGATGAACAATGCTTGTGTGATTAGCTTGCAAAATTCCAGTAGAGTAAGTCCACTGATGATTCTTTAAGTAGGAATAAAAAGGGAACACACCAAAGTAACTTTTTTTTTTATTTTCGATGATGTCAGTTTAAAGAAGTTTACATGTTTCATAAAATATTCAGGTACAAAAATAGAAAATCAAAGTACCTAACAAAATCACAGCATGTTTTTCTTTCTACGCAACAAAAATGGTCTCGCAAGGAATTCTGAGAATCGTGTTTGGATCAGACAGTTACGTTTCGGGTCCTGCTAAACTTTAACTCTGTTCATGCAATGGCTGGACGTCGTCTTCAGTTCACCCCAGAAGGCACTCCTCTGCGACAAGTGGATGGCCTGGCTGCGGAGCGACCATATCCAGAAAGTCCAAACAATTTATAGAAGAAACTGCTCAGCGCCTTCAGTGGATTGTCTCGGCTGCTAACGCAGCTGATCGCGCAGTTGGCGAGGAGAATGACCAGACTGCTCACTCTGGAGGAGCAGCCCCGACCAAACTGCAGCTGTGGAGACGAAGAGACGGGTGCATAGGTTGTAGTAAGTAACGCATTTATTACTACATTGTGCAGTTTTTAGGCCGGCAAACCTTTATTATTCTTATTGCACTACGTTCCGAACGTTTGGTAATCGTTCACGTTACATTTAACATTACAATGTATTTTGTATTTTAAAGGAAAAGGTGCGACGTCTGCACAATAGTGACGGAAACGACAGGCGATATGAACCTGAGCAGGGGTAAATTAATTAAATACACACGAAATATTCTGCAGAATATAAGTAAATGTAAACGTTGCATGACCTGTTTGTACTTTTTGTGTTTTACAGACTAAACTCGCTCCACAACGAAACGGTGACGTCACATTTGATGTCCACTTTAACTGCGAGTCCAGACATGGATGGTGTGGAGAGAGAAGTCCTTCTATGTAAGGTTTTTTTTTTTAAATTTATTTAACCCCTTTCTGTTGTTTCTTGTTGTTGTTGTTGTTTTTACTTTCCTGAAGCCTGTTTTAATTATTTCAAACAAATATATATTTTCTTCCAGCGGCCTGTAAGACATATTATGAGATGGTGTGGAGGAGCTTCAGGTATGCCCAGGCAGCTCTTTCAGTTCAGGCAGCAGCTGTGAAGATTTCAGCTCGCAGCAGACAGAGAAGGAAGCGGGTAAGAGTCCCATGAATGCCGCTTTATTTTCACAACAATGTATAAATGGGCTGAATTTTATTTATTAGCTGAATTGTTTTTGAGAAACATGCTCACATATGTTATCACGTGTTATTGTTTCTTTGCAGTACTAATATTATATTAATATCTGTATTTACAGCTTCTGGAAGCAAGAAGGAGTGTCCTAGCCACCCAGCAGGAAATTGATTTTTGGCAGGGGGTCACTGCTGACATGATGTCTGATGAGGAGGATGACACCATGGAAGGGGAAGCTGGGTGGGTTGTAAAGCCTCCATCTTTCCGCAGTCAGAGGCTCTCCCGACTCTGCCAGACACTTCAAGAGCGGCTGGAGAGTGACCTGAAGTATGTGGCGACACACCGCAAGAGGCTTTGCATTGCATAGCGCAGTGGCGCAGCAGGTAGTGCGCGTGCCTCACAGCAAGAAGGTCGCAGGTTTGATTCCCGGGTCGGGCCTTTCTGTGTGAAGTTTGCATGTTCTTCCCGTGCATGCGTGGGTTCTCTCCGGGCACTCCGGCTTCCTCCCACTCTAAATTGCCCCTAGGTGTGAGTGTGAATGGTGTGTGTATGTGCCCTGCGATTGGCTGGCGACCGGTCTAACCCTGCACCCCGCCTCACGCCCACCGACAGCCGAGATAGGCTTATTAATAATAATAATAATAATATTTGTGGCGCACAGATGACCAATAGCAGCAGAGTTGTCATCCAATCACGTGATCGCTCACTCATGTGATTGGAGTTGCTATCCAATCACATGATGGTTTCCTTTAAAATGCCTGTGGAATCATCCAATGGTTGTTTGTGAAGTCAGCAAGCCAGCCTGAGTAGATCAATGTCGGTAGCATTCATGTGCTAATTAGAGCTATTTGCACCTTCGCGAAGGCGCGATTAACCACGCCCCCCGCCGACAGATGGTTCGTTTCCGACGATATTCAGAGGCGGGGTGTGGACGACGTCATCATTCACCTGCTGTGGCATGCTCACTCCCACCTGGATTGTAGCAGCAGCACTGTGATCAATTTCTTTGATTTCTCCAGTGCATTTTATACCATCACTTGCAGTTCCTTGGTGAGAAGCTGCAAGTAATGGGAATCAGGGGACTGTTTGTCTCCTTTTCTCTTCATCTTGTACACCTCAGACTTCCAGTACGACTCCTGTGCCACCTACAGAAGTTTTCGGACAACTCAGCGCTGGTCAGGTGTATAAAAGGATGAACAAGTGGAGGACTACAGAGCAGTAGTGGACGATTTTGTGAAATTGTCGGGTAGAAATCACCTGCTGCTTAACGTGGCCAAGACCAAGGAGATGGTGGTTGATTTCAGGAGGAACAGGACGACCACACAACCACTGTGTATTCTGGGGGAGAATGTCTCAGTGTTGAAGGATTACAAATACCCTGGAGTGCACCTCAATAATAGACTGAACTGGAAAACTAACATCAATGCTGATTCCTGAGGAGGCTCAGATCATTCAAAGTGTGTAGCAAGATGTTGGAGATCTTCTACCAGTCTGTTGTTGCCAGTGCACTCTTCTTTGCTGCAGTGTGCTGGAGGAGCAGCATCGGAACCGGTGACACCAACAAACTGATCAGGATCCATTATTGGCTGCAAATTAGACACCTTTGAGGAGGTGGTGGAGAGGACACTGGACAGACTGCTATCCATCATGGATAACCCTGAACATCCTCTTCACAACCTCATGGACAGAAAGGGCAGCTCCTTCTCCAATAGACTGCTCCAGCTCCACTGTCACAAGGACCGCTTCAGCCATCACACTATACAACAGTAATTTAAACAGTTGATCTCCATCAACTTCACAAACTTTAATAGCTTAATGTTTACATATTATTTGCACTACTGCAATATTACATATTACTGTTTATTGTTTACATTTATTTATCACTTACAACTTGCACATATTTTTTCTGGTATGTAATTTTTAGCTATGGCTCTTTCTCTTTAAGAACTGCTGTTATTGTTGATATATTAAGAATTGCCATTATTCTATCTTATAGACTTAATTATATTGTATTATACTATATTACATTATTATATCATATTATCATAATATATATTATATAATATGTAATATATTATGATACATATTATATAACTATGTACTTAGTTATACTCAGTTATATTTTTAACAATTGCTATTGTTCTATGTTTATATACTTAGTGATATACTTTTTTTTTTTTTTTTATCATTTTCATTGTAGATTAATACTGAAGACATCCAAACTTTGAAGTAACACATATGGAATTATGTAGTAAACAAAAAAGTGTTAAACAAACCAGAATGTGTTTTATATTTTAGATACTTCAAAGTAGCTACCATTTGCTTTGATGACAGCTTTACACGCTCTTGGCATTCTTTCAATCAGCTTCATGAGGCCGTCACTTGGAATGGTTTTCCAACAGTCTTGAAGGAGTTCCCAGAGGTTCTGAGCACTTGTTGGCTGGCTTGCTATCACTCTGCGGTCCAACTCATCCCAAACCATCTCAATTGAGATTAAGTCAGGTGAGTGTTGAGGCCAGGTCATCTGATGCAGCACTCTATCACTCTCTGTCTTGGTCAAATAGCCCTTACATAGCCTAGAGGTGTGTTTGGGGTCATTGCCCTGTTGAAAAATAAATGATGGTCCCACTAAGCGCAAACCAGATGGGATGGCATATTGCTGCAGATTGCTGTGGTAGTCATGCTGGTTAAATGTGCCTTGAATTTTGAATAAATCATCAACAGTGTCACCTGCAAAGCACCCCCATACCATCACACCTCCTTCACAGTAAATCACACCATCATAAATAGTCAACAGCTCTTATTATAGAGTCTGATTGCTGTGGGAACAAAGGACCTCCTAAATCTCTCAGTGGAGCATTTGGGTTGCAGGAGCCTTTGACTCCTACCACTCATAGTGAAGATGCTGTGCAAAGGATGATCATCCCTTGACAACACATGCTGCGGCTCCCAGTAACACAGCCACTTTATCGGTAATTTCGCCATCTAGATCAGTGCTTTTAGCATCAAAAGTTCAGTGAAACGGTGCAAGAATAGTATATGACCAGCAGGTTATCATTAGTCTGAGTAAAGTTAACAACTTAGATCCCGTAAGCCCGGAGACGTGGACCGCTCTACACAACTTGAGTCTGCTACACGGGTCACACTGCATGAAAAACCACATTTTCGACCCATAAATCCCCGCGAAGTTCGTTGATTTTCAGCGATTTACGGCAAGTTTACAGGGAACTTCGCCAGCTCCAAAAATCGTCAGAAACGAACCATCTGTCGGCGGGGGGCGTGGTTAATCGCACCTTCGCGAAGGTGCGAATAGTTCTAATTAGCACATGAATGCTACCGACGTTGATCTACTCAGGCTGGCCTGCTGACTTCACAAACAACCATTGGATGATTCCACAGGCATTTTAAAAGGAAACCATCATGTGATTGGATAGCATTTCCAATCACATGAGTGAATGATCATGTGATTGGATGACAACTCTGCTGCTATTGGTCATCTGTGCGCCACAAATAATAATAATAATTCATATATTATATAATAAATTAATATATTAAAAATAGTTATTATATTGTTATATTTATGTATATATAAAATATAAATGACATATATATTTTATTTGATTGATTCATTGATTTATTTGGCAATCCACCTTCTCCACTACCACACAGTAGAACACAAAGAACACAGTTGACAGAAACATTTTGAAAAAAAGTCTTTAATGAAATCGTGACACACACATTAACAAGGATCAACCAAGGAAATTCAGTGACTACTGGGGAAAAAAGCAAGGAAATGTGCAGAGGGATTCACTGATAAGAGCCTCTGGGTTGGGCCATGCCGCTGGTCCATGGTTCATGAAAAAGAGTCTAAGGCCTTTAGAAATGCTTCTTTGCTGCCTCTGGGTCATAAATCAAATCAAATCAACTTTATTTATATGGCACTTTTCATACTTTATAGTAATACAAAGTGCCTCACAGGGGTTAAAAACAACAACATTACAAAACAGTGTGACCCCAAACCTCCCACCCCCCCAAATATACACAGAGATACACAATTACATACAGTCACGCACATACATGGACAGACATACATACCCACACACACAAACTTACACACACCCACACCCTGGGCACCGAGAACCGAGGTGAGGAAGAAGCTACCATTTGGGGGCCACGCACACCAAGAGGAATCATGGTCCATGACTGCGGGGGCGCTGACACAGGGACCACCCCAGCCCAGGCAGGCAGGAGGCTCCACACCAAGGTGTAAAGCTCTCTAGCTACCTGGGCCAGGGCCATCCATGGAACAGCACCCTCATCGGTGAACCAGAATCAAATCCCGGTGTGGTAGGCCCCCAGGAGGAAACACTGGAAAATGAGGGGCTAGAACACTAAAATAAGATAAAAAGTATAGAAGCTAAAACTGAGAATAAAACAATAGAATGTATAAAATAGACCATAAGTAATGACTAAAACAATTGAAATAAAACATTGAGGTAACCCAATAAAAAATAAAAATATATATAATATTAGAAAATGTAAGAATAAAGGTCAGCTTAAGAAATTATAAATAGCTAAATGAGTCTGTTAAAAGCCTGATTAAAAAGATGGGTCTTGAGCCTCTTTTTAAAAACATCAACATTCTCTGCGGCCCTGAGGCTCTCCGGCAGGCTGTTCCACAATCGGGGGCCATAATAACTGAATGCCGCCTCCCTGTGTGTTCTAGTTCTAATTTGTGGTATTGTTAAAAGGCCAGCACCGGAGGACCTCAGGGTCCGCGAGGGTTGATACGGTAAAAGTAATGCAGATAAATAAGAAGGCCCAAGATCGTTAAGACACTTAAAAACTAGTAAAAGAACCTTAAAATTGATCCTGAAGCGCACGGGGAGCCAATGCAGCGATTTTAAAACAGGTGTTATATGCTCCCGCCCTCTGGTCCTCGTCAGCACTCGTGCGGCTGAGTTTTGTAATAATTGTAAGTTATACATGCTCTTTTTGGGAAGACCAGAGAGCAGGGCATTACAGTAAAAACGACAAGAGATAAAAGCATGCATCAGCACCTCCGTACTGGCCTGAGAGAGGAACGGGCGGACTCTGGCTATATTCTTAAGATGGTAAAAACCTATCTTTGTTATGTTTTTGATGTGTGGAATAAAAGTGAGCTCAGAGTCAAAAATCACGCCCCGATTTTTTACTGATTTTGAGGGTTTAAAATCCTGTAACTTTGGTAAAAGTTTCTCTCTCTGGCCTTCAGGACCAATGACTAAAACCTCAGTTTTGTCCTGGTTGAGCTATAGGAAGTTTGCTGCCATCCATGACTTGATTTCTAAAATACAGTTAAAAAGGGCATCAATTGGCCCTGGGTCATCAGGAGACACGGCGATGTACAGTTGCGTATCATCAGCATAACTATGGAAGTTGATGCCATGCCTCCTGATGACGTCCCCAAGGGGCAGCATGTAAAGATTAAAAAGAGTTGGACCTAAAATTGAACCTTGGGGAACCCCACACTTTATCTTATGGGTTCCTGAGGAACATGTATCCATATTTACAAAGAAACTTCGATCAGTGAGGGAGGACATGAACCAGTTAAAAACAGTACCAGAGAGGCCGACCAGGTTCCTTAGTCTATTTAATAAAATGTGATGGTCTACTGTATCGAAGGCGGCGGTTAGATCCAGTAGAACCAAGACTGTGAGTTTATGATTATCTAAATTACACTTGATGTCGTTTAAAATTTTTAAAAGTGCTGTCTCTGTACTGTGGTTCATCCTAAAACCAGACTGATGAGTCTCTAAAATATGTTTCGAGTGTAAAAATTCATTTACTTGATGAAAAACAAGTTTTTCTAAAATTTTACTTAAAAATGGTAGGTTGGATACAGGCCGGTAGTTATTTAAAACATTGGGGTCTAAATCACTCTTCTTCAGAAGGGGCCTCACCACCGCCGTTTTAAAGGAGGCGGGGAAGACACCCGTCTGGAGAGAGCAATTGACCAAATACAGCAGCTGTTCCTCAAAGAACCCATAGAGTGTTTTAAAAAACGGTGTGGGAATTAGGTCTAAAAGGCAGGTTGTGGGCTTTACCTGGGAGAAAACTCGACTCAGTGTCCTTGCATCAACCAGGGCAAAACTCTCCAGTGTTTCCACAGGTCCAAGCAATGATCCAGGTGTTAAAAGCTGTTGAGATAAAAGACTGGATCTTATGTCATTGATTTTTCTTCTGAAATGGTCTGCAAAATCCTCGCAAAGGGCGTTATCTGGTGTCTTGGAGGATCTTTTAAAATTTTTGTTTGTTAAAAGATCAATTGTGGAGAATAAGAATTTGGGATTATTTTTATGGTCATGGATTAGGTTTTGGAAGTGAGAGATTCTTGCTTGTTTGACTGTGTTATTGTAGATTTTGAGGTGTTGACGTAGTATTTCATAGTGAACTGTCAACTTTGATTTCCTCCATCTCCTTTCAGCACTCCTGCATTCCCTTTTGAGTTTTTTAATTTCCTCAGTTCTCCATGGAGGTGTGGGTCTTGTTTTGATTGTTTTGATTACAAGTGGAGCCACTGAGTCCAATGTTGACTTTATTTTATTGTTAAAGTTGTCAGTGATAAAATCGCAAGGGTGCTGGTAAAATTTCGGCAGGAGTGCTCTGTAAGATCTGGATAAAATTTGCAGCCACTTCAGAAGTTAGGTAGCGTTTCCTCACTGTTCTCACAGGGGCCTCCCGCTGATTAAAACTGGTGATTGTAAAAAACACACAGAAGTGATCAGACACAGCCAGATTCACAACAGAGGGCGCACCAACCGACAGACCATAAGATATAACGAGGTCCAAGGTGCGCCCCCTGATGTGGGTCGGCTGCGTCACGTGTTGCTTAAAATCAAGGCAGTGTAAAAGGTTTAAAAATTCTCTGGACATTGAGTCTGAGGGAAAGTCCATGTGTAGATTAAAATCACCGGATATTAAAATTCTGTTAAAAGAGGTATGAATAATTGATAAGAGCTCAGAAAACTCACTAATAAAAGAAATAGAATACTGGGGTGGTCGGTACACAGTTATACAGAGGATCGGTGGGCTGCTAAAAACGAAGGCATGGTATTCAAATGATGAGTAGCTGTTAAAATTGACTTCGTTCATGTGCATGTTGGTTTTTGTGATTGAAGCAGTACCGCCCCCTCTTTTGCACCCCCTGGTTGAAAATAAAAAGTAAAAATTGGGTGGGGAAGCCTCGGTGAGAACAACAGGTGCGTCAGTGCCAAGCCACGTCTCCGTAAGGAGAATGCTGTCTAGGTTATTATCTAAAATTATGTCATTTATAATAAAAGATTTGTTTAAAAGAGAGCGCACGTTCAGCACAGCCATTTTAACATCTGTGCTGAACTTGCGCTCATCACATTTTTCCAGTGGAATGTTAAAAACACATTTTGATCTAAAAGTAGTCCTGGGTCTCCTATGTCTGTGTGAAATTATGGTTTTGATTGTGTAAAGTGAGGGAGGGGCGTGTATGATGTAGGTGGGGGTGGGTGAAGGTGAGTGTGGGTGAGGTGCAGAGGGCGTGTGTATGGGTGTAGTGAGTCAGGAGGTGATTGTGGTGCAGGACCGGACTGTCAAGTCAATGTTTACTGATAAAAGCCGTGACCCCTCCTGGTTTGGGTGTAGGCTGTCTGTTTTAAAAAGGTGGGGTCTGTTTAAAAAAGCGATAAAATTGTCCACATACGGAATACTTTTTCCCAGGCAGAATCCCTTTAGCCACAGGTGCAGCTGGCGGAGGCGACTGGTGGTGACGTCACCATAGCGCGGCGGGGGAAGCGGGCCGGAAATAACCAGTCGCTTCCCCGTGTCCAGCATGTGGTCCACCATGGACCTGAAATCCCGCTTGAGGATCTCGGATTTCTGGTCTCTGAGATCATTGATGCCGGCCTCCAGGACCAGCGTGGAGGCTGAGCTGTGCTGAGCACACAACTGGAGGGCGGAGGACTCAACCTCCTTGACGCGGGCTCCGGGGCGGCAGAAGGTCCGACCATCACGTACCGACACGTGTCTGACCATCGAGGTCCCGACGACCAGCACAGAGGGGGTGCGCTGCTCCACGGGCTGCCTGGAGGTGCGCCGATGGCGGGGCGAGACCCAGGGTTAGTGGCGCCGGCCCGCGGTTGCTCCTGGCCGAGATGGAGAAGAGGGGCCAGGCTGGACACGCGGATCCCGGTTGCTGTGCTGGCGAGAGCCACGACCAGCTGGGTGGACAGGTCGCGGAGGCGAGCTGGAGCACGCTCCCATGGGAGGGAAATCCTGCAGGCTCAGGATGTCGTACCTGTTCTCCAGCGGTAGATCCGGAGGCGGAGGAGGGGGAGATGGACGGGCCCCGGCGCCTCTGGTCACCGCTGACCAGGATTCCCTCGCCTTGAGTGGCGTTGAGCTCACCGGTGCTGGAGCTGCCGCTCCATCCTCCCTGATGGAGCACTACCACTCCGGGGGGCGAAGACAGGAGGTGGAGGGTGCTGATGGCTTGGGCTTGGCGCCCTGGTAGAGCCAGCGGAGCTCGGCGAGTGCTGGTGCCGGAGATCTGGTGGTAATGGAGCCGGTCCACGGCAGGGTGGTGTTGTCCATGGCCATCATGCTCCGGTTACCAGCGCCGGATGCCCTCATGTGGGCGATAACTTTTGACTGGGTCGAGGCGACGGTGGAGAAGTCCATAAGGATTTTGTCCCTCTCCTTGAGGTCAGCCTTCAGGCTAGAGACGTTGTCCCTCAGTTTTGAGAGGGTGGGGAGACAGGACTCACAGACCGCCATCATGCTGCCGGCTGTGCCGAGGATCCGTCACCCCGGAACGCAGAACCACCACAGGGAGGAGGTGAGTTAAATCCCACTAAGTTAAAAGGTTTTATAAAAAACTTAAAATTACTATTACCTAAAATTACTGTGGGTTTAATAAACACCAGAGTCAACGCAGGAAACGAGCGTTGCGTCCTGCTGCGGCGGAGTCGCGTTTAACTGACGTCACCTGCCCCACCGCCATACTGAGCTGGCGCCTGTCGCTTTGAAGGGGACTTGATGCGAAGCCTCTTGCGGTGTGTCGCCACATATTTTGGGTCGCTCTCCAGCCGATCTTGCAGTGTCTGGCAGAGTTTGGAGAGCTAGGACACTCCTTGCTTCCAGCAGCTGTAAATACAGGTGTTAATATAATATTAGTATTGCAAAGAAACAATAACACATGATAACATATGTGAGCATGTTTGTCAAAAACAATGCAGATAATAAATAAAATTCAGCCCATTTTTACATTGTTGTGAAAATAAAGCAGCATTCATGGGACTCTTACCTGCTTCCTTCTTTGTCTGCTGCGAGCTGAAATCCTCACAGTTGCTGCCTGAACTGAAAGAGCTGCCTGGGTATACCTGAAGCTCCTCCACACCATCTCATAATATGTCTTACAGGCCGCTGGAAGAATATATATATTGGTTTGAAATAATTAAGACAGGCTTCAGTAAAAACAACAACAAGAAACAACAGAAAGGGTTTAAAAGACTGCTGTCCACACCATCCATGTCTGGACTCTCAGTCAAAGTCGCCATCAAATATGACGTCACCGTTTCGTTGTGGGGCGAGTTTAGTCTGTAAAACACAAAAAGTACAAACAGGTCATGCAACGTTTACATTTACTTATATTCTGCAGAATATTTCCTGTGTATTTTATTAACTTACCCCTGCTCAGGTTCATATCGCCTGTCGTGTCCGTCACTATTGTGCAGATGTCGCACCTTTTCCTTTAAAATACAAAATACGTTGTAATGTTAAATGTAAAGTGAACGGTTACCAAACGTTCGGAACGTAGTGCAACAAGAATAATAAAGGTTTGGCGCCCTAAAAACTGCACAATGTGGTACTAAATGCTAACGTTACTTACGTAACTTACACACCCGTCTCTTCGTCTCTGCAGCTGCAGTTCGGTCGGGGCTGCTCCTCCAGAGCAAGCAGTCTGGCTTTTATCACGGTCATTCTCCTCCGGCCATTGTATGAACAGAGTTAAAGTTTAGCAGGACCCGAAACGTAACTGTTGTAATCCAAGCTCGATTCGCGTTCACAGGCGCGCCAAGGTCATTTTCTGCCGACGTCATTGCGTCAGAGGAGGCGTCCAATCATATGCGAGGTCGCGCTCTCGGAATTTCTCACGAGACCATTTTTGTTGCGTAAATGAAAAACATGCTGTGATTTTGTTAGGTACTTTGATTTTCTAAATTGATTTTCTAAAGTGACATCATCGAAAATTAAAAATGAAAAGTCACTTTGGTGTATTCCCTTTTTATTCCTATTTAAAGAATCATCAGTGGACTTACTCTGCTGGAATTTTGCAAGCTAATCACACAAGCAGTGTTCATCTGGTGTTGTGGTGGCAAAATGTGAAAAATTGTGACCAGTGTCCAAGAACTGTAGATGCTTTAATTTTCACAATTTTGATTTAGCAATTTAAGTGGAAAATTAAAGACCTTTGAGAGTCAGGACACTTATCCTGTATGTAACCTATATAATTATTTAAACACACTTTTAAATCCTCATGAAAAAAAAAAAAAAATCTTTGTATTCTGTAGGCACAGAACACACACACACACACACACACACACACACACACAAAATCCCAATTTGCATTTGTATAGCTTTGCAGCATTTACATTTGCATTTTAACACCTCATGGTCACAGTGGCTGAGGGAGAACTTCCACGGCAATTTACAGTGACGGAAATTGACGGAAATGTGACTTTTTATGCAGTGTCAGTCACTGACTACCAAGCCACACCCACACCCTGTCAGGATGACATCGGCTTCCTCAATGAGCTAAATAACTTCTTCAGAAGGTTTGAAGCTCTGAACAACAACCCTGTGAGGAAAGCTACTCCCCACCCCGACAAACAGGCATTCAGGTTCGAAACCACTGCAGTGCGGAGAGCTCTGAGGAAGGTCAACGCACGGAAAGCTGCAGGCCCTGACAACATTCCAGGACGGCTGATCAAGGAATGTGCAGACCAGCTGGCCCACGTGCTCACAGACATCGTCAACACCTCACTGATCCAGGCTGTCGTCCCCCCGTGTTTCAAGTCAGCCACAATAATTCCAGTGCCCAAGAAACCAACCATCACATGCCTAAACAGCTTTCGCCCCGTTGCACTCACATCCACCATCATGAAGTGCTTTGAGACAGTTGTTAAGGACCACATCATCTCCATACTCCCCCCATCATTCGACCCGTTCCAGTTCGCATACCAAACGCTCCACTGAGGATGCCATCTCCACTGCTCTCCACCTGAGCCTGGAGCACCTGGAGGAGAAGAACACCTATGTATGGATGCTGTTCCTGGACTTCAGCCCAGCATTCAATACGATCATCCCCCAGGACCTGGTATGCAAATTGGAGCCCCTGGGTCTCACAACCTCCCTGTGCAACTGGCTGCTGGACTTTCTCACTGATAGAACCCCGTCTGTCCAAGTGGGTAACCACATCCAGTGTCATCTCCCTGAACACCGGCTCCCCCCAGGGATGTGTTCTGAGCCCCCTGCTGTTTACCCTGATGACCCACGACTGTCGCCCCAGATACAGCAGCAACCACATCCTGAAGTACGCAGACGACACAACAGTTGTGGGCCTCATTCAGGACAACAACGAACTGGCTTACAGGGAGGAAGTGCAACATTTTGTGGAATGGTGTAAGGTGAACAACCTGGCCCTGAAAGTCGACAAAACTAAGGAGATCATCGTGGACTTCAGGAGATCCAGACCAAGCCATACACCCCTCCGTATCAACGACACAGCCGTGGAGGTCGTGAGCACAACCAAGTACCTGTGGGTGCATATCACTGACAACCTCAGCTGGTCACTCCACACCTCCTCCCTGGCGAAGAAGGCACAGCAGCGCCTGCACTTCCTGCGGTGGATGAGAAGAGCCTCCCTCCCCCCTCCCATCCTAACCACCTTCTACAGAGGGACCATCGAGAGCCTGCTGACCAGCTGCATCTCCATCTAGTCTGGGAGCTGCAGGGCCTCAGACTGGAAGTCTCTGTAGAGAGTGGTGAGGACAGCGGAGAAGATCATCGGGACCCCGCTCCCCACCATCCAGGACATAGCAGATAGCCGCTGCCTATCCAGAGCCCACCGGATCCTCTCTGACCCCACCCACCATCAGCATGGACTGTTCTCCCGCCTGGCGTCTGGCAGAAGGTTCCGCAGCTTTCGCTGCAGAACAGCCAGACTCAGAAACAGTTACTTCCCTCTGGCCATCAAGACTGCTAAATGCCAAATAACCCCCCACCCACCCACCCAACTACATTTCGTTGCCAAAATCTCACTGCTGTGTTTTTTTGTGCAATGACAATAAAGGAAGTCTAAGTCTAAGTCTCATCTTCCTCATCACCCTCTTTTGTACTATTTCCGCCACAGAACTTGGGCATGAACCAATGATGGAGCCTGCCTTCCTTATGAGTTTGTTCAGCCTGTTCCTGTCCTCAACAGTTAGGATACTGCCCCAACACACAACAGCATAAAAAAGGACACTTTCCAGTATTCCATGATAAAATCCGTTTAAAATAGGCCTGTCCATATCAAATGGCCTCAGTTTCCTAAGAAAAAACAGTCTAGACTGGGCCTTCTTGAAAGTAACTCTACTGTTCTCCTTCCAGTCTAGTTTACTATCCAAATGCACACCCAGGTATTTATATGAGGGAACTACCTCTACTGGCTGACCTCTAATAAGAATAGGTACCTCACTTTTTTTCCTTTTAAAATCAGAGACTAGCTCCTTAGTTTGATCTATATTTAAAATGAGGTGGGCATCATCACACCAACTGACAAAGCTATCCACCTCATTCTGATACGCTGCATGGTCATTGTTGGGAATGTAGTCCACCAATGCAGAGTCGTCAGAAAACTTCTGAAGGTGACATGAAGCACTACTATGTCTACAGTCAGAAATATACAGTGTAAATAAAAAAGGAGATAAAACTGTGCCCTGAGGTGCCACTATGTTAGTGGTGATGATCTCAGACTTGGTGTCATGAACCCTAACATACTGAGGTCTACTTGTGAGGTAGTCAGTAATCCATGCAACAGTAGATGAATTAAGATTAAAACCAGAAAGCTGTTTAGCTAAAATGTGTGGCTGTAGAGTATTAAAAGCACTAGAAAAATCAAAAAACATTATTCTCTTCTTCATCTCTAGATGACTGTGCACCCTGTGCAACAAGTAAAGGAGTACATCATCCGTACCTACGTCCTCCCTATATGCAAACTTAAGTGGGTCCTAAAAGGCACTGACCTGTGCCCTCAGGTGCTCCAGCACAGTCCTCTCAAAACATTTCATTACATGTGAGATTAAGGCAATAGCTCTGAGGTCATTAAGTGCCTTAGCATTAGCTTTTTTAGGTAAAGGTACAATGCAAGATGTTTTCCAGATTGCTGGGATTTTGACACAGACAGAGACAAGGAAAACAGATGATGTAGCACCCCACACAGCTGATCAGCACATATTTTAAGGACGTGCAACATGATCCCATCTTGGCCAGGGGCCTTATTTACATTGAGCCTCCTCAGCTGAGAGCGTACCTCCTCAACAGTGATTGTTATTGGGGGTCAAGGAGAAGGACCACACCCATCTTCCTCTAAGGAAACTATGGAATGCGATGGTGACTGATTAACTGAGTTGACAGTAGAGTCAAATCTGGCATAGAATTGATTTGCCTCATCAGGCGTAAACGTACCCTCCTTCAGTCTATCAGTTGCCTGGCCGTATCCAGTTATTAACTTCAAGCCCCTCCATAGACCCTTAGTGTCAGACTCCTGGAGTTTGTATTTCTATAGTTATTTTTCCCTTGCCTAATGGCAGCCCTTAGATTTTTTTGTGCAACTTTAACCCTGTCCTTATCTTTGCTCATGAAAGCA
The DNA here is from genome assembly GCF_039877785.1 of Chaetodon trifascialis. Taxonomy (NCBI): domain Eukaryota; kingdom Metazoa; phylum Chordata; class Actinopteri; order Chaetodontiformes; family Chaetodontidae; genus Chaetodon; species Chaetodon trifascialis. Next base: position 3,694,625 of record NC_092062.1, on the reverse strand, counting down.
GCTTTCTTATCATTTATTGCATTCTTTATTTCTTGTGAGACCCACATTGTTTGAAAATAGTTTGATAGTTTTACAGGGAATGATTAAATCAGTGCAGAATTAACATAATCAGTAAAATCAGCCACAACATCAGCCCCGTTGGGGTCTTCCTCATAAAACACAGACCAGTCCGTACACTCAAAACATTCCTGTAAGTCCTCGCATGCCTCCTTAGACCATACACGCACTGACTTTGTTGATAAAGGCTGTTTACGAGCCAAGGTCGTGTATTTGGATGACAGGAGCACCAGATTATGGTCCAACCTGCCAAGTGGAGGGAGGGTGGTGGACATGTAACTGTCTTTAATATTAGCATAAAATAAGTCAGTAGTTTTGTCACCTCTCGTGGGGCAGGTGACAAACTGCCTGAATGATGGCAGTGAGGCCGAAAGGGTGCAATGGTTAAAATCTGCATTGATCATAACGAGAGCGCCCGGAGAGTGGCTTTGAAGTTTGCGACCTACACTTGCTATCACATCAGTCGCCAGTTTGGCATTGGCGGATGGTGGGATGTACACCAAAATGACTATGACATTAGAGAATTCACTAGGGAGATAGTAAGGTCAGCAACTCACCACCAGCAGTTCAATGTTCTGATCACACACTCTCCGCTTTACAGTGATGCGACCAGGGTGACCATTGTTTGTTGATGTTCATACACACACCTCCCCCCAATTTCTTGCCTGAGTTCACCGGGTCTCTGTCATGTCGTATTACGGTGTAGCCATCCATGTCAGTGTATGCCGATGTAACACTGTCAGTAAGCCAGGATTCAGTCAGACAGAGAAGGCTGCACTGTCGATACAACTGGTCATACTTCATGAGCGCCACCAGTTCATCAACTTTATTGACTATGGAGTGCACGTTGCCCATAATCGCAGATGGTAATACAGACTTGAACTTCTTGAGCCTGTTCCTCACCCTGATGCCGCTCTGTCCGCCTCTTCTCCTCCGTTTTAATTCCGGAGGTAAATTGTATCCCGAATGCTGTATAATTCACCCAGGCTGTAGGAGACGACTGATGTTTGGCTAGACACTCCAAGGCCTTGTACCTTCATACGTATAAATCCACTCCACACACACAAAACTAACCATAGAAGTCCAAACTTGTGTACTTCAAATCTCAACATATTGCGTGTGATTCTAGCGTTCCAGACAGTAGAGGAGACGAGGAGAAAGCTCAACACTGAGCAATAGCTGCTGTTGAAGGCTGCCACTCATGTTGAGCCAGAAGAAGATACTGTGCTCATCTGAGGGTCATTTATATTGCCCCCTTGTACAAATAGTGCATTACAGATAACAAATTAAATTATTAAGCAATGATGGCAGGAATTTCTTACTTGGAGTTTTTACCATAGACAGTAGTAAAACCTGCTTTCATAAAATGTCAAGCTATAATTTATCACTATGGATTTAATATAGATGGATAGAGCTATCGAACCTTATTTGTTAGTTAATTTGAGGAAGTGTGTTACTTGATTACTCTAGCTCTATAAGAGCTGATAGAATTATGTAGAGCTATCTATTGTACTACATGGACTTTAGAATTATACAAGAATTTTGCAACAATTTTTTTTTGTTTTCAGTCAAGTGTTTGTTGTGAGTTTTATCGAGTCTTGTATGGATGTCAGATGTTACTGTCGGTATGTGTGGTTTGTTTGTTTTATGTTCCTTTTTCCTCTCTCTCCTCCTCTCCTCTCTTTTCAGTCAGGTTTCTCTTTGCTGGACTATCTGCCATTCTGGGACTTCTTTTTCTTTCCCCTGGCTGCCGGTGTTATATTTTTGAATGTTTTGGATCAGGATGTTCGTCATCCAAGAGATTATGGCTCTACTCCTGCATCTCGCTCTCTCCCTTGTGTGAATGTTGCCCTTGTCTCTCTCTCCCTCTGTGTATTTCTTTCCCTTCTCCAATCTATTTGAATGGTGTGCTGAGATTGCCTCTTGTGTGTTAGTCTGTCTTCTTCACAGGTTTCCATGGTATAGAGGAGGACATATGGCTGTGTGGCAGACACCTGGAAATTGGTCAGCATATTTCATATATGATTATAATCTATCTGTAATTTAGCCTAATTGTCCATACTATAATTTTACTATGTTGATCTAGAAATAAAAGAAATAACAGTTACACATAGAGTGGAGAGGTGAGTTTTCTTGACTTGGAAAAAATAGATTTAAAAAACCCACAAGGTGAATGACTAACACCTTAGTTTAGAGTCAATTTTGAGGTGAATCCTTCTGCCCTTTTGTCCTCTCATGATTAACCCACGTTAGCAGAAACTGTATTGTTTTCAGTCTTTTATTCAGCATAATTTCGTGTCTGTCTGTGTTGGGAGAGGGATCCCTCCTCTGTTGCTCCTCCAGAGGTTTCTTCCTTTTTTTTCCTTGTTAAAGGATTTTTGGGGGGAGGTTTTCTTTTCTAAGGACATGCTGTACAAATTGTAAAGTCCCTTATGGTAAATGTGTGATTTTTTTATATTGGGCTACACAAATAAAATTGACTTAAATGTAGAATCATTTGAATCACTGTGGAATAATTTCAGGCTTTCTTGAACGTGTCTGTGTGCAGATGCTACACACACATACCTGTAAAAGACTTCTAATATACTCATAATCTTCCCTGTTTGCACACTGTAGAGCCCATAGAGAGTGATACTGTATGTCCCAGTGGGCAGCAGGTGCTGTGTTACAGGGACAACAAATGGCAGCAGCCTTGCATTGTTTGTTCTATTAGCCAATAGCAGAGTTACAAGAAAAGCTACTAAAAATGGGGAATCCATGTGTAAATCACTTCATAATCTGTTACTGCAGCAACAAGCTCAGTATGCCACTTGCTGTGGGCTGAATGAAAACACGGCAAAGCCATCATGGTGCCTCATCCGTAATCCTTCCCCAGGATACAGCTCACAAAATGCACACAAAAAAAGGCCTAAGAAATAGTATGTAGCACTACATTGTGCAGCGATACTGTAAATATAAACTGGACAAAAGGAGAAAAAGTTTGGCTCAGGTCCCTCTGAGATCACTATGGTTAAACTTTCAGCAAAGATTTTCAGTAGCTCTATGGCCAAAGCACTTGGCAACTTCAACTACAAAATTATTTGGAAATTATTAAGCATTATTAAGAAAAGATGGCCTTTAATTACAGGTGAGGTCTCAAAGGGCTTTAGGAGGGACAAACTGGCTCATAATAAACAAAAGCATCACACAACGAAGTCAGAGCCTCAAGGAAACAAGGAAAGGCTCAAAAGATGAGAAACACTGAAAGGGGTGAAATGAGAAGAATGCTCACTTCTAGGAAGATCAGGTGTATGTATAGATTTTTGAGTGGGAATGCCGCAAAAACCAATGTGTAAACATGTTGTGTACACTCAATCTTAACTCATTACTCAACAATTAAGGCCAATATTTCTTAAAACAGTAAAAAAAATGAATCGGATTTTGCCATTGGGGTAAAGATAATGTGATCCCACTGCAGTTTCCCTCTGTTGACTTTTGTGAATATCTTAAGTTCTTACAAAAAATAGCCTTCCCCGGAGGAGGCGTCTGAGACGCCGTGGTAAGCGCGGTGGCTTGCTGGTGAGACTGAATTTCCTCCTGGCAATGTCTCCTGGATCTAATCCCCATGATATTCTGACTGAATACGGATCAGATCATCGGTGCTATGTTTCCTGGCACTCTCTGGATCTTGTATATACCTGGCTGGTACCTGTTGTCAGCCCAGATAATGAGATCCTGATCCCCCGCCTTTGCTCACCTCACCTCCGTAGAGGTGGGCCGAACCCCGGAGCCTTCGGCCGCTGGGTCGGGCACCCCAGACAGCCAACAACATGTCTGTCAACTCAGCTCCAACCAGGATAGCCCTGGTAAATGCCGGATCTATAACTAATAAGACATCCTGAATGATTTCTCCTCCCATGGATTGGATTTTCTGTTTATTACAGAGACCTGGCTGAATGTTGGTGAGTTGAGCTCATTTTCTGAACATTTGCCGCTGGACTGTTTATATTTTAACTCACTAAGAACCACTGGCCGAGGAGGAGGAGTAGCGACTGTTTATAAGAAACTGTTTCACTGCAGGCACCTGTCGTCAGACTCTTACTTGAGCTTTGAATTATGTTTGAGTGGGATTGCTCCCATCCAGTACTATGTGCTATGGTTTACCAGCCACCCAAATATAATAAGGATTTCCTGAACAACTTCTCCAATTTCTTGGCTGGAATTATGCAAAAATATGACAGGGTCTTAATCGTCAGAGATTTTAATATTCATGTTTGCGGTCCAACTAAGCCGCTGGTCAAAGACTTTTTAAGCCTTATTGACTCCTTGTTCAGTCCGTGACAAGTCCTACTCAAGAGCATGGCCATACACTAGATCTAGTGTTATCATGCGGTCTACCCGTCTTTAATATTGAAGTGTGTAATGCTGTCTCACATGCCTGTTTTATTTGAGGTTTCATGTTATTAATCCATCCTCAACTGCTCGCCGCTGCCTCTTCTACTTCCGTACATTTCTCCACCGCTCCACACAGTTAACCTCACGTTTTTATTCCACTTCCCAAAGCATCCTGGACACTCCCGCCCCTTTTAAAATCATGCACTCCAAACCCAAAGCTGAGCCTTGCTTGAAAAACGCTGCTCACGCTGTTAGACGAGAGCGCAGGAAGGCTGAACACAGGTGGAAAAAAGACAGGTTACAGAGGTCTTTTGACATTTTGAAGGACAGCTGGTCCAGCTATTAGAAAACTGTCAAAATAGAAAAGGCAAGATATTTCTCTAATATAATTTCAAGTAGCTGCCACAAACCTTGTGTTCTTTTTAACACAATTAATAATATTCTCAATACCCCCCCATCTGCTTCCCTTGTTTTGTCCCCGAAAATCTGTGAAAAATTCCTCCACTTTTTTAATGATAAGGTCATGACCATCAGAGCAGACATCTTACCCCCCCTCCTATGACCCCTCCATTACTGTCACTTCCTCTGCTGTCTTTAAGCAGTTTGAGCCTGTGTCTCTTTCCCAGTTAATGGAGGTTATTGGTCACATGAAACCCTCTACCTGTCCAACTGATGTTGTTCCCTCTCACTTTTTCAAGGAGATCTGTGTACTATTGGACCTTGTATCCAATCAATTATAAACAGCAGTTTGGCTTTGGTGGTTGTTCCAACTAATTTTAAACACGCAGTTATTGAACCACTGATCAAAAAACCTAACCTGGACACCTCCATCCTCTCAAACTTTAGGCCCATTTCTAAACTTCCTTTTTAATCAAAAATTCTGGAAAAAGTTGTGCTCTGTCAACTGCAGTTCTTTTTAAACTCACATGGTGTTCTTGAGTTGCTCCAGTCTGGTTTTAAGGCATTTCACAGCACTGAATCTGCACTTTTAAAGGTTTTTAATGATCTTTTATTAGCCATTGATTCAGGGCATTCTGCTATTCTTATGCTTTTAGACCTCTCAGCTGCCTTTGATACAATGGATCACGGTATCATCATATTTTGACTGGAGCACCATGTGGGTATTAAAGGAACAGCTCTGGAGTGGTTCAGGTCTTATTTGACTGACAGAAGTTTTTCTGTCAGTCTTGATGATTGTGTGCCGTCCTCAGCGCCTTTACGTTGTGGACTGCCTCAGGGGTCCATTCTCGGACCCGTCCTCTTTTCCCTTTATACTTTATATGCTCCCCCTGGGGTCCATTTTAAGAAAGCATGACATAGCTTTCCATTTTTATGCTGACGACACACAAATTTATCTGCCCCTGAAACAAAAAGGCTCCTTATAGCCACTGTTGGGCTGTCTGAAGGACATTAAAGCATGGATGGCCCTTCTAAAATTTAACGAGTTGTGTTATTTGGACCGAGTAATATTCGTGCTGGCCCCCATATGGACCTGAGCTCACTGAGTCCATACATGAAATCTGCTGTAAAAATTCTTGGGGTGATTATGGACAGTGATTTTAAATTGGACAAATTAATTCAGCGGTGAAATCCAGCTTCTTCTAGCTGAGGCTTTTATCTAAGGTCAAGTCCTGTCTGTCTTTTAATGATTTTGAAAGAGTCATCCATGCTTTTATTTCATCCCGTCTTGACTACTATAATACTCTTTATGTTGGTGTTAGCCTGAGTTCTCTCTCACGCTTACAGTTCATCCAAAATGCAGCAGCTCATCTTTTAACAGGAACACGCAAGCAAGAGCACATTTCCCCTGTGCTGGCTTCCCTTCACTGGCTCCCTGTACGTTTCAGGATCAATTTTAAAATTTTAACCTTTGCTTTTAAATCTTTACATGGGCTAGCTCCAAGTTATTTGGCTGAGCTTTTAGTGACACATGAGCCAGTACGAGCTCTTAGGTTTGCCAATCAATAGCTTTTAGTTGTACCCAGAGCAAGGTTAAAACTTAGAGGAGATTGGGCCTTTTCTGTTGTAGCCCCCAAACTCTGGAACGAGCTGCCTCTGGATATTAGACTATCCCCCTCACTGCCTGTTTTTAAATCACGCCTTAAAACACATTTTTATTCTTTGGCTTTTAATTCAGTGTGAGAGTTTTATTTCTGTCTGTTTCTTGTTGTATGTGGAAACACTGTCGCCTCACAGCTAGAAGGTCCCGGGTTCGATTCCCGCTGTGGGCGCTGGGGGCGTGTCCTCCACCATGCCTTCGGTGCCTGCTGCTCGAGGAAAAAGGGCCTTTCTGTGTGGAGCTTGCATGTTCTCCCCATACTCACCTGGGGTATCCTCCATAAAAATACCCCCACTAAAAACATGCAAAAAGATCACCACCTAACCAAGGGTGACGACAAAGGAACTGGTCCCCGGGCATTGTGTTTTTGCCTGGCAACTCTGTACCTCTGTACTGCTGCCTGCTGTAATTTCATGAAGGAAACAGTCGTTGTTAGGTCACTGGATGTTTCTTAAGTCAAGAGAAAGACCTATGTTCAAGAATGTTGACAAAAATACCTTACTGAAATCTCAGCTTTTTTCACACAATTCATGTAACTTAGGCCTCGTTCTTTACTTATTTTCATCCTTTTTCCCTGAAATGAAATGTTTATCATGACTTGTCAGGTCAATTCAGTTTTGGAATACAACAAGTTTGCTAAGATTTGAGATTTGTTTCATTGTGCTGCTTTGAAAACAACAGCAGAGCAGAGATTGTTTTTGTTGTTGTCATTTATTTAAAAGCAAACAAATTAAAAAATTAAAAAAACTCACATTTTGATGTTTCGTTATTATTTTCCTTAAATATATTTGGTCATTGTTTTGTCTCAGTCTCGACCTCCAGAAGTCTTGGTCTTGTCTCGGTCTCAACCTCCAAATGTCTTGGTCTTGTCTCGGTCTCCACCTCCAAATGTCTTGGTCTTGTCTTGGTCTCGGTTGGTGCGGTCTTGACTACAACACTACTCACAGACATTGCCTTAGCAAAGAGGGAAAATGAAGAATTATATCTTAACCGAGGAGCTGACAACTGCTAATAATGAATGTCTCGACACAACGACAATTGATCACCACATAGAGTATTTTCTTCCTGCTTCCCAGGATGCACTGCTTCTATGTTGCTATGGTTACAGTAATAAACAAACCACACTGAACTATGTTTCTAGTGAGAAACTTATTTCTAGAGACATAACACCCAGCTTCCTTTAAAGCACTGTAGCCAGACTGACGGAGTGTCGTAACTCGATCGAGCCATGTATTCCTATCGCCCTCAGTAGTAACAACATAGTGAGCTTCTTTAATGTGTGTAATGGGCTGGTTTAGGATCCAAGAACAGTGCTATCTGAACCTAGAAGTCTCTGGGAGTTTTAGCTGTGGCAGGCTTGATGCTCCATTTGGAATGAACAACAGATCCAGAAAATGTTTGGCAAATCGAACAACAAACAGTCCCACCGAATCCTGAAACTCTTCTTCGTCCACGTCTAAAGGACAGCTCAGCTTCGTCAGAGGTGAGTTCATCTCCGTCTGAGGATGATTGCTCTTCATCAGGGGACTGCGCCACCCCTGCTTTCCTTTGTCTCCCTCTAAAGGCTGCAGGTGGGTGCTGTTGGTGGAAGCGAGTGATGAGTCTCCTCTTGATTCAGGGATTTTATCCAACTATAGAGCTATATCCAACCTCCCCTTTCTTTTGGAGGATTTTCAGTCAGGATTTAGCAGGCATCACAGCACAATGACAGCACTGGTTGAAGTTACAAATGACCTTTATGATTACATTTGTGTAATCATTTGTACAATTACAATAGTGTAATTGTAATTTTACAAATGACCTTCTAATTGCATCAGACAATGGACTTGTGTCTACGCTTGTCTTGTTACATCTTAGTGCCGGTTTCAACACCACTGACCATTATATCCTATCACAGACACTGAAACACTTAACTGACATTAAAGAAAGTGCAATAGACTGGTTTAGTCCTACTTATCCAATTGATTTCAGCTTGTACATGATTCCATGATGATTCCTTTGTGCACACCAAAGTCATCCAGGTCCACAAGCTTCTGTGCCTGATGGATACTATTAACCCTATATATGCTTCCTTTCAGCAATGTTTATTGCTCCAAAAATTTTGCACTCCAAAAATTTTCCCTGCTATGCAGATGATATTTATCAACAAGACCAGATGAAACCAATCAACTGTCTGCACATCCTGATGCACTCATTATCATATATCATATTATCTCTTCTGGCTCTCAACGAAGGCGGATGCTTTTTCTCTTGCTCCCTCCCTGCCCTTATCTGCTCTGCTGCTGCTCTTTGTCTTGTGCTGTCTGTGTCTGATCTATTGGAGCCTCTCTCTGCAATCTCTCCGAAAACCCCAAATCATGGATTTGATTAGCTGGTCTCTCAATGCAATCGATCAAATTTTCTCGACAAAGAGACTGGATCAAGGTGAGCCCTCCTGCCCTGATGGAACGTTTGCAGCCGGATACACGATGGACTCCTGGGAGAGGTGGAGGATCGTGTGCCTGTCGATCCTTTCCGTTGAGGATGTTGAAGATGTCTACACATTTGGATTTATGATAACAGGCTTTCTGCTGTCTGGAGTTAGCAGCTTCCTGATTTATCGCAAAGTTCAGAAGTTGATGGCAGGACACTTGTACCGAGAGGCTGCCCATCATGGTCTTCGTCATCAGTCATCAGACAGAAGAGACAATGGGTTGGGACTGAGAGGAGATGATGTACATAGGCTTACACAAACACACACACGAAGACACATATAACACACACACCCCCCTCAAACTGAACACCTTCGTGGCTCCCTCCCCCCTGCTTTCCTTGTCATAGTATATCACGGAGGGTTGCTGCGAGGCACCGTAATGTGGCTGCGTGCATGCCCCCTCTGTGTCTGTGCTGCGAAACCTACCCCCTCCCCGAAAACCCTCACCTGCTCCCACATGTGCAAGTCTTTGAGTTTTGTTGTAATGTCTTATTATGTTGCTTGTGTGCTGAGATGTTTTTTTCCTAATCCCACACTTTGCATCCCCCCCAGTATGTTTACACAGTATGTCAACTGCCCCACAAGGCACAACACCACTTTAGACTTGTGTTATGGCGATGTCAAAGACGCTTGCAATGCTGTGGCCATGCCACCACTTGGTAAATCAGACCACAACTTGATTTACCTCAGGCCCTTTTATAAACCTTGTGTGAAGAGACTGCCACCAACCAGCCGATCATTCAGAAGGTGGACTCCAGAGACCAGTGAAGCTCTGAGGGACTGTTTTCAGTCTACTAACTGGAATGTATTTCTGGACATGCATGGGTCTGACACTGACATTGACGGGGTTGTTGACCAAGGCTGAATCCCATTTCACCCCTTGGCCCTCCCCCTTGGCCCTCCCCCTCCGTTTCGCATGTTCACGTGGAGGGGTAGGGGTGTCCCAATTCCCATTATGACGGAGGGGTAGGGGGAAGTGGTAGGGCTATGTACCCCTCCAAATGGAGATTTTTCCGAGGCACACTCCAAATGGAGGGGTACGATGTACGGCAAGATGGCTGCTTCCGCAACTAAAGAAGGCCATAAATGTAAGTATTTTCTCCATGAATAAAGTTTTAAAATGTACAAAAAACACTTTATTGTCTATTTTAACATTGTTTCAATGTGTAGTGGTCATTTTCCCCGTAAAAAATCCCCCCAAAAAATCGATAGTAGTCGAGGCTTCAGTTATGTGGTTACCGTTGCCAGGCTGAATGCCACTAGCGGTGCTCTGTGGGCAGCCCTGATGATAATCTACAGTGATAATGTTATCAATAATAACTTAGGTAACCTCGCTGCTGGTATTCAGTTACATTGATAGCGTTATGGGATACAACATGCAGGAATGTCATACACAAATCGAATGTGACGGTAGCATTAGCTTGTCGCATCTACCTATGTAAGAGGCAGCGGCGACTACTGATAACGTACACGATTGTCGAAGGGGTGTCCCAATTCGGAGGGGTTGACTTTTGGCCCTACCCCTTGGCACTCTGTTTCAAGGGGCAAGGGACAAGGGGTAGGGCTAAGGGGTAGGGGTAGAAAAGAGAAATGGGATTCACCCCAAGTCACTGATTATATCAATTTCTGCACAGACGTGGTGGTGCCTGTTAGAACAGTGCCCTGTTTTCCAAATAATTAACCTGCTCCACCCAGCAGCTCCTCCACCTCTGCTGCTGTGACCCCCTGCTCTGCTCCACCCAGTAGCTCCTTCACCTCTGCTGCTATGACCTCCTGCTCTGCTCCACCAAGTGGCGCCTTCACCTCTGCTGCTGTGACCCCCTGCTCTGCTCCACCCAGCAGCTCCTCCACCCCTGCTGCTGTGACCTCCTGCTCTGCTCCACCAAGTGGCGCCTTCACCTCTGCTGCTGTGACCCCCTGCTCTGCTCCACCCAGCAGCATCTCCACCCCTGCTGCTGTGACCTCCTGTTCTGCTCCACCAAGCAGTGCCTTCACCTCTGCTGCTGTGACCTCCTGCTCTGCTCCACCCAGCGGCTTCTCTACTTCTGCTGCTGTGACCTCCTGCTCTGCTGCACCCAGTGGCTCCTCCACCTCGGCTGCTGAGACCTCCTGCTCTGCTCCACCTAGCGGCTTCTCCACCTCTGCTGCTGGGGCACCCCCTTACTTCCACTTCTCTGTGGATGAGGTGCGTGCTGAGCTGAGGAGGCTGTGTCCTGCTAAGTCAGCGGGTCCTGATGGAATGTCATCTAGGCTTCTCAAAGAATGTGCATCTGAGTTTGCTGTGCCTCTGCATAACATTTTACCTGGAGTCTTCAAACTGGGCAAGTTCCTGTCCGGTGGAAAACATCTTGCCTTGTGCCAGTTCCTGAAGTAGGGAGGCTGGCAGGGGTTAAGGACTATAGACCAGTGGCCCTCGTCTGTGAGCCTCTGTAAGTGCTCTGCCTATTCACTTGTGAATGACACAGAGAAGTGAAACTAACTGCGCACTTATAGTAGTCAGTAGCTTTCGTTAGGTTTCGTTTTGGTGGCAATGCTTGGTAGAGGCTTTTAGCTGAGTTTCTCCCCTTATTTTGGTATGGTACAAGTTAGGATTGGTGCTCGCGAGTGTGACCTTCGAGCATCGACATGCGCACGCATCCCTGGTTGCCCCCTGTACAGGGGGCACCGTACTGAAGAGGTTACGAGGCTGTTACTCCAGATACTTAGACCACAGTTACAGCAGGCACTTGACCCATTACAGTTCGCCTACCAGGAGAACATGGGGGTGGATGATGCAGTCCTCTACATGCTACACCAGACTCTTTCATTTTTGGATGGGCCTGGTGGGTATGTGAGGCTGATGTTTTTTGACTTCGCAAGTGCTTTTAATACCATCCAAGCTCGATTCTGAGGGGTAAGCTTGAGAAGATGGGAGTGGATTCTATTACCATCTCCTGGATTCACAACTATTTGACAGAGCGACCACAATATGTTAGACTGGGTGATTGTGTCTCCAGGACTTTGGTGAGCAACACTGGGGCCCCGCAGGGAACGGTGTTATCTCCGTTCCTCTTTACCCTGTACACTGCTGACTTTGCCTATAAATCTGCATCGTGTCACATTCAGAAATATTCTGATGATACAGCAGTTGTAAGGGGAGGATGAAGGGGAATACAGGGGACTCATGACTACATTGACTACATTCACTGACTGGAGCAAGAGGAATGGTCTAATTTTGAATACATCAAAGACCAAGGAGATGATTGTGGACTTTGGCAGGAATTAACTCCCCTGTACTGCCTGTCACAATTAATGGAGAGGTCATTGAGGTTGTTCAGTCTTACAGATATCTAGGACTGCACCTTGACAGCAAACTGGACTGGTCCGTACACACGAGTGCACTGTACAAAAAAGGAAAGAACAGATTTTTCTTTCTAAGGAAACTAAAGTCTTTTGATGTATGTAATGAAATGCTGCACATTTTTTACCAGTCTGTGGTTGCTAGTGTTCTCCTCTATGGTGCTGTCTGTTGGGGGAACAGTATGACTGTTAGAGATAGTAACAGGCTGGATAAGCTGATCAGTAGGTGTGCCTCTGTGATGGGCGGGAGTATGGTGCACACCATCCTCAACAACAAAAGTCATCCTCTTCATGAGACTCTGGAGGCTCAGAGAAGCAGCCGCAGTAACAGGCTCCTCTTCCTGTGCTGTCGAACTGAGAGGTTCAGGATATCATTCATTCCTGCTTCCATGAGACTCTATAACAGCTCCTGTTATACTGTTAAAATGTGCACATCATTAATTAATTAATTAATTTATTATCTTATTTACTATTTTTATTGGTAATGTGTGTTTTTTTTCTCAAAAAATGCTCCATAAACTTCAACTAGTCCAGAATTCTGCTGCTCGCATCATCTCCAGACCCCACCGTCCTCAAACCACTGGCTCCCGGTCCACTATCGCATCGATTTTAAGATTCTATTTCTAACATTCAAAGCCATCCACAATCTTGTTCCTTCATATATCTCTGAACTCCCTATCAACACACCTTCTAGCACACTCAGATCTCTACCTCTATTCACCTCACTGTTCCCTCTGCCTGTCTCTCTACCTTTGGACTCAGAGCCTTCAGCCGCTCTGCCCCCTGCCTCTGAGACTCCCTCCCACCAGACATACGCTAATACTGGCTGCCTTCTGCTCGAGGAAAAAGGGCCTTTCTGTTACGGACTCTGGGAGCAGGACTCAGATGCAGAGACGGTAATCACAGTTTATTTTAGAAAAGTAACAACAAAAGAAGTAACAACTGAGGGAGCCGATATAACGGAAACGGAGAGGGCAGTCTCTGCTGGAGGACACTCAACAGCTTAGGTAGGATGAAACTCAGGTGCTGGAGAGAACTCGTCAGTCACTGGTAGGAAACAAAAGCTCCGCTGAGGGAAAAAGCACACAGGCAAACAAAAGAACCAAAAGTGCTGGAGAACCACTCGACAGACACTTAGAACAAAAAACTCCGTAATGGGTTAGCACACAGGCAGGAAAACAAAACTCACAAAATCACAGCGTGCACGAAGGCAAGACGGGTGGAGAACACAAGGCAGGAACCTGGAGATCAATGCTGAGGTGAGAAACACAAGCATGAGCAATGTGACCATCTGGCATCAGAGTGTGGGAGAAGCATGCTTAAGAAGGAGAGTCCTGATTAGGGGAGATAGGTGACAGGTGTGTCAGGAGCTGCTCAACCCCAGCAAAGATCAGCCCTGCCCCTGCTTTGTTCCAGCCCTGAAAAAACACACAAAACAGAGTCAGAGCAGATCACCAAACCACGGCCACAACACTTTCTGTGTGGAGTTTGTATGTTCTCCCCGTATTCACCTGGGGTATCCTCCGTAAAAATACCACCACTAAAAACATGCAAGAAGATCACCACCTGACCACGGAGGACCGACATTCCAGGATGGGTCAAAAGCGGAGAAAGAATTTCACTTGCATGGCATGTGCAGTTCCCTCCCTGTAACTCTGTTCCCTCTCTCTCTTCTTCTGACTTTCAAATCTTGGGCTCTATTTTCAACTCCGCCGCCAGCGCAGTAGTATTTTCGACCGGCGCAGGCAGGTGCACGACGCACTTGGTATTTTGGTAAACCGAGGCGTACAGAGGTGCGCCAGGATGGGCGTTGTGGCGCAGCAGGGGGGAAGTGTTGGCATAATGAGCCGGCACATTGGAATTTTCAACCATTTCGGTCTGCACCGGCAGCGTAAAAGTGCGCTGAAGGCTTGCCACCTCAGACCTGGTCAACTCTGTGTGCCAGCAGCGCAAGTGGATTTTCGTAAACCGGCGGAGTCGTGCGCTCACGTCACCAACACCTCACAGTCAGGTTTCCACAGTGTCTGGCATTTCACTGCGATCAATAATTAGCAACAGCCGCAGTTCAATGCAACTATCTGAGTCAGCACATACAGTCAGACCTCAATTTATATATTTTGATCGGTATCTCATCTGACCACATCGAAAGCGCGTTCGGCACACGTAATGGTCACTCAACCTGACTGAATGTACACAGGTGAAACAGGGATGTCTGGTGATCTGTGACTCACATTGCCTGGTGACAAACGTATATGCCACTTTCCCCGGGTCGGCACATGACTCGTTCATCGTGGTGAATTCTAGCATCCCTACAGTCTTTCAGGGGGACGTCCCTCTGCATGGGTGGCTGCTAGGTGATAACGGCTATCCACTGAAAACGTGGTTGATGACTCCATATATCACACCGTCAATAAGACGGCAGCCTGGTTTTAACGGTGTTTTCAGCAGTGCTCGATCAGTCATCAAACGCACACTGCGTTCAATAATTAGCAACAGTGACGATTCAATGCAGCTATCTGAGTCAGCACATACAGTCAGACCTATATTTTGATCAGCATCTCATCTGCCGACATCGCAAGCGCGTTCGGCACGCGTAATGGTCACTCACCCTGACCTAATGTACACAGGTGAAACAGGGATGCGAACTAATCAATTGATGTCGCTGTGCCAACCAGAAACACCCGTGACATCCTACAGAGCATATATACTGCATCTATCTCAGAGCACTCGAGAGACAGAGAGAGACAGACACATGGAAAAAACGTTGATGATCGTTGTCCGCTATTACCCACGTCATTTCATTCCAAATACAAATGTTATCATTGTAATGCTTAACGTTATCTACAAAGATGGAGTACATCATTGCTTTGAGGAGGATGAGGAGGAGGCCGAGGATTTACCATCTAAGGACCTCATATTTAGACATCAGAATCAGAATCACAAATCTTTTATTTATCCCCGAGGGGAAATTGGTTTTGTTGCAGTGCTCCTTTCAAGAATAGAATTAGAATAAAATAAGAAAAGAAAGAAAAGAGAGATAACTATATATATAAAAAGCAAATATAAAATCAAAATATTTATACTGAGAATATATATATATAAACAAAATATACCACAAAATATAGAACAGAATATAAAACTATATATATACTGAGAAAAAATAAACAGTATATATAAACGGGTGTGCAAAGTAATACAAACGCATTTCATGAGACATGAGTGACGTCAGTCTACTCCTGGGAGAAGTTTGGGCGTCAGACACTTTGCTGTGGGGTCTCAGTCATCCTCGAAACTTGCCATGCGCCTGGCCAGCGACGTTCTTAAAGGTGAGGCAAGGAGCTGCTGTGAAAATTTGACTCAGCTGTGTCAAACCCACTCCACGCCTTCTCCCCTCCCTCTTTCTGAGTTGCGCCACTGGGTGGGACTGAGATGAGAAGGAGGAGGAGATGCCTCATCGGCGCAGCGGACCTGACTTTGCGCCGCCCCTGTGCCACGCCGGTGGCGGAGTCGAAAATAGAGCCCCTTGGGCTATAAATAGAGCCCCTTGGGCTCAATTTGTTGTTAGTAATACATTTATGGATGTAATTTACTTAATACTGACATCTAAAAACACCATGTTCACTGTGCAACAACTATTCTGCTCATCTAAAGAAAGAAGTAAAATGTGTGACAACAACTTAAATTATATGTAACTGCTGTGGCTTATTCAAACTTAAAGCTCACATCGCTTTGCACACAGCATTTGTAAGAAGTGCAAAATAAAGAGGTGTAAAAGTGCAACTTGGTGCAAATATTTAAATAATTAAATAATTCCAGTGTATAAACAGAAAAGTCACATTGATCATTTATCAATGACATTGCACAGCTGGAAAAAACAATCTTATGAATTAACATAATAGCATCTCCCCTAGAATATTGTATGGTAGAACTCAGTAAGTTATACATGGCTTCTTAAGACAATCAAAACCAAAACTCAAGGCTGCTATGCACCTGATTTGCTGCACCAAAACAAATACAAAAAAAAAAACAAAGGTAAACAGATAATGCAAACTAGTGTCTGTCTTCTTCTGCATGTAACTTCTGATGTTGAACAGTATGTAAAACACTCTTTAAAATAAATTTTGAAATGAACATTATTCCAATATTTACTCAATTCCTATGTTCACTGAAAACAAAACATGGTAGCTGCCTGACCTTGTACTGAAAATACTCCCTATGACTGTGACATAGTTACTGCAATGTAGGACCTTTACATTTTAGGGGTCCTGTAAGTTTTAAACTTGGCTTTCCTTGCCTTGCAACATGAGGGGCAGATTTTTCTTCAGAAAGATTAAAATTTCAGCCTTCTCAGCTGTCAGTCTGCTCCTCTTTTCATCAATAATGTTAGAGGCTGTGCTGAAGAGCCTCCCGCTCTCCACACTTGTTGAAGGTGCGCAAAGAAATTTAGCAGCTGTGACTGCCAAGGAGGGCAGTCTAGGTTGGTTAACTTTCCAATACAGCAGTGGATTGTCTGAACGCAGAATAGTTGGCTCGCTGAAGTAGGTCTGCACTTCAACATGTACACTGGTGGTGGCTGGCTCAGGACAAGGTGCACTTTCTGCCATGATTTCTTAAAAAATGCTTCCAAGGTTGGTCTTGTTTGCAGGCTTCACCGTGCAGTCTTCTCTGCTGGCTCTGAGGTGGATGAGGTCCTCTCTGCTGGCTCTGAGGCTCCTGCTCTGGTCCTCCTCTCTTCTATCCTCATTACCTATGCCATTAGCACATCCTTTCCCAGTCTTGAGGCTTCTGCATTTGAGAAGTACCTGGAACGATATTAAAAAACATATGCATAGTTTAAAGTTTACCTGCCATAATATCAAGTGATTAAAGTGCAAAAGTAAAAAAAAATCCATACACACCGATAGGTGTGTGATTATTCAGTATGTGTATGTGAATTTTGTCTCTCATTCACCCACTCACTCATTCTAAATAAAGTAAAGAAACCATACATACCTGTCCTTATATCTGGGATCGAGAAACATTGCAACAGAGTATACTGGCTCTGACTCCAGGTGTGTGAAACGTCTCCTCACAGCCTCCAAGAGGGTGCCTTTCATTGTCGTCGTCGG
This sequence comes from Chaetodon trifascialis, assembly GCF_039877785.1. Taxonomy (NCBI): domain Eukaryota; kingdom Metazoa; phylum Chordata; class Actinopteri; order Chaetodontiformes; family Chaetodontidae; genus Chaetodon; species Chaetodon trifascialis. The sequence continues at coordinate 3,677,215 of NC_092062.1, read as the reverse complement.
CCTCATCTTGTCGACTGAGAGAGCGGCTCAGGCCTTGGACAATGGGGATGACATCAGCTGTAGAAGAGTATGAGGCGCTCACCTCCCTTGTCAACTCCTCAAAAGGGGCTAGAACTTGTACTGTCTTTTATAATAACCCCCCACTGGCTGGCACTCAGTACGGCTGGCAGGTCGTACTCTGCTGTGTATGCACACAGGGCTCGTTTCTGTGCAATGAGGCTCTGGATCATGTAATACGTACTGTTCCACCTAGTCCGTACGTCTTGCTGCAGACGTTTGGACGGCATATTCAACTGCAGATGAATGTCTTCCAAGCATGAGTATGCAAGTGGTGAGTGTTCATAATGACCCACGATTTTTCTGCTGACAGCCACTGCGTCACTCACACTACGCTGCGGCAGCAGCCCCTCATTCACGACTAGTTGCAGCGTGTGTGCGAAGCATTCCAAAGTAGACACTCCAAGACGATCCATAGCTTTTATCATATTACTCGCATTGTCCCGTAAGATTACATGGACTCTGCTCTTCTCAATTTTCCATGCATCCAGTATCTCCTCTGTTGCTGTAGCGATTGCATCTCCTGTGTGTGAGCCACGAAACTGTTTTGCCTGCAGCACAGCTTTCTGCAAGGTAAAACTCGAGTCTATCCACTGTGCTGTCACACTGAGTAAGGACACTGGGCACACGTCCGAACTCCAAATGTCAGTTGTTAAGCTAACCACGACTGCATTTTCCAAACGTTTAGAGATGAACTCGCTCACCTGTTTGTACTTCAGTGGGATTAGTGTATGAGAGATGTAGTGTCGGTTTGGTAGCTGGTAGCGTGGCTCCAAATTTTGTAACAAAGCTCTAAAACCCACATTTTCCACTACACAAAGCAGCTGGTCATCCAGTAAAATGAACTCGACAACTTTCTCTGTTATCATTTTGGCCTTGGTGCTCTCTGGAGCGAGTTTTACACTCTTCTGTAGTGTTTCCTGCAACGATGGTTGTCGCGGTTCACTTTTCTTTGCACTCGCCTGTAAAAAGTCTCCGTACTCCTTTGCATGATGTTTCTGCAAATGTTTTATTAAGTTTGTCATGTTGAAATTTCCAGTTTTGCTGCCACCCCTTGAGACACTTATTTTACAAATGCTACACTCTGCTGTTTTGTTTTTCTCCTCCATTAATGTGAAATGACTCCACACAGCAGACATGTCTCTGCGGCTTTCCTGGTCATTCTCTGGTCACGTGGTCAAAACACTGGCACATGGCAACTGCGGCAACAGCTCCTGTGTGTTTACGGCATGTCGCGCAAAGTGAAGTTAAGGAATATGAGATGTTTTGGGTTTATCTATCGGATCGGACGGGTTTAAAAACAAAAATCCAATATCCGATCCAGTCATTTTGGTCTGGATCGGACCCGATACCAATCCAGTGGATCGGATTGGACCATCCCTAGTAATAACACACTAACTCATTTAGTTGACTTGAGGCCCAGCTGTGCAAGTAGAAGTCATGTGAAGCTGCTGTGCTGCTATTTTATTCTATCCAGTCTTGTATAGAGAATAAATCCACTTCTACTACAAGTGCTCTCCACTGCAGATCAGCTAATCATTCAGGAGTTGGATTCAGTCACTGCTTCATCAAGATATTGTTAACTGTCTGGGGTCAGCATGAGATAAACTGGCCATAAAAGGCCATAAATCCATTTTTTTTTTCCAAGAAGTGTTACTTGAGATAACATTAATGACAAAAACATAATGTTACTGAGTGCAAGATGCTTCTTATTAACAGTAGCAACAGGTCAAATGACTTCTCGACAAAAGATACTTTTGGGTGGCAGGTTATACAGTGTGCTTCCACTGATGTATGCAGGCCATTGAATAAGCTGCTTTAAAACAATAATTAGCTTTTGTACATTTGTCTGTCTTTCACAATTTCATTTTGTACTCATTGGCAAAAAAAAAACAAAAAAAAAAAACTTAATACATTTCATCAAAGTTCTCATTTTCAAACGCTGAATCAATTTGGACATCCTCTGACTTTTCACCTAGCTCCAAAAATTTGTCCAATACTTTGGATCCAATACTTCTTATAATAAATTTGTGGTTTGTGCTTTTTAACAATTGTTAACATGATAGCACACTATAGAATTTAATAATTTCTAAGATACAGTAGCTTGGCTACATCACTGTCTGCTGGAATAAACATCACCAAAAGCATTAATAATTAGTAATAAAGTTTCAGACTTCCACAATAAACTCTGAATCTCATGAAATGATAAAGTCTGCAGCATTTACCTGGGTCAAAAGTCCATTGAAATGTTCGTGTATGCTGTATTGAGCGTATACTGGAGAGCAAACTCAGGTCAAGCCACATTGGAACAGAATACAAAGATTCTAAAGTTTAAAGAGTTTTTATTGTATCATTGGTAAAGAAATATAGTTCTGGTGTTTGGCATCTCCACAGGGAAGTCAGAACAAATGGCTATCTGCAGAGCAACAGGAAGAGACTCAGTGTCTTGCTCAAGGGCATGTCAGAAGGATGAGTACTCACTAGTATAGGGTAGCTCAGTTCAGGCCTCAACATTCACTTCATCTACCTGTTGTCTTAAAATTGAATTGTACATAATTGTACATGTTTACAGAAAAAGGAAAGTGGCTGGGAATAATTGAATTTTGCAACCTAGGCCCTAGCCTCCTGCAACCCTGAATAGGATAAGCAGTTTATAAAACTGGATGACTACAACTGAATTTAAATGAGCTTATATTTTAAGGAAAATATGGCCACCAGCATGTCTCTCTGTGTTTATTGCATTGTGTGTGGGAAACAGACAGTGTGGAGAAGAGTTCTTTATTGAAAATAAATAAATCGCAGGTTTGAGGTCAGGCCTTTCTGTGTGAAGTTTGCATGTTCTTCCCGTGCATGCGTGGGTTCTCTCCGGGCACGGCTTCCTCCCACAGACCAAAAACATGCTCATTAGGTTGATTGGTGACTCTAAATTGCCCCTAGGTGTGAGTGTGAATGGTTGTGTGCATGTGCCCTGCGATCGGCTGGCGACCGGTCCAGGGTGTACCCTGCCTCTCGCCCGTTGACAGCTGAGATAGGCTCCGGCCCCCCCGCAACCCCGAAAGGGATAAGCGGCATAGAAAATGGATGGATGGATGGATTTTCAGCCATTGGCAAGCAGTTATCTCCCTGTGCATTTAAAAGCCTTTAAATACAATTTGCTTCGGAGGGGGCGCTAGTGAGCAGCGCTTGGAGTAGACGTGCTTTCAGATGCTCCTCCGTGCCAAGCTTTAGAAATGAATGATCTGACAGTCTCTTATCTTTTCCTGTTAGTCCTGAGTTTTCTTGACACAGAGAATATTGACTGGTTGGTTTGTTTTGCTTGAAATGTCTAAGAACAAGTCTAAAGATGTCGAGTCGCTTCGACCAACTTCAGCTAATGCTAATGCAAATGATGCTAGCGGTGACTCCTCCAGCCAAGCCACAGGTGACGAGGATGAGTTGCCACTGATATGGGAGAAGGTTTCCACCAAGATCCTTCATCACATTAATGGCAAATTTGACAAGTTGGAACAGACCCTTCAGGCCATTCAAAGCTCTCAAAAGGAGCTGCTGGATAAGGTGGAAAACATCGAAGGGCAGGTGCTAGAGCAAGAAACCCGTGTAAGTTGCTTGGAAAAAGTAGTTTCCAGCCTGAAGAATGAAAACGACGCACTCAAGCTCAAGGTTGTGATCTCGAAGGCCAGTCATGCCATAACAACATTAAGATTGTCGGCATACCTGAACAAGAAGAAGGTGGTAAACCAATGGAGTTCGTTGAGGCCCTGATACCGAAACTTCTTGGAGAAGACAACTTCCAATCATCGGTCATTATTGATCGGGCACCCCGGACCATGCAACCGCTACCCTAGGATGGAGCCAGGCCTCATGCCATCATTGCCCAGGTCCATTGCTATGAGGAGAGGGAGCTTATACTGCGACTCCAGAGAGCGAGAAAGCTGGAGTACAAGGGCAACAAGGTGTTTATTTTCCCCGACTACACGCCAGAAGTGATGCAGCAGCAATGAGAATTCAATGAAGTCTTGAGCACACTGCAGGAGCTCAACTTAGAGCATAGCTCCTCTTCCCAGCGAGGCTTCGGATCAAACACAAGGGACAGTTCAAGGTTTTCACTTCACCGGGTGAGGCAATGTCATTCCTGAACACTGACTTAAAGAACATATCCTAATTAACTGGATGTCACTCTGTGTGCTCATACAAAGGGTTAATTACATGACTTTTTGTCATTCAGATAATTTAGTTTGACATTATAGGAGACAGTTTATCAGTTTATTCTATTTCTTTAATCTGCTCAATTGGCAGCGGAGCTGAGCTGGCTGTGGTAGTTTTTTTTTTTTTCTTCATCAAGCTAGCTATTGTTTTTTTTTTTTTTTTTTTGACACTTGTCATCTGACGTGCGTTTAGCGTCCCAGGTTTAGAGGGACGTCTGTACTTCGTTTGCGGAAGTACCTGGTGGACGGACAGGGAATATGTTCATGGGTTTCTTTACTGGTGTTATTTTACACTACAGTGTATGGTCCTTATGTGCTGTGTTTACTATGTTTTGTGTTGTTTTGGGTGGATGCCATATTTTTTTTTCAGGGTCTATGTCAGTATCTGACATTAGTACACATAGCAGCATTAATAACAATCTAACTTTATAATATAATTTTTCTTCAGAAAACGCATATTTGTATAAATGAACAGCGCAGACTGAGAGCAAATTGGATCTCTCAGGTCATCCAAGCGCCTTTTACTCGCAAGGCCAGAGGTGTTGCTATACTGTTTTGTAAAAATATCCAATTCTCCCTCGACTCTATGAAGGCAGACCCATATGGTAGATACCTAATGATTTCAGGTTATTTAAATTCCCTTCCGATTACAATGTTAAATGTCTATGGCCTAAATATTGACCGATTTTTTTCTAAAGGCTTTTGATATGATACCAGCCTATAGCTCTAATGTTCTAATTGGAGGCAATTTTAATTGCTATTTGTATCCGATTCTATTCTCATGTTCATAAGTCTTACACTAGGATTTATTACTTTCTGATATCGTCCGAATTACTGTCTAACGTTACCAATTCTGCTTATCATAATATTTTAATATCTGACCATCACTCAAATTTAAAAAAAAATTTGAACCATAAATACAGCTGGCGCTTCAACCAGATCTTTCTTGAAGACCGCTCCTTTATTGAACATATGTCTGCATGCATAGATGAGTTTCTAACCATGAATGATAATGGGAAGGTCTCTGATTCTACTCTCTGGGAGGCGTTTAAAGTTGTGGTAAGGGGTCACATTATCTCATTTGAATCATCTAAAAAAGAGAACTCAACAGTCGGCTTGTGGAAATTGATAAAATGCTTCCATTACTTGAAGAGACCTATAGGTCTACTCTCTTACAGTCCAACTATAATAAGATTTTAAAACTTAAATATGGATATAATACTATTCTTAGCAAACGTGTTGGTAGCTTTTACTAAAACTTAAACAGAAATATTTTGAACTTGGGATAAACCAGAGAAATTGTTAGCCACTCAACTCAGAGGTGAGCAGGCTAAGCAAGCCATCCATAAGATTAAATCTAAATCAGGCAAATTAGTTACTGACTCAAAAGAAGTAAATACCTGCTTCAAGGATTTTTATAAGGAATTATATACTAGCACAGTAAAGCCTACTGAAGTAGATTTTTGTAACTTTTTTGCCAACCTAAATATTCCCCAATTAGCTTGACTAGACAGCCCGATCTCTAAGACTGATCTCTTCAATGCTATTCGAGCTTTCCCCTCTGGAAAAGCAGCAGTTTATATTTTATATCTTTTATAAAAATATATATTTTATATATTATTATATTTTTATATTTTATAAAATGCCTTATATTTTATAAGGCATTCTATTAGAAAGTAGTTCCCCTCATGCTAAGAATGGTAAATGATTCAATGAAAAATAAGAGGCTCCCCAATTCACTTTATGAAGCCAATATTTGTTTGTTACTGGAAAAAGGAAAGGAAGAGACCGACCTGGCAAAATAATAGACCTATAGCCCTTTTAAAGTGTGATCAGAAAATAATTACTAAAGTCTTAGCAACAAAATTAGGTAGTCATATTTCAGAAATTGTACATCCCGATCAGAGTGGGTTTATCCCAGGTAGATTTTCATTTAGTAATGTACGCCTGCTTTTAAACACTCTATATAGAGCTTATGAAAAGAACACACAAGCTGCTGCTGCACCCCTTCAGCCTCTGATCTGACTACAGGCACTTTTGACACAGACGCAGCAACACACGCGCCTTTCACCTGCCCCCCAGGGTGCCTAAACTTGGCCCTTAACGCATAACAGTCAGCTCTCAAATGGCCCTTTTTATGGCAATAGCTACAGACCTTATCTGCACTTCTTGTGCTACGATCCCGCAGCTCCGTTCTACCAGAATAAGCTGGGGAGTAGTCACCGCACCCGACAGCTTCTTTATTGCGAGCGCGCCGCTCACCATGACGTCTGTGCGTCAAGACGTAATCATCTGCCAGAGTGGCCGCTTCCATGGCTGTTTTAACCTTTTGCTTGCAGATATGCGTAGCAATGTTTTCTGGCACAGAATTCTTAAACTGCTCCAAGACGACCAGATCACACAAGTCCTGAAAGCTCTCAACTTTTAATGCAGAGCACCAGCATGCAAAATAAGCAGTCAGGTCACGAGCAAACTCCAGTTGGGTCTGCTTCGCAGCCTTCCTCCACGTCCGAAAACGTTGGTGGTAAGCTTCAGGGACCAACTCATACGCTTTCAGGACAGCCATCCTCACAGACAAATAGCTTTGACTCTCTGAAAAAGATAACGATGAATAGGCCTCCTGCGCTCTGCCAGTCAGTGCGCACTGCAGTATTAAAGCGCGAGTGGACTCTGGCCACTTCCTCATCTCAGCAACAGAAAGAAAATGTCTCGGGATCCCACCACTAGCTGTTTTTCAATCTCTGCGTTTCTCATCATTTTATCATGCTCCAGCTGTAACATCAACATCTCCTTCTGCTGCTCAAACGTTAAAACACTGGACAAAAAATAAGGCTGAGCAAAACCAGGCGTTTTCTCCCCCTCAGCAGTCAAAATCCCCAACTCACTCAAGTTGGCTTTCAAAATCCCTCTGACAGTGTCCTTTAACCATTTGATCTTATATCTCTACGTCATAATGATCCGCAATCTTTAACAGCTGCTCCTTCGTGCACCTGTCCAAAAACTCCTGCGATGGAGATTTAATGAACTGAGAAACGTCAGCCATAGTACACCAAACTATAGAAAGAAACCCACAGCTGCTCCCCTCACAACAAGGTTAAAGCAAGCGACAGCAAGGTGAACACAGGGTCCGACAGGACCGCAAACAGAGCACACAATCCCCTCTAACTGAACCTGCCTAACCAAACTAACTAAACTCACTCAACCCTAGTCTTCATGAGGCTACTTGCAGCGGGTACTTATGCACTAGAGACCGCTGGCATGGAGAAGCGACCAGTCACTGGCAACCACTGCGATAATGCGAGGGCTCTTACTTTTTGGCAGTGGGGCTCCCCCGGTGATGACTGGTCAGCTGTCTCCCCATCGTGGTTCAAAAATTTATTCTCATAAACTCTCTGAAGATCTTGAATCAAGTAAAAAAATTCCTTGATGTCTCGATACATACACCTATGTTCAAACCAGCGATGATGGACAGTGTGTTTTTGGAGAGGAGGAGGAGAGGACTCTGCTGCATTGGGGACCTATACATTGACAAGAAATTTGTTTCATTCATTCAGCTCCAGACTAAATACCACCTTCCTCAGGCACACTTTTATCGCTACCTCCAAGTCAGACATTTTGTGCAAGAGTGTATTCGAGAGTTCACTATTAAACCAAAGAGCAACATTTTTTTATGATTTACTTCTCTCTCACCCAAACTCTAAATATTTGATTTCTCACTTTGTCACTGCCTTTACGATACCTGTAGACGCTGGTCATCTCAGGGAGGCCTGGGCCAAAGAATTGGATGTTCCAGTGTCAGATGATCTGTGGGAGGAAAGCCTGTCCAGTGTACAGAGCTGTTCTATCAATTTAAAGTCTTACATAGACTGCATTTTTCAAAAATTAAACTTAGCAAGATATTTGAATCAGTTTCTCCCATGTGTGATAGATGTCATACTGCTGAAGGATCACTGGCACACATTCTTGCACTGTCCAATTCTGAGTAATTTCTGGTGTGATATATTTGATTGGTTTTCCAAACAATATGGAATAAACATTCCGCCAGACAGTAACTTAGCTATATTTGGTTGCTCTGATAGGACGAGGGCACTTTCTCCTCATCAAAAGCAGGTTCTCAAAGCAGGTATGGTTACAGCTAAAAAATTAATATTATTAAACTGGAAGTCTCCATTGTCCCCATGTTTTAAGAGGTGGCTTAATGAAATGCTTTCTATTTTTGTAAATGGAATTCACAAACTCATTTCCTGAAGGTGTGGAAACCTTTTCTGATATTGCTTGATCAGACCTAAATGTATAAGTATGGAACTCTGCTGCTATATGGTATCATGAATTTTGTGCATACTATGACCTATGCAGTATACTGACTGAAACTTTGGCAGTTCTCCACCTATGTTTTTGTTTGTTTGTTTGTTTGTTTGTTTGTTTGTTTGTTTGTTTGTTTTCTCTCCTTTTTCTTTCGTTTAATCCTAATTGTACGAATTTGTGGTTGATGGATATCATAAATTATTTTGGGAGTTCTACATGTGAATGCCCTGATTTTCTTTGTTATCTTGTGCAGAAATACTGTGTGTTTTGTTTTATTATGTGTATCTGTATTGTTAAAAAGTTAAAAATAAAATAATCAAAAAAAAAAAAAATACAATTTGCTTCTCCTCATTCCCCTGTCGGATCTTATGCACCTGACAAACCTCTTAACGCTCACCTTTCATCTCCATCCTATCTCTGGATTGCGTGAGATACTTTATGGGACAGTATCCAATTGGTAAATACCGCAGATACTGCAATACTTCTGCAGAGCACTGGAGCTTCTCTGGATGTCTGTTGTGGCTTAGGAGGCTCCTTCCTGCCAACATCCTCCATCTCGTAAGCCACTCTTATTAAGGAGGAAAAAATGGTATGAAAAGCGACTAAGAAATATCCTTAAAGGTCTTGCTTACCCTGTCTAAGGAAGACCTCAAGGAGGGGAGTCAATGGGCTAAAACTTCCTTGAGTTGATAAACCCTGATCTGGTGTCTGGAATGAGTGACTGTCCCGTCCAATGCAGCTGTACTTTTGTTTATTGCTAAAAAGCTAATGTTAACATGTTAAAATGATAAACTAAGATAGTGAACATTATCAACATCATACCTGCTTAGAAAGTACATGATAGCATTGCTATTGTGAGTATGTTAGCTCATTGTGCCAGTTCAGAATATTTCTATATGAATTAAGTCAGCAGACAATTGACATCAAAATGTCTGTTTGTGTTAGTTCTAACTCCAATGCATACAGGGATATAATGCATGTGCTTTTTAGAATCATACATACAATACAGTACAGTGATGCCCAAGCCAAGTGTGGCGAGGAGGTGGTAAAAAGGACAGATACAACTCCTAATATTACTAGAGAGCTCGACAACGCCACCCTGGGAATTTCACCCAGGGAATTACTCTTGTGAGACACAAGGCACACAGGTTTGTGGTTACCGAGACCACGAGACGTGGTTCCAAATTTAAAATACGATTTATTGAATATTCATATTTTTAAAAAAACACAATACTAAAACCCATTCACACCAAAAGAGTGCAAACTAATCAGGGCTGAGGCCGAAGTGGATGGACGAAGGCTAGTGCAGGGGAGGGATCCACCAAACAAAGGAAGAAGCAGAAACTCAAATCACCAGGCACACGTGGCAGACACACTCAGTGAAGAAAACCCACTCCCAGGGACACAGCTAGACAGGACGAGGAGGGAGGATGCCACCACCAGGACACCAGCACCGCCACCACTGGCCTACAGCAACTGAGAAGGAAGAGAAGAACACAGATTAATAAGGTTGCACACACTTAAAAAAAGAAAACCCAACAAAATCACCATTAATTTGCAAGTCCCAGATGTAAATCATATATCAAATAATGACTGCCCAATGTAACCAGAAATAGAGAAAAAATAAATAAATAAAAAAAAATAAACCCAAGCGCAGTAATCAAGAAAAATAAAATAAAATAAAGTCAACCACTCATGCCACATAAAAGGACTCAGTCCTCCATAAATAAACGAATTGTTCCGGCCGTGGCATGCGGCCAAACAATTTTGCGCCGAGGACGTGACGCCAAAGCGCCGCAGGACGCCGTAACAGCAGCAGCAGCGAGTACGCCCCGCAAACGCGGTGCACACAAAGCAGCAGCGGTCCGGTGAGGTGGTTACCAATAACACCTTGTTAGCGGCAACAGACACTCACACACTGACCAGAGAGGGAGGAGGGGGCAAAAGGACTCCAGGCAGCCGCCAGCATTTACCTGTGACCACGTTAGAGTTAGCCACCTAGTAGCACCAACCACAACGCAAATAGAGATGACACTTACCACCGCCAGATAATCACGGCGCACACAGGGAGCACGGAGCAGCACACAGTCGCCCTACAGCACAACACACATGCCTTAGCATGACAATCAAACAAAATGACCAGCGTGGTGAGGCAGCGTACGGCCATACCTGTCGGGCACACAACCTCTGACCCGGAAGTGACACAGGCAACGATGGGAGCACAGAGGAAGAGACGGTAGGCGGACAACCGCTTTTATACCGGCACACCTCAATGCATAACGGAAGCCCCAGTGACCAAAACGTTCATTCTGCTACACAAGTATCCCACAAGAGCAGATATACCAGAGTTGCATTTGAGTCAGGATTTGAGAAAAAAGGTCAGGAGGTAAAATATGCCGGGATGCCGTGAAGACGGAAAATGTGGAGGATCAACAGGTTTGCGTTCTCTAAGGCTGAGGGCAGTTTGGGGAGGGGGACAAAATGAACAGCCTTAGAGAACCGGTTGACTATGGTGAGTATGGTGGTATTACCTTCTGAGGGGGGAAGGCCTGTGACGAAGTCCACCGCGATGTGCGACCACAGGCGGGGGGGAATGGCCAAAGGATGCAGCAGGCCAGCAAGGGGACGGTGGGATGGTTTGTTCCGGGCACAGACGGTATAGGTGGAGATGAAACTTCAGGTGTCGGTGACTATGGAGGCCACCAGAATTGCTGTTTGATCAGGCAGGCTATCTGGGAGGAATGTCCCCACACCAGCACTAAGATTCTCACACAGGGCGGAACAAACAGTCATCCCGGGGGGCAGCCATCCGGCGCCGGGTGATCTCTGAGGACTGCGCGGACCTCCCATTCCACTCTCCGTCGGACAGCTCCCACTACATACGAGGGAGAGAGGATGGTCTCCGGCTGGTTTCCTTCTCTGCTGGGGTGAACTGCCAGGAGAGGGCGTCCGGTTTCTGGTTCTTTGAGCCAGGGCGGTAGGTGAGGGTGAAATCAAATCTTCCCAGGAAAAGGGACCACTGAGCCTGGTGGGAGTTTAATCTGGGGGCTGAGCAAAGGTAAGACAAATTTTTGTGGTCTGTCCAGACGATGAACGGCTGGACTAGTTCCCTCCAGCCAGTGCCGCCACTCCTGGAGCGCCAAGACCACAGTCTTGATTTATGTTTAAATCTCACAAAAGGAGGAGCTCTGGGTACTGTATAAAAGTGTGCTTTTGGAAGATTTAGTTAGTTGCTCCTGGGACAAGCTCAGTTTACTGAATGCTATTTCAGATATGCACAAAAAAAACTACTGGATGAGATGGTTGACAACTGGTAATTATTAATGTGTCTCTGAATTATGTGAAAGAGGATCTGAGCCCATCTGGCCCAGGCGAGGGTCTTTTTTTCCCAAATCAGTCATTGGTGATCCAGCCAGACTTGAGAAGGCTGAATGCCTGTATCGAGCTGCTGATTCTTAGATCAATGGTGGCCACCAAAAAAAGGCATGCAGGGCTTTTACTTAACACTGCATATTATGTTGGTTGCATGAGGACAGCGTGCATTCACCTTGGCTAAAGCAGTATGTACTTTCTCCTCCAAAGAACCTACACTGATACAGTAAGACTGGTATAATGCTGTATGAATGTATGAAGAGAATTTGAATTTGAACATTAACCTATATATGATTGTGTACAAGTTGAAATGAAATTAATGTGTTGGCTTGTTTGTATGTTTGCTGGAAGATTGATTCAGCTCATGTTGACATGTTACACACAGTAAGTATGGAAAGGATATTTTTGCAATGTGTGAAGTCCTGTCGTTAGAGGCCTCCTCGCGTTGAGGAAGTGCATCAGGGAGAGGTCTGAATGGGGAAGCAGCAGAAGAAAAGAAAAAACCCACTCTTGTTTTGAAGAAGTGATTTTTTTTTTTTTTTTTTTTTGCTGAGAGTTCCTATACTGTTTTCTTTCATTTGCAGTGAAGGACAGGTCTTAATGAACAGAAAGTTATTGAATAAATGAATATTGAATAAATAAGGACTCACTAAGACAGTGACACTGTTAGGATCTGTCTTTTGTCTATTCCTAATGTTAGTAGTTAAAGACATTCTGCGAGACTATATTAAACACTTTTTTTTTTTAATGTATCTGGACGACATTTTCATTTTCTTCAAAAATCAGGAAGAGCACACTCAACATGTACAGCAGGTATTGCAGAGACTATTAGAAAATAAACTATTCGTAAAAGCTGAGAATTGTCAGTTCCAATCTGCTTCAGTCTTCCTCGTCTGCTTTACAATCACAAGTGGACAGGTGAGAGCAGACCCAGAAAAGATCAGGGTGGTGGATGAAAGGCCAGCTCTCACTAATTGCAAGCAGCTTCATCGCTTCCTGGGCTTTGCAAATTGTTACTGGTGCTTTATCAAAGACTATAGCCGGGTAGTGGCCCTTCTCACTAGATTAACCTCTCCTTCTCTCCCATTTTTGGATGCAGCCTTTACCACACTCAAGACTTCATGCCCATGCCCATCCTAATTCAGTCCAACCCAGTTTGTCAGTTTGTGGTAGAGGTAGACGCTTCTGATACAGAGGTGGGGTTGTTCCTGTCGCAATATGCTGGCTTGGATCAAAAACTTCACCCATGTGCCCCCACCTCAGTCTTTACCTAAACCTAAAAGAGAGGGATTACAGCTTCCGAGATCTGGAGCTGCTTGCAGTGAAAATGGCACTGGAGTAGTGGCACCACTGGTTGGAGGGCTCGAGGCAGCCCCTCTCAAGGTAACACTGTTATCCTTACCACTGTCAACTGGTTTTCTAAGGCAGCTCACTTCATTGCTTGGTTCAAGCTCCCCTCTGCCAGGGAAACTGCAAAGATGTTGGTTCAGCATGTGTTTCACCTGTATGGCATTCCGGCAGATACTGTCTCCAACAGAGGTCCTCAATTCACCTCTCAAGTCTGAAGTTCTGCCGGGCACTGGGAACATCATTTAGTCTGTCCACGGGGCTCCATCCATAGTCCAATGGCCAGTCAGAGAAGACCAATCAGGAACTGGAATCAGCCTTAAGGTGCGTGTCAATCTCAAATCCCACCTTCTGATCTACCCATCTTCCTTGGGTAGAGTATACTAATAACTCTCTCTGCCGCAGGCTTAACTTCATTTGAGGATTTGGATACCTGCCCTCCTTGTTCCCCACCCAAGAAGAGGAGATCTCCATTCCATCTGTCCAACTCCTTCTCCACCACCATTGGAAGATCTGGAGGAGGTCTCATGCGGCTTTGCTTGAAGTGGTGGAGGAGAACAAGAGGATCGCTGATCGCTACTGCAGAGAGGTCCCAGAGAATAAACCAGGTCAGAAAGTTTGGTTCTCCTCTAAAAAACATTCACTTAAGACTGACTCTAAGAAGTTATTTTCCTGCTTTTTGGGTCCTATTCTTATTGACTCCATTATTAATCCCATAGCCAAATAGTTGAGCGTGCCTCCCATCTTGAAAGTTAATCTGGTCTTCCATTTTTGTCAGTTAAAACCTGTCACCTCTAGCCATCTGTTTAACGTGGACCTGTCTCAACTCAGACTCAACGAGATTGGACTCTGCCTCATCTGGACTTGTCTCTTGCATAATCCTTATTATTCATTAAATTATTAAACTTTCTGTCTCTTCAGTTTGAACCTGGTATTTTGAGTCCTATAAACTCTGCTAAAACGCACCATTTGCTCCTATCAAAATGTCATATTTCATAGTTCTTTGTCTTTCCATCTACCGCCATGGCTTCAGCCCCATCTCCTGTGGCTAACCTGCAGCTCCCCAGCCACCACCTATGTCCTACACCGGCTACCCCGACCTCACCTGAGGACAACCTTCTGCTCACCAGAGCTAACAATAGGATCACTTACCTGACGGAAGAAAATCACCGGCTGGCTGCAAAACTCAAAGACAGTGATCTTCTGCTGTCTCGGTGTATGGGTCTGGCCCACAAGCAGTTCAGGAAGATCTCTTCACTCTCTGCCACGCTCCACGACACTATCTACTGGAATCTCTCCGGCTGTCTGCGGCCGTCCGACCTCATCACCTGCAGCTCACCGCCCTCTGCATCAGCGGCCACTCATGCTCATGCTCATGCTCATCTCCCCGAGGCTGAGTGGATCAGGGTCGGAGCTAAACTGAAGATTCCGCCGATCCACTGTTCCACTCCAAACCAACCGGCATCATCTCGTCTCTGGACTGACGTGGTTCGGGGTGCCAAAACAAAATCTTCGGCTCCCGGATCAAAGTCATGCCTGGAGCTGGAGCTCTCAAATCGCTTCGGGCCTCTCTCTGTCACTGCCCCCGCAGTGCACACGGCGGCTGCTGTCACTCCGCCCGAGGCGAGCTCCGAATGGTCTGCTGTCCAGTCCGCTGTCGCTCACCCGGCAACAGCGCCTGCTGAGACTGCTGTCCTTCCGTCTGCGTTGGGTGCTGATAGGGCGGCTGTTCAGTCCTCCGTGGGACAGCGGACGAGGTCTCTCTCCCTCTCCAGGCCCCCGACTTCCTTCACCTCCGTCTCCTCCCGGCGCAGGATTATAAAGGAAGCGGCCTGCAGGGCGATTCACTCCGGTGGTTCGCGTCGCCCTCAGCCCTCAGCTGCTGCCGATACCCCTCCAACTCCTCCTCTGGCACTGGCCTCCCATCTGCCTGCAGCTGACCATCCTGCGTGTGTGGACACGCCAATGCTGCAAACGCGAACTATTATCCACAGCTCTCTTCCTCTTCATTCCCTCGCCTGTTAACCTGTTTTGGAACCGTCCCTCATTCTACAGAGCCGACGGTGTCCATCCTAGCAGGCTTGGCAGCCGTACGCTTACGGCAAACATTCAACACGCTGACTGTTTACCTGGCACACCCCCTTGCTGGAGTCCTCTTCATCTACGCCCACATCACCAACCACTCACAGCCCAGTCTTCCATACCAGCTCCCCCTACAGACCCCAGCCATCACTGCCACCTCCACCGGTCACCTTCCCCACATCGTTCTACAGCGCCACATCACATCACATCCCCGCTGGCATGGGGTGAATCCACATCATCTACAGACCCTGCATCGAGCTCCGCGAACAGCTGATGCCTCGGATATTCTGGTCCCTGCCAGGTTTGGTCTTGTCAACGCAAGATCACTGGCAAATAAAACTCATATTCTGAGGGATTTCTTCATGTCTCATGGATTGGATCTTCTCTGTGTAACGGAGACGTGGCTGGGTACTGGTGATTCGGCCTGTATTCCTGAGCTCTCACCACCGGATTGCTGCTATTTTAACTCCCCGCGGGCGTCGGGTCGAAAAGGGGGTGGAATAGCAGTTGTTTTTAAAAATGACTTTACATGTTGGCAGATTTCCCTGCAATCCTCCTTCACAAGCTTCGAACTTTGCTTGTTTGAACTGAGACGCTCTCGTGTTGTCCTGTGCGCTGTCATCTATCGACCACCCAAGTACAATAAGAACTTTATTAGTGACTTTTCTGAATTTCTGGCCAAAATTTTGCCTAAATACGACCATGTTCTTATTATTGGTGATTTTAATATTCACACCTGTTGCCCAGATGAGCCAATCTCCAGGAACTTTTTAAATGTTATTGACTCTTTTAACTTTGTGCAGTCTGTGTCTCGTCCCACTCATGAACTTGGGCACACACTTGACTTAGTGCTCTCCTATGGTCTGTGTGTTTCCAATTTGGACATCTGCGACACTGTTTTCTCGGATCACATGCTAATCCTATTTGACATCCCCATTCAGCGTCCAGTTAAACTGTGCGCTCCCCTTTAACGCTGTCGCATGTTCAACTCCTCTTCTCCAGCTCAGTTCTCCTCTACCTTTAGTGGTCTCTGCGAGGGTAATTTTAAAGCCCCTACTGAGGAGCTGGCAACAAGGTTTCACTCTATTTGTTTACAAACACTTGATACCATCGCTCCCTTGAAGAGGCGGCACACCAAACCTGTACCCGAGCCCTGGCTGAATGATGTCACTCGTGCGGCACGGTTTATCACATGAAGCCCTCCAGTTCCCCTGCAGATGCTATGCCCCCTCGTTTGTTTAGAGAGGTTCTTGGCACTATTGGACCAAGTGTCCTTGCAATTGTCAACAGTAGTCTCTCCTCTGGTACAGTGCCTGTGATTTTTAAACATGCAGTAGTACGGCCCCTACTCAAAAAAACAGGCCTCGACCCCTCTCTCTGTTCCAACTTCAGACCTAACTCTAACCTTCCGTATATCTCCAAGATTTTAGAGAAAGTGGTCTACAACCAGTTGTTGCCCTTTTTAAAAGATAATTTTATCACTGAGCTGTTCCAGTCTGGGTTCAAAGCCCTCCACATCACAGAGTCAGCACTTCTGAAGATGTCAAATGATATACTCTTGTCAACAGACTCTGGCAAGTCTGTTGTCCTTGTGCTTTTCGATTTGTCTGCTGCTTTTGACCACAGCATTTTAATCTCTCACCTTGAGCACTGTGTGGGCATTAAGGGTGTTGCCCTCGACTGGTTCCGATTGTACCTGACTGACAGAAGCTTCTGTGTTAAACTTGACAACACTGTGTCCTCAACAGCTCCTCTTCCATATGGGGTCCCCCAAGGCTCAATCCTTGGCCCTCTTTTATTTGCACTATACCTTCTCCCCCTCGGTTCTGTTTTCAGGAAACACAATATGTCATTTCATTTTTATGCTGATGATTGCCAGATCTACATTCCATTGCCTCAAAACAATGCAGACTCAGTCCAGCCACTCATAGACTGTCTCACCGACACTAAAACATGGCTTTCACTTAATCTTTTAAGTCTAAAGACTGAAGTAATGTTGTTTGGACCAAGCCGCTGCCCCCCCACACCCCCCTGTGTCAACCTTGGCCCTCTTTCACCTTATCTCAAAGACTGTATTACAAATCTGGGGGTCAAATTCGATCCTGATTTTAAATTTGAAAAACAGAACCCATTTTATCAAGACCTGACCTAGAAAAATTAATTCATGCTTTTATCACGACTCGTCTAGATTACTGTAATTCCTTGTACATAGGAATTAGCCAGGCTTCTCTTGCCCATCTGCAGCTTGTGCAGAACTCTGCTGCACGCCTGCTTACCCAGACCCATAGGCGTGAGCACATCACGCCCATCCTGGCTTCCCTACACTGGCTCCCAGCAGATCAATTATTGCTCACAGTCCCCAAAACAAGCCTTAAGCTCAGAGGAGACAGATCGTTTGCTGCCACGGCTCCCAAGGTCTGGAACGAGTTACCACTGAATGTCAGACAGGCCCACTCGCTTCCAGTTTTTAAATCTCTTCTAAAAACACATTTTTATTCCTTGGTTTTTAACACTTCTTAATTTATTTTGACTGGCATCCCCCTGAAACAGCACCTGCCGTGAGCCCATCTGTCTGTTTTCTGTTTTAAGTGTTTTATATTTGCCTGACTTTTATTTATTCTTTTTATTCTCCTCAATTTTTATTTTATTTTTTGAATAATTTTATGTACAGCACTTTGGCTGCTTTTGTGGTTTTAAATGTGCTATACAAATAAAGTTGTTATGTTATGTTATGTTATGTTATGTTATGTTATGTTATGTTATATTCTAATGATCATTGGTTGGTACACGACTTGAAAGCCATCAGTGCAGTTATTGAGGCAGAAACCCCAGTTGTTCCAGAGGGCTGTTGCACAAAACCTAGATAGGGGATTAAGCCAGGATTTTTCAGTTATCCTGGTTGAATTTAGCCTTGACTCGGTTGCACAAAAGCAGAGGCACATAAGTTACCATGGAGACTTATTCTGTGCAGCTAGCCTGCTCCAGACCAGGCTAACAGCCAGGCTTGATTAATCCTGGTGCTATCTGACCAGTCAGCTGTTACTCCGATTGAAAATAAATGTGTTTTACACTTATTCAGTGTTCTTCTGTGTATATATTTTTTATTAGCCTGCTTTAAAATACCACAGATACATTGCCATTCAGTTAAGTAGGTCCACTGTTATTATTTTAATTGTAACCATTATCATTTTTATAATTATTCATGTGCTGTGTGTGCCATTATTACTGTCAGGCCTACTGTTCATATTGCTGTCTGAGGTTTGATGAATACGTATATTATTGCACACCTTGAGATGATTAGAAATGACTGATGAAGTTGTAGAGGTGGTTTCAATTAAGTCAATGACAAGGGCAATATATAAAGTCCCATTCACATATGTTTCTTCCTTCACAATGGCGTGCCCTTTTTTGGATGATGTGTTGGATGAAGAAGCACTTACACTGAGAAGGGCTTTCCGATGTGAGAGAGTGTTTCGAGACAGGTCAGACCCGTTGGTGTTTCCCAACAACTACTTCTGATTTTCCAGTGATGGCATCCGATACTTCTGTAGACTGCTGGGTCCCAAAAAAAGAGTGGAATGTTCTTATATTCAGTGGGAGATGCTGAAAACCTGAATAAGGGCACCATTTGCCGCTACATCAGAAATGTGTATTTGCCACTGAAATCATTGGCACACATCTTCATCACCTTCCCTGGCCACAAAAGAATTTGCTACATAAAGGAGGAATTCTTTATGATTATGATTATGAATTCTAATTCTTTCAAAAAGCCCCTTATGAAAGAAATTAAATCAAGGAAGCATACGTCGCCCAGATTGGCGTCACCGGGGCCCCGCCCTGGAGCCAGGCCTGGGGTTGGGGCTCGCAGGCGAGCGCCTGGTGGCCGGGTCTTTGCCCACGGGACCCGGCCGGGCACAGCCCGAAGGAGCGACGTGGGCCCGCCTTCCCGTAGGCCCACCACCCGCAGGAAGGATCAGAAGGGGCCGGTGCTATGTGATATGCGTAGCAGTCGTGGGCGGGGGCCCCGACGACCCAAACCCTGGACAACGACTCTGGCTATGGGGACATGGAATGTCACCTCACTGTGGGGGAAAGAGCCTGAGCTAGTGCAGGAGGTTGAGCGGTACCGGCTAGAGATAGTCGGGCTCACCTCCACGCACAGTCTGGGCTCTGGAACCCAACTCTTTGAGAGAGGCTGGACTCTCTTCTACTCTGGAGTTGCCCGCTGTGAGAGGCGGCGAGCTGGTGTGGGCTTGCTTATAGCCCCCCAGCTCAGCCGCCATGTGTTGGAGCTCTCCCCGCTGAGCGAGAGGGTCGCTTCCCTGCGCTTTCGGGTCGGGGATAGGTCTCTCACTGTTGTTTCGGCCTATGGGCCGAACAGTAGCGTAGAGTACCCGGCCTTCTTGGAGTCCCTGGGAGGGGTACTGGAAAGTGCTCCAACCGGGGACTCCATTGTTCTGCTGGGGGACTTCAATGCTCACGTGGGCAGCGACAGTGACACCTGGAGGGGTGTGATTGGGAGGAACGGCCTCCCCGATCTGAACCCGAGTGGTGTTCTGTTATTGGATTTCTGTGCTAGTCACAGTTTGTCCATAACGAACACCATGTTCAAGCATAAGGGTGTCCATCAGTGCACGTGGCACCAGAACACCCTAGGCCGGAGGTCAATGACCGACTTTGTAGTCATATCATCTGACCTTCGGCGGTATGTCTTGGACACTCGGGTAAAGAGAGGGGCTGAGCTGTCAACTGATCACCACCTGGTGGCGAGTTGGATTCGCTGGCAGGGGAACAAGCGGGACAGACTTGGCAGACCCAAACAGAAGCAAAAACTCGGGTCTGGGAGGAGTTCAGGGAGGCCATGGAGGAGGACTACCGGTTGGCCTCGAGGAAATTCTGGCAAACCGTTCGATGCCTCAGGAGGGGGAAGCAGCTTTCTGTCAACACTGTTTACAGTGTAGGTGGGGAGCTGTTGACCTCGACCGGGGATATTGTTGGGCGGTGGAAGGAATACTTCGAGGATCTCCTCAATCCCTCTGTCATGTCTTCCATAGAGGAAGCAGAGACTGGGGACTTGGAGGTCGATTCATTCATCACCAGGGCTGAAGTCACTGAGGCAGTTCGCAAGCTCCTCGGTGGCAAAGCGCCGGGGGTGGATGAGATCCGCCCTGAGTACCTCAAGTCTCTGGATGTTGTAGGACTGTCTTGGTTGACACGCCTCTGCAGCATCGTGTGGCAGACGGGGACAGTGCCTCTGGACTGGCAGACTGAGGTGGTGGTCCCTCTTTTTAAAAAGGGGGACCGGAGGATGTGTTCCAACTATCGGGGGATCACACTCCTCAGCCTCCCTGGGAAAGTCTATTCCAGGGTACTGGAGAGGAGAATCCAGCCGATAGTCGAACCCCGGATTCAAGAGGAATAATGCGGTTTTCGTCCTGGCCGTGGAACACTGGACCAGCTCTATACCCTCCACAGGGTGCTTGAGGGTTCATGGGAGTTTGCCCAACCAGTCCACATGTGCTTCGTGGACTTGGAGAAGGCATTCGACCGTGTCCCTCGCGTCATTCTGTGGGAGGTGCTCCGGGAGTATGGGGTTGGAGGCCCTCTGTTGAGGGCTGTACAGTCCCTGTACAACCGGAGCAGGAGCTTGGTCCGCATTGCCGGCAGTAAGTCGGACCTGTTCCCGGTGCATGTTGGACTCCGGCAGGGCTGCCCTTTGTCACCGGTTCTGTTTCATCATTTTTATGGACAGAATTTCTAGGCGCAGCCAGGGGCCGGAGGGGGTTTGGTTCGGGGGCCGGTAGATTTCTTTTCTGCTTTTCGCGGATGATGTTGTCTTGTTGGCTACCTCGAGCCAGGACCTTCAGCATGCACTGGGGCGGTTCGCAGCCGAGTGTGAAGCAGCTGGGATGAGAGTCAGCACCTCCAAGTCCGAGGCCATGGTTCTTGACCGGAAAAGGTGGCTTGCTCCCTTCAGGTTGGGGTAGAGTTCCTGCCTCAAGTGGAGGAGTTTAAGTATCTTGGGATCCTGTTCACGAGTGAGGGAAGGATGGAGCGTGAGATTGACAGGCAGATCGGTGCAGCGGCTGCAGTAATGCGGTCGCTGTACCGGTCTGTCGTGGTGAAGAAGGAGCTGAGCCGAAAGGCGAAGCTCTCGATTTACCGGTCAATCTACGTTCCTACCCTCACCTATGGTCATGAACTTTGGGTCACGACCGAAAGAACGAGGTCCCGGATACAAGCGGCTGAAATGAGTTTCCTCCGCAGGGTGGCGGGGTGCTCCCTTAGAGATAGGGTGAGGAGCTCTGTCACCCGGGAGTAGAGTCGCTGCTCCTCCGCATCGAGAGGAGTCAGCTGAGGTGGCTTGGGCATCTTTATCGGATGCCCCCTGGACGCCTCCCTAGGGAGGTGTTCCAGACATGTCCCACCGGGAGGAGGCCCCGGGGAAGACCCAGGACACGCTGGGGTGACTATGTCACTCGGCTGGCCTGGGAACGCCTCGGGATCCCCCTGGAAGAGCTGGAGGAAGTGTCCAGGGAGAGGGAAGTCTGGGCGTCCCTGCTCAGACTGCTCCTCCCGCAACCCGGCCCCGGATAAGCGGAAGACAATGGATGGATGGATGGAAGGAGGAATTCTACAAGATTGGCGGTAACATCAATTACAGATTACAAAAAAGTTTTAACATTAGAATAGTCACTGTAGGATACTCATTTTGTGTTATAGCTTTCCCTAATGTCATTGGTGCGCTTGACTGTACTCAGATCCGCATTAAATGTCCGTCAGGGCCACATGAAGGTGAATTTGTAAACAGAAAATCCTTCCACAGTATCGATGTTCAGGTAAGAATGACTTATTGTCATGGTCAACAACATATATTAATTCTGTGTATTAAATTACCTTATGGACTACATCTTTTTGTTTCAGATGATCTGTGATGCTGACTGCATAATCAGTAATTTAGACAGAAAGTGGCCTGGCTTGGTCCATGACTCTCGAGTCTTTCAGGCAATGTACCAGT
Source organism: Chaetodon trifascialis (assembly GCF_039877785.1). Taxonomy (NCBI): domain Eukaryota; kingdom Metazoa; phylum Chordata; class Actinopteri; order Chaetodontiformes; family Chaetodontidae; genus Chaetodon; species Chaetodon trifascialis. The sequence continues at coordinate 3,654,829 of NC_092062.1, read as the reverse complement.
GACTATCACAAGGTGAGCCACATAAATTTTATCTACAAGCACCTTGAACATAATGAGTGTGTCAAACATTTTTCTCTATTTATGTTCATTTTGTATTCTCAGGTGGATTCTCTGGTGTGTTGCTGGGAGATAAGGGTTATGCCTGTATGCCATTCCTGCTCACATTCCTGCAGACCCTCAAACAGCAACACAGCAAGCATATAATCTTGCCCATGCCAGAACAAGGGCCCGAATTGAGATGGCATTCGGCCTTCTAAAGTCACGTTTTCAGTGTCTTCACCACCTGAGGGTCACTCCAGACAGGGCCTGCGACGTCACTGTTGCCTGCACAGTCCTACATAATATTGCTTGTCTCAGGAAGGAAAGGGCTCCTAGAGTGGCATTAGCAATTGACTGGAACAATGCTGCAATATTTCCAGACAAAGTTAATGGCAGACCGGTCAGGGACCCATACATTGTTAATTATTTCAGTTCATTTTTCTTTTTGTTGAAACCCACCCCTTACCAATAAAGGATATTGTATGTGACTCTTCCCTGTGTACATGTATTTTATTTGGCAATAGTAGCACCATTTCTGGTTGTTAGGTTTCATAATTGTATAATCTTCCCAAGTTATAGTCTCGCTTCACTGGACCGATAATTATATAGTGTACTGTACATTTATGAAACTGGGAGGACACCACAATGTGTTTTGACCTTTTTTTATTTTGTTGTCATCACTTGTCAGTTTGGAGCTTCAGGGAGCAACGAGATATATATATATATATGTGTGTGTGTGTGTGTGTGTGTGTGTGTGTGTGTGTGTGTGTGTGGATGTGTGTATATATATGTGTGTGTATGTATGTATGTGTGTGTGTGTGTGTGTGTGTGTGTGTGTCACACACACTGAGAAAAATAAACATTATATACAAACGGGTGTGCAAAGTAATACAAACGGATGTCATGAGACATGAGTGACGTCAGTCTCCTCCTGGAAGAAGTTTGGGCGTCGGACACTTTCCTGAGGGGTCTCAGTCATCCTCGAGACTTGCCATGCGCCTCGCCAGCGGCGTTCTTAAAGGTGAGGCAAGGAGCTGCTATGATTGGTGAAAATTTTACTCGGCTGTATCAAACCCACTCCACGCCTTCTCCCCTCCCTCTTTCCAAGTTGCGCCACTGGGTGGGACTGAGATGAGAAGGGGGAGGAGACGAAAATACCAAAGTCTGTGCCGCAGCAGACCTGACTTTGTGCCGCGCCTGCGCTGCGCCAGTGGCGGAGTCGAAAATAGAGCCCCTAGTGTTGACAGGATGTAAGCCTACACCTTTAATAAATAATACTCACCGGATTATAGTCTGGTGGCTCCAGAAGAGTGAGTGTGTTGCCAGATGCTGCAAGGCAAGCTTAAGTCAGACAGTCCACATAAACACCATATACGGGAGACCGGGGCATATTGTCACACTTTTTACACTCATATATATATATATCTTGGAATCAAAACATCATATATAAAAAAATATGTACCAATATAAATGAAATAAAATATGAAAGACCAAAGTCTCAGGTATATATTTTGTATTCATGTCATTTTCACATCTTGTGTCAGTGCAGAGTTATAATAGTTTATAGTTTAGTTATTAAAGTATAGTATAATATAGTTTTTAAAGACACTTGTACCACTTTAGATGAGCTGACCCATACTGTGGTGAGCTACATTACCTTCTGTGAAGAGATGATCATCCCTAGAGAGACAATCACACTGTATCTGAATAATAAGCCCTGGGTTAGTAAATCCCTCAAGAATTCCCTTAATAGGAAAAAAATAGCTTATTATAAGGGAGACATTACAGAGCAAAGGGAAGCCCAAAAGATGGTGAGAAATGAAATTAGGCTGGCCAAAATGCAGTATAAGAACAAGGTACAAGATGAACTTAGGAGTGGTGATTCTCGCTCCGCTTGGAGAGGAATCAAATCTATGGTGGGAATCCAGGACAAGATGAAAAGAGTGTCTCATGCTGACAAATCTGACCTTACCCTGGCAAAAGAACTAAACCAGTTCTATTTGAGATTTGATTCCAATCATTTCTCTGATGAACTATCTGTGTTCAGGGCTGCTTCAGTAAGCAGTCAGATTCTGTTAGATGAAATCACTGTGTGGAGCACTTTTGAAAAGACCAGCGTCAGGAAAAGTCATGGGCCTGATGGTATTAGTGATCGACTACTTAAATCCTGTGCCCCATTCTTTAGTGACATTTTCACATATATTTTTCAGTTGTCCTTGTCACTGAACAAAGTTCCCTCTTTATGGAAGGAGTCCATTATTGTCCCTGTGGCGAAGGTATCATCACCAAAAACACTAAATGATTATCGTCCTGTTGCCCTCACCTCAGTGGTGATGAAGAGTTTTGAGCATATGGTGAAAAAAAGCTTGCTCTCTATGACACAGGCAATTATTGACCCACTCCAATTCGCCTATCAACCCAGGAAAGGGGTGGAGGATGCTGTGGCAACACTGCTGAATTTCGTTGTCAAGCACCTGGGGTCTCATTTATAAAACTTGCTTATGCACGAAACGGGGCATAAAAGTTGCGTACGCAACTTCCTACGCAAAGGTTGTGATTTATAAAAATAAACAGAGTGAGTTTGTCCTGGGGTCTCATTTATAAAACTTGCTTACGCACAAAATGGGGCATAAAAGTTGCGTATGCAACTTCCTACGCAAAGGTTGTGATTTATAAAAATAAACAGCGTGAGAATGTGCGCACCGGTACGCCAACTTTGATGCTTGCTTACGAACATTTTGGAGACAGGGGGAACTGGCGGTGCAGATGGTGAGGTGGTGAATTGAAGCCAGACTGATCTCATATGATTAATGTCATCACATATCAGACTTATAGACCCGCGTAATCATAAACACCCAAGTCTGCAGTGTTATACATGTGTTCCTTTAGTGTGCCGTTAGGCCTACTACTCTATGCACAATGTTCATATATCATACTTTCATCTTCAAATGATACAGAACGGTGGATGGCACTGATTGATTAGTAGTAATTGTGACAAGGTGTGTAACAATCATTCAATTTGCTGAGTAAGCATATAAATAGTGCGGTGACACTCGTGCATAATGCTGCACAATGGATGCGCTGGCACTGCTGGAAGATCACGCAAATGGTAGGATCAGGATGGAGAGAAGTTTTAGGGACCACGGAGATTTCCTGGCCCGTGATGATGACTGGCTAATAAGCCGATTTAGATTCCCTAGAGCGGTGCTCTTGGATCTATGTGCTGAACTGGGCCCAGTGTTAGATAGACCCACCTGCCGGAACCTCGCCATCCCGGTGGCGACTGGCTCCTTTCAGCGGGAATTAGCCAAAAGGTAAGTGTTTGATATGATTAATATTATATAATGTTACATTGTCTGTCTAAAACCCCTTTTGGGTATGATATAATTCAGTTAAATTATGTCCTTAGGTCTGGGATATCGCAGCCATCCCTCAGCGCCATAATGCCAGCCGTTTTGGATGGCATTATAAAAATGACCAGTCGATACATCAGGTTTCCTTACACTGTGGGTGAACAGCAAAATGCAATTTGCAGCAATGTCCGGTTTCCCAAATGTAATCAGCGCAATTGACTGCACTCACATTGCTATAAGGGCTCCGAGTGAAAATGAATTTGCTTATGTGAACCGAAAAAATGTGCATTCACTCAATGTACAAATTATTTGTACCTCAGACATGATCTTGATGAATGTAGTGGCACGGTGGCCTCGTGATTCACGTGAAAGAGCTCATTATATATACATCTATATGCGTATATGTGTATATATATGCCCACAACGTTGTGTGTATGTCTATGTCTATGTTCTGTGTTATTAAGAAATAGCAAGGAGTTTGAGATAATCCTTATAGAAATACAGAAATTCTATTAGATATAATTAGAGATTGAAATAAAAGCAGTTGATGCTAATATAATATATATATATATATATATATATATATATATATATATACAGTATACTACTGTACTAATATCATATATCATAATATAGAATGGGTGTATGAGTGGAGAAACTGTAAAATAATACAGCAATTAAGCTTTGTTGTGACTCGTTCAGTGTCTAGTATGTATGCATACTAAAGGGGTGCGTTGCTCGGACTGTGTCATACAAACCACCTGGCTGAATGAGTTGCTCCAAGGTAATGTGTGTTTGAAAAGATCCAACCATACTTGTATGGGAAGATCAGTGTGACTGTGAAGTTGGTGTGACTGATAAGCCCACTGAAAGCACACCTGTTCCAGTAGTGAGTCAGTTAGAATTATGGGGAACAAAACTGGGAAATTAAAACCATTACCTGACCCTCTTACAGGCCCTGCTAAATTAATGGCAGAAAAATGGGGAAGAAATGTGGTTGAGGATGTTCCACTTTGGCACCATGTCACTGAGGGGGTATTTCCATTGATAGGCACATTGAGCACTGATTGTTTAAGAAGGTGTAGAGTACTGGTAGTAGAAAACATGCAGGGAAAAGAAAGTAGGGTAGAGAAAGATGAACTGACAAGCTTATCAGAAATGAAGGAAGCAAAGTCACTAGCAGGATTGATGTTAAGAAATGAAAGAAGAGAGTATGTGTAAAAGAAAGGAGAAAAAAAAAATGTAGGGCAAGAAATAGGGAAATGGCTCTGCCTCCTTCATATGCTGTCTCCAGGCCTGCAGTCCCTCCTTCTCAAGGGACAACTTCTCAGCAGGGGTCCACCCCTGCAATCAAAAGCCACCAGAAAGACTCTGAGGGGGAGAAGGAAGAACAAGCATTGTACCCTGACCTGTCTGCTCTCTCTTTGATTCATCAAAAAAAAAAAAAATCAGCAGACTAACCTTGCTTCTCCCAAGAAGTCTCTGTCTACAGCAGTATACCCCATGCCTATGATGGTGTTTCCCAACCCCCAACCACGACCAACGGGTGACGAGGCACATGCACATTGGGATCCAGAGGTGCTTGTGTACAGGCAATGGCATCCAGATGAACTGAAGGAGATTGCTAAGGAGCTACCTGATCCGCAAAAGACTATAGGGGGGCTCACAACATCTTGGGCAAAGAAAATGGTCTCACCAGAAAGGCAGAGGGAGAAGAAGACTGGGCCCACAGCCAGCATTTCAAAGACAGCTGGATGGCAAGTTGAGATGCTACGGTGTGAAGGCTACGGGCACATTTCACAGAGTTGTGCAACCCCCGAGACTTTCCAACAGACCAGCTCCTGGCCACATTCACCACCTAAAGGACTATGTTCATTCTCCAGGACTCCCAGTGACACAGCCATAGGAGACAGCGGAGGCAGGTCAGAGCATTGAGCAGCAGACACACACACACACACACACACACACACACACACACACACACACACACACACACAGCAACACTCATGACAACATTGATGAACTAGTTGTCATATACCACCAATGACAAACATTACTCCTGTCATTCATAAATGAAAGTGCCATGGAAAGCCCTAATTCACCATGTAACACCCCCATGTCGCCTGTCAAGAAACCAAATGGGGGTTGGAGACCAGTCCAACACCTCAGGGTAGTAAATGAAGCTGTTCAACATCCAGCCCCAATTGTACCTAATCCTGTAACACTAATGTCTCAGGTTCTGGCAAACTCCTGTTGACCTACAGTTATTAATTTAGCAAATGCATATTTCAGCATTCCTGTTCACCTTGACTCACAATTCTCGTTTGCATTCACTTTCAATGGTAAATGTTACACTTGGATGCGGATGCCACAAGGTTATGCTGCCAGTCCCACTTTGTTTACGGCGGCTGTAGCTGAAAACCTGTCGCATTGGCAACCAGTGTGTGGCATGCTATATGCACGAACCATAATGTAATTGAAAGTGCCAAATTACCTAATAACCTATCTGCTCAGGCAGCCGAATTGTTTGCACTAACCCGTGCTTTCATTCTAGGAAAAGGACAAACCATCACAGTCTACACAGATTCTCAATATGCATTTAACATCTGTCACAACTTCCATGCTTTGTGGAAAAAACGTGTTTTCTTTACTTCTACAGGCAAACCAATTGCTCATAGAAGTTTCATTATTAACCTTTTGTCTGCATTACTTCTACCAACCTCAGTAGCAGTATGCAAATGTCAAGCCCATACATGATCTATTGACCCTGTGTCACAGGGTAATGCAGCCGCAGATACTGCTGCGAAAGCGGCTGCTCTCTCACCTGTCTCCCCCATTTTGCAAATGCCTTTGTCTGTCCAACATGATGTCTTTTCTCTTAATGATGTCTCTTTGATGCAAACAGGAGCTGATAATGAAGAAAAAGCATTGTGGAAACGAAAAGGGTGTAATGTACTCCCAACCGGAGTCTGGGTGAACTCTAACGGCCTCCCAGTTCTCGCGAAATCCATATTCCCTTTCCTAGCAAAATTGATACATGGTCCTGACCATGTATCAAAAGGGGGGATGATGGATATTGTAAATAGATTATGGTATGCGCCAGGATTTTCAGCATTTGCTGAAAATCTTTGCAAAAAATGTTTAATTTGTGCAACAAGCAATGTAGGCAGAGGGGAAACAATGCCCTTGTCAGTCCATCCTAAACCAGAGGGTCCTTTTGAACATTTAATGATGGACTTCATTGAACTTACTCCATGTAGGGGTTACAAATTTTGCCTTGTCATTGTTGACATGTTTTCAAAATGGATTGAGTGTTTCCCATGTAAATACGCCACAGCTGTTTCAGTTGCAAAAGCACTGTTGAGAGAAGTAATCCCAAGATGGGGACTTCCATCAAAGTTAACCAGTGACAATGGATCTCATTTTGTTAACAACATAATTCAGAGTCTTTCAGACAGCCTCCGAATAAATTTGAAAACACATTGTGCCTACCACTCAGCTAGTGCAGGGGCAGTGGAAAGGGCAAACCAGACTTTGAAGACAAAATTGACAAAGTTAATGGCAGAAACTAATCTTTCATGGATTGAAGTTTTACCACTTGCATTAATGTTCATGAGAGGCCGCCCACATAAGACAACTGGACTCTCTCCTAATGAGATACTTACTGGGCATCCTATGCGAATGACCAACACCCCTTTTCCACAAAATAAGTTAACACTGACAGGAATGGATGATGACATGTTAAGATACTGTTGTGAACCATGTCTTGGAGCTTATGTTTCCTAAGGTGAAAGCTGCCCCTCCTCAGCCTACAGCGGTACAGCTCCATAATATCCAACCTGAAGACTGGGTGTTGGTGAAGGATCTCAGGAGAAAACACTGGCATCAACCCTGGTGGACAGGGCCATACCAGGTGCTGCTGACCACTCCAACTGCTGTCCGGATAGCTGAGAGAGACACGTGGATTCATACATCCCAGTGCAAACCTTTCCCCAGCGATGCCTTGGACGGGAAAGAAACAACTTAGCCAGCAGGAAGCTGAAAAGGGTTCCTGGTGGAAAATCCTGATTGCAGTTTTCATCATGTGGTTGATCTTCCTGTTTTTATTGGTTTTTGTATGCTTTTGTACATGTGTGCTTACTTGTATGCAGGCCCTGATATATGAATGGATAAATGGGGTAGTTGGGGAAGAGAAAACATCACTGCACGTTAAAATACCCTTTGAACTAAGTAATAATGATGAACCAGATTTTCACCCTACATCAGAATGGGCACCAAGAAACCCTTATAGTGAATCAGATGATAGGTTTGTGTAACATTGTTTTGCTTTTATTGGGATCTGTATTGATGATTTTTCAAATTTGATATTTTGATGTAATTCCTAAATATGTTGTTGACACTTTGTGTCAAAAGGGAGGAATGTAGGAATTAGATGACTTACTAATCCTGGGAATCAGTCTACAGTATGAATTGTAAAACTCTTTATGACCCTTTGTCACTGAGGGGAGAAAGAGGATCAAAGGACATTCAGTGGGGGACACTGGATAGAGGGGGAAGGTAAAGGTACAATTCACTGTACCTGAGGAGTTTATGGTATAGTATAAACCCTAAAGAAACGGGATGAGTGAACTTCCCCAAATGGTCGTTGTCTTTGAAGGAAGGTTTATGATTACCAGGTGTGTGTGTGATAACCATCTGTCCTTTTGTTGAAAAGTATAAAAGCCAAGACATTGTGGAGATCTGCAGAGAACACTCTGCATGAGTCTTCCCTCCATGCTGCATGTATTAAAGAGACCTGATTCATCAGACCGAGTCTATAATTCTTCAGAGAATTAGTAACTCTCAACAAGCAACAAGGAGAATTTCCCTTACAGCAGACTGCTTTATCACCCTACAAAGGTGTGTAAAATAATAATGGCTTGTGGAGTTCTGCACAATGTGGCACTGGGGAATGCTGTTCCCCTCCCGCATGGCCTCCCTCCCCCACACCACGAGGACCCGGATCCACAACCACCTCACCGACATGAGGAATTTCAGCAGGGAGCAAGGCTCCGTGAAGGTGTCATGCGGCGTTTTAAATAAGACGGCAAGTATGTTTCATTTTTTAACAAGATCTTTAATGGAGCTGGCAATGTCAGACATGACCTCACACATGTTGCCCATCACTGTGCGTATTTGCTGGAGCTCGTCACGGACTTCATTAATGGCACTGATGGTGTCCCTTTGTGTTTGAAGGACAGCGTCTGTCAGGATCCGACCACTTCTAGTTGCGCCATGCGGTCGGGACGCACGGGTGCTGGGGACAGCCAGGCCTTCAGCCACGGTGCCAGGACACGCCGTACCCGGAACCTCCTCGTCACCCACCGCTTCCAACTCCACAATGACTGGGGACACAAAGAAGTCTTAAAATATTTACTTTAATAAACAGATAAAATTGTACTTTACCAGTCTCCTCTGTGGTCTCTGCCAAATCGGTGTCTCCTTCCTTCTCTGACACTATGCCATACACGCTGGCTGTACCAAGGATCGAGCCTCCACCGCACCCACAAGCACCTTGATTTCACCCTCCGTAAAATTTCTTTTTCTTTTTTCTGCCATGATCGTACGTAAAAAGCCATCGATCAGCAGGCATATTTATATGCAAAGACATTCATGAGGTACTTTGCATTGACCATTCATGGTAAAATGTGGGTCTGTCGGGGGCGGGATGTGAGGTGAATCCACCTGCGCAATCTTCCAGGTGGAGTGTGATTTATAAAGGGAAAATTGCGTGCAGGTGTGAGTATGCACGGTTTTATAAATCCAAATATTTTTTTGGCGTACACCATTTCCAGCTTTTGGGCGTACGCACACTGGATTCCACACAATGTTTTATAAATGAGACCCCTGGAGGGTACAAAAACACATGCACGGCTATGCTTTGCTGATTTCTCATCAGCTTTTAACTGTATGCAGCCTCATGTTCTTGCCCAGAGGCTGTCAAAAATACCCAGCATTGATTCAGGAACTATACGCTGGTTAAGTGACTTTTTAACAATGAGGCCACAGAGAACTCGGGTCAATGAAACCCTGTCTGAATCCCTGCTGTGTTCCACAGGCTCACCCCAGGAGTGCGTCCTGTCACCACTGTTGTTTATGCTCTACACCAATGACTGTAATGCAACTTGGGACACAGCCTGTGTCTCAATTCAGGGGCTGCATCTTTTGGAGGACCCAGCCTATGTGGCTCACGGAGGCAGTGAAAGAAAAACTCAGAGAAGTTTTTGGACCAAAATACTCCCTGCCATTCTTCCAGACATATGTAAATGCTCGCCCTTGTAAATCAGGTGAAAGTTTGGATGTGTACAATGCAGACATCACTCGTCTTGTGCTCGAAGCCTTCCCAAATTATGACCACAATGCCCTAGAAGGTGAGAAATTTTGCCGCTTTGTTGCTGGCTTGGACCCCACTTTACAGTCAAAAATTCATGAGATGGGTACAGGGGACCTTGAAGAAGGCCTGTGTGTTGCCAGCCGCTGTGAGAGAGCACGTGTAGCCCTGCAACTGACCAGTGCAGGATCCCCTCACACTCAACCTTCAGAACAGGTGGCTATGATTCGTCCTAAACCTACTGATGACAAACTTCTTCAAGTAGTTGAGCAGCTAACTCTTACTGTAACCAGTCTGAAATATGAAGTACAACAGTTACATGAGAAACGTACTTACCATGCTCAGCGTTTAAACTCCAGGCCTGACAGATCTTTCCCCAGTGGCACTAGATACAGTGCACACATGCCTCTCCTTAACCCTACCATACCAGACATCACTCCAGAGACTCTTACTCACCTGAGCAGTACTATGGTTGTGATCATCCTGCTATGAACGTTGTCCTCCTTCCCCTGTTCATCAGAGATACTATGAGTGGGAAAATAATGACACACATGACCGGCACTACTCCCCATCGCGCCCATCCTACCCGTACTCCAGGTATGGTCGCCATGACGATGATGCTAACAGATGCCGACGCAGTTCTAGTCCAGCTCCACGGCAACACAGAGATGTGAGCCCTCACACTAGAGCCAGTGTTTGTTTCCAGTCTCCTGAAAGGCATGCACACGCCAACTCCAACTGACAGGGAAACTTCCATTAGCTGCTGTTGAAGGGCAAATATCAACTACTGCATCACAGCCCCAGAATGATACCCTACAGCTAATGCCTGATGTCAATAGTACACCACCAGATAGCTCTGTTTCTTCTAACATCCTTACTATTGTTGAAGGCATTGAAGTGTGTGTTTTAATAGACTCTGGCTCTTTTGTCTCCATTGTGAGTGAAGATTTTCAAAACTCTCATCCAGCTCTGAAAAAGCGCCCCAAGACAGCCTCGTCTGCCACAACTCGTTCAGTCAATGGACAGCGCCAAGACATCTTAGGCAAGTTCACCATCAGACTCAGACTGGAAAAACAGGTATGGCAGCAGGAATTTGAAGTTCGCAGAGGTGCTTACCAGCCAGTCATACTAGGTTGGGATTTTCTGGAAAAACACCATGCCCTCCTTGATCTCAGAAACAAAGTACTGCAACTTTGGGACATGAAAATTCCTCTTCTGTCCAAAGGACATGAAGTCGCTGCCTGCTGTAATGTGTCTGTGCTAGCATCCACTAAGATCCCAGCCATGAGTGAAACCCTCATCACTGCCTGTGTGTCACCAGCTACACCTGCTTCTCCTGTACCAACTGACTACTGTGGTGTTCTCATGCCCAACTCAGCCTGTGAAATCATCGTGGCACACTCCCTTAGTGAAGTTCAAAATGGCACAACTGTTGCTCCAGTCTGAAATCCCTCCAGAGATGACATTGAGCTGTATTCTGGTCAACACCTGGGTGAGTTTCATTCTGCTTCATCTGTTGACATCATACCAGTCGAAGAGACATGTTGTGCAACCTCACCTGTGAATTATCTAGCGCCACCTGTACAGATACATAAAACAAACCTGTCACCTTCTGAAGATCAGTCTCTGAAATCACTGCTTCAGACGTATTCAGCTATATTCAGTAAAGACTCAGAAGAAAGAGGATGCACAGGCATAATCAAGCATCATATTCGCACTGGTGATGCTGCACCAATTAAACAGAGAGCCTATAGAGTAACACCAGAACAGAGAGCTGAAATACAGACTCAAGTTGAAAACCTATTGAAAGCAGATGTTATTGAGGAAAGCTATAGTCCCTGGGCTGCGCCAGTTGTTTTGGTGCGCAAGAAAAATGGCACATGGAGTTTCTGCCTGGATTATAGAAAACTCCATATGCTGACAATCAAAGACTCACACCCTCTTCCCAGAGTCAACGATGCACTTGATGCTCTGTTGGGCTCTGCCTGGTTCTCCACAATGGACCTTCAACATGGCTATTAGCAAGTTGAGCTGGAAGACCGTGAAAAAACAGCATTCACAACAGGCAGTGGACTGTATCACTTCAAAGCCCCAACGGGGCTCACCAATGCTCCAGCCACATGTCAACGCTTAAAGGAAATGGTGCTTCGTGGCCTTCCATGGAAAACTTGCCTTGTGCATTTGGACGATGTACTCATTTACAACCGCTCTTTCGGCGAACATCTCCAGCACCTGGAAGAAATCCTGTCCAGATTTCAGTCAAGTGGCCTCAAGCTAAACCCATCAAAGTGTTGTTTTGCCAGAGACCAGGTACAGTTTTTGGGCCACATTGTATCCAAAAATGGAATTCAGCCAGATCCACAAAATGTACAAAGTGTTCAAGACTGGCCTACTCCACGCTCTGCAACAGAAGTTAGAGCATTCTTAGGATTTTGTTCTTATTACCGCAAGTTCATCAAGAACTTTGCACATCACAGTGTCCCACTACATGCACTCACTGAGAAAAATGCACCTTTCGAATGGACTTTACAGTGTCAGGATGCGTTCACTTACCTTAAACATGCGCTCTCAAACCCTCCAGCGGTTACATTCCCTGATTTCACTTTGCCATTCTCACTCTATACTGATGCTTCATGCTCTGCCATTGGTGCTGTACTTTCTCAGAGACAGGGACATAAGGAAAAAGTGATCACCTATGCTAGCCATGTTCTCACAAAGGCAGAAAGGAAATGTTCAACCTACGTAGAGAGCTGTGGGCCATCGTCTGGGCGGTATGACACTTTCATCACTACCTGTACAAGCAGCCCTTTGTTATCGTCACAGACCACAAACCTCTCTTGGGTCTCAGAAAAATACCCATTGATAATGACAGAACTGGTCGTCGTGCACGATGGGCTCTTGAACTTGATCTTTTTGAATGGACTGTAATTCACAAAAATAGCCACCACCACCTAAATGCAGATGCAATGTCACGTCGCCCAGCTGACACCGGACCAACAGGCCAGAGCGCCCTCTGCTCTGTTCCTACCAGTCCACACCCTGATGACAGACACTCACATTCCGTGAGTCCATCTTGTCCTGTCAACTCTGTGCATCAGCACAGCTCCAGCAGTACTGACCCGAAACCAGTTTCCTGTACCCAGACCAAGCCACATTCTTCAGGTCCACACTTACAGTGTACTACACCATCTGTTTCTTCCACATTTGTGCTTCAGCTCCCTGAAGAAGATCTTAAAAAGGAACAACAACAAGACCCCATACTGTCAGAGTTCATCAGCGAGGTCAGAAACCGCCATATTGGCGCACAACAGCTGAGAAAGCACTTTGGCAAGGTTACCACAGACTGACTTTTCATAATCGTTGTAACGTTTTCAACCCATCCACTAAGTCAGTGCTACATCAAGTTGTGGTCCCTCATGCCTTAAAAGACATTGTCCTACAGTTGCTGCATGGAAATCCAGTAACTGGTCATCTCTCAGCAGATAAAGTCTTAAAACGTGCTCAGCAACTGTGTTACTGGCCATTCATGTCACGTGAAATCAAAATGTGGTGCAAACAATGTACTCCGTGTGATGCAAGACAGAGCCCCACACCTCACCAGAGAGCTCCAATAAAAACAATTGCTGCTACTGAGCCATTCCAGAAGGTTGCAGCTGACATACTTGAGCTCCCCATCACAAGTCGTGGCAACAGGTATGTGCTAGTTGTTCAAGATTTCTCCAAGTATGTCAACCTTTACGCCATTCCAGACCAGCGCTCCACAACAGTTGCAAAATGTCTGTTTGAAAACTATATCTGTGAACATGGAATTCCAGAAATGCTGCACACAGATCAAGGACGCCAATTTGAATCTGACTTAGTGAACTGCTGGGCATTCAGAAAACATGCACCAGCCCATATCATTCTCAGTGTGATGGCATGATTGAAAGATTCAACAGAACACTTATTGATCAGTTAGCCAAGTCACTTCTTCAACAGCCAGGTGAATGGGATGACTGTCTCAACCAAGTTGCTTTGGCCTACAACACCAGCCCACATTCTACAACAGGTTTCACCCCATTCTTCCTCACATATGGCCATGAAGCCAGGATGCCATCTTCATCCACTCAAGGTTCTCCTGCTGACTATGTTGCACAGTTAACCCAGAAACTTCAGTCAGCCTTCAGTTCTGCTAAATGGAACAGAGACTATGCCCACAACCAGCAGAAACAGCAGTATGATAAAACTGTCAAACACACTCCCTATGTTTCTGGAGACCTTGTGTGGTTAAATGACCCCACTAAATCAAAACAAAAACTTGCTCCTCACTGGAAAGGCCCCTTTGAAGTATTGGAGAGCCTTGGATCAGATGTGGATTCTACTGGAGTGACATACAGGATTTGTTACCTCTTGGACCAGTCTCAGATTGTCCATTACAACCGTCTCAGACCTTACAATGCCCCTGTGCCAGATCGAGGACATCAGGTACCTGCTTCTGACTCATCTTTGCAGCCTCACCTCCCTCCCTTGACTGCATTGTCAGGTGCATTGCCCTTTAAACCTTTGCGGCCTGCAGCGGTAAAAAGCCACCGCATACCTGGACGCAGCAGTGCTCCCCCATTGGCCCCTGAGATCTGCCAGCCAGAGCCCCAGTCTCAGCCACAGCCCCAATCCTGCTCTCCCCTGTTAGCTTTTCCCGGACTCAGTGTTTAACTGCGTCTCCCTCTGACCTGGTGATGGTTCACCACACTGACACCGTCCCATCTGTCACATTTGAGCAGAGCTCTGGTTCGTCACTGCTTCCCACAAGACGTCAAGTTAGACCTCCCAGATACCTTATGGACTATGTTCTCCAGTGAATCTTTTCTTTGTTCTTATTATTGCCACTTTCTCCTTGCTATATGTGAAAACGAGGACGTTTCTTTTGTGAGAGAGGAAGGAAATGTAAGCTTTACAAGTTAATTTATGTTCAAAGTTACAAGTTAAGTTAATTTATGTATTTTAGTAAATTGTTAAAATATATTTACAATGTTTGTCCAGTTAACTATTTACACATTTATGTTTAAAAGTATTATTTACATATTTATAAGTTACTATATTTACAGCAGCGTTGTTAAAAAACAGTTAAATAACTTACTGGATCTGCCTTTTTAAGTCTTACACACATTTACTTCAGCCTACGTCCTTCTAGCTTCTCATTGGTTGGTTAACGGACATGTAACTGCTAACAAGGAAGTGTGTAGTTGTTGTGAATCGGCTGAAGTGTGGATATCAGTAAAGTGCTGCTTAAGAAAATATCCATCTCCATCCTAATGTTTATTTCCAGCAAGAGTGATCCAACCACCACACATCGAACCCTCACGTTACACTAGCTACCACACCAGCCAGCTAGTGATAACTTCCAAATATTGGTCCAACAGCTAATCTAACATTAAGAGGCATGCCCCAAAGGATTTGAAGTTTGTTTCTCTATTCCATTCATGGACATTTTCATACCATGGAGGTAAGATTTTTGCCTTGTGCTGAGCAATAGTTGTGAAGCTTTCCAGTACGCCACACTGGATTCCAGCATCAGCTGGCCAGTGCGGTAGCTGGCAAAGCAAATAAACTCTTCAGAAAGATGTAAAATAAGTGGTGATAATGTCTATGGCTTTTAATTCCAACAGAAATACGCATTTTATAGTGTTAGAGGACAAAATGGTGGAAAGAGAAAGGAGAACTATTCTCCAAATGCTAAATGGCAGTGAATGAATGAAAGGTTATATATTAGATCATGCAGGGATAATGTTTGTGGTCACATTCATTTGAGATGCCCTCACATCTCCCACCCAACACAATAATGCTATAATGCCAGAAATGCAAGCAATTAAAACACTAAGATATCTGGCAGCTGTAAAAATGCAGCAGTGCGGGAGTCATGACTTAGGTCTATCGCAACTTTTCATGAGCAGAGTGATCACAAAAACAATTATAGTGCTGTCACAACTTCATATTGCCGTTCAGTTCATTTCTACTGGATGTACACACTTTACAGCCTCACAATAGGACATTCATGGACATGGACAGTGGGAATCCTCTGTTTTTAGTGAAATTGATGGGAGAGTCATGTTTGTGGTACAATTAACTGACAATCACAGAAACTGATGAAAGCTGAGCCATTTCCACTCCCCCATTAATAGGCTTATCAAATAGATCACATGCTAAAATTACCAGCATGGTAAAAAACATAAGCAAATAAAAGCAACTATCAGCACGTGAACAGGTTACTGCGCAAGTAGGCCTGTGTTTTCAAAGATTTTGTAGGCTACAAGTATGGCTTGCTGTTTCTTCAACAGAGATGTTCATTACATAAAATGTCATAATTATTGTCATAATTAAGCCGTGTTGTAATAGAGATTAAATTCTGAAAGTGAAATTCTTTCACTGTCCATCATCACCAAGAATTCCATGTCTTTCTATCAACCAGTCACACTTTTTCAAAACATGCATCCTTCCGAGCAACTGGGTCAGTGGTAGACTTAGACCTAGACAGTTTCTTTATTAATCCCAATTTGGGAAATTATTTTGTTGCAGTAGCAATTAAACATACAGCAATCACAGGATGTACACACAATTATTTAGAAAAAGTAACAAAAAATATAAGCAGGAATAAAAATAAAAATATAACTAAGTAAAACTAAATATAGTTATATAATATGTATTATAATATATAATACATATGATATAATATAATATCATATAATAAAAATACAATATAACTAAGTATATAAACACTATTTACAGCAAAAACTTTTGTGCAAGTGGACTGAATGTGCAATATTGCAGTAGTGTAGATATGTAAAAGTAATATGTAAAAACACAAGAGTCTGTGAGGTTCGTGGATTAACTGTTTATGTTTCTATTGTAAAGTGTGATGGCTCGTGGCAGGAATGATTTCCTGAAGTGGTCCTTGTGACAGCAGAGCTGGAGCAGTCCACTGGAGAAGGAGCTCTGCTGTCTGTCCACGTGGTGGTGAAGAGGATGTTCAGGGTTATCCATAATGGATAATAGTCTGTCCAGTGTCCTCTTCTCCACCACCTCCTCAAAAGTGCCCAGTTTGCAGCCAATGACGGAGCCAGCCTTCCTGATCAGTTTGCTCAGTCTGTTGGTGTCGCCAGCTCCGATGCTGCTCCCCCAACTCACTGCAGCAAAGAAGAGTACACTGGCAACAACAGACAAGTAAAAGATCAACATCTTGCTGCATACGTTGAATGATCTGAGCCTCCTTAGGAAATAGAGTCTGCTCATCCCCTTCTTATACACAGTGTTGATGTTAGTCTTCCAGTTCAGTCTGTTGTCTCCAGAGAACTCCAAGAGATTGTGGGCGCGTCGACTCCCATCACTCGCAGCTTCTCACCCAGGAGCAGCGGCTGGATGGTATTAAATACACTGGAGGAATCAAAGAAGGTGATCCTCACAGTGCTGCCGCTACAATCCAGGTGGGCGTGAGCACGCTGCAGCAGGTGTATGATGGCGTTGTCCACACCCAGATGGGGTTGGTAGGCGTACTGTAGAGGGTCCAGTGATGATTTCACCTGTGGCCGTAGGTTTGCCAGGACCAGCATCTCCAGCACCTTCATAATGAGCGATGTAAGGACAATGGGTCTGTATTCGGTGGGGCCAGATGGAGATTTGTTCTTTGGAACAGGAACCATGCAGGACGTCTTCCACTGGGACTCTCTGCAGGCTCAGGCTCAGGTTGAAGAGGTGACCCAGGATCACGGACAGCTGGATTCTGGAACTAATGCTGCCAGGTCCAGCAGCTTTGCCCAGACGCAGCTTCTCCAGCTGTCTTCTTACCTGGCCCACAGTCAGGTAGGGGATGGTGCTGTGGGGGATGGTGGGGGATGTGGGAGTTGAGTCCAAGGGAGGGATCACCAGGGAGGGTTGAGGGTTTGAGGGAGAGAGCTTGGGCAAAGGGAGGTTGTGGAGGCCGTTGTGGACAGTGGGGAGGTGTGAAGGGGCAGGGGGCTGTAGGGTCACTCCTGGCTGTGAGCTAAATCTGTTGAAAAAGCAATTTAGCTCATTGGCTTTCTCAAGGTTGGAATTGTTGGTTTCTTTGTAGATAAAAGAGCTTGGTCTGTACCAGCTCTATATGGAAAGTGTCCTGAGACAACTTCTGTTGTGATTTGGCGCTATACAAATAAAATTGAATTGAATTGAAAGGTTGCCGGCTGCTGGTCTGTCTTTTGCCTTGAGCCCTGTGATCTCCTTCATTCCAGTCCACACATCCTTCAGTCTGTTCTGCTAGAGATTGTCCTCTAGCTTCCTCCTGTAGGCATCTCTACTCTGCCTTAGCTTCTCCCTCAGCTTGTGTTGAACACTCTTCAGTTCTTTTTTGTCCCCTGACCTGAAAGCTTGGTTCTTTTGTTCAGGAGAATTTTCAGTTCACTGGTGATCCAGGACTTGTTGTTGGGGAACACAGCGTACAGTCCGGGTTGGCAGGATGGTTGATTTGATGTATTCTGTGATACACTCTGTCAGGCTGTTGATGTCCTCCTCATGTGGCGCACACAACACATTCCAGTGGCAGTGGCACTGTATGCATCCTTTGCCAGTGTGCCGTTGTCTCTGGTGGGACAGTTGATAAACTGGTTGAAAGTTGGCAGAGTTTTGTCCAGTTTTGTATTGTGGTTAAAGTCTCCAGTAATGACTACAAGCGCATTTGGTTGCTGCTTTTGTAGCGTCATGCGCTGCTTCCCCGTCCGCCTTCAGAGGGATGTACAGTGATCACGATGGTGGAGGTGAGCTCCCGAGGCAAATAATAAGGCCACATCCCCACGGCTAGCAGCTCAATGTCCAGGCTACAGAAACGTTCCTTAATGGTAACATGTCCGGGATTACACCACTTCTCATTCACAAACAGCGCAATCCCTCCTCCCTTCTTCTTACCGTTCTGAGCCACGTCTCTGTCAACCTGCACACAGCTGAAGCCGGGTACCTCCACGTTCTGGTCCAGGACGTCTGAATGCAACCACAACTCTGTGAAAATCATTGGGCTGCATTATCGGTATTCCTATTGAGTCCTGACCAGCACGGCAAGCTCGTCCGTTTTATTTGCCAAGGACCTCACGTTCCCCGTGATGATCACCGGAACGGACGGTCTGTATCTCCGTGCCTTTGCCTTCCATTTGGCTCCAGCTCTGCAGCCCCGATGTCGTCTTTTCAGCTCATCCAGGACTACAATCCTCTCTCCGGGCAGCAGCGTGGATTTACACAGTGCGATCAGCTGTTCGTGTGTGTAGACAATGCCCCCACTCCACACTGTATGGCCCTCTGTTACAAAGAGTGTAAAAAGTAACAGAAAGACCCCCCAAAATGTTGTAAATCTGCACGCAAACATCGCGACACAGTTTCCAAAAATGCAGTAAAAATAGAAATTAAAAGAAACATGGAAAAACACATTAAATGAACAAAAGACGAACAAAAACGACAGAATTACTGCAACAGGCTGCCATCTAACCCAGCGCCATCTTGAGGCCTCCTCACTAAAGTAAAATTTTCAGTTTCTTCCTTGCTCAGAGTTGCTCTGAGAATTTTCCTCAATCGCTCCTCAGCTAGAAATTTTCAGACTAAGTTAGGAGCTCTGCGAGAGTACTCTCGGAATGTTTGTGAATTTAAGGAGGGGGTAGCATTTAATTCATTGCCATGTCTCAATATAACAGAGGACTCCAATGTTAACTTTAGTCACTCTTATTAATAGTGCTGCAGGCTCACTGCATATGACTCTCAACTCTATTGCCCCTCTGAAAAAGAAGATAATAAAAAAAATGGAGGTTTGCTCCATAGTATTTTCCACAAAACCCACAAATGAAATAGCATTCCACCAATATAGAAGTATTTCATGTAGCTTGGCAAGATAGCCATAAAACATACATGAAGACCCTCCATTATGCCAACATAGCCTATTATTCATTGTTAATAGATGAAAATAAGTCCCAGCTTTCTTTTCAGCCCTGTAACCAGGCTGAGAGAGGGCCATAACTCTGTTGAGCCATGTGTTCCTATAGCCCTAAGCAGTAATGACTTTGTGAGCTGTTAATGGTAAAATTCTAATTATTTGAGACAAATTAATCACCTCTTGCCCTAAAATGGTACCGATTATCTCTAAACACAGAAACCTCAGAAACAACTGTTATACCTGATATATTCAGACTGCTTTTCTCTCGTCTACCTTCAGCACCTGCCTTCAAGGATTTCTTCATCTAAACCATCATTCTGTCCCTACAAGGTTTCTTAATGATAATTTACCCTTAATTGGCACTTCTTTACTAGATATGATCAACCTCTTTATCGACAAGACGTGTACCACATTCATCTACAGTAGCTGTAACTAGACAATTTCCCCAGGGGAAATTTTGAAAGGGCCACGGGGGCTACTGCCAGAGTGTGTACATTATGACAATGCCAACATCAGCTAATGCTAAGCTAACATTAGCATGTCAAAAAAAAGAGACCTGAAAGCATTTAAGAATCATTTTACCGTAGGTTAGCATGTTAGCATTAGCATGCTAATCATTAGCATATTAGCACAACAACCCAACATCAAAAGTCAAATCTGTATGCACCAACAAGTTCATAGGACCTCATGTTAGCATTAGCCGCTGTTAGCATTGTGGCTAATGCTAACAGGCCAACATCACTCATTACATTACGAACATTTCAAACTCACTAGTAATAGCAAAATAGGAAGAGTGGCTCATTATCAAGCCACTGCAGTACAGAAGCCCGAAAAGGCCATGGATCAACATAATTTTTTTGCTCCGTTTTACCGTGATAACGAGATAATATTCCACCATTTTATTGTTATAATGACATAATATTCCACCATTTTATCGTTATAACGAGTTAATTTTCCGATGAGGTAGGATGTCAAACCAACCCGCCAAACCGGAAGGTGCTCTGCTGGCCTGAACACCACCGACTGAAGCCAGGCCTGGACGTGTTCTCCTGCAACTGCACACTCGGTAAGTTAAGCCTGTTCATGTGTTTGTTTGTACTTTTGCAAGTCTGCGGATACAAGTTATCGTCCTTAACAGTAAGTGGCTTCTAGTACAGGACGGAACAGTGCTACCTGTATTTGTGTGTGCGTGAGACTCCCTCAGAGAGTTTACAGTCGGTGTACTGTTTTTCAATGGCATCCAAATGGAATCTGGGAATCATCATCCCGTTTTTCAATTTTCCATTGATTTTTTTGTGTGTGTGTGTCTGACCCGAAAATTGTCGCAGTTGTTGTTTTGTTTAGGCTAAATAGGCTACTAGAGGCACAACGAGTTCGAGATCGAAGCGTGGTGTACAGCTGGACTTTATCATGTTGTTGCATATACAGGCTGATTTTATTGCTGAGAAAACATGAATCTCTTGTAGTGACATTCCCACTGTGTTACGTGTGGTTACAACAGTTTTACTGTCCTCTGTTTTCCACCTTGGAAGACGACATACATTTCTAATCCACAGATGATTAACAGCTGGCAGTCCCGCATCCTTTATTGACAACTGTCCAGCTCGTAGTAGCCTGACTTCTGGGTCAACAACCCACAAATATGAGAAACGGAATGACACAATGAAACTTGTTTTGGTTCTCGATTTCACTTTGAACTCAGACACGAATACAGACCAGCATATGTTGTGTTTTGGTGCTGGCATGCTGATAAGTAGCAGGGGATGATGATGATGATGATGATGATGATGATGATGATGATGATGATGATGATGGGCTGCACGGTGGTGCAGCAGGTAGTGCGCGTGCCTCACAGCAACACGGTTGCTGGTTCGATTCCCGGGTCGGGCCTTTCTGTGTGAAGTTTGCATGTTCTTCCCGTGCATGCGTGGGTTCTCTCCAGGCACTTCGGCTTCCTCCCACAGACCAAAAACATGCTCATTAGGTTAATTGGTGACTGTATTTGTGCCCTGCGATCAACTGGCGGCCGGTCCAGGGTGTACCCTGCCTCTCGCCCGTTGACAGCTGGGATAGGCTCCAGCACCCCCTGCAACCCCAAAAGGGATACGCAGTATAGAAAATGGATGGATGGATGATGATGATGAATCAATATTGATGGTGGTTACATGTTGAGGATGCAGCCTGTTCACCTGAGTGGGATGCAAATACGCTGGACTACCAGACTGAATGCTGGTATGATGATTGTGTCATGTCTGCTTGTAACTATTGGAAATGAGGTTATTGCAGACACATCATCATCATAACAGCATTTAGTGTGGTTGTTCAGCATACCAGTATCCACTCAGGTGAACAGGGTGCTGAACATCAGCAGCTCTAGCCATTTTAATGCCCAATGGGGGATTATGATTTGGAGTCCCAGCAAGTAATGATCCATCAGCAGTGAAAATGTGGTGAAATCCCCATTTCCTTGAAATGAATAGTTCGCCCCAAAGTCAAAATTTGTCCAACAAGTCATAAATTCCAGTACTTCTGCATTTATGCTTCTTGGTGAGAAGGAGAGAGGGAAACTCTGCCACCCAGCAACTTTCATGCATGCCTCAGGGCTTGTAGAAATATAATAGTGCAGTATTGAAACCGGTAGGCCTTACACACTCAAAGTTTTGAAGCTGTTGGAAATAAACCAAAATTACAAATTAAACTAATCAAGAAAACACTTGTTTTATATTCTGCCTTGCATCCTCCCTGATAGCCTGCTGATTTAAGTGCTTTCTGTCGTGATGGAATCTTGTCTCAGGTCTTTGATTTGTTTTGCTTCTCAGATCTATGCTAGCTGTCCTTTCAGTTTGGAACCATTATTTAAGAGATGGCAAGATTAAAGTTGTTCACCACTTAAATAGTAAATACTTAACTTAATGTGACTAACTTTTAAATATAGCTTAATTAGCTTTGAAAAAAAAAACAACAACAAATAAAACTAATTTGAAAGGGCACATCTCTCAGAGCCAGAATAGTCCTCACGTTGCTAACAACCCAGGTCCCAGTGTTTTTCATGTATTTGCTTTCTGGTTGTTCAGCACATTAGTTTTGCATAAAACATCAATACATCAGTAAACTAAAATTGCCACCACTGAGATGCATACCTCCATGAACCTCCAATCAAACATTTGTTTCAAAGTTTGCCATAATTAGTTGATGAATTTTGAAGTGATGGACCACAATGTGTTTTGTGAGGTAACAGTGACCATGACCTTTGACCACCAAAATGTAATCAGTTCATCCTTAAGTCGAAGTGAGCCTCACAGAGTTCTTGAGATTGCCAGTGGGAAGGCATAATGAACACAAGTTGATTTTGAATATCTGGATTGTTTGCATGTTCTTATTCAAGAAAATAATAGCATTTTATTTTTTCAGTAAAGATTCAAATGTACCTGACAGACCTGCAGTTAAAATAGCAGCTATTTCATAGCTGTAGGGGCACAGGGCTCAGTGCGATTGCCCCGTGGCCCTAATGATTCCACCCACTATTTCATCCCTTTTAATTCTGAGCATAATCTTTGTACTCACTCACAGACTAGGTTGTTGCTCCATGCAGAATTAAAACTGAATTATGAAAAATGTCACTCTTTTACAGTTCACTTTATACATGGAATAATCTAAAAAAAAAAAAAAAAAAGCCTTAATCTTGGACTCTCTGCCACCACTACAGCTGTTCATCAGTTTATTTAATATCTTGATTGTAAATGTTTTTAACAATAGTGTAATTTCAATTTTTTATTTATTTATATGTATTCATTTTATTCTACTAAATACTTAAGTGTATCAATGTCTTCTATTGAATTAATTACACCATAGCATATTTATTATCCTGTATCTTAACTAAGCTATCATTGACTGTTTGCAAGCATTGTTTAACATCTCGACACGAGGTAAAATAACCGGTTGATGACTAAAAAACTAAATCTCCCTCTTCTTCTTTTTTTTTAATTGTTTACATTGATTTCTATAAATTTATTCTTTACAATCAAGTGATTTTACTTGGATAATTAATGGATACGTTAATCAACAATAGTATTGAAAGTTATTCTGAAAAAAAGGGATGACTTCAATAATGAAGTTATTGTTATTATTGTTGTTATTATTGTTATTATTTTTCAGTCTATTAATTTATTCATTAATTAACGACACACAAAAGTATCTCAGAGCCATAAAGAAAACCATACACCCTATCTTAATGATATTTTAAATTAATAATTGAGGTCAATATGTCAAATATGTCATTGGAGGGAGGAAATATTGTTTGCTAAAACATAAATGACTCATTCCCTTAATGTACAAGTCAAGGGATTGCTGGCTACCATACCAAACACCTTGATTTATTTTAAGGTGTTGTCAGAGAAAAATTAAGGAATAATTAATGGTATTTAATTTGATTTGGTGTGTTGTAATTGGGCTATATGCAAGAGAAGACCAGACTGGTTCTCAGGCTAAGAGAGTCCACTGATCAGTCCGTAAGGAACGCAAACATCAAGGTTCTTACAGGCCGAAAGTAGAATGCTTAAATCGAAGTCAAACGTGCTGTCGGCAGGCTGCAACATCAAGAGATTGTCGGAGGAGTCCAGGCAGGAGGAGCAGGACTAGGAGGGGAAGAGGCGCCTTGCTTCTGGTCCAAAGCCAACCGCAAAGAGAGGAAGGAGATGGTGGTGGCAGAGGAGGCAAGGTTGGAGGAAGAGCGCTACAAGATCAAGGCTGTGTCGCAGGGCCGTCAAGAAAGCTGGACAACTTGGGAGGGAGTTGTCAACTGAAACATCCATTGGTCAGACCTCTGGAAGATTCCACAGGCAAGAGTTAGCTTCCTCATTCGCGCAACCTACAACACACTTCCCTGTCCTCGTAACCTCCACTAGTGGTTCGGGAATGTGGAATGCTGTTATCCCTGCAATGCCCACAACGCAAGTCTCCAGCACATTCTGTCAGGCTGTAAGATCATAGATCATCATAGGCCGCTATAGATGGCGCCAAGACCAGGTCCTGAGAAAGCTAGCTGAGGTGTTTGGTCCACCAATACAAGGTCAGCGTACATAATCGAACTGACAATTCCCCATGAGGAAGGGATTGAGGCTGCCTTCAAGCACAAGACGGCCAAATACGCTGCGCTGGCTGCCGAGTGTCGGGAGGCTGGCTTGAAGACCACCATCTACCCTGTTGAGGTGGGATGCTGAGGCTTTGTGGGGCTGTCAACCATGCACCTCTTGAGGGACACAGGAGTGACTGGAGGGAAGCTGAAGAAAGCAGTGAAAGAACTGGCAGAGGAGGCAGAAAAAGGCAGCTTTTGGCTCTGGTTGAGGAGGAAGGACAGGTGCTGGGGAAAGAACAACTGAGCCCAACAACAGCCACAGGGGGTAACACCCATCCGCTGCAGGGAGTGAAAGGGAGATGTCCCTGTCACTGCTCTGCCACCAGGAGACGTTCCAGGATTGAAGGAACGAAACGTTGAGGAATGGTGGCTCCTGCCACCTCCTCCACCTGCCTGTGCGTTTACTGCTTGATTTCCGCCTGGTTTTTTGTTGGCCAATAACTGAAAAGCTACTGCTTGGACTAACTCTATGAGCAAATCCGCTGATCACAGCCATTGAAATGAATAGATTTTGCTCTGAAACTTTGCTTTCATAAATGCAGGTCTGACTTTGAAGACTTAATCAGTCATAATCTTGTTTTTGTTTTTTTGTTTCTTTTATTCCAAATGGTAAGTAATGAGATAATGAATAATGAATGCAATATTATTGCTGTAACCTGGATCCCTTCAGAAATAGAAATACATCACTTTTAATTAAGACTATTAACAAATGTGATTTAAGAGCTGTTAAATATTTCCTTGTTATTTTTTTCTAAGCAGCAAGTAAATAGCAATACAGTCAACATCATAAAAAGAAGTAATTGTTCATCCAAAAACAATCTGCTGCCTTTTAAAGCCTCATACCTGACTTATGACCCATAAATACAAATGCTACATAATTGCATGAATATTATTTTTCACGGGTGAGCCAAACAAATCAGTCTGCTTTCTATCTTCAAGGTTGTGTTCACCTCTGGGGGGGTGAGTACTAATGTAGCAGCACTTCCACCATTAGATCTCCCTCCCTCAAATGGCAGTAAACATCGTCTTTGAGGAGAATCCAAATGCTGGGCATGAAGGTGGATCCATCAGTTTAATGACTGTGTTTATAGGACAGTTAGTGAATATCAAGATGATAGTTGAAGCTACAGCTGCCTCTAATTGTGGGGCTGGGAGGCCTGCTGCTTGCTGGATGAGGATTAACTTCAATAGGATCTAATAAACTCCCTATTCTTTCCACCTATTTCTCCTTTTTTTCCCCATCCCCTTCCCTCCATTCTTGTTCTCTTCTTTTGCCTCATCTTATTACCCCCCCCTTTTTTTTAACATTCTGATACATCCATCTTTCTCTCCTCACCTTCATTGCTCTGTCTTCCATCCATTTCAAATGCTTTTTGTATCTCCATTTAGCTGTGTTTGTGGCATTTATGTTGATGGTGTTGATATCACTCGAACAAGCAAGAGCAAGTAAATTCTTTGATTAACTGCTGTATGACCTGACTCTTGAGTTGTGTTTACTGCAGCTTGCATGGTTTGTACAGCTACTGCCAGGGGTGCTGTGAAAGCCAAAATTCTGGGCACAATTAAGCCAAGGGGCAAGGGATTACTTTGCCAAAATGAATGAATGAATGAATGAATGAATGAATGAATAAATAAATAAATAAATAAATAAATAAATAAATAAAGCAATTTTCTGCAGTTTGACACATACACAGAAATACTTTGTGGGGATTTTTTTTATTAACGTCACCAAATCAGTTTTTGTTGCTCAGAAATATCCCACTTTAGACATGAGTAAATACTGTATTTAAATTGTTTGCGCTGTTATGGATATTGAAAATGACACTCACTTCAGCACTTCTGCCAGAGCAATAATTTTAAGGGGCATAAATTCACATAAAATGAGCATACGCACAATGCAAATTAATTTACTGTACATAGATAATAAAGCCACACATGAAAGGGACCTGCCAACATGGCAATAGCTGTATTTTCATACACAATGTATAGGAAACAGCATGAGTACAGATGAGACTTTGTTGACATTACATAGTGTCTACTCCATTGTCAATAAAAGCAAGTGTATGATTATATTCATGCCTGCCTTAACATCTTTCCCCAAGACTCTTAAAGGAATCCCAAACTCTCTCCAAGTTCAACTCCAGGGTCCTCTATGCCTCAACTGAAATGACCATCACAAGGCACGACAAGCTAGCAAGTCAGAAGGCTAAACAACCAGTTTGAGGGATGGCTACTAACTTCAGCTCAAACTAGCCAACTATCTTGCAAAGCAAACTATGCCTGTATTTTTCAAAAGCAATTAAGCCTGTATGACTAATTGCATTTCATTTTCACATATTTGAAAAAGGGATTGGTGTTCTACTAACCCTATCAGCAACACAACATTGTAGCCTACCAGGCCATCTCCTCCAGCACTGATGTGCAAAAGAGTTGTGTGCGCAGTGCTGTTGCGAACCAATTCCTACAACTTTTTTGGAAGAAACAGTAGCAAAAGTGTGTGACTCATGAAGTTATCATAAAACTCATGAAGTTATCATTAAATGACACATATGACACATACATGATACATGTATTTGCATATTGAGCACTGGTCTGAAAACATTTTCTAGTTGTCTTGTCCTTTTCCCAGTGTGGATTTTGTCTGTCTGTCTCCCCCTGTATGTGCAGCTGGGTGTCTCCCTGCACCTGGCCAGCTCCACCTACCCAGAGCACACCGGCATCTCATCAGGCTCATTTGGCACAGAGAGCTCTCTCCTAGCTGTCGCCGGATTGTTCCAGTCTCTTTCCTCCTGAGATCTGTTCCAGGCCTGGTCGTGAATTCAGTATCGTGAGTACTTTCTTTCTCTTCCATCGTAAGTGTGCTAATGTTTTTTCTATGTGCCACCACTTAAGGTGTGTTTCTTTGTTTCAGTTGCCTGTCTGCCACGTGTGTCTTGCCTCAGACCCATCGTTATAGAGCTCCCTTAGTCCTCCCCACTCAGTTAGAGTGCGCCTTTTGTTATTCGTTGTTTTTCCACTCCTTTTTCCACTCCATTTTTTATTTTAATTTTAATCTCCCACAGTGTCTTCTTAAAATAATTCTGGCCATTGAACAAATGTAGCTAGGTGTGTGTGTGTGTGTGCACAGGTATTTATCACATTGTGGGGACAAGAATCTGTTTACACAGTGGGGACTCGCCTCCCTTATGGGGACAAAATGCAGGTCCCCTTAATGTAAATCATTAAATTTTAGGGTGCAGACTAAGGATAGGGTTACAGGTTAGGTAAGGTTAGGTTTAGAAAGTTAGGTACAGGGTTAGGAATAGGCAGATAGTGGTGATGGTTAGGGTAAAGCTCCAGGAAATTAATGTAAGTCTATGTTATGTCCCCACAAGTGATATAAACTTAACGTGTGTGTGTGTGTGTGTGTGTGTGTGTGTGTGTGTGTGTGTGTGTGTGTGTGTGTGTGTGTGTGTGTGCGTGTGTGTGCACTTACCAACCCAACTAAGTGTGGACTTGGGTGTGTGAGTGTTTAAGAACCTACTCATGAGTGCCTCTACTGGTTTGAACAATGAATTTCAACGACAGCTTGAGGAGTGTGAAAAGCGACGTGTGTGTAATGGGTCGTTGAAATTCATTGTTCAAACCAGTAGAGGCACTCATGAGTAGGTACTTAAACACTCACACACCAAGTGTGGACCTCTTGGAAAAAAGTTAATAAACCTTACCAGAGCATGTTAGACATGATTTTAGGCTGATTTAAGGCATGTCCAAGAGGGGACCTAAAAAATGTCCCCTGTTCACTGTTGGTGAATGTGTGACAACACCCAAGTCCACACTTAGCTGGGTTGGTAAGTGCAGCTTTAATGGTCATCTTAGATTTCACAGATTTCACTGTATTAAAATAAAGGGTTACCTAGAATGCAGCATATAAATGAATGTTTTAGAAAAAAGGAGGGAAAAAACATTGAAATAAAATTTTCAGCAGTAAGACACTATTTTAGTTTAAATGAAACACAAAAAATAAATTGATGACAGACTGTACTGAATTTTTTGTGCCCAAAATGCTGGTCCGGCCACATTTCACACATTTATCGCAGGATTTATTTATTTATTTTTTTTTTAACTTTTTTTAACCCTAACCCTGTGTGCTCAGTCTAGACTGAGGTGGAATTCAAGGAGTTTAAAGACATTTTGAAATAGTCAAATTAACCAGGATACAAGGACATAAAATGAAAAGACAGTGTTAAGATTAGTTATTTTAAGTTCATCCGATTTTTACTAGACCTAAAAAAATACTGTTTCAATCAATTTATTTATATAATTGTATCCCCAAGGTTCTCAAAAAGGTCCACACTTGCACTGTACCAAATGACACTGGTCCCCTGTTATATGGCTCATAATGACACAAGTGCATCATGGAGCAACATTCAAACTCATGCATGAAAAAGGGGAAATTAATATTTCTTTTATATTGATATCCTTTTGGAAACTAAATGAAAAAAATATATATATATATTAGCTTTATTTTTACATTATAAATATATTATTTACAAATTTGCTACTATGCTTTTGTAAAAACACATCAAGGCTTTTCAACCCTAAATAGAAATCAGTCCAAAAATGCTGAATTAACTTTAGAAAAAGTTTATTTAAACCCACACATTTAAGCCCACACATACACTCCTAAACTGAGGGTTTCTCTCTTCGTGTTGCTGTACTCCAACGACAGAAAAGGCTTTCCACAGTTTATCACATGATAAACAGAGTTTATCACATAAAAAATCTTATATATGATGAGTTCTTTTACATACAGTAAACAGTTCAAACCTATCAAAAACAGTTACATATAAATGAAATAAAATAGAAATAATAAAATAGAAAAATAGAAATAAATTGCTTCAATGTTATGACACAGTGGTGCTACGTTTACATGAATTGCTAATGTTACGACTGATACATTTATATGTATTACAAATGCTCCATTAACATGAATTACTAGTGCTATGACCCTTAAACTGAAGCTCTGTAATGCAAGCTCCCAGTAATTCAGGCACATATCACTGTTATCCAGGTTTTCAAGCGAATAACACTGATGGTCCAAAATGTGAGCTCTCAGAATTCTGGCTGTCAGTACTATTTCTAACTGTTGTAGTTACAGAAATCAATGAGGAAATAATCAATTGCTTCAAAGTTATGAAAGAGTAGTGCTACATGTATGTTTACATGACGTGCTAATGTTGCAACCCTAACACTGATGCTCCATTTACATGAATTACCAATGTTGTGACCCTTACACTGATGCTCCGTTTACATGAGTTACCAGAGTGTTGTGACCTCTATACTGATGCTCTGTTTACATGAATTACCAATGTTACGACACTTAACACTGAGGCTCCATAATTTCGTCAGGAAGTCTTTGAAATAGTGTTCAATTATTTTTCTCTCGCTTGGGGTGCATGGATTTCCCTATAAATACGTGAAGAAATTCATTAAGTGAAGAAATTGTTCAATGAAAATCACTGCCATCAATTCTTATCAATAAATATCAAGGTGACGATATTCGAGTCGGTGGAATCACGTACCCCTTTGCCTGAAGTGCAATAATGATTTTATGTCCACAGTTGCCTTTCTGGATCATCTTCAGGATCATCATCATCATCATCTTCTTCTTCTTCTTCTTCTTCTTCTTCTTCTTCTTCTGAGTGAGAGGTGTGTGAGAGGAAGAGCTGAGTGAGTGGAAGACTTTTCTTTATCTTTTGCTTTTTTTCTGTCCTTTGGGGTTTAATGGATTATTGGTTCTGGTTGTATTAGTTAGTTTTGTGTTCTGGTGAGTTTGGGGAGTTCTTGGGGGGAGTTTTGTGGGTTTTTCCACTCAGCCTTTGTCTGGTTGGGGAGGCCACGCGGACGCCAGTATGGCAACTGGTGGCTTCTCCAAGCTGTCACGGAGACACGGCATCAAGACTGGCACCGGGTCTCCGTGCAGCGTGGAGGAGGTGGCACTAGCGGTTGGAGAGATCATCAGGCACAGTTCGGTAAAGTCTGCTGCTCGTGTGAACAAGTCAGTGGTCTTGTTTTTGGAGAAGGTGGAGCAGATAAATATGCTGGTGGAGACGGAGATCACTGTTAACGGGCTGTTTGAGCCGCTGCTGCCGCTGACGCAGCCGGCGACTCGGGTCACTTTGTCAAATGTGCTTCCATTCATCAGCAATGAGTTTCTAATCAAAGAACTGTCTCGTCACGGAAGGATCATTTCACCAATCAAGAAGATGCTGTCGGGGTGTAAATCTCCTTTGTTGAGACACGTTGTGTCTCACCGCAGGCAGCTCCTGATGATCCTAAACAATAAGGAAGAGTTTAATTATCGCTTCATTGTACGTGTGGATGATTTTGATTATGCGCTGTTTGCCACTTCGTCGCTGGCAAAATGCTTTGGTTGTGGTGAAGAGGGGTATTTGATCAAAGCCTGCCCGAATCGAGCCGGCACGGCTCCGCCGGGCTCGGCGGGGGGGGGGGGCGGCGGCCACCGCCGTCACCGCCGAGCTGCCAGGTCCCGCTGCACAATTGCAGTCGTGGCCCGGTGTCGCGGAGCGGGATGGAGTGGGGGCTGAGCAGCAGGAGGAGGAAGGACAAAGCCAGGAAGGTGAGTGCACTGAGGTGAGGAGGGAGGGGGAGAGTGGTGTGGGTGAAGGTGGGGAGGTGGTGGCTGAGCAGGCAGGTGAGGTTGGTGAGAGCGGAGAGTGTGAGGAGAGTGTAAACAGGGAGGAGACAGGTGAGGGGAGCAGAGACGAGGAAGTGAGAGATGGGCTGAGCGAAAACAGAGATGTGACAGGTGAGGGGGGTGAGAATGGAGGGGAAAGTAGAGAGGAGGTAGGTGAGGTGAGTGGGACAGGGGAGGCAGGTGGGGTCTGTGAGGGCAGTACAGAGGCTGAGGCTGTCTCCATGGAAACCAGCGTGTCTGAGAGGGTGTGTGTTCCTACTAAGCGGCGCAGTAAGCGCAAGAATGTGTGCGGGGCTGGGGGGGGGGGGGGTAGTAAGGCGGGGCGGCTGAAGGGCCAGCCCACTGCTGCGGACAGGAGTGACAGTGAGAGCTGGGTGTCCAACTGCAGTGAAGCGTCTCACAGCCAGCTCATTGACAGTCAGGAGAAAAAATTGTACCCAGCGAAAATGTTGAAGCTCTTTTTGCAGCGAACTAAAGGTGTAAAGGGCCTTGATCTGGAGCAGCATTTTCCAGATCAGCTCGCATTTTACAACTCAGCAAGGAACGTCATTAAAAACAGAGCAGCATGTGATCTCACTGACCAAGAGATATACAGACTGAGAAAACAGATGGTTAAAGTCAGAAAACAACTCAGTTTTTAATGACGATGAAGCTGCTGGTTTTATTTTTATTCTTAATTGTTAGTGTTCTTAACATCTCCCTCATAATGGGTTCTTTTAGAGTGGGGACGTTGAACATTAATGGAGCCAGAGAGGTAAAGAAGAGGGCACTGGTTTTTGACACAGCACGAATGAAGCGTATTGATGTTTTATTTGTACAAGAGGTTCACAGTGATGAAAACAATGAGAGTGACTGGAACAAGGAGTGGGAGGGGCAGGTGGCTCTGAGCCACAACACCACCCTCTGTGGTGGAGTGGGTTTTTTATTCTCCAGAGCTTTTACTCCTTCTTCACTGGAGGTCGAGCATGTAGTAAAGGGGAGGTGTCTTTTGGCTAAGGTACGGTTCGAACACCACACTCTAGTTTTTATCAATATTTATGCTCCAACCAATGGTGCAGAGAGGAAGAGCTTCATAGAGAAGGTCAATAACAGGCTGAACTGCTGTAGTCCGGAGGATTTTTTATTCTTGGGTGGGGATTTTAACTGTACGGAGTACGAGATTTTAGATCATAACCATGCAGAGCCTCATCCAGCTTCCCAACACGCTCTGAAGCAGCTGGTCCTCTCTCATGGCCTTGTGGATGTGTGGAGGAGGACGCACACAGACTGCAGACAGTACACATGGTCCCGTCTGAATGAGGATAGGATTTCTTTAGCCCGACTTGACCGTTTCTATTGTTTTAAGCACCATTTTAATGTTTTTAAGGATTGTAAGATTGTGCCAGTTGGTTTCACTGATCATTCTTTGGTTTTATGTAATGTTGTTATCAAGAATATTTTACCGAGGAGTGCATACTGGCATTTTAATTCAGTTTTAACTTTTGATAAAGGTTTTAAAGTTTTTTTGGACTTCTTTTAGAAAACGAAAAGCTGATTTTACATGTCTTAGGCAGTGGTGGGATCATGGTAAAACGGAGATAAGGCTCTTGTGTCAACAGTATAATCTCGGTGTCACAAAAGATGTCTGCCGATCTATTAAAGACCTGGAGACTGAAATTGTGGAATTAGAGACACTTAGTGATTCCACAGGAAATCGAGGATATGTTGAAATCCTCAAGTCTAAAGAAATGGCCCTAGCCAACCTGCTAGATACAAAGGTACAAGGTGCACTGGTACGGTCCCGGGTTCAAAACATCGTAGAGATGGATGCTCCCTCTAGCTTCTTCTTTGCCCTGGAGAAGAAGCATGGGCAGAGGAAAGCAATTCACTCGTTGCTGTCTGACACAGGGGAGGAGCTTAGTGAGCCTGGCCAGATAAGAAGGCGAGCTGTTGAGTTTTATTCATCCCTCTTCACCAGCGAGTATGAGGAGAATGACGCACTGCATGAGGGGTTCTGTGGTGAACTGCCTCAGGTCTCCGCGGAGACCAACTCACAGCTGGAACGGCCACTTATGATGGAGGAGTTACACACCGCTCTGCAGAGCATGCAGGGACGGCGGTCTCCAGGCATCGATGGCTTGACTGTTGAATTTTATAAAGCCTTCTGGAACATCATAGCAACTGATGTTCTACAAGTGTTCAATGAGAGTCTGGCCTCAGGTTCCTTGCCACTGTCATGCCGCAGGGCTGTTGTGGCACTTTTACCAAAAAAAGGTAATTTGCAGGACATTAAGAATTGGCGTCCTGTCTCTCTCCTGTGTACAGACTACAAGATCCTGTCCAAGACTTTGGCGAACAGGCTTAGGGAAGCTATGGAGCACATCATCCAACGGGACCAGTCATATTGTATACCTGGCAGGTCTATGGTAGACAATGTCTACCTGATTCGAGATGTTTTGGAGGTCTGCAGCTCATTGGGCATCAAAACTGGTCTCATTTCGCTGGACCAGGAGAAAGCATTTGACCGTGTTGAGCACAGCTTCCTCTGGAAAGTCATGCGGAGTTTTGGGTTCAGCACTGGTTTTATTGCCAAGATCCAGGTGTTGTACAGTGACATTGAGAGTATCCTGAAGTTTACTGGCAGTCTGTGTGCTCCCTTCAGGGTGCATAGAGGGGTCTGACAGGGCTGTGTGCTGTCGGGGATGCTCTATGCACTCTCCCTGGAACCCCTCCTCTGTAAAATACGGGCCAGTATTGAAGGAATGATTTTACCTGGTTTTAATAAAAACATTGTTTTATCAGCTTATGCTGATGATGTCATCGTCCTCATAAAGACACAAAGAGACGTTGACATTTTAATCAAAATATGTAATTCTTTTAATAGTTTGTCCACAGCAAGGGTCAATTGGCGTAAAAGTGAGGCCCTTGCTGCAGGAGGTTGGTCTAATGACCTACCTGTTTTACCCCAGGATCTGGCCTGGAGACAAGATGGCATCAAGTACCTCGGTGTCTTCCTGGGAAATGACGTTATAGTCAAAAAGAACTGGGGAGACACCTTGGGAAAGATTAGTCACAAACTTGACATGTGGAAATGGCTCCTCCCTCATATGTCTTTTAGAGGTCGAGTGTTAATCGTTAACAACCTTGTGGCCTCACTGTTATGGCACCGCTTGGTCTGCTTAGACCCCCCGCTTGGTTTTTTATCCAAAATACAAGAGAAAATTGTTAATTTCTTTTGGGATGGGCACCATTGGGTGCCACAGGGGGTGCTATTTCTGCCTAGAGAGGAAGGGGGACAGGGCCTCATCCACTTGGCCAGCAGAACTGCAGCTTTTAGATTATACTTTGCGCAGAAGTTTTTAACGGGGTCTGCAGATCTGATGTGGAGGGAGGTGGCCAACTGCATCATGAGGCGTGTAAGTAACCTGGGACTGGATACCGCTCTGTTTTTTACTGATTTTAAATTTTTAAAGTTAACTGGGGTTCCCCCTTTTTATCAAAGTGTTTTTAAAGTGTGGGCAATGTTCAATAGTAGCCGAAAAAAAGTCACCTCTGCCTCTTTGTTCTGGCTGCTAAATGAGCCTGTAGTCCACGGGGCCAGAATGGACATTTCTAGTGAAGCCACTCCTGGGCTGACGGCGGCTCTCCTGCACTCCAGAACCATCGTCCTAAAGCACCTGGTCCAGGCTGCAGGACCGGCGCTTACAGACTCTGAAGCTGTGGGACGTCTGCTGGGCCTCCAGTCCCAGAGAACAACGACCAGGCTACTGCAGCTGTGGAGGGAGAGGCTGACCCCGACGGAGAGGAGGCTCCTCAGAGAATACAGCAGGGGGCGAGAGCCGGACCCCACTGACCCCCCCCCTGGAATTGAGTTCAAGGCCCCTGTGGAGGGAGAAGCTCCTTTCAGCCTGAACACGGCCCACAGGAAAAAACTCTACAGGAGCTGCATAAAAGTATTGAACAGGAAGACGCTGGAGGGCAGGGCCCCATGCGTGTGGACTGGGAGGTTGGGGGAGGCACAGCCTGTGTGGAGAGTTCTCTACAAGCCCCCCCTGAAAAAGAGGATGGGGGATTTGCAGTGGCGGATCCTCCACGGAGCTATTGCATCCAACGCTTTTAAATGTACGATTCTTTCTGCTGTGTCTAGCCAGTGCCCTTTCTGTAGCAACAGGGAGACCACTTTCCATATTTTTAGCAAATGCGGGAGGTTGGCAGGGTTTTTTGCACTGTTAACAGATGTTTTTAAACTTTTTAACCAGGTTTTTACAATCACTGCTTTTATTTATGGGGTGGGCTACAAGAAGGGAAACAAGAACATGGGGCAGCTTCTAAATTTTATTGTTGGGGAGGGAAAAATGGCCATCTACCTGTCAAGAAGGCAAGCTCTGGAAGTGCAGACTGCAGTAGATGCGGCCTCAGTGTGGCGCTGCAATGTCCGCAGCCGGCTGAGGCTGGAGTTTGCTTTTCATGTGGCGATGGGAGACCTGAGCAGGTTCATAGACATTTGGGGTTATAAGAACGTCTTGTGCACTGTCTGTGAAAAAAACCTGGTTTTCAGCGATATGCTGAAGGGTTGAGTGCTGTTGGTGTGTTCCTTCATGTGTTGTTTTTATGTGTGAGTGTGTTTTGTGTTATGATTGTTTGAACATAGATGTGACACATATATACATGCACATATGTAAATAAAGTGGGATTGTAAAAATCAAAAATCTTCTTCTTCTTCTTCTTCTTCCCCTGAATTTCCTGAAATCACATAGATGGCAATATAATCAGAGTGACAGATTTTTTGTTATGATTGATTAGGTACATGTAGTGGAAAGTCTTACCTTTTTGACCAATGGCATTATCTGCATCCAAGATTAACTCATCTTCAGCTGCAACAAAATGTTGTAATATAAAATTAAAAGTTCTTACAAATTAAAAGTATTTTTGCCCCTAAACCTGTTTCTCCATGGCCTGTAATGAAACACATAGCATGGCTTGTTAGTTACTTTGCAAATAATAACAGAATTGTGAAATTTGATACTAGCTTATCATAGGCATGTTTCACCAACTCTGTTTATGTAATTGAAATTCTAATTACCATCACATACACAGACCGTTTCTCTTTGGCGGTAGAAGATGAATCCATCAGGTCACTGCAAGTAATCTCTGGCTGATCATTCTTTTGTTGTTGGGGATTACAGCCATGGGCTTTTTGAGTCTTTTGCCTTTTTGGCGGTGGTTTTCCTTGGATTATCTCAATTTCTGTGGCTTCTTCTGCTTCTTGCTCTTCTTCTGACATTTCCAGGAAAAGGGACACCTGTTGCTCAGTGGCCTGCAATGAAACACATAGCATAGTTTAGTAGTTACTTTACAAATAATAACAGAATTGTGAAATTTGACACCAGATTATTATAGACATGCTTCACAAACTCTGTTTATGTAATTGAAATTCTAATTACCATCATATACATAGAACGTTCCTTTTCAGTGGGAGAAGAGGAATCCATCAGGTCACTGCCAGTAATCTCTGGCTGATCATTCTTTTGTTGTTGGGGATTGCTGCTTACTGCTACTTCTGCTTGTTGTTCTTCGTCTGACATTTCCAGGAAAAGGGACATCTGTTGCTCAGTTGTCTGAAATAGAGAAGCGTCAGTTATTTGCTCTTACGAAAATATCAAGTGTTATCAAACTGTGCCCCAACACCTACTTGAAAATACTTACTTTATATGTATTCTAATTGTCCAAGTTGCTGGTGGTTCCAGTGCAATCAGACTGACGTCTGAAACCTCTAAATACATACAAGATTTGGCACATCCACAGAATTATTTTAAGGGTACAGTTTTTCAATGTTTCAAATCTTCAAAAAAGGGTGCTCTCAACTGACAAGAAAATTAAGAAAAATTAGACTATTAAACTATTTCTGGGCTGCACCTGGCAACATGTAATACATATAGATATAACTATGTACAGACTATCGTAATAGATGTGTCCTAATTCATTATCAACTCAACTGAGATCTTTAATGCATATACATACAGTATTTACTAGAGAACCTTACATTTCATTCTGATAACGTACCTTTCTCCAAACTGATGAGTTTCTTCTGAAATGTGTCCTTATCTTTCTGAGAAGCAATGAAGTGCAAGGCTTCCTTTTCAGGACAAATTCTTCTGGGTCTCATCTCAAAAAACGTAGATAAATCTCTTCCGGGCTTTGTTGTCCTCGTTCGAGTGATGAACAATTCCAAAAGTAAGAAAAGACTGGTAAAACCCTCTGTACAAAGCTCAGTATAATCCTGGATCTTTCTGGACCCTCATTGGTTCTTGCTAACTGTTGTTGGCACAGTGATGCAAATGTTCTCAGATAATGAAGACAATAGCCTGCATACCTGTAAAAGAGGCGTGTACGGAGAATGTTGCTTTGACCTTTGAATTGTAACAGAAAAAGGATTGCACAGACTCCCTTTTTGTTGAAGAGAATGATACTGGGCCCAAGTGGAGAAATGCTCACAATTCTTCCTGGAAATATCCATTAGGATAGCAAAGGACAGAAAATCTAATCATTGTCAACAAATTGTTATATGCCAAAGTTTGACAGGAAAAAAGATCTTCCTTTGTCTGCAAAAACTCCAGGAATACACATTTCTTTATCATGAGATACTGGCTCTACTACAGTTTTTACTTACCATCTGTATTTTCTCATGACCACAAAGACACTTAAATTGAACATTAAATAAAGTTTTTTTATTAGTATACACTGCATCACATAATGACTGATATGGAGTTTTAGACTGGGAGGAAACATATTTCAAGACTGTCAGAAGGTATAGCATCGTAACAATGGATCTGAAAGTTTGCATAAAGTGGACGACACATGCATTAAGGTTACACTGTCACTCACCATGAATTAATGAAAAATATGGTTGGTTCTGGAAAGGTTACTGCAAGCTAATATGACTTTGGCACTGTCTAAGAGTTAGAATTAGAAGTAGTCATGGCCATGTTTTAATCCACCTTTATGTCCATTTCTGCTGAGTTTCAGCAGAAATGGACATATTTGTGTCTTCTCAAATATGATGTTATACTACAGTGATACTTTCCATGACTATGCATGCTTAGGGGGCATCTGCGTCATGTCTAGGACCATTCATTTTCATTTGGATAATTCTGGCTACATCAGTTCCAAAAAGGTTCAGTTGCACAAACCTGGGCTTATCCTACTCAAAGCCATTTTTATGAATACTTGACATATTACTACTACTTTATTGCTGCTTCTATTAAATTATTTTCTGAAAGAGTTATACATTAAAAAAAATAAAAGTTCTCTACACTGAAGTAGTGACATGACCAGGCCCCGTGTACTTCACAAATCCCAGCTCTGAGGTAACTCAAAGTGTTGTCTTTGAGAAGTGAGTGACTTGGAGTGGGTGAGGGGTGTGAATGAGATCCAGGCAATCTACGACAAACTGTGTCCATCCGTCTCTCTCTGCAGAGTGGGGGATGGTTTCCAGGATGCTGATGATGGTCGTTAGGCCACAATGGGCTTGAAGCTTGCTAAACACGTTGCAAAGATGTTCAAGTGAAGGAAACTGTAATTTACCCTGGCTGAATGTTCATAGTAATACTATGATACTACAGTAGTGATACTCATGACCATGCTCTCCATGACAAATCTCTGTTTGAATCTGTTCTCAATTAGAGAGCTGCAGAAAATAAACAAAATAACTCATAGTATAATAAGTTGATAGCATTTTCAAGGTCTTGAAGAAAGTCATGGAGTGCTGGCATTGGTGCACTAAATCTTCAAAGAGTAGTCTATACTGGTTTTACAAAACCTTTATGGATATTTTAGCATTTTTCCACACAACTGAGCATCTAATGATTGTCATTTTATACTATATGAAGAACAGGTCTGGATCTTGTTACACTGATTCTTAAAAGGTGTCGGTAACTACTGGAGATTAACTTCACCATTCAGGTTAAAGAAGAAAGACAAAAACAAGTTGCTCAATTGAAGGAAACTGTAATTATCATATCCAAAGCCAGGTTTACCCTGGCTGAATATTCATAGCAAAGTGCCTATTCCACACCAATAGCTTGAAGGACCTCGTCTGACATGTTGACATACGTGAGGGGATATTGCTGCACATTGTAGCTTTACTGTCTTTAGTCTCATGAAGAGAGTTATACATTTGCATCTCAAAAACAATTTCTTGTGTTTAAATCTTTCATTTTGATTGCAGTCCTTTGGATTACAGCTACACCCTCTCTGTGACATTCCTGCTGCTTCTAACCTTACAGATGATTATTGCCTCTTGATGCAGGAATGTGAGTGTCGTTTCACACCATTTAACTGGGGACCTGCATCATTTTGTTCTTTACTATACAAGTGGGGACTGTTAATTTGTTCAGCTCCAAAAAAATGTTTGACACACTTGAAGACTGATGATGAACATGTCCATTTTATTAGATCAGAGTGGATAATTACAAATAATAATTCCTAAACTACATAATGGTATTTACTCTGATCTAATTTACACGACACGTTACAAGTGTTGTCCTCACCAGTGTAGTCCACCAACCCATTTCTTCTATTTTGTGGGAGGAGCTTTTCGATAGTATTTGCATAGCTGTATGAGGAGCTGTTAGCAAAAGATACCTTATCCACAAGGAAGGATCACTTTATGTATAGCTAGCCAGGACTGAAGTTACTCTCGACTCCCCTCAGAATCTTCACAAGTGTCTTTGGTGCATTTTGGAACTGTTGCACTTGGAATCTTTGAGACAGGTTCTTTCTTCTGCAAGATGAGGTAAGTTTCAAAGGGCAAATACCTTTTTTTTTCCTTAATAAAAATGAATTTTACATAGATTTGCACCCATAGAAAGCCAGTTAAAAAATCTGCACTTCCTTAAGTGTAAATATTAGGTGATTTTTAGTTATCAGTTATTCTCCAAGTGATTCTATGAAAATGCTTACCATGCTTACACTCTTTTCATTTCTTTTACAGAAAAGTTAAGTCTGTGGTTCATGTTGTTCATCCTAAACAACAAGAAGTTCAAGTAACAAGTGAATTTACACTCCAAGATAATGGTATGTTGTCAGTATTTTTCTTTATTTTTTTTTTTCATCAGTGAAAATCAGGGTTTAACCTGAGTAGTAGCTAATGTATTTTAGAGCAAGCAAATTGTTACTATTTGAAAATATCCTTTGTTGTGTTTCATGACCCATCTCTAAAATATAAGCCTTTGAGGCTTTAACAGTGATGGAACTGACAAATTAACCTTGTTAACAAATAGTCATGTGAAAAGATAAATGCAAGTTATTGTGCAGCATCTGGATAATATAGGAATAATACAGATCAATTCTTTAGGTTAAAACGTATGTTGTTGATTTACTTTTAAGCATGTATATTCTCCTCTTTCAGCAACTTGCAAAGTCTGGATTGTTGGTGATAGTTATGTGCGTCGAGGTGAAAAACAAGCAAGGAAGACCATAGGGGCCAATCTCGGTGTGCCCATGTTGAGTGGTTTGGCAGGGGAGGAAGGTGTTGGGGTGACTTCGTTCCCTTCTTTGCCTAAAAGGAAGAACTACTCCAGGTGTACTAGTGATTCATTGTGGGGGCAATGACCTTGGATGTGCGAAAAGTGTGCTGCTTCTCAGAACAATAAAGGGGGATCTGCATATCCTCCATCAACAGTTTTCTCAGATGAAAATTGTTTTCTTCCATCGACCAGAGACGGCACTGGAGGCATGCACCCCCAGTGAAGATTGACAAAGCACGGAAGTTTGTTAACAGTGTGATGGCTGCCTTTGTTTTGTGTGTTAATGGGAGGATGGTGCATCATCCACAGCTAGTGTTTGATAAGCCTGCACTATTCTTAACTGATGATGTTCATTTAAGCTCTATAGGCAACTCTTTATTTTTAAATGATGTTGCCCAGGGTCTGAAAGACCATGTTTTGTGAGGCTGACACTAGATTTTTTTCACAACTGCAAAAAATAGGAAGACGTTTCTTATCCTATATGATGTTTGCTTTTCTACAGTTGTCTTCAGAGCCAAGAGATATGTAAAGAGGCATTATGCTGCAAATGACATTTGAAATCTCTGTTTACTGTAGACAAATGTAATTGTGGAATGGGAAATAGTCCTGATGATGTCTTGTTTAATTAAGACATTTTGAAACTTACAATAAATGTACAAAAAAAATTCCAGACTTCATCATTATTGTTGCAAATTGCAAGTCAGACTCAGATTTAGAAGCTGGTACATGAAATAAACAAAGTGAGAACACACAAACAGGTAGATTATCAGAGTTTAGTCTCTGAATCCACCTGGATAGTCTCAGTTTCAGAGACATTTCAGGCTGTGGATGTTTGACTGATCTTAGTGTCTGATAGGCTTGCGTGACGTGGGGCTTTTTCCCAGAATGCCTGATCCTGTGTGAATCCGTGCTTACTTTATATACTGACACTGAATAGGTCTTCATATCTGCAATGACATGGCCGTTGAAATAGCAGGTAGCAGTTGCCATCCCACCTGAAGTACGCATCTAGCACTCATTGCCGACATCATTCCTATGACCAAGTTGGACTCTACTATATTCATGAATAACTCACTGCACTCTGGGTAGCCCTTATTATAAATACAGTGTCAAGCTTGAAAATGGTTAAGCCATTTCCCCTAAAGCCTTTATATTTTGTTACAAAAATATAATAAAAAAAAAATCACATTTGAAAAATAATTGTGAGATTATTTTGTAGAGATGATTTATTTCAATGGAATATTATGAAACATAGAGGATGTATTAGAATAAATTTAGCTTATTTCTTGTATTTACACATGGTGGAGTTTGAATGTCGGTCCATCCTATTCAAGGGGGAACTTATTTGTTATTACGTGAAGGGACTAGAGAATTCTTTTGTTATGTTGTTTGAACTTTGTTCTGTAAAACCAACACAGAGATGCCAGTGGTACAGTATTGGTGTTTGCATGAAGAATAACACAATTCATATATATATATATATATATATATATATATATATATATATAAACATTCATTTTTCATTTGGATAATTTGGGCTTATCCTATTCAAAGCCAGATGTGCTAGTATTTCTACTTGCAAACAATGGAATACTCTCTAAAGGCATTGTAGTCTCTGCAGAGACAGAACAGGAAACACTATCACTGCAAAAGCAAAACCAACCAAATATTCACAAGTCACACATTTCTGTCACAGTGACCACGTCTTCTTCTGTCCTAATGTATACATACATGCAGGAATGTGAGTGTCGTTTTACACCATTTAAATGAGGACCTGTACCATTTGTTCTTTACTATACAAGTGGGGACTATTTTTTGTTCAGTTCCAAAAAAATGTTTACTGTCTTTAGTTTCATGAAGAGAGTTGTACATTTGTGTCTCAAAAACAAGGGCAATGGCTTGTGTTTAGATCTTTCATTTTGATTGCAGTGTGAGTGTGTGAATGTGAAGAATGTGAGAATGTGAGAATGTGAATGTGAGTGTCATTTCACACCATTTAACTGGGGACCTGTATCATTTTGTTCTTTACTATACAAGTGGGGACATTTTTTTGTTCAGTTCCAAATAAATGTTTGACACACTTGAAGACTGATAATGAACATGTCTATTTTGATAGATTATAGTGGATAATTACAAATAATAATTCCTAAACTAGATAATGGTATTTACTCTGATCTAATTTACACAACACATTACAACTGTCGTCCTCACCAGTGTAGTGTAAAACGAAATTTCTGGTATATTTGCAAATCAAACTTGATCTTTAGACCATCTGTGTCTATTTTAAAATGTACATTTTAAAAGAAACAGAGAAAGTCTTTGCAGTAAACCAACACTCATTAAGTGAATGAATGGATACAGACAGTCACACTGTAGTCTATGGAGGTCCACTCTTTGATAGGTAGACATTGCCAAGTCCCCTCTTAGCTTCTTCTTTAAAAAAAATAAAAATTCACATTTGAAGTAATATTATGGTAAAAGACCTTAAAACTAAGTGTAGCATTTTAGTTTTGTATTTTTAAAATGACCAGAAACACCAGTTCCCACTTCCCAGGTGCTCGTGACAGTCCCCTGTTCACAAGGTACGCGTGTATGTGTGTGTGTGTGTGTAACTGAAAACCAAAAAACCCAACTAATTAGTCTGAATAATCATAATTAAAAGTCATCACAGATTTCTGAAAAAAACTTAACTGTGACTGAAAAGGTGGAATCAAAAAGCCCAAACAATTAGTCTGTAAACATTTAACTGTAGGGGTTCAGGGTTTTTGGCAATGTTTTTTTTTTTTTTTTTTTGAGTTTCTGGTGTCACATTGTCTCTTTATTTTGTGCAGGTTGGAGGTGTGGCTGGCAGGTGTGTTTAGCGGCAGGCAGCACAGCTAATAGGCATCCTACAACTATCTCCTGCCATGGCCCAGCCTGACATCCACTGCAACTACTACTACTGTTATTACATCCACTGTCATTATTAGTGTGTCACTGTTTCTGTCTCTCTCTGTCTGTCTGTCTGTCTCACTCAACAGGTCGAGGCAGATGGCCGCCCACCCAGAGTCTGGTTCTGCCTGAGGTTAAGGAAGTTTTTCCTCGCCGCTGTTGCCAAGTGCTTGCTCATGAGGGAATTGTTGGGTCTCTGTAGATAAAAGAGCTCAGTCTGTACCAGCTCTATATGGAAAGTGTCCTGAGACAACTTTTGTCGTGATTTGGCGCTATACAAATAAAATTGAATTGAATTGAAATTGAATTGCCTTTTACATTAAATGTGTATATGCACCAGATTTTGTTTCATGTCCAGTACATGTATGCATCATTTCACTCTTGAGCAGGAAAAGTGGACTCCAAACACTGAATAACTAATGCCGAAAAACTGCTGACCAAAACTAATGTTCATTTTCCATAAAGCATTTATTTACAGTGCCATCTATTGGCTGTTTTTGGCATTGCATGTATTTTAATGCATGTGTTTACATTTGGCCTCTAGGTGGTGTTTGTTTGATATGACATGTTGTTTAGTAATTTCACTTCCTGTAAAGCAGAAAAGAAGAGTGTTAGACAGTAAATGCATCCTTTTCATCACAGC
Organism: Chaetodon trifascialis; assembly: GCF_039877785.1. Taxonomy (NCBI): domain Eukaryota; kingdom Metazoa; phylum Chordata; class Actinopteri; order Chaetodontiformes; family Chaetodontidae; genus Chaetodon; species Chaetodon trifascialis. The sequence goes on along the minus strand of NC_092062.1, from coordinate 3,610,234 downwards.
TAGAGAAGAGTAAACATTAAAAAATAATCTGCAACTCAATCTTAAACGATTCTTGAGTGGCATAATCACTAAATTTATTGTTGTTGTTGTTTATCATTACTATCTTTATGTTGTGGAATAAAAATTTCTGGGAATTTGTTGCAATCTGCAAAGATGTGTGGAGAGGTCTGAAACATATTTTGGGCCATGGCAAAAGTGGGGATGGACAAGCCACCACTGGAGATCAGGCCTGGGCAAATGATTTAAACTTGTTTTTTAATAGATTTGACTCTGCCCCCACTCTAGCCCCACTTCTTCACACCTCTCCAGGCCAATGTTGCCCCCCTGGCCCCCTGTGTCAGGGAGGGGTGCGATAGTACCCTGCCACTGCTGTCTGTAGCTGTAGCTGTAGCCGTAGCTGTAAATATAAGCGAAGAGGCAGACAACTTTAGCTGGCGTTTGGCTCGGCTGCAGGATTTATTATATAAATTAACAAGTGACATACTTGTAACAAGTTACTCAGTTTAACAAATGATATATCAATTGGCTCCCTGAGGTGATTAACAGTACTGTTGTAGCTCCAGGTAAATTACCACACTTCCAAGTCCAACAAACGTCATCACATCCTCAAAAAATTAGTAGTAGATATAGTAAACACCCGACAAACCAAAGCACTGCAACACAAACAAAGCAACTGCATTTACATTGCTTACCGAGTTAGCAGTAAACACACAAAGTAAACAGAAACTGCACTGAACAGAGAGCGAAATACAGTATATGCGATTGCCTGTTACATCCATTCAGCTCCATTTACACAACTGAACAAACCCCATTCGTGTCTCATTAGCCTTTCTGCTTTTTTATTGCACGGTGTGTTTTACCTCTACTCCTAGCAACAGGTTCGCTAGCCTGGCAGAGCAGCGTACAGCAAAACATCTCTTATTTCAACACATTCCTGCAAAACTACTCAACTCTAAACATCACACATTATCACTAAAAATTCACAAACTCTTACCTCTTATACCTCAGTAGCTGCATGTGTTTTAGGGAACTACTAACCCACCTGTAAATATAAGCAAAGAGGCAGACAACTTCAGCTGGTGTTCAGCTCAGCTGCAGGATTTATTATGCAGCGCTGCCTCTATGAGAGTTTTAGGTTCCTCCCGAGCTGTATACGCCCTCTGCTGACCTTTCTGAGTAATAAACAAACACTGTAACCAGTAAAATACAATGAAATTGGCATTTTTAATCGCTTAAGACACAGTAAAATTAAAAAAATATAGGGATGTTAACTTATTATTTTAACCATGAACTGTACCATAATCCCATAATGAACTGTAATATCCTTCCATGGACTTTTTTTAACATCATTTAGTGACATTTTTAATTCCTGTACATCTACTGTACTTTTAACCATTTACCCTGAATATTTATGTCTTTTTAAACATCTTTTTTTTGTTAAACCTTTACACCAGTCGTCTCCCCTCAGCTGCAGTCCTTAACACCTCAGCTCCCCTCAGACCACTCTGCTCCACCCCCTGTTGTCATCAAGGACCCCCCCCCACCAACACCACCACCACCACCTACAGCTCTGGACTACCCCCCCACAGGACCTGGTGAGGAGGGAGCTCAGGAAGACAAAGGCCAGGAAAGCCACAGGCCCAGACGCCATCAGCTCCAGGATGCTCAGAGTGTGTGTAGACCTCAGTCTGGAGAGAGTCCCGGCCCTGTGGAAGACCTCCTGCATGGTGCCGATTCCAAAAACAGCCAATCCCAGGGAACCCAGCCATTAGAGACCTGACCTCCCACCTCATAAAGACCATGGAGAGGATCGTCCTCGGCCACATCTGCGCCCAGGTGAGCTCTGCGCTGCAGTTCTCCTATCGACCTGGCATTGGGGTGGACGACGCCGTCACCTACCTGCTACATCGGGCCCTGTCTCACCTGGAGTCCCCCTGGAGCACAGTGAGAGTCATGTTTTTGATTTCTCCAGTGCTTTCAACATCACCCAGTCATCAATACTGCAGGGGAAAATGGAGGTGGCTGGTGTGGACCAACAGCTGGCTGCGTGGACCATCGACTACCTCACTGACAGACAGCAGTACGTGAGGCTACACAGCTGTGTGTCAGATGGGGTAGTCAGCAGCACAAGGACCCCCCAGGGAACGATGCTGTCACTGTTCCTTTTCGCCCTCTACACCTTGCACTTCACGTACAACTCTACCCTCTGTCATCTGCTGAAATTCTCTGATGACAGTGCCATTGTTGGCTGTGTGTCATCACGGACGGGATCATGGACTGGTGTCAGCAGAACCACCTGATCCTAAACACCAGCAAAAACGGTCATTGATTTCCGAAGGAGACCTTCCCCTCACACATCGGTGAACCTCCAGGGCTCAGTAATTGACATGGTGGACTCATTTAAGTACCTGGGTGTTCACCTCAACAATAAACAGGACTGGACAGACAATACTAACGCCCTGTACAGGAAGGGCCAGAGTTGCCTACACCTGCTGAGGAGACTGAGGTCCTTCGGTATGTGTGCAGGGTTCTACTCCAGACTTTCTATGACACTGTGGTGGTCTCTGCAGTGTTTTATGCCATAGTGTGCTGGGCAGGGGGCTGCACGGACAGAGACAGGAAGAGACTAAACAAACTGGTTAAGAGAGCCAGCTCTGTCCTGGGCTGCCCACTGGACTCCATCGAGGAGGTGGCGGACAGAAGGATGTTAGCCAAGCTGACATCCATCATGGACAACTCCTCCCACCCCCTACACCACACTGTGAAGACCCTGAGCAGCTCCTTCAGCACAAGACTTTTATATCCCCAGTGCAGGGAGGAGTGCTACCGCAGGTCTTTCCTACCCACAGCCATCAGACTGTATAACAGTGCATAATAACATCCACTCAAATGCAAGTTGTACTGATAACCTGATCACATCTGTAATGTGAATTTCCCTCATTGTGGGATAAATGAAGTCTATATTATCTTAATTTTACTGAGGTTCAATTTTAATGTATTTTTTTGCAGTTTCACGCTTCTTAAATCTGCTTAAAGACAACTATTGCCTGGTTCATTCAGAGATGATGGTATGAAGAGGAGTTTAGCTACCTGTGAAAACTCAGAATAGGTTCACTTGGAGGACACTGAGGAATAATAATAGTATAACTGATAACAAAAATACGGTTTCATCTCATGCGAAAATTAAAGCAGCTGTAACTGATATTTTTATAGGCATTGTGGTCGAGGACAAAAGGCTGAGATATTTACCAGGGAACAGGAGAACAGGCGTGGTCAGAAACAGGCAGTGTCTGCAACAGTAGATCAGTCCATATGCTGGAGAGTCTTGCATGGAAACAATGGCAGTCCTTTAATGTGCTTCACTTGTCTGTCCCCAGTATTTTATGTGTCTGTTCCCCTGTCCATGTGAGGCTGGGTGTGGCTACACTCATTCCCTACTGGTCTCCACCTACGTACCTGATGCACATAAGACTCATCAGACCAGCAGTATATAAGGGTTGCTCTCTGCTGTGCTAGTTGCCAGGTTGTCCTGATCTCTTCAGCGTCTTTATGTCTGAGCTTCTCGTGAGTGTTGTACTCGGTAACCAAACCTTTTGCTACGACCTGTCAGTAGCTTGCTGAAGCCTCGTTTTGGATTTCCTTTGTTCCCTGGTTTTTGGACTGCCTTATGTTTGTGTCTTGTTTTTTCAGTGCCTTCCAGCCACATCCAGTGTCACGCCTCTCACCTGCAGCTTGTTTGTTTAATTAATTCCGCTCTGTTAGAGTGCATTTTCTGTTTGTTGTTCACTATTTACCTTATGGTTTTAATAAATCTTGTTTGTAATTTCATTTCATCTACCGGTCTGCATTACTGGATACAGTCAACATTATGTGGCTTAGCCATAACACAGTCTGGTAAAGAGTGGGTGTGGCAGAGTAGCTTAAATACTGCACTGACTGCTATGAGCCTCAGGTGTGTGATCAGGTGAGCAGACTGATAGCCGTGGCTCTGTGCGGAAAAGTACTGATGGCACAGGTGAGCAGATGAGGAGACAGTGACAGCAGGTAAGAGAACTGACTATACTGTGCCACCTACATAGAATTATCTCCAGAAGATGCAACTCTCCTCAGCTTTATGGCATTTTATAGTGCATTTCAGCTCACTGTGGTGGTCGACCAACAATGTTACTGTTGGTTCACTTTCATAGCAATATTTCCAGTTGCTACAGGTTCCTGTTTTCAGCAGAAAAGCACAAAAAACCACTGTGCACAACCTGTTTTAAACCAAACCACAGACAGACATAGCCAAAGACTAGCTGGTGAGCAGCGACAGAGCCAGATGTTTCCCTTAGAAGCTGGTAGAGATCAAAAACAGAGCTGAAAGAGAATGTTTGTGCATCCAAGGGGCCAAAACAATTAGTTTCGCAGGTTTAAGGATTATGACTTTAACATCCCTCACCAATAACTTGTTTCAGCAGGAATTACATCATAGTGATAATACTATTCCATGGGGCTGGTATGATTGAAAGATGATACTGGAAGATGATGAAAAAGGCCAGCCAGCCGGCTTGTCAGCCAGAACTTCAGAGATCCCCGCTGAAATCTGGAGAAAAACACACAGAGGATGCAGGGGAGGACAGAAACAGCAGAGGAAAAGAGCTCTGTCAAGACAACAGAGGCTTATTGAGAAGAAGCCGTGTCTCCCCTCTCTCATTGTGGGCAACATGAGGTCGCTGGCAAATAAGGCGGATGAGCTAACAGCACTCGCCAGGAGTCAGAGGGAGTACCGGGAGTGCAGTCTGATTTTTTTTTTTCTGAGACATGGTTGCATCAGGACATAACCGACGACAACGTCTCCATCAATGGCTTTCAGACTGTTCTGGCCGACCGAAATTGCACCGAGAGTGGTAAGCGTAAAGGAGGGGGGCTCGCCGTTCTAGTCAACAACCAATGGTATAATCCTGGTCACATTACCATCAAGGAATGCCCGGACATTGAACTGTTGGCTGTTGGGCTCAGGCCATATATTTGCCCAGGGAGTTTTCACATGCCATTATCGTAGCTGTTTACATCCCCCCCTCTGCCTACCCAACGTCGGCATGTGACGTCATTCACTGCGCCATGGCCCGTCTGCAAACTCAACATCCGAGTGCATTCATCGCTATTTCCGGTGACTTCAACCACGTCACCATGGCAACAACACTGTCCAATTTCACTCAGTATGTGAGCTGTCCTACAAGAGAGGAGAGAACCCTGGACTTGCTGTATGCTAACGCCAAGGATGCATACAGCTGCTCCCCCCTCCCCCCTCTCTGCAGGTCAGACCACAACCTTGTGCACCTCACTCCCTGTTATGTGCCTTTGGTGAAGAGTCAGCCTACGATCACAAGAACAGTGAGGAGATGGTCAGAGGAGACGTGAGACACTGCAGGGCTGTTTTGAGGTGACAGACTGACAGGCACTGGCAGCCGCATGGGGAGGACATTGATGGGCTCACAGAGTGCATCACGGACTATATCACCTTCTGTGTGGACTCCACTGTACCAGCCAGGACTGTCCATTTTTATCCAAATAACAAGCAAGTGGGTGACAAAGGACATCAAAGTCATCCTCAATGAGAAGAAGAGGGCTTTCAGAGCTAGCAACAGGGAGGAGGTGAGAACGATACAGAGGGAACTGAAGGTGAAAATCAAGGAGTCTAAGGAGAAATACAGAAGGAAGCTGGAGTGGAAACTCCAGCAGAACAACTTGAGAGAGGTCTAGAGCGGTATGAGGACCATCACTGGCTTCAGGACGAACAGCAGAGGAGTTGAAGGCAGCATTGACATGGCCAATGAACTGAATCTGATTTTGAATAGATTTGACACTCCAGGCCTGGCTCCCTCCTCTGACTCCTCTGCTGTCTGTCCTGGACGATCACCAACAACCACTCCCCCCACCCCCCCGAGGAGAACTAAGGCACTGGTGACACCTGTTTCCATCCAGGGGGTCAGTGTGGACATTGTGGAGGATTACAAGTACCTGGGGGTACATACTGACAATAAACTGGGCTGGGCAAAGAACACTGATACTCTCTACAGGAAGGGCCAGTGTCGTCTCTATTTTCTGAGGCGACTGTAGTCCTTCAACATCTGCCAGACTATGCTCAGGATTTTCTATGAGTCTGAGGTGGCAAGTGCTATTCTTTACGCTGTTGCGTGCTGGGGCAGCAGGCTGAGGATGGCAGACGCCAACAGACTCAACAAACTAATCTGCAAGGCCAGTGACGTTGTGGGGATGGAGTGTGACTCTCTGATGGTGGTGTCAGAGAGGAGGATGCTGACTAAGCTACGGACTATCTTGGACAACGTCTCACACCAACTTCATGATGTGCTGGCCAGGCACAGGAGTACGTTCAATGAGACTCATCCCACCAAAACTCGACTGAACGCTTGACTGAACACTGCACAACAATGAGAAACTTTAAAATAAACAAGTCTGGGAAGCCCTAATACGCCCTGCTAACTCAAATCTACAGATACAACGCTGCTTAAGGCTCAAATCATGGATGACACAGACATAGTGCTGTTAATTTGTTCCATTGTCCATACCCACTCTCAATTCTTGACTTACAGACCGGTTACCTCAAATTTGTTTAGTGTGTATGTTCTCCTCTGCACTGAATCTGTGCTGGTGGATAGGTGGAGAACATGAAGCCTCAGGGGGTAGAGGGGAGAGATATTCTGATTTGCAGGTGGAGATGAGGCAGTGGAGAGAAAACAAGCCTGGATTGCCTCATGTAGGAGTGAACACCAGGGAGAGGGGGAAAAAGGCCACATCCTCGAGCTGTGCTTCTCTGCCCATATAAATAATACATCCAGAATTCATAATGTATGATCAAAGTTATTTGAGTTATCTGTGTCTCAAATTGCCTGGTGACAAACGTGTATGCCACTTTCCCCGGGTTGGCACATGATTCGTTCATCGTAGCGAATTCTAGCTTCCCTACAGTCTTTCAGGGGGACATCCCTCTGGATGTGTGGCTGCTAGGTGATAACGGCTATCCACTGAAAACGTGATTGATGACACCATATATCACACCGTCAACAAGACGGCAGCATGGTTTTAACTGTGTTTTCAGCAGTGCTCGGTCAGTCATCGAACGCACACCGATCAATAATTAGCAACAGCCCCGATTCAATGCAGCTGGGTCAGCACATATAGTCAGACATATATTTTGATCAGTATCTCATCTGACCACATCGCAAGCGCGTTCAGCACGCGTAATGATCACTCACCCTGACTGAATGTACACAGGTGAAACAGGGATGCGAACTGATCGGTTAACGTCGCTGTGCCAACCAGAAACAGCCGTGGCATCCTACAGAGCATATATACTGCATCTATCAGAGCACTCGAGAGACAGAGAGAGACAGACACATGGAAAGAACGTCATTTCATTCTAAATACAAATGTAATCATAGTAATGCTTAACGTTATCTACAAAGATGGAGTACATCATTGCTTTGAGGAGGATGAGGAGGGGGCCGAGGATTTACCATCTAAGGACCTCATGTTTAGAATCAGAATCACAAATCCTTTATTTATCCCCGAGGGGAAACTGTTTTTGTTACAGTGCTCCTTACAAGAATAGAATTAGAATAAAATAAGAAAAGACAGAAAAGAGAGAGAAATATATATATATATATATATATATATAAAGCTTTCTCAGTATTCTCTTATACTGAAAATATACCACAAAATATAGAACAGAATATAAAACAATATACACACACAGAGACATGAGTGACGTCAGTCTCCTCCTGGGAGAAGTTTGGGCGTCAGACTTGTCACTTGCCATGCGCCTCGCCAGCGATGTTCTTAAAGGTGAGAGGAGGAGCTGCTGTGATTGGTGAAAATTTGACTCGACTGTGTCAAACCCACTCCACGCCTTCTCCCCTCCCTCTCTCCAAGTTGCACCTCTGGGTGGGACTGAGATGAGAAGGAGGAGGAGATGCGCAGCGCATGAAAATACCAAAGTCTGCGCCCCCATGCCCCATCGGCACAGCGGACCTGACTTTGCACCGTGCCTGCGCCGCACCGGTGGCGGAGTCGAAAATAGAGCCCCGAGTGTCACTCGCCAAGCAGGTATTAAACAACAAAAAACACACTCAAAAGGAGTGGAGATAAAAAAAACAAAACAAAAGCGCACTCAAAAAACTGAGCGGAATAATGAATAACTAAGGGATCTCCGATGAAACAGGTTTTGAGGCAAAGCACAACGCTGACAAGGCAGGAAGGCACTGAAACAAAAAGCACACTATGGGCTCTATTTTCGACTCCGCCACCAGCGCTGCGCAAAGTCAGTTCCGCTGCGCCGATGGGGCGTGGCGGCGCAGACTTTGGTATTTTCGTGAGCTGCGCCACCGGCGCATCTCGACCTCCTTCTCATTTCAGTCCCACCCAGCGGCGCAACTCGGAAAGAGGGAGGGGAGAAGGCGTGGAGTGGGTTTGGCACAGCCTCACCTTTAAGAACGCCTGACAAGGCACATGGCAAGTTTCCACGAGACTGACGTTACTCATGTCTCCTGACATCTGTTTGTATTACTTTGCACACCCGTTTGTATATACTGTTTATTTTTCTCAGTATATATATATATTGTTTTATTTTATCTATATTTTGTGGTATATTTTGTTTATATATATATATATGCATATATATATATATATATATATATGTGTGTGTGTGTGTGTGTGTGTGTGTGTATGTGTCTAAATATGAGGTCCTTAGATGGTAAATCCTCCTCCTCCTCCTCATCCTCCTCAAAGCAATGATGTACTCCATCTTTGTAGATAACGTTAAGCATTACAATGATAACATTTGTATTTGGAATGAAATGACGTGGGTAATAGTGGACAACGATCATCACTTACGTTTTTTTCCATGTGTCTGTCTCTCTCTGTCTCTCGAGGGCTCTGAGATAGATGCAGTATATATGCTCTGTAGGATGTCACGGCTGTTTCTGGTTGGCACAGCGATGTTAACCGATTAGTTTGCATCCCTGTTTCACCTGTGTACATTCGGTCATGGTGAGTGACCATTACGCGGGCCGAACGCGCTTGCGATGTGGTCAGATGAGATACTGATCAAAATATATAAATATAGGTCTGACTGTATGTGCTGACTCAGATAGTTGCATTGAATCGTCGCTGTTGCTAATTATTGATCGCAGTGTGTGTTCAATGACTGACCGAGCACTGCTGAAAACACTGTTAAAACCACGCTGCCATCTTGTTGACGGTGTGATATATGGCATCATCACGTTTTCAGTGGATAGCCGTTATCACCTAGCAGCCACCCATCCAGAGGGGTGTCCTGAAAGACTGTAGGGATGCTAGAATTCGCCGGATGAACGAGTCATGTGCCGACCCGGGGAAAGTGGCATATACGTTTGTCACCAGGCAATTTGGGTCACAGATCACCAGACATCCCTGTTTCACCTGTGTACATTCAGTCGGTGACCATTGCGCGTGCCGAACGTGCTTTCGATGTGGTCAGATGAGATACTGATCAAAATATACAAATTTAGGTCTGACTGTATGTGCTGACTCAGATAGTTGCATTGAATTGCGGCTGTTGCTAATAATTGATCGCAGTGAAATGCCAGACACTGTGGAAACCTGACTGTGAGGTGTTGGTGACGTGAGCGCACGACTCCGCCGGTTTACGAAAATCCACTCCACAAAACAGTAGGCTACCGGTTTGTGTGGATGTCAAGCGCGAAATGCCAGAATGGATGCGAACAAGATTCTGAATGGAAAGTTTAATTTCAAAAAGTTGCCAGATGGGTTGACTGACAAGACCAAAGTTATCTGTGTGTATTGTCCGTGTGAACTAAATTATCACCACAGCACATCCAGTCTGAGATACCACTTGATGGCACACACGGCAAATGCGAATTCTCCGCTGCCTCCTTGTCAAAACCAGGCGACAATGGATGGCTTTTGACAGAGACATATGGATACCGCAACTAAGAACAAGCTTACTGCAGCCATAGCCAAGTAATGTTCATTCTTTCTGGAGAGAAATAAGAGGCTGGGTTGATAAGCCTCTGGTGAATAAATAGAAGAGGATTATAGTCTGACTGCTTGTATGTTCAAAGAAAACTTAAGAAAGGAAAGTTTAAGCCATGGTTTAACTGCACTATAGCCTGAGTCCTAGTTTACAATGATGTGCACTTTGTAACTTTATCTTGTATCACACTGTTTTGATCCCTTAGAAAGGATTGTTGAAGGGGCTTTTCTGTAACCAAGTATTTTTATTTTTTTTTTTGTCATCTGTTTAACTCAAAGTAACTTTTTGTAATTCTAGGTTTTATAATTATTCCGATGTTCAATTTGAAAGAGATGTTTCTTCATATCATGAAATCATGCAAACTGCTCTCTGTGGCGTGTCACCTGAAAGGGTTAATATAATCAATTAGTCACCTGGTGCCTCAAACGAAATGTTTGTCCTCACTTTCCTCTGTGGAGAAATTTGATTCCATATGGTGACAAAATTGTGAGTACAATGGTATTGCCAACACTGGCAAAACAATAATAAAACATTGATAGCAAAGTCTCAAAATACTTGTACAGCAAAGGCCAACTGTTAGGTATCAAGTCATATGCTCAGTATGTCCCATACATGTGTTTTGCTAAATTATTGCTAAATAACATACCCAGAAAATTCTCTCATAAACAAATATGTTATGGGCCTGTTGCCTAGAAATGAATAGAAAGACCTGAGAGGATTACATGTTTGATAAGTGCAAAGCATACATCAGGATACCTGAGACTTGGATTGTGTTGTACTTTGAGAATTTGTTACGATTGTTGTGTTGATGTTTCATGTCCAAACACCATTGTTTCAGAAATTGTTGCCACACTTTTTTCCATGCTATAAAAACTTTACTGAAGCCACTTGAATCTACATTGGGTAAGTATTGATATGAAAGTTATGATTTTGGATGAAATATCAATGAATCATCTGTTTTTTGACAGCAGGATCCTGTCTGCTGCCCTACAAACTTAAATTCGAGGTAACTTTACTTCCTTGTGCTATTTAGGTAAGGTTGAAGGAATTATTTGAGCCATAACCATGCAGTAGTGTTCCAGTGCATTAAATGGAATGCATACGTCACAGGTCTGTGCCTGTTCTTACAGTTCTTCGAACAGGTGACAGATTAACCTTTTTGTCATATCATTAACAGGAGCATTTCTATGATCACCAGAGTGGTTCTGGCTACCTGGCATGGCGGTTGAAAACTGTTCAGCGCAACTCTGTTCAAGAGATAAAGAAATCCAAGTCCACTTTTCAAGATGGCCGTAAGACTCATCGCAGCGTGCATTCAATTGTGAGGCAGTTGTCAGGTGATGAATACAAGGAAGCTATGTCGGTGATGAGGCACTCAACTGACATGAAACTTGTCCAAGACAAAATGAAGGCCACATTTCAGCACAGGCAAAAGGTGGTTCAGGATCCAGCTACAGCCTCTGTTGTCTTGGACCTTTTTCCAAGATTCCTGGATACACCAGGCTTGGTAAGACATATGATGGATTGTTGACAGTTTTGTGGTTACTTTATTTATTTGCTCTCTAAATATTGCTTGTTTTTCTTCTAATGTGATGTTTTTTTGTTTAAGATTGACCAAGATTTCACAATGCTCTTTGACGATGAAGTGTTAGGGAAATTCCTTGCAAAATGGCCAACATTCTTCAAACCGAGAATCATTGCAGATTGCAAGAATCTACCTGAGTGCACATGTGGATGAGCTTATTTTGTCTGCACAACAGGAGTCTGATGACTGTGGTAAGTGTAAATTTTAGACGGTAGATTTTGCATGTCTTCAGGGCATTCACTGTATGTGAAGAAAGTTTCATGTTGATTGTCTAAATGTACTAAAATTAATGGAAACCAGTGGCTGCATGGAAGGTAGGAAAATGATAAATCTAAAAACACACAATTATGATTTGGAAAATGTCTGCCAGTAAAGTTTATGTGATTTCTAATGTGAGTGAAAACATGGGGGTAAAAACAAACTGATTTCTTTGGTCCTTTAATTGAAATTATTTGCTATGGTGTACATTCCCATTCTTTAGCATGGGACTATGAGGTGGCTGCCATCCTTTTGCTTCTTCACCTGTTAACCCCAACATCCAAGGGTAGGAGGTTCAATTCAATTCAATTCAATTCAATTCAGTTTTATTAGTATAGCACCAAATCACAACAAAAGTTGTCTCAGGACGCGTTCCATACAGAGCTGGTACAGACTGAGCTCTTTTATCTACAGAGACCCAACAATTCTCTCATGAGCAAGCACTTGGCGACAGTGGCGAGGAAAAACTTCCTTTTAACAGTCAGAAACCTCAGGCAGAACCAGACTCTGGGTGGGCGGCCATCTGCCTCGACCGGTTGGGTTCGAGAGGGAGAGCAAGAGAGAGAGAGTGAGACAGACAGAGAGAGAGATACAGAAATGCAGTCAGAGAGAGAGAGAGAGAGAGAGAGAGAGACAGACAGACAGACAGACAGACAGACAGACAGACAGACAGACAGACATGCAGTCACAGTAACAGTGACAGTGGATGTAATAACAGTAGTAGCAGTTGCAGTGGATGTCAGGCAGGGCCAAGGCAGGAGACGCAGCTGCAATCCACAATCCAGATTCAGCCACTGTCCATGGGAACCTGCGAGACGACAAAGCACAGAGACTCCGGGGAGAGAAAGACAGAGGAGCTCGGTGTATCTTTGGAGGTCCCCCGACAGTCTAATCCTATAGCAGCATAACTAGGGGCTGGTCCAGGACTAGCCTGAGCCAGCCCTAACTAGAAGCTTTATCAAAAAGGAAAGTTTTAAGCCTCCTCTTAAATGTAGAGACAGTGTCTGCCTCCCGGACAAAGACTGGAAGAATGTTCCACAGGAGAGGAGCTTGATAGCTAAATGCTCTGACTCCTGTTCTGCTTTTCGAGACTTTAGGAACCATAAGTAGGCCTGCATTCTGGGAACGCAGTGTTCGAGTGGGGTAATAAGGTACTATGAGCTCTTTAAGATAAGAAGGTGCCTCGCTATTTATGGCTTTGTAAGTAAGGAGGAGAATTTTAAATTCTACTCTAAACTTTACAGGGAGCCAGTGCAGAGTGGCGAGTATTGGAGAAATATGATCTCTCTTCCTGGTTTTTGTCAGAACACGTGCTGCAGCGTTCTGGAGCAAATGGAGAATATTCAGCAACGAATTTGGGCAGCCTGATAGTAAGGAATTGCAATAATCCAACCTGGAAGTTACGAATGCATGGACTAGTTTTTCTGCATCATTTTGAGACAAAATATGCCTGATTTAGGGCTGGGCGATAAAACGATAGCGTTATGTCTCGCAATAGACGTCATCAATATAAAAAAAAAAAATGCATTCGATAAAACATTCGATGATTTTTTTTCTTCGTTTGAAGAAACCTGAAGTTGCGAAGCGAGGTTGGTTGCATGAACAAAGGCACTCGCAACCGAGCAACGTAGGGAGTAAACGCTAATCAGTGAGAGAGACACGCTAACAAGCCAATCATGTAACATTATCAAGTTCAGTTGCGCCATCTCGTTGTCTCGTGTTTGATGCTTCGCAAGGAGTGAGATGAGAAATATAAAGCGCTGCAGCGAGCAAAGAAATTGTCGATAAAACAGGGAAAGTCAGCTCGCCAGTATGACAGTTTTTTGGATTTTATAAGTCGGACCGTAGTCAGACCAATGTGGTCTGTAACTTATTCTAGACTGTCGTCCCCGCCAAGACTGGTAATACCACAAACTTGTTTGACCACCTTAGCCGCGCTCACTCTTTGGAGCGCAGCCGTATTTGCCAACGTCTGCCAACCGCAGCACCACCGCGCAAGCAGCTGACCACCATGCAGAGGTATCTGCTCCAGTGCCTGATGACGAATCATCTAAAAGGCACAAAGACATAACGGAGGCAGCGACGTATCATATAGCTGAAGACATGCTTCCGCTGAGCACTGTGGAGAAGCCAGGTTCCAAAAATCTCTTCCGCGTTCTTTTTTTTTAAACACACTTGCAATAAAAAATATAATTGAATAGTTCATGTATGTTTAGAGTAAGAAGAGTGACTAAAGTTGTTCATATGTCTAGGCTGGTTTTATAGTTCAATCAATCTTACTGTACTGTCTATCATGTTTGTATGTTACAGATGTCAAGTCTACCTCAGTTTCTGCTATGTTTACAAAACACTGCACATATCTGAAAACATTTTATTCAGCAGAAGCTGAATCAGCTTGTGAACTTCCTGCACTAAACCTGCAGAAAAAAAGTTCTCAGGTTTCTCTCTGTTTACATTTTTACACTTTTTTTTACATTTATTATTTGAGTGTTTTCCATGGTTGTGTTGACATTTCCTTTTCTTTCTGCCTTGATAGCTGAGGGGATTATAATCAGAGGAAGGTTCAATTTAAAATAAAAATGTTTAAATTGAATGTATTTTTTATTTTTTTTTTTACCTTATTTTAAATAGGTCATAAAAAATATCAATAATTATTGATATTGACCAATATTAAACACATATATCCCAATAGAGTTTTCTGCCGTATCGCCCAGCCCTAGCCTGATTTTTGCAATATTACGTAGGTGAAAAAAGGCAGTCCTTAAAATTTGTTTTACATGGGAGTGAAAGGACATGTCCTGGTCAAAGATAACTCCCAGATTCTTTACAGTGGTGCTGGAGGCCAGCGCAATGCCATCCATAACTGCTATGTCATCAGAAAGTTACTTTGTAAGATGTTCAGGGCCTACTACTATAACTTCAGTTTTGTCTTAGTTTAGCATCAGAAAATTGCAGGTCATCCAGGTCTTTATGTCCTGAAGACATGCTTGTAGTTTAGTTAACTGACTGGTTTCTTCTGGCTTCATTGATAAATATAGCTGGGTATCATCTGCATAGCAATGAAAATTTATTGAGTGCTTCCTGATAATCTTACCTAAAGGAAGCATATATAAGGTGAATAGAATTGGTCCAAGCACAGAACCCTGCGGAACTCCAAAGTTGACTTTAGCAAGCACAGAGGAGTCGTCAGTCGTTCCAGTCTCTGCATTAGGATACCATGGTCAATGGTGTCAAATGCAGCACTAAGATCCAATAAGACTAGTACAGAGACAAATCTTTTATCAGATGCAATTAGAAGGTCTTTTGTAACTTTAACCAGTGCTGTCTCTGTGCTATGATGCACTCTAAATCCTGACTGGAAATCCTCAAATAAACTATTATTGTTTAGAAAGTCGCACAGCTGATTGGCAACTGCTTTCTCAAGAGTTTTTGAGAGAAAGGGAAGGTCAGATATCGGTCTATGGCTGGCTAAAAACCAACTAGAGGTCTTCAAAGATTAGTGCATCAGATGCTGCTGACCGTGTGATGAAGTTCATGAAGGTATGTTCTTGAATAGTGTTGAAGTATATTCCACTTTAGACATGAACCTGTATGGGATTCTCAAAGGCCAAATCAGATTTTGAGATGGCAAGGAGGCCTGACATGATGCAGATTGTTTTTTCTTTTTTTCCTCCAGACAGGCTTGGTTTTTCAACAGAGGAGTAGCTTTGTCTTACCAAAAGTAATTGTGCACATGAAAACAAAACTAATTGTGCACTTAGATTTAACTGTTGGAATATTTTCTCTCAAGTCTAGTCAGCAGGGATGGCACACAACAGCAAATTCCAAAATTTATTCTATGTGATTCATTCGCTCTCTTTCTCTCAGGTGGGTAGAAGCATGGAGACCTTTCTCAAGGAAACTGGCCCTGTTCCGCCCTTTCTCCTGTGTGTTGGAGAAAGAAAGAAGCAGCATCCAGAACTTCTACATTGTCCTGGACCAAAGGGTCATTCCATGCACGACACAGACCGGAGTTGCTGCTTTTGACGAGCTCTTCAAAGCACATTTTGCTTTTTGCTTTTGTGTCCTGTGATGAGGTGCTGTGCAACTTCTACACATTCATCCAGACCACTGTGTATGGCATTGATGTTGGCAGAGTCCTTGGCTCAAGGAAATCAGAGCAAGAATCCTTCATAGTGCAGTTTGAAGAGGAACACATCTTTGACTTGAACTATGTTCACGTGTTACATTTGCAAGGTACACCGCACAAGTTGTTCAGTGTTATTTAGACACTTGAAGTTTCAGCATGGTTTGTACCCAGGAACGACCTCGCGTTTGAACTGTGGAGAGCCTGGATGTTCATTTGTTTTTTGCACATACTCTGGTTACAAGCGGCACTTATCTCAAGCACACGGAGACTCTGTTGATTCGCATCTCGCCAGCAATTTTGAGTTTGAACCTGTAGCTAATGTTGAAGCCTCTGTTTCACAACCAATGAATGTTGGTCCTCCCTCGAGTGTTACTTCACATGTTCCAATTGAAAAAAGATAAATATTAGACATGTGCAGCTCTGTTATTGCTCAGGTGCAAGCCTCAGGTGTTCCTGAAAGTACTGTGCAATGTTTAGTTAGTTCAATGGAAGAACTGGTTAATGACATCCATACATGCAAAACAAGCTGTCGTTGAATGTTTGTCATCTGATGCATCTAGAGAAACCATAGAGAAAGCTGAGGATTGTTTTGATCAGTTTCAAAATCCATTCTCATGTCTTAACACTGAATCTAAAAGGATGAGACATTTTGAGGAAAAATGGAAAATAGTTGAGCCTGTAGAGTATATTCTTGGTGTGCGATTCGATACGCAGAGATAAAACAACAGGCACATATAGGCAAGTTCCTGTTAATGATAAGTTCATGTATGTACCCATCATCGGGTCTCTTTCATCTATGTTTAGGAACAGTGAACTCAGTAACAGTTTTCAAAAACCAAAACCACACCAAGATGGTTTTTACAGAGACATAAATGATGGCTCCTACTTCAGGAATCACAGTTTGTTCTCTCAAGAAGAATATGCTCTTCAGATCCAGCTTTACTATGACAATTTCGAAACTGCTAATCCATTAGTCTCAAAAAAGGGAATCCATAAACTTGCCTGTATTTATTTTATTTTGAGAAATTTGCCACCACAGCTAAATTCTGTGTTGATGAACATTCATCTTGTAGCCCTCTTTCATTCAGAGGACCTTAAGAAATATGGGTTTGATCCAATTCTGAAGCCACTTGTTAATGATCTTAAGATATTGGAGACCGAAGGAATGCAGGTGCCTTTTTCAGCAACACCTGTGAAGGGTTCAGTTTTTCAGGTTACTAGAGACAACTTAGGTATACATGGACTTTTTGGTTTCGTTGAATCATTTAGTGCAAATTATTGTTGCCGATTTTGTTTAACTGATAAGACAGAGTTGCAATCAGTTTTTAGTGGAGATCATCCAGGTTTAACTCTCCGTTCAAAAGACCTTCATTCACAACACCGTAGTGCTATTGAACAAAATCCTGCTCTGGTCTGCTCAATTCCCTCCAGCTGTTCCATATTTCAGACAACTACGCAGTAGATATAATGCATGATTTGCTGAAAAGAGTTGTGCAGTATGAGTTAAAGCTTGTGTTTCAGTACTTGATTAAGAACTCCATATCTTTGAGTTCTTTGTCAGAGCGAATTATGAGCTTTAATTATGGATATACACAAAGAAAGAACAGGCCAACTGGGCTAAAACTGGATGACATTAGCAAAGATCTTGGCCTTAATGCTATTCAGGCATGGTGTCTCTTACGTAATACCCCATTAATATTTGGAGATTTAGTGTGCAGGAATAATAACTGTTGGAACTTGCTGGTCCTCTTAATTCAAATCATTAATATTGTGTTTTCGCCTACTGTAACCCATGGTATGACTTGCTATTTGAAACATCTGATTTTGGATCATCACAAGATTTTTACATCTCTCTTTCCAGAGCAAAATCTGATTCCAAAGCACCACCTAATGATTCATTACCCAAGCTGTATTAGGAAAATTCGGGCACTCATACATATGTGGTGTATGAGGTTTGAAGGAAAGCACAAGTTTTTCAAAAAGTCTGTAAAGAACTTTAAAAACATCACAAAAACACTGGTGAAGAAACATCAGAATCAGTTGGCTTTTAATTTTGAGAATTTTTATTTTAAAAGATTACAATTTGGCTCCATAACTGAAGTCTTGGTCAGCAGTTTAGAGGGCAGTGAGGCACTGAATGAAACTTTTGATGCAACTTCTAATGTTTTTACTACTTCCTGGGTCAAAAGCTATGGCACGGAGTATCGTGTTGGGATGTACAGTGCACAGCAATAATGAGTAAACCCTCTTTGAAAAGTAACATTTCATACAATATGACAAGGAACACAAAAATATATTTCCAAAATGTTCACAGACTAAGTTAAACACAGGATCCGTTTTAGTAAAATTAGTGTGGTGCAGAAATGAGTACACCCCACTGAAGGTCTCTGAGTAAAGCAACCTTTTAGGCTCCCAATGTGGACCTGAACAAACAATTAACTACAGGTGAGTCCAATTACTCATTACACTGTGTTAATTAGGCAGTTGGCTACAAAAGGCTGTTACCTAAAGCAAACCGCCCTTTCCCATTTCCTGCTGTCAGCAATGGCACCACATGGCAAGGAAATGTCTCTGGATCTGAGAAAGCAGATTATTGCTTTACACAAGAGAGGTGAGGGCTACAAGAAGATCAGTAAAGCCTTACTTATTAGTAAGAACACGGTCGCAAAAGTGATCCAACGATTCAAGAGAGATGGAACTGCAACCAAAGTACAGAGATGTACAGGCCGGCCAAGAAAATTAACACCCAGGCAGGAGCGTCTTGTGATGAGAAAAGTTGAGGAAAATCGGCATGCAAGTGCACAACAGTTGGCTAAGGAGGTAGAGGCTGAAATTGGAGTGACTGTATCACGTGACACAATACGCCATACAGTGCAGCGGAATGGCATGCATGGGTGTCGTCCCCGAAGGAAGCCTCTCCTAAAGCCAAGTCACAAAAAAGCCCGCCTAGAGTTTGCCAGGGCCCATGCTGAAAAGGATGAAGGCTACTGGGACTCTATACTCTGGAGTGATGAAACCAAAATCAATCTTTTTGGAACTGATGGCTTCAAAACGGTCTGGCGTCGCAAGGGTGAGGAGTACAAGGAAAAGTGCATGGTGCCCACTGTGAAACATGGAGGGGGTAGTGTTCTTATGTGGGGTTGCATGAGTGCTGCGGGTGTTGGAGAACTGCATTTCATTGATGACATCATGAATTCTCAAATGTACTGCTCTATACTGAAGGCTAAGATGCTTCCATCACTTCGGGCCGTTGGTCGTCGTGCCAGTTTTCAACATGACAATGACCCAAAACACACATCTAAGGCCACTGCTGACTCTCTGAAGAGGAACAGGGTAAGAGTGATTCCATGGCCAAGTATGTCACCTGATCTGAACCCTATAGAGCATCTTTGGGGAATACTGAAGAGGCAGGTTGAGCATCACTCTCCATCCAACATCCAGGCTCTAAAAGAGGTCATCCTTGAAGGACGGAGAAAGATTGATGTGGCCAAATGTTGTCAACTTGTGCGCTCCATGCCAAGGAGACTTGGGGCTGTCATTGCAAGTAATGGAGGCCATACAAAGTACTAAATGTATTGGATGTAGGTGTTTGTTGTGGGGTGTACTCATTTTTGCTCCACCCCACTTTCACGGAAACAGAAAAAGAGTAATTTCAGTTGTCTCTTCACCTTTCTGTTTGAGTTGTTATGTAAGAACATAGTGCAATAAACATCATCAAGGAACTGTTTGGGATATATTGTTTGTGTTCATTTTAATACTGTGAAAAATGTCTTTTTTCGGGGGGGTGTACTCAATATTGCTGTGCACTGTATGTATGTTCTGGTGTTGAAAATGAGATGCCTTTGTTCAACAGGATTGTGAGCATAATTGTCAGAGATAACATTGCTTATCTTTTTAACTTGTGAAGTCTCAACAATGTATTTTGATGATCACTTAAATGCATTTAGTATTGATGAGAAAATGGATGTCTACACACTTATCTGTGTGAATGACCTGGTGTACTACAGACCTTATGATAGGCAATTTTCATACAGCACTGATGACCAAATGTAAATTGTCCCATACTGTTATTTTGTATGACTCTATGCCAAACTTTTCAGTGATGTTTGTTGTGTACCTGCAGTTTAATACACCTTTTTGTGCAAGATGCTGTCCTGTATTTTGTGTTGATTTTCTAACATTGAGTGCTATCAACACTACTCATTGGCTGGTGTTAATTTTCCAACTCCTCATGGTGTTGAAATAACTCTGTGTGAGTGTTGGAAAAATTAACACTTTTGAAAGTTAATTTTTTAACACGTATTTTGTGTTAATTTTTTAACACTGACACCAGTGTAGAGTAATATCAACACTACTCATTGTTAGCCAGTGTTAATTTTCAACTCTGTACAGTGTTGAAATAACTCTGTTTGAGTGTTGAAAAAGTTACACTTTTAAAAGTGTTAATTTAACACTCAAAAGAGTGGACACCTATAGACACTTTTCTAGTGTTAGTTTTAACACTGTCAGTGTTAATCTAACACTGACGATTTTGCTGTGCTGCATTCCAAGAATGCAGGCTTACTTACTTCTTCAAATCTCTTAAAACAGAATGGTCTTCAGTAGCTCATCTCCTCTCAGTGCAGGGGATACGCACCCTCTTTACATTTAAGAGTAGGCTTAAAACTTTCCCTTTTTATAAAGCTGACAGCTGAGGCTGGCTGAAGCTTGCCTTGGACCTAGTTATGCTGCCATAGTCATGAAGGACTGAGCCTTTGTCTCCTCCTCTCCCTGTCTATCTGTACACATTCATATTCCATTGATGCGTGTTAAAAACTTGGCTCCCTCCAGTGATCAGCTTTCTCGTCTCACAGGTTCCCATGGCTGTGGCTGTGTCTGGATTGTGGATTAAGATTGCATTTACTGTCAGGGCCCTCCCTTCTCTTTGCCAAGGTGTACGATGTCAGATGGTAGTGATGATGAAACAACTTGCAGCTGGTTTTTCAGGTTTGGGTCAGTCACTTTTGAGTGGAACTGAGTTTAAGAGTCAGTTTTGAAAAGAACTGCTCTCAGTAGCAGACATATTAAATGGTGTAGCAAATTTGTTAAATTGCTTTTGTTTCCTTTTCACATGTTCTCAAACCTCTCGCCAAGTGCCTGAAAGAGTTGGGCCAACCACAGCTTCAGTTTCACATTTGAAAGCAGAGCGCTGAGATGCTGGCTGGAGCTTGACGTTCAGCTCTCAGAGGTACTTGATAATGTCCGCTATGAAGTGCCAAATCACACAGACACTTGCTATCACAGAGTTTCCACATCAGGTTTTCCCTTCATCTCTATGAATTATTCCAGACAAACTGACAGTTTGGATAAATATTACTCTGTCCAATGCTAACAGCTCTGCAGTAGCCACAAGGCATTCCTTCACAATTTTTTCTTCTGATTGAGGTTTCAGTTTCTTTTGTATTTAGGAAGAGATTTGCGGCCAGTATATAGCCCTGAGGCTGGACAGTCCTCACCCCTGACCTAAATCTTATATGCTGGTCATTTAAGCAAGAGCTGCCAGGATTAGATTTTGTTGTCTCACTGTTACCTGAGCAGGCCCTTGCATGTTATTTTTGAATTTTTTACTTTTTTTAAACTCTTGGTCTGAATTGCGTATAGTGTATAGTGTGGTGTTGGGACACAAGTGGGGACTCTACTGTTTCTCCCCTCGTATAAAGAGCAAAACAAATGAGTCCATCCTGCCTGCTGTGCCATCATATTTTAGTCTCCTTCATAATCACCACTGACTGATGCCTCATTGCTGCTGCTCACCTATATCACACTAATGGAGCAGCTGCACCTCTAACAGCCCTTCAGCTGACAGGTGTGGATTATAACATGCATAAGGTGCTCCTCTCTTTTTCATTATTCCATTATAATGCATGCAATGCTGCTCACACAAACACAAGCAAGGTGTGTAGTACAGTATACATATTATGTACATATTATGTACACTGTACTACACACCATGCAACATTTCCGTTACCAACACAACATTTACCTTCCTTTGGGAATATGACTAGGAATGAAGCTAATCTGTGATGGAGCCAGAGCTACTTGCACCATCGTGTAAACCACAGTGAGGCATCTTAATAACTAGATTTATCATCCCATTCAGCAGCTTTCACATTAATCACCTGTCAGGATGGCAGCCACTGAGCTTGAACTGAATGCATCTATTTGCCATCGACAGATGACGGAGCTAAACATGTTTGTCTCTCGTTGCACTGACACTCTTCAGACACACCCTTTTGTTACACTACAATCCAAAACCTAAACGTTATTTTCATATACACAGCATATATATATAGTCATGTTGTCACTCTTGTGCATTGATTTCGGCAGTAATCCTTTTTCTCTCTCTCCCTCTGCTCCTAGACTGACTGCACGGAGGCGGGGCGATCTGCTCGGCAGCAGGGTTAGTCAGACTCACCTGCTTCTCATCCCGTAATCAAGCCGGCTACTTAAGCCGGGTCCAAACTTGCTTCTGTGCCAGAGTATTGCGTGTGCTTGTCTCATGTGCCCTGTTCTCGAGCTGATCTCCTGTCTCATGTTGTTTGCGCTAGTCTTTATATATTTCCTTTGTACTTTGTTATTCTCGAGTTTGAGCATTCTCCTGGACGCTTTCTGTTTTTGTAAGTACTTCGTCTTTTGTTCTATTTGACTTTTATTTGCTACTTTTTCCCTTTGAGGTGATTTTGAGTTGTTTTTCCTCTGGTTGAGTGTTTTCCCCTTATGGTGATTTTTTGTTGGTTTTTCACGTGTCCGCATTGTTTCCCTCTATAGGAATGACATTCATAAGCATATGTGTTTTAATTCCACTGCCAATATATACAACTAATGCAGAAAGCAGTGGAAAGTATGACTGGGTGCTAGGTGCTTAACTCTGGTGCTGTGGATTCATGTTCTGTTGCTTACTAGTAGGTATAAGCAGTAGTAGTTTTTGGCAACAATATTGTTAGGCTTTGACTTAAAAGGTATTTTCTTTTAGGACTAAACTATGCAGACAAGAGATGAGATAAAGTTAAACATAAGATATTTATTCTAACAATAAAGGGAAAGGGAGTGAAAAAAAACAACAACAAAAAAAACCAAAATTGCACTCTGAGCAAATAACAAACAAAGGGAGCTCCAATTAATGGGTTTGGTGCAAAACACTATGCTGATGATGCAGGAAGGCACTGAAACAAAAAGCACACAATAAGTGGCAGTAGCAGTACAAAAACCAACATTAACTTTCAAAAACCAAAGCGAGAGAATGCAAAGGAGGTAATGGCGGAACGCTGATTACTCACACTGGGAAGAAGCAAGGCAGCCACGAAGGAATCCGGACAATCTGGCAACAGGTAACATTGGGAGCCTTCCTTTGACACTGCGCTCTAATCAGACTTATGCGTGCCAGATGCACTACTGATTAGGCAGAGCCAGTTGAGCACAGGGACACACCAAGCTGGGACAGACAGGCAAACAGACAGAGCCCCATAACACTGGGCTGTGGCTCAGGAGGTGGAGCGGTCGTCCACTGATCCCTGGCCTCGGCAGTCCACATGCCGAAGTATTCTTGGGCAAGATACTGAAACCCAAAACTGCCCCTGATGCTGTGTGAATTCATATGTAAGTATAAAACTGTCTGCCAAATGACTAATTGTAAATTGTAATTGCCTTTATAATGCTGGACCCCTAATGAAAAACATTGAGAAGAAAAATGCCTCTCTAAAGGCAGACTGTTGTATTGTTTTGATTTCTCAGTTGACATGACTCAGTTGTGGTGATGTCACTTGAGTTAGTTGAGGCTGAAGAAAACAAGTCAGAAATTTAAAAAAAAAAAATCTGAGGTGTGGTGTGAAAAAGAAGTTTACCAGACCTCTGTGCTCCAAGCTATATTAGTCACTACTAGTATACCACACCATCTCCAACCGAACTGCCTGCGGTCAAGATGCATTGTGGGAGTCAGGTTGAAAGAATGCATGTGATAAAAAACACAATATTTATTTATGTTTTAAAGCAGTCTAAAATCAACATGGTGCCACATTCATGAGCTGTTAAAGTCTCCATCAATTATCCATGCAAACACTGTGAGCATGTATAGAAGAGAGTGCAGCCATTTATTCTTTTTTTTTTTCTTTTGTATATCCACACAGTCAGCCTTCCTTTGTACCATAATACACTGTGACTGAACAGTGCATTTGTCAAGCACATAATCTCAATCACAACACCTAACTCCAGCCCTCCAGAGTCTGTGATCACAGTCTGTGACCAATTCAGTGCCAACGCTTAATGATAATTGTTAAAAACAGTGTGGTATTTTGTTTACAGCAAATCAGAATGATTTTCAATGATCATATGTTTACACATTGATTCAGCACTGCAGCTCTCTGGCGTCATTAATAATCTGGTTGACTAAGTACAGTTGTAGAGTGCTGAATAAAGCAATGCTGTGAAGGATCTAAAGAATGGTATCTATGGTTTTAAGAACAGTGCTGTCTTATTAGCTATTGAATTTCACATTCACAAGGTAAATATTTGCTGTTACAGATGTACTGTTCTGTGGCAATAAGATGATGAAGTGGTTCAAGTACAGTGACAATACAACATGCAATACTGTATACTGATGACAGTGTCAGAGAGGTGAAAATGGATACAGACGCAACGTTTGTTGCTTTACTATTAGTGAAATGACAAGATCAGTATCAGTTTCACTTTAGCTCAGAAGAAATAATGAAACATTTTTACATCAAACATTTTCACTTGTTATCACAGGAAAAACATAGGTGTAGACATTCCTGAAGCAAACTGTGTTTGTATGTCTGTGTGCCTCCATGAAATCCATATGTTTGGATGTACTTACAGTACTAAACCCGTAATCTGTATGATATCTATGCTTTTCCGGTGTTTCTATCTTATAAAATGACAAAACTGTGATTTTATTTCTCCTAAAATGTTTGTATGAGTTTCTACCATGGAACCATACTGCCATCTAGAGGTTAGTAGTGGTGAGGTTGTATATGCTTGACGTGAGACAGTTATAAGTAGAAGCAATATAATCATTTCGGCAAATATAGTCAGCCTTTCTTTTTTTCTTTTTTTTTGTCCTATTAAGTTAGTTATACCATTAGTCATCATGTATGTTAGGATGAGTATTAGGAAATGTTATCATGATTATTGAAGAATGTTGCCATTATTCATAAAAATTGTTTAACGCATGTTGTGAACGATGTTGAAATGCCATTGAAAATTGATCATTTAGAATATATGTGATTGACCATATTGAGAAGCAGATGAGTCCCTCATACGAATCATTAGTTAATTCTCTCTCTATAAGGTGATATCACATCGCTCACCTGCAAACCATCCCACATGTGCGACAGTCTATCATTAGACACGCCCTGGAGCGAATATACTCTCTGCAGTGTGCAGCAGATGCTCATTTTTCGTCATTCTTCTCTCGTTCTTTCTCTTGTTACTTCTCATTTCTTCTTAGTCTTGTCTTAGTCTTGTCTTATTGTCCTCTCAGTTCTTTAATTGTTAATCATAGTTATGGCTAGTTGCTTGATTTCTTCATTCAGAAAATATTCTTTTCCTGTTTTTTTAACTTTGTGAAACTTTATTTTTTGCTGGCAATGTTAAGCCGCATTAACTTTTCCAAAGCTAAGTTCTAGTCACGGAATAATAATTTTGGAGACATTTTCGACTGGCCATCGGAGAGACTCTCAATTTTATCATTAACCTAAAGTTTTTGCCCTACGGCCAGCAACTCTCCGCACCAAAGACCTGTAGCCAGCCTTGACCCACCTGTCTGGGTTAAATACCCATCAGAAGCCGTTCCTCGTCTGTTGCCGACACCGGAGGCCTTCCAGCGCCCTGTCCAATATTGGCTCTCAACTGCAGTTCAAATGGTTCGCCCGTTGGATCGCAGTGCAGATCGGAGCCATGAACGAAAGCCTGGGGCCCCTTCGTGTCAGTTCAGAGCAGACATCCACCGGAGCGTCGCTGGCAAAGTAGGCATGCTTATGAGGGTTTGAATAACAAGTTGGTGCCGTAAGGTTATAATACTCTCAATTCTCCTTAGATTCTCTCAGCCATTCATTCAAGAAATTAACATTACATTGGTGTCCCCATTTTTCCTCAAAACTACTTCTCGCTATTGCCAAACTCATTCTTCCATTATTTTGCCATAAGTTTCTCCATACTGTTGTTTGTATTACGTCATATCACCCATATTATTTGTCGTATTATTCATTATTCATAATCATCCCCATTATTGTGTTTAATAAATAAGACTTGTTATTCAAGTTGTGGTCAGACGGTGTCCTTTTGAGCTGGATATAAGCAATCCCTGTATCGAAAAATTATGCTTCAAATTATCAGACTGGTCCACCGTTAGTTCATTTGTTATCATTAAATCAGCAGTACAAGAAACAAACAAAATCTTTCCAAGCTGAGGAAGGTTGGTGCCCTTATTTTATTAACAAATGCAACATTAACTTAGAGGTTTAATGAACTGATTCCCCTACAGTTTGGTGAACCAAACATTCAACAGTCACAGGTCGGCACAGTTCCGGGAAAAACAGACAGTAAAAATGATCTGTTGGTAGTCATATTGACATCATACCAGCAGTAACGGTAAACAAAATCAGTAACAATGCTGCAGCAGTAACGCTGTCTGTGTGGACACTGCATGTGTACGATTTGCAGCAGTTCATTAAGGTAGCCATCATGCACATGTAACCCGCCTGGCAGGTCAGTGAACACCGGACCGGATTTCTCTAGATTCGCAGGGAGAAGTGATGATGAGGGATAGGACTGGACACCGACTGAGTAAGAGGAACACGCAAAGGTAAGTTTTAGCAAGATCACTGTATTAACACACACACAAAAATAAAGCACTTTTACAATTAAAGCCGGCTTTCAGTTTGTTTTCTTTCAAAGTGTCTTTTAAATCGGGTGCACCCTTTTAAAAAATTTAAATGTCTCTTCTTTTCCAAAACAAAAAATATATATAATATAAAAATATAATATAATATTATTATATGATTTATATAATTATATATACAAATATAATATATAAATATAATATAATTTCTTTGAGTCTTCCTCAGTCCAACCACACCAACAGGACTACAGATGAAGAAGGAGAGGGTCCTCTTCAATCCAGATGTTCACGCAGTTGGGGAGAGAATCCAGTTCCATGCAAAATCCAGGGTATCCAAAAAACCCAGCCGGGAAAAGAAAAGAATAAACACAGGTAATGTTCCCAGGGTCACTTCTCTTGGTTCACCGAACACTCACGTATCAGCTCGAACAGTTCCTCTTTTTTAACAGTTTGCACAACATCAAGTGTTTTTTTTTCCATCTTTTGTCACTCTAAACGTGTATGTTTCTGCTCTCCTCCTGCTATCGCTCCGTCCGTGTATCTCTCAGAGTGTATCACTAACCTGCGCCAAGGAGGCGGAACATGAGCCAGTCTCACCAATAACAATTCAGCTACACCCCATGAATGAATGAAATCACCCTTTCCTTCACACAACCACCACACAAAGCGAAAATGAAAGAATAAATAAACAAAATGCAGAATGAAATAAAGACTATGATAAGGTATTAAATTTAAATAATGCTCAATGAAAAAACTAATATTTCTAAATGTTGTTACACTTTTTTTTATCAACAAGTTACTCATTCAACAATAGGTATTTTCTTTCTTTTTTCAACAGGTTACACACAGGTAGAGGTAGGCAATGAGATTATAACAAAAGACAATTAATTTAGCTAAGTTAAAGAAATCTAGACAAGAAATCTGTGAACTCTACAGTAGATATATAAATCTTACAGATCACATCTGTGATAGAAGAGAACCTTGTTTTGTCCCAACCCCCACCATCATTAGCCCCATAAACAAGCTTGGATTCCAAATGTAAGAGAATACTCTGTCCCAGAAAAAAGAAAAAGAAGGAAAAGAAGAAAAAAAAAATCCAAATAAATGAAGTAATAGAATATTTGAATGAAATAAGGTTTACAAATGAATACATTTACACAACAAAAAAAATCTTGATCAATCTGTTATTCCGGAAATGCAGAATCAGATGGTTGGAAGAAATTGTTATATAAAATAGGAACAGAGAGAGGAAAACCTTGGGACCCAAAGTATTTCTTAAATTGAGCCCACACTCTCATGGTGTGCTTGGCAAATGGATTATCACTTTATTCATTAAGGGCAAGAAGGAGTAAGGTTCAGAAGCAGTGCCAGAATGGAAAGATTTCTGACAGAATTCAATTCCATTGCCACCCAAGTTGGACCCTCAGCTCAGCTGTGCAAGTATGACCAAACTGTAAGACAGTGTATATTGGCCACCCAATATTGAAAGTGGAAATTAGGCAGTGTCATGCCTCCATTTCTTTTAGATTTTTGAAGGTGGACTTTCGTGAACCGGCGGAGTCTTGCGCTCACGTCACCAATACCTCACAGTCAGGTTTCCACAGTGTCTGGCATTTCACTGCGATCAACACTGCATGAAAAGTAACATTTCCGTCAATTTCCGTCACTGTAAATTGCCGTGGAAGTTCTCTCTCAGCCACCGTGACCATGAGGTGCTAAAATGCAAATGTAAATGCTGCAAAGCTATACAAATGCAAATTGGGCTTTTGTGTGTGTGTGTGTGTGTGTGTGTGTGTGTGTGTGTGTGTGTGTGTGTGTGTGTGTTCTGTGCCTACAGAATACAAAGATTTTTTTTTTTCATGAGGATTTAAAAGTGTGTTTAAATAATTGTATAGGTTACATACAGGATAAGTGTCCTGACTCTCAAAGGTCTTTAATTTTCCACTTAAATTGCTAAATCAAAATTGTGAAAATTAAAGCATCTACAGTTCTTGGACACTGGTCACAATTTTTCGCATTTTGCCACCACAACACCAGATGAACAATGCTTGTGTGATTACATTGCAAAATTCCAGCAGGGTAAGTCCACTGATGATTCTTTAAGTAGGAATAAAAAGGGAACACACCAAAGTATCGTTTCTTTTTTCTTATTTTCGATGATGTCAATTTAAAGAAGTTTACATGTTTTATAAAATATTCAGGTACAAAAATAGAAAATCAAAGTACCTAACAAAATCACAGCATGTTTTTCATTCTACGCAACAAAAATGGTCTCTCGAGAAATTCCGAGAGCGCGACCTCGCATATGATTGGACGCCTCCTCTGACGCAATGACGTCGGCAGAAAATGACCTTGGCGCGTCTGTGAACGCGAATCGAGCTTGGATTAGAACAGTTATGTTTCGGGCCCTGCTAAATGTCTGTTCATGCAATGGCCGGACGTCATCTTCAGTTCATCCCAGAAGGCACTCCTCTGCGACAAGTGGAGGGCCTGGCTGCGGAGCGACCATATCCAGAAAGTCCAAACAATTTAGAGAAGAAACTGCTGAGCGCCTTCAGTGGATTGTCTCGGCTGCTAACGCAGCTGATCGCGCAGTTGGCGAGGAGAATGGCCGTGATAAAAGCCAGACTGCTCGTTCTGGAGGAGCAGCCCCGACTGAACTGCAGCTGCGGAGACGAAGAGAAGGGTGCCTAAGTTACGTAAGTAACGTTAGCATTTAGTACTACATTGTGCAGTTTTTAGGGCGCCAAACCTTTATTATTCTTATTGCACTACGTTCCGAACGTTTGGTAATCATTCACGTTACATTAAACATTACAATGTATTTTGTATTTTAAAGGAAAAGGTGCGACGTCTGCACAATAGTGACGGACACGACAGGCGATATGAACCTGAGCAGGGGTAAGTTAATAAAATACACAGGAAATATTCTACAGAATGTAAGTAAATATAAACGTTGCGTGACGTGTTTGTACTTTTTTTTAGCTCGCAGCAGACAGAGAAGGAAGCGGGTAAGAGTCCCATGAGCTGCTCTATTTTCACAACAATGTAAAAATGGGCTGAATTTTATTTATTAGCTGCATTGTTTTTGACAAACATGCTCACATATGTTATCATGTGTGATTGTTTCTTAGCAGTACTAATATTATATTAACACCTGTATTTACAGCTGCTGGAAGCAAGAAGTAGTGTCCTAGCTCTCCAAACTCTGCCAGACACTGCAAGAGCGGCTGGAGAGCAACCCCAAGTATGTGGCGACACACCGCAAGAGGCTACGCATCGAGTCCCCTTCAAAGCGACAGGCGCCAACTCAGTATGACCCAGAGGCAGCAAAGAAGCATTTCCAGAGGCCTTAGAATCTTTTTCATGCAACATGGACGAGCGGCATGGCCCAACCCAGAGACTCTTATCTGTGAACCCCTCTGCACATTTCCTTGCTTTTTTCCCCAGTAGTCACTGAATTTCCTTGGTTGATCCTTGTTAATGTGTGTGTCACGATTTCATTAAAGACTTTTTTTCAAAATGTTTCTGTCAACTGTGTTCTTTGTGTTCTACTGTGTGGTAGTGTAGAAGGTGGATTGCCAAATAAATCAATGAATCATCAATCAAATAAAATATATGTATCATTTATATTTTATATATACATAAATAAAACAATATAATAATTATTTTTAATATATTAATTTTTTATATAGTATTTAATTTAATATGTATTTATTATTACTATTACTATTATTATTATTATTATTTGTGGCGCACAGATGACCAATAGCAGCAGAGTTGTCATCCAATCACATGATCACTCACTCATGTGATTGGAGTTGCTATCCAATCACATGATGGTTTCCTTTTAAAATGCCTGTGGAATCATCCAATGGTTGTTTGTGAAGTCAGCAGGCCAGCCTGAGTAGATCAACGTCAGTAGCATTCATGTGCTAATTAGAGCTAATCGCACCTTCGCGAAGGCGCGATTAACCACACCCCCCGCCAACAGATGACTAGAATAGAATAGAATAAATCTTTATTGTCCACCAAGGTGGAAAATTGTCTTCGGCTCACCAACATATAAAAACAGACAGCTCTAAGAAATACATAAACATACTAAGTAAAGTGACAGATGAAGGTACAAAAATAGAAAAATGTAGCAGTTCATAACCATTATCTGTGGATTGGTCACTTTGTTGAGTTGAGAATGGTAATAGCATTTGATATGAAAGATTTTTTAAAAACGCCTTTGGCCAGAGGGACTCTGTAGCGCCTCCCAGACCTCAGGGGTTCAAAGTGACTGGAGAGAGGATGAGAGCTGTCTGCCACTATTCTCTCAGCTTTCCTCCTCGTCCTTTCACTATAGAGGTGGCTAAGTGGCTTTTGGGGTTTTCCCACGATTTTGCTCGCCATAGACACAGTCCTGTTCAATTTGTTCTTGCGCTTCACACCTAAATGACCAAACCACGCAGAAAGATGAAATGCTAGGACACTCTCGATGTGTGTGGTGTACACAAGTTCTAACAATTTTGGGCTGACACCAAGACAGCTCAATCTTCTAAGGAGATTGAGTCGCTGAGAGCATTTCTTAAAGATAACAGCTGTGTTTTCAGTAAAACTCAGCTGGCCATCAAGAACTGTACCAAGGTATTTAAAAGTATCCACTGTTTCAACAGGTTGACCGTCAAGTAAAGCTGACTTTATTGTCAGATCCTGCTTAGTGCAAAGACACATCTCCTTCGTTTTGGACACATTAATCACCAACTGGCTGTTTAGACACCAGGCTTCAAGGGCCCTAGTGTGACTAAGATAGAAGGCCTCACCAGAGGGGTCTGTTTTCTGCAGCAGACCAACCAAGGCCACGTCATCTGCATATTTAATCAATTTAAAATTACTTTCATTTAGTGCAAATTCATTTGTAAAAAGAGAGAAGAGCAAAGGTGAAAGAACGCTGCCTTGTGGGCAGCCAGTGCTTATAGTAAGCGCTTCTGACTGAGAGCCATTAACACAGACCCTTTGAGGGTGACAAGAGAGAAAATCTCTAATCCAAAGAATCAACCCCTTATCAATATTTAGATCAGCCAGCCTTTTCAGGAGAATATGTAGCTTCATGGAGTTAAAGGCTGCACTGAAGTCTATGAATAAGACCCTAGCATATCCTTTAGGAAGTGCAAGCTGCTTTGAGACTGAGTCTAGCAGTCAGCACAGCATCATCTGTGCCTCTCTCACTCTTATAAGCAAACTGAAGCCGATCTAGTAAGCTGGTCACTGTGGTGGTCAGAAGATCAACCAGAACTCTCTCCATTGTTTTACACAAAATGGAGGTTATAGCAATTGGCCGGGAATCTTCAGGTTTGCTTGCACCTTGCTTTTTTGGTATGGGACTTATTATTGAGAATTTCCAGGATTTTGGTGCTCCTGTAACTAAGAGGAAGTTAAACAACCTGGTGAAGACTCCTTTTAGCTGGGGAGCACAGTCTTTAAGTAAACGGGCTCTCAGGCCATCTGGGCCAGTGGCCTTGTTAGGCTTCAATTTAAAAAGACTTTTAGCCACAGCATCCTCTGTAACAACAGTCGGTGATCTAGCAGGGAGATGTGTACAGATCTCATCACAATCTAGCTTGTCATTCACAGTATCAAATCTACGGAAGAATTGGTTCAATTCATCAACAAAACTTTGACTGCTGCATACAGGACTATCACCTTTTTTACTGTTTTTTCCCATTAAAGTGTTTAGGCCTTCCCGGGCCTGTTTTATATTACCACTAAAATATTTACTCTCAATTTTATTTTTGTACTCAATTTTTGCCCTAAATATATTCCCTCTCAGCTGTCTCCTTTTTTCCTGTATTAATTCCAAATTACCAGAACAGAAAGCAGCCTTTCTTTCGTTAAGACAGGTTTTCAGTTTTTTGGAAACCCAGGATTTATTATTAGGAAATATTTTCAGTCTTTGTTTCCAACACATAGTCCTCACAGAATTTAATATAAGATGTGATAGTGTCCGTGAGTTCATCCAAATCCTGACAGGCTTCAAAGAAAATGTCCCAATTTGTGTCATCAAAGCAGTCCCTGAGCTGTTCTTTACTTTTATCAGACCATACCTGTATTTCCTTGGTGACTGGTTTGGTTCTTTTGACCACAGTCTTGTATTTAGGCAGAAGGTGAATTACATTGTGGTCAGATTTTCCAAGAGGTGATCTGCATATCGCTTTGTAAGCATCGGGGATGTTGCCATAGCAGCGATCAAGTATCCGATTTAGACGTGTGGGACAGTCAACATATTGTTGAAGGGTGGGCAGATAGTCAGACAGGTTACAGGAGTTAAAGTCCCCGAGGATGAAGACAGGCTGGTCTGCGGAGCATGCGAGTGCATTGTTATAGCTCTCCGCTATTCTCTCCCCTGCTGCTTCATCATTTGGTCCAGGCACATAGACAATGATAACCATGATCTGGCCAAACTCCCGTGGGAGGTAAAAGGGTCTAAAGGATACAGTTAGTATCTCATAGTCTGGCGTACACACTTGCTCCCGTATGTGGTATTGTGTGGCCCAGCTGTTGTCCACGAACAAGCACAGACCCCCCCCCCCCCCCCCTTGGATTTATGTGAGCTGCGCTCGTTCCTGTCAGCTCTTAGGGTGGTATACCCCTGCAGGCTTGGAATTTCATGGTGGTCTTTAAGCCATGTTTCCGTCAGACACACAAGGCTACTCTGTCTAAATTCACAGTCATGTTCGGCTCTTAATACAAGCTCATCAAGTTTGTTGCTTACCGAGCGAACATTGGACAGAGTGATGCCAGGCAACGGGAATCTGCTGCAGCGTCTCCAGAGTCGATGCCTCACGCCTCCCCTTGAGCCTCGTCTTTTCTTCCCTTTCTTCCTCCTTTCCAGCCATTTCACTGGCCGTCGGATTTCATCACAGTCCGCAGGTAGGATGACTGGTGGAGCCCCAGCAGTTGAACGAAGTGAGAGCAGATGCTCTCGAATGTAGCTGAGGAGGTCGTGTCGGCCTGTCAGGCAGTTACCTGGCGCAAACGCCGACAAGCAAAAAAGTATCCACAGAACAACGATCTTCATTTCGGCGATAAAGTGCAGAGTGCAATAACGTTTTCAACAAGTGGCAATCACATCTCATGGAAGAACTGCTCAAATATATATTAAAAACGAGCTTAAAAACACGGACAAACAAATGGTGAGCACGGGGTCAGCGGCTGGCCACGCCCCCTGTCGTTTACAAATATATTGATTCTTTGGTCAGATGGTTCGTTTCCGACAATATTCGGAGCCGGCGAAGTTCCCCGTAAACTTGCCGTAAATCGCCGAAAATCAATGGACTTCACGGGGATTTACGGGTTGAAAATGTGGTTCTTCATGCAGTGCAATAATTAGTAACAGCCACGATTCGATGCAACTACAGTGGATATAAAAAGTCTACACACCCCTGTTCAAATGCCAGGTTTTCGTGATGTAAAAAAATGACAGCAAGACATATAATTTCACAACTTTTTCCACCTTTAATCTGACCTATAACCTGTACAATGCAAGTGAAAAACAAACTGAAACCTTTAAAGGGGAAAAATAGAAAATAAAAAACTTACAATAACCTGGTTGCATAAATATGCACACCCTTAAACTAATACTTTGTTGCAGCACCTTTGGCTTTTATTACAGCACTCAGTCTTTTTGGGTAGGAGCCTACCAGCATGGCACATCTTGATGTGGCAATATTTGCCCACTCTTCTTTGCAAAACCGCTCCAAATCTGACAGATTGCGAGGGCATCTCCTGTGCACAGCCCTCTTCAGATCACCCCACAAATGTTCGATGGGATTCAGGTCTGGTCTCTGGCTGGGCCATTCCAAAGCCTCAATCTTATTCCAGTGAAGCCATTCTTTTGTTGATTTAGATGTGTGCTTTGGGTCATTGTCGTGCTGAAAGATGAAGTTCCTCTTCATCTTCAGCTTTCTAACAGAAGGCCGAAGGTTTTGTGCCAACACTGACTGGTATTTGGAACTGTTCATAATTCCCTCCACCCTGACTAAGGCCCCAGTTCCAGCTGAAGAAAAACAGCCCCAAAGCATGATGCTGCCACCACCATGCTTCACTGTAGGTATGGTATTATTTAGGTGATGTGCAGTGTTGTTTTTGCGCCAAACATACCGTTTGGAATTATGTCCAAAAAGTTCAACCTTGGTTTCATCAGACCATAACACATTGTCCCACATGCGTTTGGGAGATTTCAGATGTCTTTTTGCAAAATTAAGCCGGGCTTGGATGTTCTTCTTTGTAAGATAAGGCTGCCGTCTTGCCATCCTACCCCATAGCCCAGACATATGAAGAAGACGGGAGATTGTTGTCACATGTACTACACAGCCAGTACTTGCCAGAAATTCCTGCAGCTCCTTCAGTGTTGCTGTCGGCCTCTTGGTAGCCTCCCTGACTAGTTTTCTTCTCGTCTTATCATCAATTTTGGACGGACGTCCTGTTCATGGTAATGTCACTGTTGTGCCATATTTTCTCCACTTGATGATGACAGTCTTCACTGTGTTCCATGGTATGTTTAATTCCTTGGAAATTCTTTTGTAGCCTTCACCTGACTGATATCTTTGAATAATGAGATCCCTCTGATGCTTTGGAAGCTCTCTGCGGACCACGCTTGTCTGCGTCAAGAGAAAGAACACATTCTGGGATCTTGTTGGAAGGTGAATCCAAAATATCAAATAGATAGGTTTAATCATTAAGTAGGAATGTTGTCTTTTAACGAAGCCAGTATGGTCTTCGGAAATGAAGGCAGAATCTTCTCCAATCTATGGGCCAGAACTTTAGCCCACCCATCATGTGACTCAACTGATGTCAGCTTGGCTAACATCTTCCTCTCACCCACCTCCTTGATGTTGTTTGGAGGGTAGTCCAGGACAGAGCCAGTTCTCTTCAGTTTGTTCAGTCTTTTTCTGCCCCTCTCAGAGCTCCCACAGCCCCAGCAAATCACTGCATAGAAAATTGCAAATGCCACCACAGAGTCATAAAATGTTTTTGATAGTGGCCTGAAGCTCAGCATGGCCTGTTATTTGTAAAGGATTCCTTTTGATTTTATTTCTTTCAAAACCAATTGTTTTGTGAGTAAATAACAAGGTGGTGGTGGGGGTTATACTGGAGTTGCTGTATTCCTGCAGGTGGTTGGTTACTGGGTGGATGTTCCCCTTTTCTTTGAGTTTTATATTGCATGGCATTTTACTGTGTCTTTCTAACCCCTGTGTGCCTTTTTTGTCTTGCAGACATGGGTCCGTCTGGGAGGCCCACCACCTACTGGAGGAGCCATAGGGGTCCGGTGCAGTGTGGATCAGACAGCGGTCCAAGGCAGGGGCCTTGGTGGTCCGATCCCCGGACACAGATGCTAGCTTTTGGGCCATGGAATGTCACCTTTTTTGGTGGAGAAGGAGCTGGAGCTTGTGGAAGAAGTAGACCGGTACCGACTAGATACAGTTGGGCTCACCTTGACCCATAGCCCCAGCTCTGGAACCCACATCCTCCAGAGGGGTTGGGCTCTCTCTCATGCTGAAGTTGCTCACAGTGAGAGGCAGGGGTAGGGGTGGGCTTTCTGATAGCCCCTAGGCTCTCTGCATGTACGCTGGGGTTTATCCTGGTAGACACTTCCCTGCGACTTTGGATCGGGGAACGGGTCTTGACTGTTGTTTGCACTTACGCGCCAGACAACAGATCAGAGTACCCTCCCTTTTTGGAGTCCTTGGGATGGGGGTTGGATAATGCCCCAACTGGGGACACCATTGTCCTGCTGGGGGACAATGAACGCTCATGTGGGCAATGACCGTGTAACCTGGAGGGGCGTGATTAGGAGGAACAGCCTGTCTGATCTGAACCCAAGCGGTGTTCAGTTATTGGACTGTGCAAGTCGCAGTTTGTCATTAACTAACACAATGTTCAAACATAAGGATGCCCATTGGTGCACTTGGCACCAGGACACCCTAGGTCGTAGGTTGATGATAGACTGTATAGTCGAACCTTCTGACCTGTGGCCATATGTTTTGGAAACTCGGGTGAAGAGAAGAGCAGAGCTGCGAGGGAGGAGTTTGGTGAGGCCATGGAGGAAGACTATCGATCAGCTCTGAAGAGGTTCTGGCAACAATGCAACATTGCTTGGTTATCGGGGGCAGTGCCACTGGGGTGGCAAACTGGGAACACACCAGAGGGTGTGTTCCAACTACAGAGGGATCACACTCCTCAGCCTCCCCGGCAAGGTCTACGCCAGGATATTGGAAAGGAGAGTCCAGTTGATAGTTGAACCACAGATCGAGGAGGAGCAATGCGGTTTTCATCCCGGGAGCGGAACCATGGACCAGCTTTATATTCTCGCTACGGTGCTGGAAGCAGCATGGGGGTTTGCCAAGCTGGTCCACTTGTGTTTTGTGGATCTGGAGAAGGCTTATGTTCCCAGGGCCGTCCTGTGGGGGACACTCCAGGAGTATGGGGTGGGAGGGACTGGTACAGGCCCTGTATCAAAAGAGTCTGAGTCTTGTCCATGTAACCAGTCGGACCTGTTCCTGGTGAGGGTTGGGATCCACCAAGGCTGGCCTTTGTCACCACCTCTGTTCAAAACCTTTATGGACAGAATTTCTAGGTGCAGCCGAGTGGTGGAAGGTGTCAGGTTTGGTGATCTCGTCTCTGCTTTTTGCAGATGAAGTGGTCCTCTTGGCATCATCAAACCATGACTTCCAACTCTTGCTGGGGCAGTTCGCAGTCGAGTGTGAAGTGGTTGGGATGAGAGGCCATGGTCCTGTGTATCTACATCAACAACTGGTGTAAGAATGCTAAGTATGTCTCTCGCTATTGCTCACCAGACATGAACTTTTGATTGTACTCAGTAGACCATACTATCTGTCCAGGGAATTTACTGTAGTTTCAATCACTGCTGTGTATGTGCCCCAACCTCTAACACAAAGGAGGCTATGTGTGTTCTCTACTGGTCTGTCAGAGAGTTGCAATCCACTCACACATTGTTGCTGGGCATTTTAACCAGGCCAACATGAAGACAGTTCTCCCACATTTCCACCAGCATGTGGATTGTGCAACCAGGGGAGCGAACACACTAGACAAGACCTACACAAACATCAAAGATACATTCAGACCTGCCCCCCGCCCCCACCTTGGCTCTTCAAACCATTTTTCTGTTATGCTAATTCCTGCATTTAGGCCCCTGCTGATCAGAGAAAAACCTTCAGTGAGGCAGGTGGGGGTGTGGTCTGAGGGGGCTATGGAGGCACTACAGGACTGACTGGGACATGTTTAAGGAAGCTGCCTGTGGAAGCACTGAGAACAGCGAGAGCCAACTTGAACCGTGCCATCAGACTAGCAAAGCGTGCCCACAGCCAAAAAATCCAGGATTTTTTCCGTGACACCACCAACACCATCGTTCGGTGTGCACTTGCTGTCTACTGAATGACAATAAAGTTTGTTTCAGTCTAAGTCTAAGTCTAATATCTCCTACTGCGGGTTGGGGAGAAGGTCTTCCCCGAAGTGGAGGAGTTTAAGTATCTGGGTGTCTTGTTCATTAGGGAGGGTAGGAAGGAATGGGAGGTCGATGGGTGGATTGGGGCGGCGGCTGCAATGATGCAGGCGCTCAAACAGTTCATTGTGGTGAAGAGGGAACTAAGCCGGAAGGCGAAGCTCTCAACTTACCGTTCGATCTACGGTCATGAACTATGGGTAATGACAGAGAGATGACAGAGAGAACAGGATCACTCATACAGGCGACCAAAATGAGTTTTCTCAGCTGAGTATCTGGGCTCAGCCTTAGAGATAGGGTGAGGAGCTTGCACATCCGGGAGGGGCCAGTAGAGGTGGTTCGGGGATCTGGTGAGGATGCCTCCTGGCCGTCTCCCTGGGGAGATGTTCCGGGCATGTCCGGCAGGGAAGAGACCTCAGGAAGGGTAAGAATGACTGCTATGGAGTCAGAATACCCTCTATGGCCAATCTAGTGGTTGCAAAATTATGTTAGTTTGAGTGATAGTAAGAATAACTTTGCAACAACTCTTTTTCCCCTCAAGATGTAATAATTCAATTTTTTTATATGTATATGTTTATATATATATGTTTTTAATAAGCTTGTTAATTGCTTTTGAGACATTTCATGCCTAGTATTGTTATGATCCTGCCTCCCTGTCTCTCCCAGTGTGTCTCCTCTCCCTTTTTCCCTGTGTGTGTGTCTGTCTGTCTACCCCTGGAGTCGTGGCTGGGCAGCCCCTCACCTGCTGTCAGCTCCTCCCACGGCGACTCACCTGCATTCACTCTCCCTTCATCAGGGAGAGTATAAAAGACATGGACCTTCTTCTCCTCGTTGCCGGATTATTCCTCATTCCATGGTCGATGTCTGGTTGTTGGTCCGTAAGTACGAGTCTCTTTGTCTTCCCCTCCTTATTAGGAAGTTGTTTTTTTGTCCTTCGTTTTTCCAGCCTCTCATTGTGCTGTGTTTTTCCTTTGTTTCAGTGTTTGCCTGCCACTTCCACGCATACCTCGTGTCAAACCCGCTCTGTCGGTGCTCCTTCTGTTTATCCACTCCGTTTGAGTGCATCTTTTGTTTGCTTCGTCTCCCACTCCATTTGAGTGCGCCTTTTGTTTGTTTGTTCATCTGCTCGTTGAGCACGTTTTTTGTTCTTCGTTTTGTTAATAAAATTACTCTTGATTTTACATAATTCCTGCCTCTGGTTTCTGCATCTCTGGGCCCTAATACTTGGCGGCTGCTAAGCCTAACAAGTATTGACCAAGTGATTCATATTTATTCACCTGAAGGTCATATTTTCCTTTTTTAAGTAGTCCAAAGGGTATTTCAATAAATAGTGTAAGGTTCTATAAGGTTCACTTTGGAAAACAACTTTATTAAATAATAAATTAAAATAATAATGAAGAAGAATAAATTACACCACTCTCAGATTTACAGCTATCAAGCTGCTTAAAGGGTGTATTAAGCAGCCACACCCTTCGAGGAATAAATGTTACGGTACGTGCAGCAATAAGCACGGCAGGACCCAGGTTGCAGAGACAGAGTAACAATGTTTATTCAAAAACAAAGTGCAAACAAAAGAACAATGAAAAACACCGCTAGGGGAAAAAGGCTATGGAGGCTGCAAAGGACAAAACTAAAATAATGCAATGCTGCAAGCCAAAACGAGATACTGTTAGAAAAAACTCAAAATCACCAAAATAGGAAAACTAGAAAATCTCTAGAAACAAAAAAATCACCTTAACAGGGAAACACTCAGAGTAGACAATAAGCTAAACAAACTCGAGAAGGCACTGGAGCTGGAAGCAAGGAAGGAGACAAGGTACACAGCGTGGCTGCAAAGCAACAAACTGTTGGTATTGTTAGGCTTGCAGCCGCCAAGTAATAGGACCCAGAGATGCAGAAACCAGAGGCAGGGATTGTGTAAAACCAAGAATAATTTATTAACAAAACGAAGAACAAAAATGCGCTCAATGAGCGGATGAACAAACAAACAAAAGGTGCACTCAAATGGAGTGGAAGACGAAGCAAACAAAAGACACACTTAAACGGAGTGGATGAACAGAAGGAGCACCGACGGAGCGGGTTTGACATGAGGCACGTGTGGAAGCGGCAGGCAGACACTGAAACAAAAGAAAAACACAGCACAATCAAAGGCTGGAAAAACGAAGGACAAAAAATTACTTTTCCTAACAAGGAGGGGAAGACAGAGAGACTCGTACTTACGGACCAACAATCAGACATCGACCATGGCATGAGGAATAATCCGGCAACAAGGAGAAGAAGGTCCATGTCTTTTATACTCTCCCTGATGAAGGGAGAGTGAATGCAGGTGAGTCGCTGTGGGAGGAGCTGGCAGCAGGTGAGGGGCTGCCCAGCCACGACTCCAGGGGTAGACAGACAGACACACACACAGGGAAAAAGGGAGAGGAGACACACTGGGAGAGACAGGAAGGCAGGATCATAACAGGTATGCTGCACGGCAAAACTGTCTTCTGCTGGATCTGGAAGGTCAGCCACAGCACATAGCTCATTCCAGATCCTCCTGGCAAGGTGCAAGACTCACTCCTACAAAATGTACACCTTCATGTGCGGTAGTCTTGAAGTGTACATTGGTGGCTGTTGGTTGCAGCATTTCTTCTCCACTAGTGTAGTCATGTCCCTGCATCTCTGGCAGATGCATCATGAGGGCTGGAGATGAACAGGAAGAACTAGTGGAGGAGCAGCAGGTACCAGCTGGCTGGGGACATCAAATATGAGACTGGGGTGACAAACTTTGTCGTTGAATTTGCTCCTAGAACCGTACCCGTCCGTCTGCCCGTGGAAGCAGAGGGGGTGTAGTCTTTGTCTGAGCCCAGCCGCTCTCAAAACTGTAACCATATCAATAAATACATCCATCCATCCATCCATCCATCCATCATCTTCCGCTTATCCGGGGCCGGGTTGCGGGGGGAGCAGTCTGAGCAGGGACGCCCAGACTTCCCTCTCCCCGGACACTTCCTCCAACTCTTCCGGGGGGATCCCGAGGCGTTCCCAGGCCAGCCGAGTGACGTAGTCACCCCAGCGTGTCCTGGGTCTTCCCCGGGGCCTCCTCCCGGTGGGACATGCCTGGAACACCTCCCTAGGGAGGCGTCCAGGGGGCATCCGATAGAGATGCCCGAGCCACCTCAGCTGACTCCTCTCGATGCGGAGGAGCAGCGACTCTACTCTGAGCTCCTCCCGGGTGACAGAGCTCCTCACCCTATCTCTAAGGGAGCGCTCCGCCACCCTGCGGAGGAAACTCATTTCAGCCGCTTGTATCCGGGACCTCGTTCTTTCGGTCATGACCCAAAGTTCATGACCATAGGTGAGGGTAGGAACGTAGATTGACCGGTAAATCGAGAGCTTCGCCTTTCGGCTCAGCTCCTTCTTTACCACGACAGACCGATACAGCGACCGCATTACTGCAGCCGCTGCACCGATCCGCCTGTCAATCTCACGTTCCATCCTTCCCTCACTCGTGAACAGGATCCCAAGATACTTAAACTCCTCCACTTGAGGCAGGAACTCTCCTCCAACCTGAAGGGAGCAAGCCACCTTTTTCCGGTCGAGAACCATGGCCTCGGACTTGGAGGTGCTAACTCTCATCCCAGCTGCTTCACACTCGGCTGCGAACCGCCCCAGCGCATGCTGAAGGTCCTGGCTCGAGGAAGCCAACAAGACAACATCATCCGCGAAAAGCAGAGACGAAATCTGCCGGCCCCCGAACCGAACCCCCTCCGGCCCCTGGCTGCGCCTAGAAATCCTGTCCATAAAAATGATGAACAGAACCGGTGACATAGGGCAGCCCTGCCGGAGTCCAACATGCACTGGGAACAGGTCCGACTTACTGCCGGCAATGCGGACCAAGCTCCTGCTCCGGTTGTACAGGGACTGTACAGCCCTCAACAGAGGGCCTCCAACCCCATACTCCTGGAGCACCTCCCACAGAATGACGCGAGGGACACGGTCGAATGCCTTCTCCAAGTCCACGAAGCACATGTGGACTGTTTGGGCAAACTCCCATGAACCCTCAAGCACCCTGTGGAGGGTATAGAGCTGGTCCAGTGTTCCACGGCCAGGACGAAAACCGCATTGTTCCTCTTGAATCCGGGGTTCGACTATCGGCCGGATTCTCCTCTCCAGTACCCTGGAATAGACTTTACCAGGGAGGCTGAGGAGTGTGATCCCCCGATAGTTGGAACACACCCTCCGGTCCCCCTTTTTAAAAAGAGGGACCACCACCCCAGTCTGCCAGTCCAGAGGCACTGTCCCCGTCTGCCACGCGATGCTGCAGAGGCGTGTCAACCAAGACAGTCCTACAACATCCAGAGACTTGAGGTACTCAGGGCGGATCTCATCCACCCCCGGCGCTCTGCCACCGAGGAGCTTGCGAACTGCCTCAGTGACTTCAGCCCCGGTGATGAATGAATCGACCTCCAAGTCCCCAGTCTCTGCTTCCTCTACGGAAGACATGACAGAGGGATTGAGGAGATCCTCGAAGTATTCCTTCCACCGCCCGACAATATCCCCAGTCGAGGTCAACAGCTCCCCACCTCCACTGTAAACAGTGTTGACAGAAAGCTGCTTCCCCCTCCTGAGGCGCCGAACGGTTTGCCAGAATTTCCTCGAGGCCAACCGGTAGTCCTCCTCCATGGCCTCCCCGAACTCCTCCCAGACCCGAGTTTTTGCTTCTACAACCGCCCGAGCTGCCGCACGCTTGGTCTGCCGGTACCCATCAGCTGCCTCAGGAGTCCTATGAGCCAACCAGGCCCGATAGGACTCCTTCTTCAGCTTGACGGCATCCCTTACTTCCGGTGTCCACCACCGGGTTCGGGGGTTGCCGCCACGACAGGCACCGCCGACTTTACGGCCACAGCTATGGACGGCTGCATCAACAATGGAAGTGGAGAACATGGTCCATTCGGACTCAATGTCTCCAACCTCCCTCGGGATCTGGTTGAAGCTCTCCCGGAGGTGGGAGTTGAAAACTTCCCTGACAGCGGGTTCCGCCAGACGTTCCCAACAGACCCTCACGGTACGTTTGGGTCTGCCAAGTCTGTCCCGCTTCTTCCCCTGCCAGCGAATCCAACTCACCACCAGGTGGTGATCAGTTGACAGCTCAGCCCCTCTCTTTACCCGAGTGTCCAAGACATACCGCCGAAGGTCAGATGATACGACTACAAAGTCGATCATTGACCTCCTGCCTAGGGTGTCCTGGTGCCAAGTGCACTGATGGACACCCTTATGCTTGAACATGGTGTTCGTTATGGACAAACTGTGACTAGCACAGAAATCCAATAACAGAACACCACTCGGGTTCAGATCGGGGAGGCCGTTCCTCCCAATCACTCCCCTCCAGGTGTCACTGTCGCTGCCCACGTGAGCATTGAAGTCTCCCAGCAGAACAATGGAGTCCCCGGTTGGAGCACTTTCCAGTACCCCTCCCAGGGACTCCAAGAAGGCCGGGTACTCTACGCTACTGTTCGGCCCGTAGGCTGAAACAATAGTGAGAGACCTATCCCCAACCCGAAGGCGCAGGGAAGCGACCCTCTCGCTCAGCGGGGAGAACTCCAACACATGGCGGCTGAGCTGGGGGGCTATAAGCAAGCCCACACCAGCTCGCCGCCTCTCACCGCGGGCAACTCCAGAGTAGAAGAGAGTCCAGCCTCTCTCAAGGAGTTGGGTTCCCGAGCCCAGACTGTGCGTGGAGGTGAGCCCGACTATCTCTAGCCGGTACCGCTCAACCTCCCGCACTAGCTCAGGCTCTTTCCCCCACAGTGAGGTGACATTCCATGTCCCCATAGCCAGAGTCGTTGTCCAGGATTTGGGTCGTCGGGGCCCCCGCCCACGACTGCTACCCATTCCACATAGCACCGGCCCCTTCTGATCCTTCCTGCGGGTGGTGGGCCTACGGGAAGGCGGGCCCACGTCGCTCCTTCGGGCTGTGCCCGGC
This sequence comes from Chaetodon trifascialis, assembly GCF_039877785.1. Classification (NCBI taxonomy): domain Eukaryota; kingdom Metazoa; phylum Chordata; class Actinopteri; order Chaetodontiformes; family Chaetodontidae; genus Chaetodon; species Chaetodon trifascialis. Next base: position 3,565,861 of record NC_092062.1, on the reverse strand, counting down.
CGGGTCCCGTGGGCAAAGACCCGGCCACCAGGCGCTCGCCTGCGAGCCCCAACCCCAGGCCTGGCTCCAGGGCGGGGCCCCGGTGACGCCAATCCGGGCGACGTACGCTTCCTTGCTTTAATTTCTTTCATAGGGGCTTCTTGAACTGCTCTTAGTCTGACCCGTCACCTAGAACCTGTTTGCCTTGGGAGACCCTACCAGGGGCATTAAGCCCCGGACAACATAGCCTCTAGGATCATTCGGGTACTCAAACTCCTCCACCACGATAAGGTGGCAGTTCAAGGAGGAGTCAATAAATACATGTCACACATTTTGCAAAGCAACAAATGTAAATGAGCTGCTAATTTCCTGGCTTGCCAACTACTGAAATAATGTGCAAGACTAAATACTGTACTCTAGTGTGTATAACAGAACACTAGGCTACTAGACAGTCGCAACAGTACATTTAGCTACTTGAAATGTAACACCACAAAGTTTGACTTTTGATTGCCAAATAAACAACTGAGTAACAACTTCGTAACTCAGGTATAACGAACATCTTATATCTAGCTGTGTGGAGGCGAGTTTATGTTTCACTCTTACCGGTTTGTGCTCCGTCTCGTGTATGCTATTTGGCCGCTTCAAGTCACATCAGTGGAGTATCTCTGGTGCAGTCACAGCAGCCATGCAGATGCCGCAGGGAGGAGGGGCATGGAGGCAGGGCATGAGTGCAGCGGAGAGGGAGGGGGAGTGGCATGAAACTTGCACTGCATGAAAAACCACATTTTCGACCCATAAATCCCCGCGAAGTTCGTTGATTTTCGGCGATTTACGGCAAGTTTACGGGGAACTTCGCCTGCTCCGAAAATCATCGGAAACGAACCATCTGTCGGCGGGGGGCGTGGTTAATCGCGCCTTCGCGAAGGTGCGAATAGCTCTAATTAGCACATAAATGCTACTGACGTTGATCTACTCAGGCTGGCTTGCTGACTTCACAAACAACCATTGGATGATTCCACAGGCATTTTAAAAGGAAACCATCATGTGATTGGATAGCAACTCCAATCACATGAGTGAGTGATCATGTGATTGGATGACAACTCTGCTGCTATTGGTCATCTGTGCGCCACAAATAATAATAATAATAATAATAATAATAATAATAATAATAATAATAATAATAATAATAAATATATATTAAATTGATATATTATATAATAAAATAATAAAATAATAAAAATAGTTATTATATTGTTATATTTATGTATATATACAATATAAATGACATATATATTTTATTGGATTGATGATTCATTGATTTATTTGGCAATCCACCTTCTACACTACCACACAGTAGAACACAAAGAACACAGTTGACAGAAACATTTTGAAAAAAAGTCTTTAATGAAATCGTGACACACACATTAACAAGGATCAACCAAGGAAATTCAGTGACTACTGGGGAAAAAAGCAAGGAAATGTGCAGAGGGGTTCACAGATAAGAGTCTCTGGGTTGGGCCATGCCGCTCGTCCATGTTGCATGAAGAAGATTCTAAGGCCTCTGGAAATGCTTCTTTGCTGCCTCTGGGTCATACTGAGTTGGCGCCTGTCGCTTTGAAGGGGACTCGATGCGAAGCCTCTTGCGGTGTGTCGCCACATAGTTTGGGTTGCTCTACAGCCGCTCTTGCAGTGTCTGGCAGAGTTTGGAGAGCTAGAACACTCCTTCTTGCTTCCAGCAGCTGTAAATACAGGTATTAATATAATATTAGTACTGCAAAGAAACAATAACACAAGATAACATATGTGAGCATGTTTGTCAAAAACAATGCAGATAATAAATAAAATTCTGCCCATTTTTACATTGTTGTGAAAATAAAGCGGCATTCATGGGACTCCGCTTCCTTCTCTGTCTGCTGTGAGCTGAAATCTTCCCAGTTGCTGCCTGAACTGAAAGAGCTGGCTGGGCATACCTGAAGCTCCTCCACACCATCTCATAATATGTCTTACAGGCTGCTGGAAGAATATATATATTGGTTTGAAATAATTAAGACAGGCTTCAGTAAAAACAACAACAAGAAACAACAGAAAGGGTTTAAAAGACTGCTGTCCACACCATCCATGTCTGGACTCCCAGTTAAAGTCGCCATCAAATATGACGTCACCGTTTCGTTGTGGGGCGAGTTTAGTCTGTAAAACACAAAAAGTACTGGTCATGCAACGTTTACGTTTACTTATATTCTGCAGAATATTTCCTGTGTATTTTATTAACTTACCCCTGCTCAGGTTCATATCGCCACTATTGTGCAGACGTCGCACCTTTTCCTTTAAAATACAAAATACATTGTAATGTTAAATGTAACGTGAACGATTACCAAACGTTCGGAACGTAGTGCAATAAGAATAATAAAGGTTTGGCACCCTAAAAACTGCACAATGTGGTACTAAATGCTGACGTTACTTACGTAACTTAGGCACCCTTCTCTTCGTCTCCGCAGCTGCAGTTCGGTCGGGGCTGCTCCTCCAGAGCGAGCAGTCTGGCTGTTGTCACGGTCATTTTCCTCGCCAACTGCGCGATCAGCTGCGTTAGGCTACGTTCCCACCAAACGCGATGAAACAAGATCGCGCCGCAAGATTATATACAAAGTCAATGCAAAGACGCGATTTGAAGCATCATTTTGCCGGGCGACGCAATGGACACAATTGCTCCATCGCGCCATCGCTCGAGTTGAAATTATTGAACTTTTGCGGCGGATTCGCGTGAAGACGCGCCGCGACAGCCTATCAGCGTTGAGATCGTCATCGACACGCTGACGTACGGACGTGGTCGACGAGAGAATGAAATGGCGGAAGAAATGTTGTTGTTGAGCGGGCTTGTCGCGCGACGCGATGACGCCGCAAGGGGTTTTTGTACCAGCGTCAAAACTGGAGCGTCTGGCGCGACGCGATTTCATTTGAGGCGCGATTAAATAATTTTCATCGCATTTGGTGGGAACGTAGCCTTAAAGTTTAGCAGGACCCGAAACATAACTGTTGTAATCCAAGCTCGATTTGCGTTCTCAGACGCGCCGAGGTCGTTTTCTGCCGACGTCATTGCGTCAGAGGAGGCGTCCAATCATATGCGAGGTTGCGCTCTCGGAATTTCTCACGAGACCATTTTTGTTGCGTAAATGAAAAACATGCTGTGATTTTGTTAGGTACTTTGATTTTCTAAAGTGACATCATCGAAAATAAAAAAAGAAAAGTTACTTTGGTGTATTCCCTTTTTATTCCTACTTAAAGAATCATCAGTGGACTTACTCTGCTGGAATTTTTCAAGCTAATCACACAAGCAGTGTTCATCTGGTGTTGAGGTGGCAAAATGCGAAAAATTGTGACCAGTGTCCAAGAACTGTAGATGCTTTAATTTTCACAATTTTGATTTAGCAATTTAAGTGGAAAATTAAAGACCTTTGGGAGTCAGGACACTTATCCTGTATGTAACCTATAAAATTATTTAAACACACTTTTAAATCCTCATGAAAAAAAAAAAAATCTTTGTATTCTGTAGGCACAGAACACACACACACACACACACACACACACACACACACACACACACACACACACACACACACACACACACACACAAACACAAAATCCCAATTTGCATTTGTATAGCTTTGCAGCATTTACATTTGCATTTTAACACCTCATGGTCACAGTGGCTGAGGGAGAACTTCCACGGCAATTTACAGTGACGGAAAATGACGGAAATGTGACTTTTCATGCAGTGTTGTGTTGGTTCAAATTTTCAGGCTAAGTCTGCTCTCTTCTCGATCTTACCTACTGCAGTTTTAAGAAATTGTTGAAATTAGTTGTTGAAGGTCGACAGGAGAAAAGTGGTCTAGCAATAATGTAACCACATAAGATGTGGTATGCTACAGATGTATGGTCATGATTGTTACGTTACTTTATGTACTTGTTGCGGGCAAGACTTAAATGATTGTTTTGCTTGCTCCCGTGTAACAAAATGGCAGCCTTAGTGTCGATATTTTTGCTGATTGTCACTATAACTCAGTGGCGGGCTGTGCATTTCACTTCATACCTAGGCCTTCATAACTACTTTATGCCTATAGAAACCATTTTATTGTGCCGAAATGCAGTATAAAGGGCCGTTGCATCACAGATAGACAACTCGTGTAGAAATGCCTTTACTGAAGAAAGAAATCCAGGGTGCACAAGTCTCCTACTGTAGCTACAGTTGCAACATACTTAGCAGCATCAATAATTTAAAAGCACTTAAAAGAATCAATAATAATTAGCACTTAAAAGCATCAATAATAATCTCATAAAATTGCAACATTAATCAGGAAAATAGCAGCATTTTACACACCTGATTATTCTGATTATTTGTACACAAAATCCATCCTCCTTTCCTTCCTCAAGAGGAGTTCAATTACTCTGTCTTACAGATTATCCTTGTGTTTCAGGTCCATCAAGAAGTCCTTTTCTATCACCATCGAAACTAATGCTGAGAGTCGAGCCTGCCCTGTCGTATTTCTGGTATAAGTTTTAATTCACTTAAGAGCTGAAAATGTCCACTTGACAGAAGCAGTGGACACAGGGATGGTCACCGCCAAACACACCACATGTACAGCTGCCCATGCTCTCACTCAGATTTTTCTTCTGAAGGAAGTCAAAGAGATCAGTGGGAGGATTTCTTGCAAAATCATTCATGGCATATATTACAGTCAGTTCTGTTTTCAGCCGAGACAGATCGAAAAGTGTTCTGTGGCTCTGCATTAAGCTGAAGAAGGCTGCAAACTTCTGGGGGTCAAGGAAGGTGACAAACATCAATTTTTCATGGTTTTGAAATCTGGTCTGTGTCTGGCAAAGAATATTGTCCAAAATCTTGCGGTGGAAGTGAGCACGAGGATCTTGTGCTGGACCTCTTCTTGCGGTCGGGCTGCCTGTGGTGCGTTCTGTGGCCTCATAGATTTCCTCAAATTGGCCCCTCTCTTGCTCAACGGTGTCACAAAACTCCTTCACCCTTGCCAGACAAAACTGTACTTCCAGTTTTTTGTCCTGTAGTATTGAAAAGAGCATGTCTGAATACTCAAAAATGCAAAAAAAAAAAAAAAAAAAAAACCTAAACTAAAAAAACCTAAAAACTAAACTAAAAATCATCCAGATGTGCTTTACATCCATCAGCACGGTCCTCATCATACTCGTCATGATGTTCCAGAATGTGAGGAAACAGTTCCTTTAAGGCATCTCTCTTCTCAATGACTGTTCTGACCACTCTGGATGTGTATTGCCACCGCGTTGATGCTAAACAAGAGAGATGCCGCTGGCCTATTTCATCCAGTAGTTGCATGTGTCAGTGGGCAGAAATGTGTTCTTAATTTTGGATTTGATTTTGATTTTCTTATGGGTACTTATTTTGAGTGGGTTGTTTATATTGCATGATTTGATTATTGCATGAGTTGTTGTTCCTTTATTGATATTGTGCAGTGTGTGTTTTCTTTTTATGATTTTTCTGCCACTGAGCCCCTGGACTGAGATGACTAGTAGGTCAATCAGCTTAAAGACTGGCACCTGGGTGATTGGAAAAAAACTCGCTCTCAGCCAATCCGAACAGGACTATAATGGGTTTGACATGGGAGCAGGAAAAAATTTTAATTAACAGGTGGAGTTTGGAGAAGGGGAGACAAACACAACAGGTAGCCGCTGGGGGACGGAGAGGGAGGAACACAGTGCCGCTGGGGACAGAGAGAACATCTGTGCAGATCAGATCGCTCGACAGGGGAAAGCCGTCCGTGCCGTACGCACAGCAACTGTGAGTTATCTGGCCGCTCCTGTCATCCACAGGGCCCGTGTACGAGGAGGCAGCGCATCGGAAGTTCAGACCAGGCGCGGCTACTCCTGTTTGTGCATTGTGTTGCGTATACTTTTGGACTGCAGATTACTGGACTGAGCCATTTTTTTTACCATTGTCACTGCTGGCGCCACAGTAGGCCTAATTGGACAGGCTTGTTGTTGTTTTGGTTTTTAATTATTTATTAAAAGAACTGTGTCAGATCACCCCGCTTGTATTTTTAAATGACAGTTGCTCTTTTAACTTGTACCGATCCTTTTAGCCATTTTAGTGTGAGGACCCTTTCCACTTTTAAAAAAAGGGTGGCGTTGTCGACTCCATTATAAGGTATTACACGGTTGCATTTTATTTTTAAAGTTAAAATGCAGCTACACATTAGCAAGTTTCAAGGGCCACACGTGCGCTGAGGCAATCTAGAAGAAAATGCAGTCTCATCTGACGTCACTCAATATGATATATATCTGATATTTAGACCTGAGTGACGTCAGTCTCCTCCTGGGAAAAGTTTGGGCATCGGACACTTTCCTGCGCGGGCTCAGTCATCCTTGAAACTTGCCATGCACCTCGCCAGTGGCATTTTTAAAGGTGAGGCGAGGAGCTGGTGTGATTGGTGATGAGGCGAGGAGCTGGTGTGATTGGTGAAGATTTGACTCGGCTGTGTCAAACCCACTCCACGCCTTCTCCCCTACCTCTTTCCAAGTTGCGCCGCTGGGTGGGACTGAGATGAGAAGGAGGAGTAGTTGCGCCGGCAGCGCAGTGGACGAAAATACCGCCACGCCCCATCTGCGAAGCGGACCTGACTTTGCGCCGCGCCTCTGCCGCACAGGAATCGAAAATAGAGCCCATTATGTTAATGTTAAATTAACATGTGAACAGTAACATATCTTACGTCAAACTATCAAAATACACAAAGTATACACAGTGAGAACTAGAATTTCTTAGGTAAAATTTAAAACATTTTATTAATGTAATAAATGAATTGTGGGGGAAGAGTAAGTTTTATTATGGTTTTCCTCAGACTATTTACATGTTTAATAGTTGTATGTACATAAACCTAGAAATACTAAGTAAACTTTACTCTGAAAGTTTAGGGTGTTTTGAAACCACGCATTCGTCTTCAATGCATGTCAAAACATGCATGCGCGTGTGAGTGTATGTTGCTGCTAAAAAGGTATGTATGTGTAACATGCAACTGTATCAATTTTAGCGTAGTAAAATGTAAATACTAATGGTGTTTTTCTGGATTAGGTGTTTTTGCAACCACCTCATTGGGCCATTGCTGCTGCTGCTTGCCATTACGGCATCCTTCGGGCATCAGAGGATTGGCCGCCACTTCCTCTGTGCACGATTATTTGGCCACACGCCCGGGCCGAGCACGATTACTTTTTTTTTTTTTTTTTTTTTACCAGGGACTGATCCCTTCAATGTTGAGTGAATGAATGTATGAACATTTGTGTCCCATTTTATTATTTGGGGTAATGTGTTTGGGTTCATCCTGGATTTTGTTCATGTAATTCTATTTTGTTAATTCTGTTAATTGAGACTCGTTTTGTAAATTAGGTAATTGAGCTTTGTTTTGTTTTCTTTATTTTTCTTTTCTTTGGTTATACTGGGCAATTATTATTTGATACATTGTTTAAGTCTGTGACCTGCCCATTTCTTGTGGTTTTGTTAGGTTTTCTTTCTTTTTGTGTGTGCAACCCCATTAATCTGTTTTATTTCCTTCCTTTTCAGTTGCTGTAGGCCGGTGGTGGCGGTGCCGGTGACCTGGTGGTGGCATCCCCCCCGTCTTGTCTTGCTGTGTCCCTGGGAGTGGGTTTTCTTCACTGAGAGTGTGACTGCCATGTGTGCCCGGTGATTTGAGTTTCTTCATGTTTTTTTTTCTGGTGGATCCCTCCCCTGCACTAGCCTTCGTCCATCCACTTTGGCCTCAGCCCTGATTAGGTTTGCCCCTTTTCTTTATGTGAATGAGTTTTAGTTCTGATTTTTTTTTTTTTTTTAGAAAATATAAAAATTTAATAAATTGTATTTTAAACTTTGAATCACATCTCATGCCCTGAGTAACCATGAACCTGTGGTTGCTGGCGGCCGCCTGGTGCCTTGTGTCTGACAAGAGTAATTCTCTGGATGAAATTCCCAGGGTGGCGTTGTCGAGCTCCTTAGTAATATTAGTGGCATATATATCATATATATATTCTTTTTACCAACTCCTCGCCACACAAAGTTTTCATAACAGACACATCTGTTCTGCTACAGTTACTAATCAAGAAAACATTTAATTCACTTTGTGTCTAATAATGCATATAGCCACAACATTTATGCACACAAACCTTGTTCACAGATAACACTTACATGTATCTTATATTCAGATTGTTGCTATACTGCTGATATCAGAAGTTTACATACACCTTAACCAAATAAATTTAAACTGTTTCCACAATTCCTGACATTTAATCTCAGTAAACATTCCCTGTATAGGTCCAAATGGAAATCGGCTTATAATGAGTAAAGAGCTCTTGTTCAGTCTTGTTAACATAATACACACATGCAAGTTATTAATGCTGCTGGTTTCCCTTCAGGCCACTTTCAGATTGTCATGTGTCCATAGTTTGTTGAGTTTTCATGCTGCCCGCAAATCCTACCTTTAGGATTTTTTCACCTTGACAATACTCCATCAATTCATTGTCTGCCATTGTCTGCTCTGCTCTGCTCACTGTGTGTGTGTGTGTGTGTGTGTGTGTGTGTGTGTGTGTGTGTGTGTAACTGGCTTTAAAACCACATTCTTCATAAAATTTAACAGTCATATCAAACACTCAACACTCATGCAGGCTTAAAAGGTGGATGAAAAAAAATTGCAACTTGCTCGTTCATAGACAGCTCCACAAATTATCATGGATTAAGGGCAGTTACAGTGGCGTCTAAAGGTGACCCAGTGTTACCTTCCACAAGGGATCAAAATATAGAAGCTTCTCAAACCAAAGTATAGTCTACTCTGCTATTCATCTTTATCATCAGTAAATTCCAAATACTCACACCAAATATGTCTGAATACAGTGCTGCTTTTTCAATTATTATGCATGACCCTTTAGCAGAAAATATTGTGAGTGAGGAAGCGGAATGAACATTGTGCCACTTCTCTCAATACTTCAGCACTCTCTTTCTTGTATTGTGTTGAGCATGTTCAATGCACCTGTTTTTCTTTGTGTGAACAGCCACTTAAGTGACTGTGTGACGGTCATAATCATTCTGGCAACATCAGTGTTGTCTAATTACATGTTAACTCACATGTGACATCATCAGTGAAACATGGCTGTGAATTTGTTGCAGGGAAAGGGTGCAAAATAAATAAATATATATATATATATATATACCCACATTGTCATTTTCAGTAGCACCAGAGGTTTCTTTATTCATTTCTTTGAGTGAGACACAGAGATCCATGTGCTTAGACCTACTATAAATCTATAAATGCTGCTCTGCTAATTGGATTATATGCCAGTTGAAAATGTAGGTTGTTGCGGAAAATGTCAGCGATGTTTTCTTTTCCTGTGGGGGAAAATTACTTTTCCTGACATCAATCAGCCCCACAAATTAATTGTTATTCCCTCAAAACATTAAGCCACAATTCAAAGCTGCCTCAGAAATCAATGCCAAGAATTATTAAAAGCTCTCCAACATTGGAATCATTTAAGTGTGATGGCAAGTGTGAAATCCAAAATAAATCCTTTCACAGCATGTGGTGTTATGAAATGAACTGGGAACAATGTATTAATTTCCAGTTTTTATGAAAACTTAAACTCAGTATTCATAAGACTTATTTTCATAATGTCTTCCTGTCTGTTCATTTTTTAGTATTTCAAGATTTATGGTAAGTGCTCATATATTGTACCATTAATTCTCAAATATTGGCCAAAGAATTTATCTCAAATGCAGAGAGAGCCAGACTTTACTTAAAACATCCATCAACAAACAACAGAATTTAATTTGTTTATTTTACATATTTGTCCAGCACTGTTAACGCTGCAAAGCTTGAAATATTGTTGTTAGAATTTAGAATTGTTGGAAGAGTTACTGTAATTACCCTACATTTCATGGTAATTAGAAACATAACAAATTACTTTTTCAGATTAAATGACATAATTACAGTTACTGAAATTTAAATGGACTTGTTTCTAGTTATTTTCATGTTGATAGCAGAATGCTGTCAATTATAATGAATATTGTGACATTGAACACGGGAGAGAAGAACATTTCAAAACAACAGTAAAATACAGTGATGGTCAAGAAATGTAACAGCCACATCACTAGACTATAAACCAGCACAAAAAAGACGATTACCAGCATAAACCAGACACAGTTCTGAATAGACAGATTGCAAATACTGACAAACATCTGATTTTGGAACATAAAACAGCAAAGTTAATCAATTACTCAGCCCAGCACAAGGCACACAGGGTGATTCCAATCAGCAGAGACTCACACCAACCAAGACAAAACAAGAAGCTATAAAGATTTCTGTCACATATACCTTATATATGCTTCCTTTAGGTAAGATTATCAGGAAGCACTCAATAAATTTTCATTGCTATGCAGATGATACCCAGCTATATTTATCAATGAAACCGGAAGAAACCAGTCAGTTAACTAGACTACAAGCATGTCTTCATGACATAAAGACCTGGATGACCTGCAATTTTCTGATGCTAAACTCGGACAAAACTGAAGTTATAGTAGTAGGCCCTAAACATCTTAGAAGGTCACTTTCTGATGACATAGCAGTTATGGATGGCATTGCGCTGGCCTCCAGCACCACTGTAAAGAATCTGGGAGTTATCTTTGACCAAGACATGTCCTTTCACTCCCATGTAAAACAAATTTCAAGGACTGCCTTTTTTCACCTACGTAATATCGCAAAAATCAGGCATATTTTGTCTCAAAATGATGCAGAAAAACTAGTCCATGCATTCGTAACTTCCAGGCTGGATTATTGCAATTCTTTACTATCAGGCTGCCCAAATTCGCTGCTGAATATTCTCCAGTTGCTCCAGAACGCTGCAGCACGTGTTCTGACAAAAACCAGGAAGCGAGATCATATTTCTCCAATACTCGCCACTTTGCACTGGCTCCCTGTAAAGTTTAGAATAGAGTTTAAAATTCTCCTCCTTACTTACAAAGCCATAAGTGGCCAGGCACCTTCTTATCTTAAAGAGCTCATAGTACCTTATTGCCCTACTCGAACACTGCGTTCCCAGAATGCAGGTCTACTTATGGTTCCTAAAGTCTCAAAAAGCAGAACAGGAGTCAGAGCATTTAGCTATCAAGCTCCTCTCCTGTGGAACCATCTTCCAGTCTTTGTCCGGGAGGCAGACACTGTCTCTACATTTAAGAGGAGGCTTAAAACTTTCCTTTTTGATAAAGCTTATAGTTAGGGCTGGCTCAGGCTTGTCCTGGACCAGCCCCTAGTTATGCTGCTATAGGATTAGACTGTTGGGGGACATCCAAAGATACACCGAGCTCCTCCGTCCTTCTGTCCCTCTCCATCCGCACGCTCTCATGTCCTACCACGGCGTGTTACTAACTTAGCTCCTTCCCCGGAGTCTCTGTGCTTTGTCGTCTTGCAGGTTCCCATGGACAGTGGCTGAATCTGGATTGTGGATTTCAGCTGCGTCTCCTGCCTTGGCCCTGCCTGACATCCACTGCAACTGCTACTGCTGTTATTACATCCACTGTCACTGTTACTGTGACTGCATGTCTGTCTCTCTGTCTCTGTCTCTCTCTCTCTCTCTCTCTCTCTCTCTCTCTGACTGCTTTTCTTTCTGTCTGTCTGTCTGTCTGTCTGTCTGTCTGTCTGTCTGTCTCACTCTCTCTCTCTTGCTCTTCCTCTCTCACCCAACCGGTCGAGGCAGATGGCCGCCCACCCAGAGTCTGGTTCTGCTCGAGGTTTCTGCCTGTTAAAAGGAAGTTTTTCCTCGCCACTGTCGCCAAGTGCTTGCTCATGGGGGAATTGTTGGTTTCTTTGTAGATAAAAGAGCTTGGTCTGTACCAGCTCTATATGGAAAGTGTCCTGAGACAACTTCTGTTGTGATTTGGCGCTATACAAATAAAATTGAATTGAATTGAATTGAAATACGTGGTTTATGTATGAAAAGTCTTGAACCAGAAAACTGTACTTGAAAATTATGTTGCAGACTGGTCTCCACAACAGGCAGAAACACTGCTATCCTCTTTTACCACCAACTCAAGAATCAGGTCAAATAATACGGAGGGATGAGAGACACAGAAGTACAGCTGAGTGCTCAAAACACACCCCACACTCAGACATTGGGTCATTTTGTATGCAATGACAGTTATTAAGTGTCTTCCTTTTTCTATTTTAGAATTTCATATTATGGCACATATCACATAAAAGAAGAAAATGTGTTATAATGTAATGTGTTATGTAGTTACTTTTTAATATGGTAACTAATTACTATTTTTCAGTAACACTGGAAATCAGCATTAGAATATACCTGTGTCTGTGCTGACCCATCCAACCACCTCAACTGACTCTATATGTGGACATCATTTGGAAGTGAGAACAGGCTGTCCAAAGAAGTCTACTGGACTACCCTACATGTTGAACAATCAAGGGGCACCCAGTCTCTCAAAAAGTGGCACAAAGGGGTTCTGACCAAGTGTCCATAAGTGACAATTTGGGATTGAGAAAGTGTGTTTCTTGAGTTGTTCCCTGGCATGCTAACCCAGACCACAAGTTTAAGAATCAGCAGTTCACATAAACTGCTAAGTCTGCAACAATTGAGAGACCACGAAACTGTAGCGAAGTCACACGAAATGTGACCAAGTCAGCACCTTTTCTAAATCAAGCCAATTACTAAAAATATATTTGGATTCACCATTGGAGTTTTCAAAGGAGCACAATATTACGGAGCCCTGGACCTGACATGGAGGGAAAAAAAATTAATTCAGTGCGAACGAAATACTAATTCGTGGGAATGAAATAATTAATTCGTGGGAACGAAATAATTAATTTGTGCGAATGAAATACTAATTCGTTCCCACGAATTAATCACAGGGTTATGCTGCTGCCGATCGCACGTGGCACAATGCTTATTGTCAACAAAGCGGCGACACACAGCCACATACTCAAGCACAGTCTTTGATATGTCATCAGATACGATGGGACAATCAATAAAGATAATTTAATGTAGTAAATAGTGTTTGTCGTGGTTATTTTGCACAGAAATGCGCCTGACATCTTCTTTGAGGTCGGTGTGTGTGGGCGTGTTTACACATGGCTGCTGACGCTGCTGACAGACAGGAGCGAGGGATCAGACGAGATTCACAGAGTTGCACAGCTGATCATAGCTTTTATATAACTGTGTCTCTGGTGAAATTCATAACTTAAACTACAGCATTGGATCTCACGATAGTGCGTTTTGGTGCCATGTGTTTTATGCCACATTAGTAGGAGATCGTCCTGTTTACTTTGATATGCATATCGCTGACCTCTGCTGTACAGAGACCTATTTAACACGAACTCAAACATGAGTGTAATTTTAACCACACTTTGCGTGTTTCGGTCCCATTGGGTTAAAAATGATATTCTGGTCAGTGCAGCGTGCATCCATTTGTTCCAAAACTACACACACAGCTGTTCATCACCGGATTTGCAGACCATTTCCGTACGGATTGGTGGAGTCTAATGATCTGTTTGGAGGGGAGTCCCATCTTGTCACCTCCGGGTTGATTGGTGATGAGACACCGGTGTGCCGCTGCGCTCTTGGAGAGCGCGGTGAAGCGGGTGGGTGCGCGGAGCGCACAGCAGATAGGCTACTGGGCTCTCCCTTGAGACGCGCTCCTCACAATACAGTCAGTGAAGTGGTAATTTGGCTGACCTGCGCGCTGTGCATAGGCATACAAGTCTGCAAAACCTCCCAGGCAGATTTGAATATCTGAAGTAGGCTATCTGCTGCCATCGTATCTGATGACATATCAAAGACTGTGCTTGTGTATGTGGCTGTGTATCGCCGCTTTGTTGACAATAAGCATTGTTGTTGTCGATCGGCAGCAGCATAACCCTGTGATTAATTCGTGGGAACGAATTAGTATTTCATTCGCACGAATTAATTATTTCGTTCCCACGAATTAATTACTCTGTTCCCACGAATTAGTATTTCGTTCGCACGAATTAGTATTTCGTTCGCACGAATTAGTATTTCGTTCGCACGAATTAGTATTTCGTTCGCACGAATTAGTATTTTGTGGGAACGAATTAGTATTTTGTTCGCACAAATTATTTTTTTTTTTCTCCATGTCAGGTCCAGGGCTCCGTACAATATGCTGTTTTTTGGTTAAAAATATATATATGGCAACAGCTAGCTGCATTCTCGCAAGGTGCACTCATGTTAATGATGTGACATGTGAGCAGCCTTACTCTGAATACCAATGGGGATACTGAATGGTGCTACTAAACTCAGATCAATACCAAATTGCACTGTATCATTCTGTTTGGATGTGGAGGCACTAGAGAGCATAGTGTTTAAAAGTAAGCCTCAATAAAAATGGAATGGATATTCTGCTCTGTAACTTTTTTGGCATTTCTATTCTGGAGCTAATGCAATTCTAGACTCTGCTGCCATAAATGACTACTAATTACATAAACAACTTATTGTTATGATTTTGGGGAATCAAAGCGATTGCTGGACCAGGGGAGCGGACAATCAGCAGGAGATAAGGAGCCATTTAGCAAACAACGGTTTATTACTGACCCAATAAAACAAAAGGTCACTACACCGTGGCGAGCGGGTAGGAAGCTATAACCATAGACTAAGAAATAAAACAAAACTGAACTAAGACTGTCGCTACCAAAAACCTCAGAATAACTCTAACACAAAATAATGTCACAACTGAACTAGGACTTGAACCCAAATGCACGACTCGAGAGACGAAATACAAATAAACAATCTTTAATGACAAAGTATCAGCAGAAAATCACTCTACAGAGGAATAATCACTAACTACACAAAACAAAGGAATCACTCACGAAGAGGAGAAAAACAGCAACAAAAAACACTCTGATGAGGAAAGCAACTCAGGGTAAGAAATAAGGTAAGACAAAGTATAAAAGTAAGTGAAGGCAAGAATAAGGCAATGGCAAGACAAAGTATCAAAAGAATACAAAACCTGACAAGAAACATGGCATGGACTGGCGTGGTTCTCTGGCTTAGCAAGGCAAGAAAAACTGGCACAGGACAAAGGGAGACACAGACAAGATATACCCACACACACACACACACACCAGGTAATGGGAAACAGGTAGAAACAATCAGGGCAGGGCAGACAATCAGACAAGAGGAAGACACGCAAGGGAAGGGACAAGTTACCTGAAACGAGAGGAGAGTGGGATGTCAAAATAAAAGCCATGAGACAACATAGACACAAGACAAAACTAAATATAACTTAACATAATTTTCTTGACATGACAAATCAGCCCTAAGAAACACAATTCACTACACCATGACGAGCGGGTAGGAAGATTAAACTAGGACAAGTGAAGACAAAACTAGAGCAAGAATCCAATACTAACAATACAAGACAATACTAGGAAACTAAAGGAACAAGGCTAAGCAGAACCAGAAGACTATGGTACGTGATCAAGAGCAAGAAATGGCTGGAAAGTCATGGCATGAAAGCTTAGACAATATGGCAGCGTGCCCATGCTTCCACGCTGCTTAAGAGTGTGTGGCATTCAGTGGAGATCAACCTCAGGTGCGACGATGAGTGGCAGCACCACCAGGCCACACCTCCACTGCAGGCAAGGAGAGAGAGAGAGAGAGAGAGCCATTAAGAAAAACAATTACAACATAACCAGAAAACCAAAATAAAAACACAGACCATAACACTTATAACTACTGAGCATACATGTGAGTGAATAAATACAATAATGAATGGAATGGTGAGTGAAGTAAGAGACAATTCATTAATGATCACCATACAATTGGTGACACAATGAATGATAGATTTGGCAAGATATACTAAAATGCTAAACTTACTACTTGCTACTCTTCTTACTAAATGGTAAGAACAAAGGAGACAACCACATCGAGGAAAACCTGAGTATTACCCAGGCCAAGGAACTCAAAGCACCATTTTGTCAGGAAGCCTCCTTCCTCCTCCCTTTTCCTGTGTTTGCCCTACCCCTCTCTGTCATGTCAATTTCCCCTATGTTTGTCCTTGTGTCCCGTGTGTGTGTGTGTGTGTGTGTGTGTGTGTGTGTGTGTGTGTGTGTGTGTGTGTGTGTGTGTGTGTGTGTGTCTGGATTGGGCGTTCCCTGCAATCTTGGCTCAGCTACACCTGCTCTTGGTGCCAGTTAGCCACCACTGATGCAGTCAATCCACACTCATTAACCACAGGATAATAATCTGGATCTCCTCACCAGTCTTTGATAGAATTGTTGTTCTCACTAGCCTGGTAACAAGCCTCAACCACATTGCTAGCCTCTGAGCTTTTGCCTCTTTCGAGTTTTAACAACTGAGAGTTTGTTGGGAAGCCACAAGTAAATCTCTAATGCATTTCAAATCGTTGTGAGACTGATGGAAGAGTTTACCTCTGATGTAACCTTTCCTAATTGCCTACTACTATAGCAGTAACCCCAAATCAGAGGAAAAAGTCAGGTTTTACCAGGTACTTCGGCAGGTCAAAGTTTTCAGGCATTTTCAGGTGTGATCAATATGCACATGGCCGCTTGACAATATGTCAGATTTGGAAACTCTGTTTGTCTTATTGCAAGCTGTGATCAGTTCACTTTTTTTATGAATTGTCATTAGGATTAATTCTGTTTTTTACCTTTGAAACAAGACCTCAAGTCCTACCTATATCTTAATCTGTATTAGTGGATATCATAAGCCCATCCCCTTTGGTTCTGTCGGTATTGTTCCTGTACCAAAATCAACATCTAAATCACAATGTCACACTATGTGGTCCTTAGATGGTAAATCCTCGGCCTACTCCTCATCCTCCTCAAAGCAATGATGTACTCCATCTTTGTAGATAATGTTAAGCATTACAATGATAACATTTGTATTTGGAATGAAATGACGTGGGTAATAGCGGACAACGATCATCACTTACATTTCTTCCATGTCTCTGTCTCTCTGTCTCTCGAGGGCTCTGAGATAGATGCAGTATATATGCTCTGTAGGATGCCACGGCTGTTTCTGGTTGGCACAGCGATGTTAACCGATTAGTTCGCATCCCTGTTTCACCTGTGTACATTCGGTCAGGTTGAGTGACCATTACGCGTGCCGAACGTGCTTTCGATGTGGTCAGATGAGATACTGATCAAAATATATAAATTTAGGTCTGACTGTATGTGCTGACTCAGATAGTTGCATTGAATTGCGGCTGTTGCTAATAATTGATCGCAGTGAAATGCCAGACACTGTGGAAACCTGACTGTGAGGTGTTGGTGACATGAGCGCACGACTCCGCCGGTTTATGAAAATCCACTCCACAAAACAGTAGGCTACCGGTTTGTGTGGATGTCAAGCGCGAAATGCCAGAATGGATGCGAACAAGATTCTGAATGGAAAGTTTTATTTCAAAAAGTTGCCAGATGGGTTGACTGACAAGACCAAAGTTATCTGTGTGTATTGTCCATGTGAACTAAATTATCACCACAGCACATCCAGTCTGGAATACCACTTGATGGCCAAACACACGGCAAATGCGAATTCTCCGCTGCCTCCTTGTCAAAACCAGGTGACAATGGATGGCTTTCGGCTGAGGCATATGGATACCGCAACTAAGAACAAGCTTACTGCAGCCATAGCCAAGTAATGTTCATTCTTTCTGGAGAGAAATAAGAGGCTGGGTTGATAAGCCTCTGGTGAATAAATAGAAGAGGATTATAGTCTGACTGCTTGTATGTTCAAAGAAAACTTAAGAAAGGAAAGTTTAAGCCATGGTTTAACTGCACTATAGCCTGAGTCCTAGTTTACAATGATGTGCACTTTGTAACTTTATCTTGTATCACACTGTTTTGATCCCTTAGAAAGGGTTGTTGAAGGGGCTTTTCTGTAACCAAGTATTTATTTTTTTTGTCATCTGTTTATTTAGTGTTAAATTCGTGAGATTGTGCTTCAAATGTGAATTTCTCCTCAAAGTGAGAATGTTAGTGTGAAATATAACACTACACGTTGCTGTTTTCAATAAAAAACATTTGCACAAAGCAAGCCTATCCACTTTTCCATGTTGATAACAGTATTAAAATGATAACCAATGGGACATTTAGAATAGATAAAAATGTGCGATTAATTTGCGATTAATCGCGAGTTAACTATGACATTCATGAGATTAATCGCGATTAAATACTTTAATCGATTGACAGCACTAATATATATATATAAAAAATATATATACTGAGAATTATCAAATATACACATTGACAAAATGGCAAAAATAGATATAGACATAAGGTATGTACTTCGTTTTTGAACAATAGTATACTGATATTGTACAGGCTTGTTATTATACATATATACTGTAATAGATTAGAATGTACAGAATGTGCATTGTGATACTAAAATAAGTTATCTAACAGTGTAAAAAATAAATGTATGACTATGATTATTGTATTAAGTCAGCAGTCCTCTCTCACACACACACACTGCGACAAACCAAATAGTAACAAAACACTGTCGCAGGCCTGAGTCGTGGCTTGGGAGCATGGAGGCCTAAAACTGAAATGGCTGCTTCAAGCATTCAAAATAAAATGACACGTGCTAGTTTAAAAGTACTCACAAATCCAGGGATATTCAGCGGAGCAGGTGGGTGTAAAAGCAAAGAGCGGCAGTCAGAGCATAGAAGAAAAAACAGCTGCAACAGTCTACAGCAGCACTCCAGCAGGAGGGAAATCACTCTCCATTGTGGTCCATGGGAGATTTCCACGTTCTAAGCAACAAGTCCATACTATTTCATGCTGATCTAGCATTAACTTGTCCTTCACCAATTTAAGCACATGCACTGCTAACAGTATGGCTATTACGTTAATGCTAACGCTAACGCTAATCACAATTAGTGACGCACTCTTTTTACACATGCAACATTCAGTCACGGAATAAAAACAGTACAAAACTCTTATTTACCTTGTGTAGATCACAATAAGTCCAACTGTAGGATAACTGGTTGTCAACCACCAAGTTAGGAAAATTATTGTCTCTCTGTCTGTCTGATAGTAACTTCCATCTGTGTGTCTCCAAAACTCAAAACTTATTCAGTGTACAACTAAGCTCCATCCCTTTTTCTAGTCATGCACCTGAATTCTCTGTTAACCATAGGACCTTCCAATTAAAATAAAGAAACACAAAGATTGGGCTGCAACCCATGTTAGATCATGTCATGCTGATGACACGTATTGGCCATCCTTGTCAAACAAACTATGGTCATTTTCATGAATTCTAACCTTTTGACCTTTTAACTATGAAGATTATGACTCTTACATTTTTAAACATTTTAACCATATTTATACATTTTAAACATTCATTTTGCCTTTCTTAAACTATTTACATCCTGTTGCCTAAATGAATTTTAGCCAGGGCTACACACCAACACTGACTGCATTGAAGCAGGATCTTCAGCAGCAGCAGCAGCAGCAGCAGCAGAGTGGCAGCACCAACATTGTCTGCATTGTGAGTAACTGTTGGGCCACACTGGATGCCTGAGCAGTGTGTGAGAATGGCGTTACGGTATGGTTTTCATTTTGGAGTTCATAGAAGCAGGTTTCAGTATTACATATGACCTCACTGACAAGATGACAAGAAAATTCTGTGGACTGTGTTTTTCAAGATACAGAAATTTGAAGAAACACCTTACAGTGTTGCACACAATTCCCAATAAAGAAGAGTTCCAGCTACTGATGAAATATGGGAATGCCCCACCACAGCTCCCTTGGACTGCCACTTTTGTGGCAGGAAAAAGCTTGTCTGCCTTAGTAAGCACCTTCAAGAGACACACCTTATTCAGTCATGAAGCAGGCCAAAAGAGCAGCCATTGTCAAAGAACTGGCTGAAGTGCATCAGTCAGAGCCTAATGAGCCCATGGTATTGGCCTTGGAGGAGGCAACTATCAGTCAACCTGGGGATAAATCACTGCCTCTTTTCTTGGAACTGTCTGAAACATCCAATGTGGACGATAGGTCAAGCAGCTCCTCCTCCACTGGCCTTACTGCAGGTAAGCCACTTCCTTCCACCACTGTCCATCAGTTGAGCAACTCCTTCTCCACTGACCCTACTGCCAGTCAGCCACTTCCATCTACCGCTGTCCCTGATTCTGTGTCAAGCATTTCCTTCTCCACTCTTACTGCCAGTCAGCTACTTCCTTCCACTGCATTCCCTGAGTCCCACATTTCCTCATCCACAAGTAAGAGTCACCAACTCCACTCCACCCCTCTGTCAGGGCCCAGCTATCAGTCCCCACCATCTGACAGAGGGCCTTCTTCACTCAGTCTGCCAGGGCACTTGAGTTGCCAGAGCAAAGTTTTGAGTTGCTCAATGTCAACGCAATGCAAGTGCAACTGCAAGCAGCTCTTTTACAGTTTGCAGCAACTAGAAAACAAAGTGGATTGTTTGATGGCAGCACAGCCACAGACACCCAATTGTATACCATCTAAACCACCTAAAACTGTAATGGTCACTTCACTTGTTAATACAAGCAATCAAAATAAAATTGGACGGACAATCACAGATTTATCGCAAACTACTCTGCTATTGCCTGTCCCCTTACAGAGCTGACGAAACTCAGCATGAGAAGAAGGCCAACAACAAGAGAGACACAACAAAGGCCTACGTCAAGGAGTCAGAGCCTTTTGAAGGAGTTGGAACCAGAACTGTCAGGATGCCTTCAAGAAGATCATCGAGTGTCTGCTTCATGCTCCTGTGTTGGCATTTGCAGATCCCACTAAACCCTACATTTTGCATGTAGACACCGGCATGAATGATCTGGGTGTACCCAGAGGGTTTCAGGCCAGTAACATTTGCAAGTCAGAAACTAAAGGCATCTGAGCAGAATTATCCTGTCCGCCAGTTGGAGTTTCTTGCCCTGAAGTGGTCAGTAGTGGACAAGTTTCATGATTACCTTTTCGGAACTAAGTTTACCGTAAGGACTGAAAGTAACCTATCAACATATGTGCTTACATCTGCCAAGCTTAGTGCCACAGGACATTGCTGGTTTGCTGCCGTAGCCACGTATGATTTTACCACCCAGTATCATCCAGAGTGACACAATATTGATGCTGACCTGCTGTCCCGACAGTATGGCAAAGGAGAGGCTAAAGAATGGACAAACATTCTACTGTCAGGCATCAAAGTCATCTGCAACCCAGCCTATGTCAGTAAAGAATCAGATGCTCCTGTCAGAGTAGTGGAACAACTGGGAGCTCAAGCCACAGCTGTGCCGGAAGCCTATGCATTTCCACTAAATTTAAGTATGAGCACCATCGACCAGCCGAGCCCACAGACATAGGGACAGCTCAGGACTTGGGTCCAATGATTGGACCAGTGAAAAAAGTGATTGAGAACAGCAAGGTACTGACTCGTGCTAAAAGTGACCCATCTGATACTGCATTGCTCATACGTGAAGGCAGTAAACTTGAGTCAGAGGAAGGAATACTCGTCAGAGTAACAACAAAATCGTCTGGGAGGGAGATTAGACAGCTTATCTTGCCTGCAAGATACCGAACTGTGGTATTAACGTCCCTACATGAGTGTGGCAACATGGGAGTGGAACTAAGTGGCAGAGATTTTGAGAGGTGACTGGTCAAGGAGCTCTTGTCCATGCTTGGGATCCGTAAGTCATGCACATCTCCATACCATCCGCAAGGGGATGCCCAACCAGAAAGATTCAATCGCACTCTCCTAGCGATGCTTGGTACCATAGACACCGTAAAAAGCAATGTTGGAGTCAGCATATTAGTCAACTAGTACAATGCGTACAACTGTACTAAAAATGATGATACTGGATACTCGCCATATTGCTTGATGTTTGGAAGGGAAGCAAGGTTACCATTTGTCTCACCGGATGGAGAGAGTGAGTCCTCTTACCAACAGTATGTCGCTTGGATGAGGAAAGACTAGCAGAATGCCCATATGTTGGCATCTGAGGCAGCTACAAAAAGTCACTTGAAGAATAAGGCACACTTTGACAAATTGTAATAGATTTCCCTTTGGAAGAAGGTGACAGAATCCTTGTTCAGAATGTTGGACTAACAGGAAAGTATAAATTGCAAGACCGATGGAAATCAACACCTTATGTTGTGCTGGAGAAGTTGCGGAACATGCCAGTATTCAAGGTCAAACAGAACATGGCTCTGGTGTGGTAAAAACTCAGCACAGAGACCATCTTTTGCCCATAGGTTATCTAGTTAGGATGTCCAACCCCTCTGATGATACATGATATGTAAAGAGAAAACCTGTCAGAAGATCACACCATACTCGACCAAGTCAAAGACCAACCATATCTGCTGATGCAACAGTGGAAAGTGATACAGTCTCATCAGACCCAGAGTTTGAAACTGTCCATAGTCTCTGAGCTTTTGATTTTGATGAGGTAGGGAGACACCTCTCAACATCTTCAAAACTCTGGAGATAATGAGAGTCAGGATGAGGAGAGCTCCGAAGTCTCAGAAGATGAACCAGCTATGGAAACAAATGCTGAAGAGTTCCCTGAAGGTGATACACCTTCTAGACTGCAATTAGATGCTTGAGAGACCAGTGATGATGTTGCTGAAGAACAGGATTTAGACAGGTAGGCGAGTTCAACCCCTACAAGGAGTGGAGAAGCTTCTCTACGAAAGTCCCAGAGAGAACCGAAACCAGTCATTTGATTGACGTATGAGCTACCTGGAAACCCATCCAGTGAGCCTGTCACCATCATGCATCATGGGATGGTCATTCAGCTAAATCTCAATCCACCAGACAAAGAGGTCAGAGAACCAGTGAAATGGTACAAATCCTCCAGGATGTTGTCTGATGATGAGAAGAGGGCTACATATGTTTAAAAGGATCAGCAAATTATCATGTTATTTTTTATTTTTGTTTTACACAGTGTCCCAACTTTTTTGGACATGTCATGCCCAGCTTTGCAGTGATGTCTCTGCTCTTTTTCTGATGTTGGAGATGTAAAAGTCCTGATTTCCTGACTGTCTGTTGTCATCTGTTACTGTCTTATTTGGTGGAGAATCCAGCCAGACAGTGATGGATATGCCAGGAGCATACTGCAGAATTTTAGAGCAGACTGGATCCTAAGCTGAAAGAAGTACATTCCCTGCTGGGCCTTTCTGATAATTGTGTCAATGGTGGATGCCCAGTTTAGGCCATGGGAGATTGTGGATCCACCGAATGTTTGGCAGCTTCACCTGAAGTCCACCATTATCTCCATACTTTTGAGAATCAGAATCAGAAAAGCTTTATTGCCTAGTACGGTTTTACACATTCAAGGAATTTGCTTTGGTGCCCTTACAGAAAAATCACATGAATGTCACATGTGCAAATCACATGTGGTCACGTGATTGTATGGACATGTGATTTTGCACATGTGAAATTTAACATGTGAAAACATGTTAAATCCACATGTGAAAAATGTGGAACACGTGATTTGCACATGTTAAACATGTGGTTTTGGAACATTTTTCATGGTGTAATGTGTGAAACCCCTGTAAATTCCCATGTGAAACCCATGTGATTACATGTGAAACCCATGCAAATTCCTATGTGAAACCCATGGGATTCCATGTGAAACCCAAGCAAATTCCTATGTGAAACCCATGTGATTACATGTGAAACCCAAGCAAATTCCTATGTGAAACCCATGGGATTCCATGTGAAACCCATATTATTACATGTGAAACTCATGTTTTTACATGTGTAACCCACGTTATTACATGTGTAACCCATATAAACTCCCATGTGAAACCGATTCAAATACCCATGTGACACCTATGTGATCACATGTGAAACCCATGCTATTACATGTGTAATCCATATAAACTCCCATTTGAGACAAATTAAAATACTGTAGCAGAACTAGCCTCCAACTGACCCCGTCCTTCCCTCCTTTTCTGGTGATACTCAAGGGAAACAGAGGTGTAAGTCCGTCAGCTGATTGAATAGTAGACCATCTGGTCTATCTATAATGCAATCAGATTTCAAAGAGAGAGACAGTATGTCTGGCTCAGTGAAGTACTCTTCTCACATGTTGAAAAAGGAGAGCCAAAAGGTTAACGCCTATCACCTATTCAGGGTGTCCCACTCAAACGCTAATCACTCCCCCAATAGCCCTAAGGACCCAATACAGTAAAGCTGGCTGGGAAGAACAAAGGCCAGGTTTCAACTGAATCCACAAACCGAGTCTGCTGATGGGCTGCAAAGTAGCCAACCTTGAAATGAACTGTTTGTAAGCCGGAGGACCTTGTTTCTTGGTATACCTGACAATTGCATCTCTGTATGACTCAACGCTGGATATATGTACATGACTAACCCATGATCTGTATGCTGCCCATGTTTTCCCATGTCCCATGACAAGCTGTGAATCGAACTTTGTTTTAAAGATTTGCCTGAGGCTCTGCTATGGAGCCTTTCTACCATCTAAGGGTTCGTAGAGTTTGAAGTTGATTGTGCTTTATGAGACTTTTATTAAGGAACAATCATAAGGATGATAATCATTCTGGCAATTATAGTTTGCCTTTCTTTATTTCGTTATTTCTTTATTCTTATTTCTTTCTTTATCTCTTTCTATTTCTTTTGTTGTTGTATTAGCTATACATTGAATCATTATTCATGTTGGGATGAAACTGTACCAGGATTATCATTTAATGTTGTCACCCAACCATAGGAAGTGCCTGATGCATGCTGTGAAAAACGTTGAAATGTCATTGAAAATTTGTTATTGAAATTATATGTGATTGACCATAGTGAGAAGCAGATGAGCCCCTCGTGTGAGTCATTGATTAATTCACCTCCTTGAGGCGAGTCACAAAAGCGTCTCACATGTTCGACGGCCGGCCCATTAGACCCGCCCCAGGAGCGAGGCTTAAATGTCTGCAGCCGCAGCATGAATTCAGTGCGCGTTACTCAGTTTTGTTTAGATTATGTTACGTTACGATTAGTTTCGTCTTTTAGTTCTTTTTCTTAAGTTTTGCACAGTTGTTTTTGATCTTTAAGTTTTTTTTCGTCTTCGAGCTACTCAAAGCTATTCCGAGTAGCGTAAGTTATCTTCAGAAGACGTATTCTTATAGTTCGCCGCAAGTTTCCAAGTTAACCTTTTTGTTTAGCCAAACGTTTAGTTTTAACATCAGTAAATTTAGGCAAGTAATACTAATTTTGTAGCCTTCTTCGACTGGCCATCGAAGAGACTCTTGATTTGTACTATCAGTCTAAAATAATCCGTCACGGACTCAACCAAACCAAACCCTGCAGCCAGCTGTTGATCCTTGGTCCGGCTAACGACCATCCGGAGCAGTCCCTCATCTGTAACCGACACCGCAGAACCAGCTCCAGAGAAGCCCCGTTCGACATCAGCTCTTCAGCTTGGAGTTTGGGCCTTCCACCAGACCACCAGGCAGATCGAGCCACAGACGAACATCTGGAACGTCTTCGAGTTAGTTCGGAGCAGAGCACAACGGGACGCCATCAGTCAAGTAGGCACGCTAAGTGGGTTTGAATAAGAGTTGGTCCGTGAGGTTAAGAGACGGTCAATTCGTCCAAATTTTCTCCGTTAATCGCTTATTCCCTTAACTCTACGTTCGCGTCCCCATTATTCCCTTTCAGCTACCTCTCACTATCGCCAATTTATTTACCATTGTGTTGCCATAAGTTTCTCGTGTGTTTTGTCATATCATCTCCCATCTTCTGTCTTATTATTCATGATACGTCACCCATTATCCATAATTCTGCTTAATAAATGATATTTTGATATAAGTCTTGGTTAAACGGTGTCCTTTTGAACTGAATATATACGATCCCTGTATCCAGAGTTTACACTTCAGATTATCAGATTGGTTTACTGTTAGTCCATTCGTTAGTAATTTTCATCAGCTTATAGCAGTTAATTTCTGCAGTCCTTCTTAGCTGAGGAAGGTGGTGCCCCGTCATTTTATCAACGAATGCAACATCAAATTAAGGTAGTTCCCCTAGTTACACTACAATACCAATGTGAAACCCATGTGATAACGTGAAACCCATGTTATTACATGTGTAACCCATACAGACTCCTATGTGAAACCCGTGATTCCATGTGAAATCCATATTATTACATGTGGAACTCATGTTTTTACATGTGTAAGCCATATAAACGTGAATGTGAAACCGATTCAAATACCCATGTGAAACCAAGTGGGTTTCAAAATAGTCTTAGTACTTCCATTTTCAATATAACATTTAAACCAACAAAACACAAATTTAAACTAGGAATGCAAGCAGTCTTGGATGTGCCTGGCAGATGTCATCAAAGAGGAAATTGAGGGTACACGATATGATCTGTCCATCCATACAAAGGCAGACTTCAAACCAGTGTTTAATATTCAGTTTAATAATTTTACAAGAAATAAAGTAGTTAAGACAAATATAAGTGATACAAATACTGTTTATTTGCAAACATGCAATGAAAAGTGAGAACAGAACTTCCATAAAAAGGATCAAATGCCCCTAAAAAATGTCTTCTGGGGAAAGAGTGTGGGTGTGTTGTGTGTTTGTGTTGTCTCGGTCCTCTGGGTATCCTCCAGCTGGCTCCCTGTTTTGGGATTGAAAGACAAAATCAAAGATTAGGGCAATACAAACACCAGTCTACTCTATCAAAGTAAAGGTTAATTTCTTTTCTATCTGGATTACAGGATTGGTTCTGTTATTTTCAATTGATGACTGGTCTATGTAGAGTAGTCAAATATATAAACAAGCACAGATCCTGTGCAGACCCACAGCAGGCCCCTTAGAAGCCATCCAAAACTGGATTCTACGAATCAAAGTATCATCAACAGTATCATATACAGTATAAATAGGTTACCCCCCGTTTCCCTCTCAGCTCGTCTCCTGGTGTCTTTTAATTTTTGTGCCACGCAGGCTTTGATTTCAGTGTGTCCGATGGCTCCGTGAACTTTTTTGACATGGTCTGTAAGAAATGAAATGCTACTAAATTTACTCTGAGTTCACCAGTTAATTCATGTTGTGTAAGATAGGTGTCAATGAGGATGCTAATAAAAATAATTGAAAAAGAGCAACATTTTTGTGTGTTAACAAGCTGATACAATAGCATTTTGCCCAACCCAAACAATATTCAGGCATGCTTACCAATTAGCTTCACTCTGCCTTTGTCTTTTCTCCCCTATAATCTCCTTTTTTCCTGTGATGGAGCACGTCGCCATCTCTTCCACAGTGAAGATGGAGTCCATCACAGTCCTGCTTCTTGTAGCCATCACACCTTTGACCATAATCCAAGGCGGTACGATTCATTAAATCCAATACAGACTCGTTCTGCAAAGATGAAGAAATATTAGAATACGTTCATGTACTCCTAGAATGCAAAAAAGTCCAGTTCTCAAAGGTGTGGCATTGGCATGGGTGCTGGTGAGAAAAAAAAAGATTTGACTGAACTTTTTTTTTTTTACTGGGGTTCAGGTTCTGTGGTGAATCTTATGTTTGCATCCCATGTGTGCAATGTGTAGGTGTAAGGCCTAAATTAACAGCTAGCTATTACTGAGTTTCTAATAAGCAAAAATATAGGAATTATTTGAAATCATCATTTTGGCACAAATTGTCTATGTAGTATTACTGTGTGGTGATGAATGAGTGTGTGCTCAGTCTATTCAAAACAGGGTTAGAATTTATTTATATTTTAAATATAACTAAATGTTGTTTCTAGAGCAGCAACAGTAACATTTACAACAGCAAAGTTAAAAGTTAAAACAGCACATTTAGATAACACAAAGCCGCGTTGTAAACATGTAATATGTAAATATGTGGATTGAAGGGCATCGTATATTTCACTATGAACTCTGCTGTCGCCGGGGTCATTTCACAGTGTCGTTTTGAATCTCATTCAAAAGGAGTTCTGTTCTCTCACATTTCTGTCAATACAGGTTTTTAGCAATGCAATCGTCACACATGGCCTTGTGATATTTTTTAAAGCTACAGTAGAAAGGGTCGTTCTACACAATACGTGACTGTCAAGCAGGTCCAGACAGCTGCCGTACTGTTCCTCTTTGACACTAAAGTCACCTCTGGCTCTTTGGTGTTCAGTTCTGGGGGGGAGGGGAGCTGGCAACTAGCGTGCCATCACCAAACATTAATTAGAAGAAATGAAAAGACAGCAGAATTTAAGTGTAGATGATCAATTCATTGCTTACAAGAGGATTTGGGCAGGCCAAATATAATGAATGTATGGGAAACACTGCATGGTCCACAAGTGAAATCACTTCTCCTGACTATGTAAGTGATACCATTGTCTCTCCTATTTGGTTGTGAAGAGGGGCTGAGTGGCTGCTAGAAGGCACCAGGAAGGCACAGTTTTTTTGATTGTATCTGCTAGCCCTACAATTAAATCAAAGAGGGAAGACTTACCTATTTAAAATCACTAATTGAGTTGTCACATTATAGTTGCAGCATTATTATTATAATACTGTCATGGAAATAGATTCAAGGTTACTGCAAGGGCTCCCCTCCACACTTGCCTTCTTGCAGTTGAAGGTTCAACCTTCGCAACCGCCTTTTCTCCTTATCCTTGTCATCTATCCACTCCTCAAGTTACTTTAGGTCATTTTTGTAGTCCCTCTATCAGGTGAGAAAGAGAAGATAAAGAAAGAAGAGGCTTAAATGGATGGAGAACTTTGGTAGTATCTCGTGATATACTGTAAGCCCAAAATCTGTGATTCTCTGTTATCTGTTGCTCTGGTTGGTACAAGTGGAGAAGGTGTGTTGTAATCCTGCTGAAATGTTTTCAAGCGAATTGCTTTCTCTATGTCATTAAACAAACAAGTGCAACACCAAAATCAGGTCTGAAAAAATTGCTTGTTCATTCAAACTGAATGGAAACCTGAACTTTGGCAAACATTACTGATGACTGGTAGATCATCGAGCGAATATACTAATATTTTTGGAATCTGCAGACTTCAGAGGATGTGCAACATGTTTTGTGTTGGGCTGGAACTACTTATGGCACTACCAATTACTTTAATAAGTATCGATGATAACAGGCAGAAAATCAGTAAGTAAACATTTTTGGTTTTCCCTTAATTGCTGATTCTGCCTTTATTTGCTGCCCAGTTTGCTGCCTAGTTAGCTGCCTAGCCACAGCATGACTGAGATCTCTGACAACAATCAGTTGGGTGCTGCGGCCTATTTTACACACTGTTTCTACTATCTCTGCCTTTCTTATTACCTCAAGGCTATCTGTTTTACAATAAAGCACAAGAACAGTAATTGCAGCAGGGATTGACCATCTGGCCACTCAAGTCATTGTGCCTCCTCGGGGGGCAGATTCTAACATTGCGGGAATGGTGGATTCCCAGCCGTTCGATTCTGAAGCGGTGGTTTGGCTAGCGCTCACGTTATGCCCGTGGGTCGACAACTTCTGGCGTTGACGTTACACGTACGTCCTGGACGGCTTCCACATCAACATCGTCCACCAACGTGTCCCAAGTAACGTTAGTAGTAACACTCAAGTTACTATTGCTAACTTCTGCAAACTTTTGCTAACACTCACGTTATGCTAATGTTAGCCGGCCCGTGGGTCGACAACTTCTGGCACTGACGTTACACGTACGTCCTGGACGGCTTCCACGTCAACATCATCCACAAACGTGTCCCGAGTTTCGTTACTCGTAACACTAACATTACTATTGCTCTCTAGCTAATCGACTTCATTTCTCTAAATTCTCTAGTAGTAGTTTTTTGCATGCCTGAAAGCCATGAAACTAAACGAAACAGTTTTCTTAAACAACAACGAATATTGATATAACGTTGTGGTAGCATCGCCTGCAATCTGAGCGATCACCTGTGCGAGGAAGCTTTTTTTCCATTTCGCATACATTTTTAATCGCCCTTAACATGCTCGTTCCGTGTCCTGGACAAGCCCTGTTGATGTGTTTTTTGTTCGAGACTTCTCCAGATTAGGAAACTGACTTCACAACTATTACAGTTTGAAAAGAGACCAGGAGGTGCATTGAAATTCAAGCTGTTTGAAAGATTTTATATGCCGAATTTAATAAAACACCCTACCACTTAGTTATATATATATGTTTATATGTGTGTGTGAGTGTATGTATGTATGTATGTATGTATACACACACGCATAGATACATATATGTATGTGTGCGTGTACACACACACACACACACACACACACACACACACACACACACACACACACAACACACAACATATATATTGTTTGCCGAAACGTTAACCTTAATTGCCAGATTCTTGAACGGGGCTTGGTGTCTCTTGAAAGCTGTGAGATGGCCTTAGCCATAATAATGGATAAAGTTGAACACAATAACAAAATAATGAATCAGAAAATTGCAATGTTAGGGGTTATTTTAGAGCGAGGTTAGCTAACACATTCAATAATGCCTAACTAGCTGTTAGTAATATGGTAGTGTAAGGTTATGCTGTGATCTGTACATTGTAGCTAGGTTAGTGGTCACAGTATCTTGCTAGCTAAGTTTGTTAGCCAACCTAATGGAGATGCAACATTAACAAGTTCCCTACAGACCACTACTATACGTTACCATTTTGTTGCTTGACTTAACGGTAAGTAATAATAAGATGGGTGCAATTGATCATAAATACTTATAGCACTAACAATGAATTATTCATAATTGATTCATCTACCTTTCACATTGAGTATCTGGGCCGGAAAAGCTTTCCAGGCGCCCTTAGATGGCTTTACTCCAACCGCCCCATGTTCCACCAGGCCAATCCTCTTTGGGTCACTTAACATTTTTTTGTCTTTCACATTTCTCTCCAATCCCACATTTACTTTGTTTTCTTCTATCCACTTTATTAGCACATACATAGCTTTCTTGTCCCTTTGCTAACATAGCTTATACCTCTGGTCTACGTAGCTTTGCCTCAGCAACTGACAGTAAAAGCAGAGCCAATCAGATTTTTCGGCAGGCTTGCAAAGTCTCCACGCACGTCATCTATAGCTTCTAGCAAGATGGCCGTGTGGTGATTTAACAGAATTGTTTCCCCTCTTATTCAGCAGTCCTTTGATGACAACACTGACAGTGATGGGACAGGCACAAGTTTGGACTCTGACTTCGAGGTGAATTTGCATTTTAAACAGCTTAACAGCTCAGAAATCACTTTGGCCTCATAAGCACAGGGCTGCCAACTTTTCAAGGAACCTTGGAGTGAGATTTGGTTGAGCCAACCAAAATTTTGCCACATACATGATGGGAAGACATAAGACACAGCATAGCTCATTTTGTGCATGTTTAATCAAACAATACTATAAAAATGATTACTCTCACTCAAATGTTTGTTAAAACATCAGAAGTGGAGTCACAAGGAAACAGCAAAAAAACAAACACTTTATAATAATGTAAGGGGGGAAATCCTGAAAATACTGGTTATGGAGCCTACACTCCACCACACATACAATACACACACACACACAGACTCCATGACTCTGTCTCCTCAGGTGATGGGAGACAGAAATGAACATTAACAAAGAGCCACAGAGGAGATCATTGTACTCAAGATCTGTGTTCCTTGTTGTAGTGACTTGTGGCCTTTTTTGAGGCCTTGATGATTGCTGGGGAGGGCTCCCACTTGAAGCAGGGCTCCAGGCCCGCCATCTTTATTGTCATTATTGATGAC
The DNA here is from genome assembly GCF_039877785.1 of Chaetodon trifascialis. Taxonomy (NCBI): domain Eukaryota; kingdom Metazoa; phylum Chordata; class Actinopteri; order Chaetodontiformes; family Chaetodontidae; genus Chaetodon; species Chaetodon trifascialis. The sequence continues at coordinate 3,534,157 of NC_092062.1, read as the reverse complement.
AGGGTTCCATCCAGGGCCAAGCTGTTCCTGGGCCGTTTCTCAATACCAAGTACGCCAAGTTCAGACTTATGAACTTGGCAGTTCGGACTTAGCAAGTTCGACTTGGGAGTACAGTCTCTCTAGGACGGGAGGACGCAGGACCGTCATTCTGCAATTGGGACAGCAGCGTACTTGATGATGTTAGCAGGACGACACATCTCCGAAAACTTTGGAGCAAATTTTAAACTACGCGCTATCGTGATGAATCGACCACAGATTTTAAGTTTTAACATCCACTTTCTCACATAAAATAATTTTAAAACCACATTCCGTACTACTAAAACAGCAGTATTTCGAAACTTGTAACTTGTAGTTGTGAGTCCTCTCCTCCGGCATCGTTGCTACAAAATGCATTCTGGGATACGTGGTTGCCCCAAGTCCGCACAAGTCACCATCCGATGCATCCTCGATAAAGTGGGAGGGGCAAGAACACATCCGGGTATTTGAGTGTACTTGTCGAGATGCAGACTTTTGAATTGGAACAGTACTTGGACTCAGAGTGATGATGTTTCTCAAGTACACGAGAACACAAGTACAGAGAAGAACGCATATTGAGAAACGGCTCTGGTCTTGGTCTTGTTTAGTCCCACCAATGAAAAGACTCGCTCTTCCATTTCAGCCCAGAAGCTCCCCATCTCAATTTCCTCTGGGTCCTGCAGACTAGTAGAGGATCTTTGCGCGATATGCTTTCCGCAAACTCAGCCCCCCCACAGTCTCTGCAAGCATAACTAATTGATCATGAGTGGCTTCTCTCACGCTCAACAGATAGATCACAGATAAACTCAGCTGTCATTTAACTGTTTTTAACCTTAAACATATAAAAAGGCTCTTGATGTGCATTTCAGCGTGAGAAATCGGAGGTGTGGCGTGAGAGCGTGTGAAGCCAATCAAATGCGTGAGTCTCATGGCCAATGCGTGAAAGTTGGCAGCTCTGTAAGCACACCTCATGTTTTCTGCCATTGCTCTGAGAGGTCAGCCTACTCATGTTATCTAACATGAGTCATGATCAAGACTTAGCCCCACTTTGAAGTAATGCTACCTATTGTCTCTTCCTAGCAGTCCCTTGATGACCACACGGACAGAGACAGCAATGGCATGGCCGCAAGTTTGGACTCTGACTTCGAGGTGAATTTACATTTTAAGTTTTCACTTTCAAAGCGGAGTAATCAAACATGTTCTGGGGGACCTCTCAGAACCAAGGACAGAAAACATGAGTAGTAGTTGTGCTAACAAGGATAGAAATTGATTTACAGTATTTATTCATCATCATCATCATTATCAATATGATGATTTTGTATGAATACTGTACAATACTGTATATCATTTCCCTTTCACAGAAACTGATTTGAACACAACAATTTAAATCCAGTACTTCTCTTAACTAATAATAGCTATTGGTTTCTCTCCTCTCTGTAGCACCTCCTCAACAGCAACACGGACACAATGATGGTGGTGATGGTGATGATGGTGGTGATAACAGCTCAACTTCTGATTCTGAACACATGATAGGATCATTTTTTGATACAAACCAGTCTGATTAGAGATATGAATCAAATCCTTGTTGAAGTTCAATCACTTCCTGTAAAATATGAGCTGTTGTGGTTCACACTACATGCAGTTGGATAATCTTTATTATAATATATCCCAAATTTGCATAGTAGAGCCATCAAACATTTTGTCCTTGTACCATAGTTAGCTTGGAATGGGCACTGGGAATGGCTGAGCAGGATTCCAAATAATGACAATTTCTGATAATGCACTAATAACTCATAACACTCATAACAACCGGTGGTTCTGAATATCGTGCCATCATAGAGCCGATGGTCAATATTTAGTCAATATTTTACGACAGCCCCCTGACACTTCACAGCTGGAATCCAGATTCTTGATTCTTCTGCCAATAGCAAGCAGTTTAATTTATGATGTCACAACATTTCATACTGCCTCTGAAAGAGGGTGGGGTGCCTCTACTGCCAATAGGCCAAATGGTTCGATCACATCTCCTACTTTACCACATTACAGGAGCTATAACTCATAGGGATCCTGTTTTTTATTCCAGGTGAATGATGACATAATGAGGTCTCCACTGTACAGAGGAGCATCTGTTACTCTTGGACAAACCATCCTACTTTTGATGGCTTTTGCTGGAGCAGTGGGATTGACACAAGATGGTCTGCAAACACTTCTCCAAATTGTGATACTTATTCTGCCACAAACTTTCCTCTTGCCATCCACCAAATATCTGCTCAAAAAACTTTTCAAAACAGGGAAATATGATTTTCATGTATATTGGCCCAACTTCTTTTGTGCTTTGGAAATCAATGCATGCAAGACTTGCCATCAGGTATTTGACAAAAATGAACTAATGAAAAATGGTAACTTTGTCTTTATCTTATCCCTTGTCGGCCAACTGAAACATGTCCTAGAGACTCTAAATCTTGGAGAGTTCTTTCAATTCACACAGTCCTGCATTACTTTCAAGACTACATCTGGTGACATTATTTCATTCTTTAGTCCAGCTTCACTAACTCATTCAGTCAAAATAAAATACTTTTAAATGCCTACCATCTTGTAGTGTATGTATTGCTGACAGATTCTATATGTATTTATCATTTATTAATATTGCTGAACCTTTGTGTTTGTCAGCACTCAAATTACTGCACTTGTTTAAAATATTACGGTGAAACCTTGAAAATGTGCAGTATTGCTCACATATGTGACCTGCCACGAGAAAACCAGCAACAAGTCGGCCCAGTGCAAGTTGTGTAAAAAATCGATTTTTTTTAAACAATTAGTGATTTTCATTTTTTTGCAGAATATGTCAGTTGAAATCATGAAGAAGCCACATGTTTCAAGTAACAGTATTGGGGGCCTTAAAACCCTAAACTTTGTATTTGAATTTTCGGTCCTAGTAGGGGGTGTGGCGATGGTATGGTAGGGTATGCTAACGTGATTTCCGCATGTGCTCCATATGTTGCAACATGGTAAAATGTAGCAAACATGCACTCCACATTACCACATATTAACAACATGTGAAAAAACATTCTCCAAATGTGCTCTATATGGTACCACATGTTACCATCTGCTTCTGTGGGAAAAACACATTTAAAGTATTAGTCAGCATCTCATCAAGCTCACATCTGCATTTTGACCCCCCCCCCCCACACACACGTTTCACGTGTCCACATGTAGTAACATCATTAACATTATCTTCAGCATCTGAAATCCGTTGTTCAGCATGTGCTATGCGCCCCGTGCATTCCTGCACCTGCTTTTTCACATCAGTAATTGTTAGTTGCACAGCATCGATTTTCTTGTAGAGACCACTTTTCAAAGAAATTATGGCTTTCAGGATATCTTCGTTATTTTTCTCGCCTGAATCAGATGTTTCACCACCTTCTCCCTCGATGTCCTCGAGGACTTGGCGTCACACATTTCCAGTCCTTTTGGGTTTTTGTCTTCTTGTAGTTTCTGTTTGTCTTTTTTGTTGCCCTTTGGTAGCATTTTTATGTCCAAGTACTTTGGACTAGTTATAGTTAGTTTTGTAGGATTTATTAGAAGCTAGCAGCAGAGGTAAAAAAGTTGTGATAACCGAGCTTCTCCCCATAACCCAGAAGGAGTGCAAGTTTTACTGAACACTGTCACATCTGTGCACCCACCTCCATTTATGTAGAAACAGGTTCTACCTGGCCCCATTTCCCCGTAGCTCCCCTTTTGTGGTTTACTTGGACAAGTTGGAAGACTGGCAGATGTACTGTACTATCAGGGATGTGCCCACCAAGCCAGGTGTTGGTGAAAAACATGGCAGCATTTTTGACAAGCAACAATTCATCCATTTCTTTGGCCAGAGAGCGGATGTCCACCAGATGTAGATCAACAACAGTTTAAAATCTCTGCTATCACAGTTTAACGCTTGCCACCACTGATGAGATATTCCAGGAATTCATGTCTTCACTGTTCTACACTGTTAGGGGGTACCATTACAGATCTTTTTGTACATAATTGTACATAACTTCTGGGTCCAATAGATAGATTGATTGGTATTATTTATAAGTTAATATTTAATATAGGTAGATTTATTATCTATGTGTTCTGCTTAGGGCTGCACGGTGGCGCAGCAGGTAGTGCGCGTGCCTCACAGCAAGAAGCGGTTTTATTCCCGGGTCGGGCCTTTCTGTGTGAAGTTTGCATGTTCTTCCCGTGCATGCTCGGGTTCACTCCGGGTACTCCGGCTTCCTCCCACAGACCAAAAACATGCTCATTAGGTTAAGTGGTGACTCTAAATTGCCCCTAGGTTTGAGTGTGAGCGTGAATGGTTGTTTGTGTATATATGTTGCCCTGCAACACACACACACACACACACACACACACACACACACACACACACACATATATATATATAGATATATATGTGTGTGTGTGTGTGTGTGTGTGTGTGTGTGTGTGTGTGTGTGTGTGTGTGTGTGTATATAATGCCTGGTGTTCAGAGATTAGTGAATATGATAAAAAAAAATGCTACCAGGGGCTGGCAAATTAAATGTAATACTCTGATGGGGATAGTGTTGAAAGCAACTGTTTCTCAAGTTGAAATCTCCCAAACTTAAACTTTCCAGTTGAGTGAAAAGTGGTTAAACAGTGAAACAAGTGAAAAATATTCATTTCCAATCTTTATTACTTATAGCACTAGAATTTGCATTAGTTACCTTCAAATGAAAACATTATTTTTTGCTAACTATTCCTTGCATGATTTTATTTGGTGAATTTGTTCTATTTAATTTAAGAAGCATTAAAAAGTTTTGTCGAACTGCAGATGACCAGGTCCTTGGGTGACATAACACTTTGCACTTAATGAAATGTGTGTGTTTGAGAATGTGGACTACTCAGTTCATTTATCTGGGAGTAGGGCAAGACCACTACAGTGGCTTAATGTCCAAGTAGTTTTGCTCTAAGTGACAGCTGGAGTGCACTTTAAGGTTCCCACATGTGCCCATGCAATATTAATGTCATCTTAGTAAGCAACAGAACACATGAAAAATACAGCTGTCACTGCCTCAACAGCCCTGCAGAATGTACAAACAGGTCAGTAAGGAGGTTGCCACAGTTAAAAAGGTGAGAGTAGTCCCCAGCTACATCGACACAGTACACAGTGAAGAGCAGTGGTTTTCAAAGTGGGGGCTGGGGCCCCCTGGGGGGGCCGCCAGGGAGCGATAGGGGGGCCTCAGAAAATTGGAGGGAAGTTAAGAAAAAAAAGCAAAACATGTTAGTTAATATTCTTATGCTAAACAAATGGAATAATTATTGAATAGTGAATAAAACTAAGAAAATCATTCTAAAAGTTGATGTTTCTTTACTTCTTTTTATTTAGTAGCATTGTCGGTGGGTTTGCAAAGGGGGTCCCCAGCCAGAAGCTAATGCTGTTTGGGGGGCCGTGGCATGGAAAAGTTTGGGATCCCCTGGTGTAGAGCACCATCTTTAGTTTGTTGTAGTCACCTGAATTTGATTGTTGATTTTTTTTTTTTCCCACATTATTTTTGGTAGTAATATGTATTTAAATGATCTGATGTAAGCAATAATCTTTATATTTTATTTCCAGAAACTACTGTTAACATAGTGGACAGTAACATAAAAAAAAAAAATAGCAATAACAACAGCTCATCTCACAAGTGACTGTTAAATGTTAACTGATGATTTTGTACAGGATGGAAAAAATAAGTAATTTCTGGAAAGTTAATATTGGTTAAACTGGGACAAGTAAGCTCATCCCTGATGAGGTCAGCCACAAACATTATCCCTGCATGATCGAGCCGGTAGCGTGTTATTAAATCGCTGTCATTTAACATACGGAGAACATCTTGTGACGAGAGTTCAAGGAAGGCAGGACCCAAATGCAGAGTGGCACAATGTTGACAGTTTATTAATCAAGAAGTCTCAACAAAAAAATCTCAGCAGCCAAAGAACGATGCTCAACTTAGGAAGGAAGTCTCTGCTGGAGGGAAACTCGACAGCTCTGTGTCGGATAAAAATCTCTGTTAGGGAAATGGGCTAACAGGCAGGAGCGTGCTTAAGAGAGGGAGAGCTGATCAGTGGGAATTAATCATAGGTGCGTCTGACTGCTGTTTTGCCTCAGGTGAGATCAGCCCCACCCCTGCCACGCGCCAGCCCTGGAGAGACACAGAAGCAGAGTCAGGGCAGATACCAAAAACCCAGCCATAACACATCTCTCCTTCCTCTTGGTCTTTCTGCCATCTTGTCTGTTTAAGACACTCTTAGGCTTCTTAAAAGTCCTCCTCCCTCCTCCTAACAGGTTTTCACCTTAGGAGCTCTCTTAAAGCTAAGACGCTTTGTGAATAACGTTTATCTTACCAAGAGAAAATTATAAGAAAAATCTTAGAATTTGAGGAATTCTAAGATTTTTCTAAGAACGACGTCACTAAGAGCTACTTTTAGCTTTAGGATGCTTTGTGAATATGGGCCCTGGCTTTAAAATAGATGCAAGAAATACTTTTTTTATTTTTTCAATCTAATTGATTGCAAAGACAAAAGCCCAAGATCTTTGTTTAGCACAATCAATTGATTTGTGAACCCTGCCCCTCCTGTACCAGCTGACTGCAAAATGTTTTTGTCATTCTTTGTGGAGAAGATCATTGACATAAGGCCTAAAATATTGCCTTCCTGTATCCTGATGGTTGATTGTCTTGTCCACGTTTCTCTGAGCCAGTTTAGAGCCAGTATACTGTAACACCTTTTTTTAAAAAAAAAAAATCTGACTGAAAGAACTCACAGCCACTGTCTTCCAAATGTGCTCCTCCTCTAGCCCTCCTGACATTCGTTCCAACCTCTCTTTGTAAAGATGTCTTTTGTAACGTAGGACTACACAAGCTCTTCATTGTGAATACCTTGCTCAGCTTTGGTTGTTAACCTGATTACTTTAAAAATACAAGTATTCAGTCAATCTTAACAGAGTTAAACCTTGACCCACTTGTTCCCATCAACTATAGACATCTATGTCTATATAAACTTGTAAATATTTTAACGCATGCTGACACTGGGGAATGTTCAATTCTGTTGCTGCTTGAGCGAAGTGCAGCTTTTGACACTTATGACCATTCTATTCTCTTCAGTAGGTTTGAGCAATGGGCAGGTATAACAAGGTCTGCCTTTGACTGGTTTGCCTCCTAATTGTCAGACAGGAGTTTTTCTATGGCCATTCATTATTATGTCTCCTCATCTGCTTGGCAGATGTGTGGTGTGCCACAGGGTTCAATCCTTGGTCCTATTCTTTTCTCCCTGTATATGCTGCCTTGTTTTTTTAATTTGTCGATTTAAGAGCACTTCTTGTCACTGTTATGCGGATGATACCCAGCTATGCTTTTCATTCGATTAGGATGACCTCAGTAAGAAGATCTCACTACCTTGACTGCCTCATAGCTATCAAGGACTGGATGTCAGATAACTTCCTTCAACTTAACCCTGAGAAAACATAAGTCCAGTTGGTCCCTTAGCTGCTATTGTTAAGTGAGCCTTTCTCTGACCTTTTAGATTATTTTAATCACTTACAAAGCATTCACAGATGGCCCCACTTCATATTTCCGAATTACTGTGTTCCTAGGCCAGGGTGAGATGAATGACCAAGGCCTTTTGCTGCTCTGAAATTTCAGCTGAGAAACAACAGTGCCCAAACTTTTCCAGCTGTGGCTCCCACCCTCTGGAGCCATCTTCCCCTTCTCTTAAAAAGATTTCAGAGTCAGTTGATAGCTTTAACGAGGTGTTTCAAATCTGTGTTATGTGCAGTTTTTCCTGTAATGCATCCCTAAAGTTTTTATTTTTGCCTTTACTTACAATTCCTCAGGTTGCAAGGTAAATTGCACCCCAAATCTGGATCACTGGTTTTGGAGCTCGACCTCGGTGTAGCATCTGAGTTGGTGAGCATCATGTTGCCAGAGACTGTTTGTGTTGGAATTCTGATGAACCTGGGTTTACATGTGGCCCAATCCCTCATTTTTACATGTGAGGCTTTCAGATTTTTACATCAATCAGCCTATCACTAGTTTTTGCCCAGCAGCCAGGAGTGGAGGAACTGCATCGTAATTTCAGGGTCTGAGAGTAAATCATATCAGTGTGTTGCAACTGCAATTTTCAGCTGCTGAGTGTTGAACAGCGCTAACAGAAAAAAAGAAAATTACAGTAGTCACCTCTGTGATGCAGGTTGTCTAATGGCATGGTGTGGAAGCTGCAGACACCTGCACAATAACCCAGAAAAGGGAGAAAAAATGCTACATTGGGCTGATGATACAATGAACCTCTTCAGTAACAAGCCTATTTTGTCTGCCTCCTATCCGAAATGACCTACCCAAAATAAATAGAGTATATCTTCACAACTACAAGGGCTGTCTCACAAGAAAGCTAAGACCTGTGAGATTACTACAGAAGTGTCAGAATCAAAATATATGTCACTGTGTCAGAGTAAATTCATCTTGAACACAGTAGAAATTTTTAATTTTTATCTCCGCCTAAAAACAAAACATTATTTTGAGAGAAAACCACCTTTAAATCATGTGATAAAGGCCAAATTCTTCTACGAATTAGTAAAGTAATATCTGATGAGCAACTGTGCAAAAGTACATGCCAAAATAATGAACCTGAGCAGTTTTACGGAGGTTTTCTCACAGGCGCACGCCTGAGCGGAGGACTGTTATCTCTCCGAAAGCTCTCTACCAAGTTTCTCTATTGCAGCCGTTTTCTGCTTTCTGTTGTTTTTACCTTCATAAAAGGACGAAATGCAAATAAAATAGTAAAATAACACCTCTGCCTGCTCAGCAGGGTTGTCTGTGAGCCTCTGTAAGCGCTCTGCCGGTAACACTTTATTTTAAGGGGTCACTGTTCCTGTGTATCTACCTAATTAATTACAGTGTAATTACCTATGTAACTATGTGTAATAACATGTACTTACATTGTAATTACATAGTGTATTTTGGTGTACTTAAAAGTCCTTGTTACACTTGTAATAAGAAATGCTTGTTACAATACCTTGTCAAAGTGGCCTCTCTCTTTGGGGAAGGGGTACACCTGCAAGAAAAATGGGTGAAACCACAACCCATGTTGCCTGGGCAAACTTTTCCATCAATCTTCCTCCTGCCTCTTGAGTCCTGGAACATGTATGTTGTTACACAACTTAGTATATGTAACAGTTGTGTTAATACACCTTTGTTACTCCTTGATACAGTGGAATGAGCACATTAAAATAAAGAGTACCTGCTGGGATACCACAGTTCTTACACATTAACTGCAATCAGTGTCTTCGATAGTGTACCACATGTGCTGTTACACAACATAGTCTATGTAACAGTCGTGTTAGTACATACTTGTTACTCTTTGATACAGTGGAATAAGCACATTAAAATAAAGTGTACCTGGGATACCTCAACTCTTATAAATTAACTGCGATAACCAGTGTCTTCAGTCTTGTACCACTTATGCTGTTAAACAACTTAGTATATGTAACAGTTGTGTAAATACACGTTTGTTACTCTTTGATACAGTGGAATGAGCACATTAAAGTGTACCTGCTGGGATAGAAACTCTAAACTGGTGTTGACCTTGGTACTCAAGTATTTTTGCATCAAAAAGTAATTTCATTGTGTTAATCTTATTTGATTCCACCCTTTTGAATGTGATAAACCTAAACAGTGTTACAATCACAACAGGTTGACAACATAAGGATTTACATTTTTATTACAAATAGTGTATTTCATTACAAATAGTGAAATCCTAACTCCAGTGTTATGTGACTATAAGCTATGTTATAAGTGATCCTCAGTGTAGGTTTGTAAGAGTACTTTGTACCTGTAACATATTTGAGTACATTTAGACATTACATAGAACTGAGTAAAATTTTAATTGATGTAACTTTGGTATTGTCTTTTCTTTTTTAGAACTTTTTCTTTGTGAACTGACCCAACGTGTCCCCCTTTATCATGCTTGCTATGGTGTCGGCCGCCACCTACTGTAGATGTTTACAGCAGAGAAATAAAAACTATAATGAACCTAAAATGCCATATCCCTCATACTGTAGCCTATAACCTAGCTCGCCAAATCTCACATTTTGCTGTCTTCCAGAAACGCTCAATGTGTTGTGTGTGACTCCCTGTTACCAGATCAACAAAATGTTGGCAATGGTTAACTGGAAACTGGCGAAAACCTCTTGGATTAAGAGTATTGACATAAGCTGTCCATGAGTCACTGTAAATATAAGAGCCCTTTTTGACATGCTTCTTTATGATAGGGACTAGCGTTCTTCGTGAACGTGTCTTCACCAATTTCAGGACTGGTCTTTGAGTCTGCTTGTGCACTTCGAGCATTCCGAACACCCACCCCTTTCTCATCCATGAGCCACCAAATCTTCCACGGTTGTACTGAAAAGAAGCAAGACAAAGAGAGGAACATTACCGTATGGTGCATGGACGTGGTCTTGACATTTAAGAAAAACTTTACTTTAAAAGTGACACAGATTAGGTACGCACCTTTCGCTTATGGATGAATTTTGACTCGTCAATGACCACAAAGCGATTGTTTGAACCCCCACCAATCTTGAATGCATTCCTCGACTTCAGTCTTTTCAAAGATGCAATGCACACCTTTTCGTTGAACTACAAAGTCGTAAGTCGTGACTTGAAGCCGTAATTTACGGTTTCAAAAGCCTGTCTGGAACACAGCATTAGCCAAAACGACCGGATCGCTGACTTATGCTTTAACTTGATGAAAAAAACTTCTGAGTGTTTGGCTCGAGGTCATGAGGGCCCAAGCATGTAATTACTCTGAACCATCACTTTAAGAGAGTAATGCTGTCATTCTATCAGAAATTGCCAATTTGTTAGCCAGAAAAAGAAATGCTAATGAAACTGTATAGGAAACTGTGATAGGTCCAAGATAGTCCAAACTTGTCTGGTAGGAAGCCTCCTACACCACAGAGAGATGGGGAGAGAGAGGGACAATGTTAATACCACATAGATTTAATATCATATTGTAACATCTTACCTTCCTAAGCCTCTTTGCCATCTTGGAAAGAGTAGTTGAACTTTTTGCTATGCCATCACTCATCAAGTCAATTTGTCTAAGTTGAAGACCCTGTGAAAATCTTTTAAAATGCAAAACCAACAAGCGATTAGGCTATGTTCAATAGCCTGAACATTTACTAGTACAGGTCCTGGGGAAATTATGTATGTGCTTAATAATATCTCAACTGTTTTTGAATAATATTGCCCCATTGAACAACATGGGATATGTGCCCAATTCTCTATCCAGGACGAAAGTCCTGAAAACTACCATAATAGGTGACATTAGGTTGTCACAATACAGGTGAATGGGCCTTTTTTTCATTTAGATGTCCTCACACATTTGTACCAGATTAATCCTCATAAGAGCAACAATTCTTGTATTTCACTTTGTCTAAAAATGTAATAAAATATGCAAACTAGACAATATATAATTAAATATGCCTATTATAAACTATAAACTTGAAGCTACTGATTTTCTGAAGTGATTAAAATGTTTACAATGACCATGTAGTGTAAGAATTGTGGTTTGATATTTAAATTTGTGTTTCTGTAGATGTCAAGTGTGCATGTCCCACCCTCTTCATTGCTATGCTTCCCATACATAGTACATAGGCTATTAGGTAAATTGAGAGTTCAGCAAATACCAAAGTTAAGGGAAAAGTGATTCAACCACCTAAACAATTTTCTGAGAGCAAATATCCTCAGGATGTGATTTACCATCAATTACCCCACCTCCATTGATATGCTACCCATGAATGATACATTGGGTGTAGGTAAATTGGGTATATGCCAAATACCTCTCGGCTTGTACCATTAGGGATAGAGAATTTGGCACACATCCCACGTTGTTCAGTGGGGTAATATTAGTCAAAAAACAGTTGAGATATTCTCCGCTAAATGAAGCACAAACAAATCTTCACCAGGACCTAGACTATACAGGCTCTAGGCCTACATTAATTTTGTTGTTGTTGGCCTCAACAACAAGCCTTAATTTAATGCCTACCTAAATGAACCCCATCCAGTCATGCAGTCCTTTGTGTGATCTGGAGAACATGGACCCATCTCGTATTGACTTTTTGCATTTCCTGTGATATCTGGTGCGTTTGCATTGCCTAAAACATAAATAACATTGCATAAAACATAGATAACATTGCATATAATATAACATCACTCAAACCTTTAAATTAACAATAAATGTATCGAGTCTAACCCAAAACCATTGCACTTTATGTTAATTTTGATTATATGGCCAAAAGGCCGTTGACTTACCAGATAAATCCATCTTTTCCTGGATGACAGACCATTTTCACTTCATTTCTGCATTTACTGCACTTCTTAGTGCTTGCAAGTAATTTATGACGTTGCATCCATTTGATCAATTGAAGCTTCTTTCTGGATCCGAGGCTCTTCTTCCCCGTCAAATTATTAAAAGATAATGTCATGTTGATGTTGCGTCTTTCACCTATTGAGCTTCACCTCTTCAGTCCCTCCAAAATCTCCTCCATCCCGCTCTGTTCGCAATTTAGTTTCGACTATTGTTGCCAGATGCTGACATCATGCAGCATGATGATGATGATGATAATGGTAAAATTGTACAGATAAAAACACGTGTTTTTCATCATCATCATCAGTACAGAAGTGAAATGAGAGTTAGGGAATTCAACCAACCTTTATTTAATGGGAGCATTTGGTGAAAAAAAAGTTGCTTTCTCAGTAATGCATTACTTTAACTGTAACTGTAACTACTTACTATTTTTCAGTAACTAGCACAACACTGATGCAAATGCATGCAGTGATGCATAGGGGGGAAAACATATTAACCTATAGGTCCATAAAGTCACATTAAGTGCTACATTTCTGCTTTATTTAACTGTACATTTTGCATAATTTGTAGCAAATTGGCATTCTTGACCAACCAACCCAAATATGCTATGATGTTCAAGCTAGCACTAGTTAGTGTGTTTGCCTTCACTGGACAGGGTAAATTCTCAATGATTTGGTAGGAAAGCAGCTAGAAAGTAGCTGTGGTGATATTGGGTATTCTATAATGTACATTTCCACATTTTCTCAGGATGGTGTCAGGCTTGGGCTCAAAGCAGGACTCAGATGCAGAGGCTCGTTCACAAGTTCTGACTTTATTAGAGAAGTCTTGAACAAACCTCTGGGCAGAGTGATAAAACAAGAGGCTATGAAATTATCTGACGCGTGATCTTCCCTAGGGGAAATCACACGGTTGTGAAACATTAACAAAGAAACAAGAAACCAAAACAGACTATGCAAAATTACCAAACAGAAAGCGCTCCAAAAGGGAGGGTAATCTAAAGAACTAACGTCTACAACAAATAACAGAAAATCACTCCACAGGGAGGAATAACTATACAGGCTAGAGAAACAGAAAATCACTCCAACGGAGGAATAAACAGGATAAACAAAACAATACAAATTACAACTAAAAATCACTCGAAACGAGGAAAGACCTATGTCAGGAAATCTACGAAAACTAAAACTGGTCTATTAAATATACAACAAAAAATCACTCTAGATCAGAGGAAGAAAAACAAGAACTTCGATATCAAAACCTGAGGCTGTGGCAAGGAACGCTGGCGTGATCATACAGGGACGAAACACACTGGCACAAGACAAAGGGAAACGCAGACTATTTGAACACATGAGGGCAAGGGAACCAGGTGGAAACAATCAGGTAATTGGGGAGACAATCAGACTGGAGACATGAGGAAGGGCAAGTGACCTGAAACGAGAGGAGAGTTACTTTTCAAAATAAAACAGGAAATGACGAGACAAAAACCCAAGACAAGACAATACCTCACCGCGGTGTGACAGGACCCCCCCCTCTAGGACCGACTCCGGACGGCCCAGGCTGTTCAGGATGGTCCCGATAAAAGTCATCAATGAGAGTCCTGTCTACAATGAAGCGGGAGGGAATCCAGGACCGCTCCTCAGGACCATAATCCTCCCAGTCGACCAGGAACTGTCTTCCCCGGCCACAGTTGCGGACGGCGAGGAGTTGCTTAACCCAGGTCCGCCATTCACTATTTCAGGAGGAGGAGGTGAAGGAGTCACAGGAACCATGGGGCTCTCTCGAACAGGTTTGACCTGGCTTACGTGGAACGTGGGGTGGACGCGGAGGGAGCGAGGAAGTCGAAGGCGAACTGCAGCGGGGTTGATGACCTGAGTGATGGGGAAGGGACCCACGAACCGCGGTGCCAGCTTCTTGGAAGGTACCTTCAGGTTGAGGTCCTTAGCCGAAAGCCACACCCTCTGTCCTGGCTGGTAAGCAGGGGCGGGTCTCCTCCTGAGGTCAGCCGCTTTTTTAACCCGGTCCCCCTGTCGACTGAGCACCTGCCTAGCTGCCTCCCAGATCCGCCGACATCGGCGTACCTGGGCATGGGCTGAAGGGACCGACACCTCCAGCTCGTTCTCGGGAAAAAGAGGAGAGTCAAAGCCAAAAACACACTTAAACGGGGTAAGCCCAGTGGCAGAAGTAGGCAGGGTGTTGTGAGCAAATTCTACCCAGACCAGGTGGTTGCTCCATGTAGAGGGACTCTGGGACACCAGACAGCGGAGGCCCGTCTCCAGTTGTTGGTTGAGGCGCTCGGTCTGGCCGTTAGACTCCGGGTGGTGTCCTGAGGTCAGGCTGGCTTTAGCTCCAATGAGACTGCAAAACTCCTTCCAAAAGTGAGAGACGAACTGAGGACCCCTGTCAGAGACAATGTCTTTGGGAAACCCATGAACTCGAAACACATGGTTAAGCATGATTTCAGCCGTTTCCTTGGCAGATGGCAACTTGGGTAAAGCTATGAACTTGACCATCTTGGAAAATCGATCCACCACAATAAGTACTGTGGTGTTACCTCGAGAGAGCGGAAGCCCCGTGACGAAGTCTACAGATATCTCTGCCCACGGCCTGGACGGAATAGGAAGAGGATTCAGGAGCCCCATGCGAGACCTGGCGGAGCACTTGTTTCGAGCGCAGACCGAGCAAGCCTCCACGTACTCACGGACCTCCGCCTCCATAGAGGGCCACCAGAACCTCTGGGAAATGACGAACAACGTCCGTCTGACCCCTGGGTGACAGGAGAGCAGAGAGGCGTGAGCCCAATGGACCACCTGTGGGCGTAACTCCATGGGAACAAACAGTTCTCTGGACACCCACTAGGTGGCGGAGCTTCACCATTGGCCTGCTTAACCTCCTTTTCTATTTGCCACGAGACCACTCCGACCACACAGGAACGTGGAAGGATAGATTCTGGTTCTTTGGCAACAGGCTCGGGGTCGTAGAGGCGAGACAAGGCGTCAGGCTTGACATTCTGAGACCCCGGCCTGTAAGAGAGAGAGAAATTAAATCTGTTAAAAAACAAAGCCCACCTGGCCTGGCGAGAATTGAGTCTTTTGGCTTGGCGTATATATTCCAGGTTCTTGTGGTAGGTCCATACCATGAACGGCTGGAGGGCCCCCTCCAGCCAATGCCGCCACCCCTCCAACGCTAGTTTGACTGCCAACAGTTCGCGGTTGCCAACATCGTAGTTCTTTTCTGCTTTAGACAGCCTCCGTGACAGAAAGGCACATGGATGCATCTTACCATCCTTTTCGGACCTCTGAGAGAGGACTGCTCCCACTCCCTCATTGGAGGCGTCCACCTCCACCACGAACTGCCGCTGAGGATCAGGTAGGGTAAGAATAGGAGCAGAAGTGAAGCGTCGCTTAAGTTCCTGGAAGGCCGCTTCTGCATCCGGAGTCCACTGGAAGCGCACCTTGGAGGAAGTTAAAACATGAAGTGGAGCAGCTATGGCACTGAACCCCTTGATAAACCGCCAGTAAAAGTTAGCAAACCCAAGGAACTGCTGAACCTTCTTGCGGCTATCAGGTGTGGGCCACTCAGTGACCGCACTAATCTTAGCCGGATCCATCTGGACCTTACCAGGGGCTACAATGAAGCCCAGGAAGGAGATGGTGTCGGCATGAAACTCACTTTTCTCCGCCTTGACGTACAGCTTATGATCCAGCAGTCTCTATAGGACTTTCTGGACATGTGTCTGGTGAGCTTCGACGTCTGCGGAGTAAATGAGAATGTCATCAAGATATACATAAACAAATTGATCAAGAAAATCTTGGAGGACATCGTTAATCATTGCCTGAAAAACTGCTGGGGCATTGGTCAGACCGAAAGGCATTACCAAATATTCGTAATGTCCACTAGGGGTGTTAAACCCCGTCTTCCATTCATCACCTTCTCTAATTCTGATAAGATGATACGCATTTCGGAGATCTAGTTTAGTGAATATCTTAGCCTGCTGGATCTAATCAAACACCGAGGTCATAAGAGGCAAAGGATAACGATTCTTAATGGTAATTTCGTTCAGTGGGCTGTAGTCAATGCATGGCCTTAAAGTGCCATCCTTTTTCTCTACAAAGAAAAATCCTGCCCCTGCTGGGGATGATGAAGGGCGGACCCAGAATTAGGCCTGTTTTCCAATCCAGGTGAGGGTTATGATTTAAAAGCCATGGATATCCCAGAACCAGGGCCTGAGAAGGAGACTCAAACACATAAAAGTTCATTTCTTCACAATGATCCTGGATGTGCACCCGTACAGTCTCTGTCTTGTGAGAAATTACAAATAAGTCTTTCCCATCTAGTGCTCTGGCCTCAAAAGGCGTCACTAGAGGCTCAGTCTTTAACCCAATCCTTTTAACCAAACCCCAGTCCATCAAACTTTCGTCCGCCCCTGAGTCAATGAGCGCCATGAGCTCAATAGAGGCATCATGGTGTGTTACCTTGACTGCCGTGAGCTGACGGGTCCCTGAGCCGGTGACTGTGCGCAGACTCACCTTAACGGGTCTCTTGGCGGGGCATGTGACGACGAGATGTCCCAACTCGCCACAGTAAAAGCATCGGCCCTCTGCCCGACGCAGCTGTCGCTCCCTAGGAGAGAGCCGAGCACGTTCCAACTGCATGGGCTCTCCTTCTTCTTTCTGCAGGGAAGGAGAGAGCTCATGCGGAGATCGTAAGCGATCGTTACCGCCCGACGCTTGAGTGCGGAGAGAAAAGCTACGTCTTGACGTGCCGCTTGGCCGCTGCCGGTTGAGGTCGCGGAGCCGGTTATCGGTCCGAATGGCAAGGGAGATCAGCGAATCCAGATCCGGAGGAAGATCTAGAGGAACCAGCTGGTCCTGAATGGATGGCGCCAGACCCTTCAGAAAAAAATCATAGAGCGCAATAGAGTTCTACCCGCTCTCCGCCGCCAGAGTGCGGAAGCGGATAGTATAGTCACTCACCGACTCAGCTCCTTGACTCACCCCGCACAGCTCTCGAGCCTTTTCGCGATCCGTGGTTATGGGATCGAAAGTCTGTTGTAAAGCCGTTTTGAATTCGGTTAAGGAATGACAGAGTCCAGAGTCTCGTGCCCACTCCGCCGTGGCCCACGCTCTCGCCCGACCAGACAGGTGGGAAATCATGAAAGCAATCTTAGACCTGTTGGAGGGAAACGTTTGGGGAGAATGTTCAAAATGAATAGAGCAGTCAATCAAAAACGGCTTACACTGGCCGGGTTCCCCGGAGAAACGCTCAGGAGAAACTAGACGAATTCCCATTCCCACCGCATGCAGAGCTGAGGCAGGTGTGGAAGCCGCTGGAGTTTCAGGAGTAGCAGGTGATCCTGATGTCTTCGCCAGTAGATCCAGAAGATCTTGCACTCGGCTAGACAAAACTCCGATGTGTGATGGCATCACACGCGAACTCCGACCCAACTGGAGAGTTTAATGAGGCATATGTGGAGTATGAACACATTAAAAAACATCAAATTCTGCCGAAACCGTGTGAGCTGACGTGGGAAAAAGAGTGCAGTGATGGGACAAAAACACATTGACGGATTTAGTTTACTTCATTCTTGTATTATTTGGCAATCGTTTCATTTAATTGATGAATAGTTGCTACGCCGAGGGGCCGACAGAGGTTTACTGTATCTTCAACAATTTCTACTCGCGCAGTCCCACATGAAAACCTGCACGGTCTTGTCTCTGCTGTACAGCCCGAGTCTGACGAGCCGCTGTCTCGCAGCTGCGTTCACTGTCTCCGATGTAAAAAAAAAAAAAAAAAAAACTTTTAAAAAGCTGCTGTCGGTGAAAAATCTAATGACAAAAAATTTAAATAAAATCTGCTCCGATGAAAATGAATGACAACCTATCCACGATGTGTGATGAAACAGCTCCATCTGTTATAGAGGTAATAAATCCTCCAACAGGCTCAACTGTAATGATCCGCTCTTCAATGGCCTTTAAATAAGTTTCATGTCCATGACGTCATTCACTAATAAATTACTGTAATCAGGAACGCGGTGCATGGAGTGCTGCTTGGGTGTAGCAAAAAGTGCTAAGTGTCTCTGCTTCCTGCTCCACGCTCAGCGGCATCAACCTCAGGTTAAGATGGAACAAATCTGCCAGGGAGCAGGTTTGCTTCACAGCACATGTTGCCATAGCTACTGACTCAACGTTACGCTGATCTTGCTCTCTGAAACGGAAAACTCTGAGTTTCCCTCATCTCAGGCTCAACATACTCAGAGTTTCCACTAATCTCGCTTTCTGAAATGGACCCCAGATGAGAACAGTCTAGATTGTCTTTAAAGGATAATCACAGCCATGTTTACAACTATACAAAAACCTTTTGTTGCAAGAAAGAAAAGACATGGCCTTAAACTCTTAGCATACTTGAACAAAAGCTATCCCTACCAGATTATTTTTAGGGCATGTTTTCATTGTGCCTGACCATTTGGAAACTGAAAACCTAGGGTTCGTACTTCCCCTGGGTTTACATAACCAGTTCAGTGAGTAAGCACACTTGCAATGATATCAAACCCTGTTACCTCCAGCTTTAAATGTGTATTGGTTTAGACATTTGCAGTTGACTAATTGTCAGCCAACACATGCTAACACACTGTTTGGTATTGCATAGACAGCATATTTGAAATTGTCCTTATTTTTAACAGCTATCTCTTGTACCATTCACACAGGAAAAGTACACTGAAAAAGCGACATCATACATCATCATCATCTGACAGCTCAGATTCTGGCTCATCACTGCAGTGTTCATTCTCGTCTGACTCTGATGGAGAAGAAAAGATAAAAAAGAAGAAGAAACAGAAGAAGGACCCTCATCCACTATCTAAGTTAAGAGGTATTATATACATACATTCCTGTAGTTATGCTAGTCTACTGCCTGTCAGACATCAAAATGTCTTTCTTTAGGCTACTGGCAACCATTATTGTGATGAAGTATGAGTAGGCTGTGCAATGCTTGAACATGCCAGTTGTGTCACTTGCCATCACATACAGGCCATCATAATGTCCTAAACTACAATCAGTAAGCAACTAATTAGTCTGTGTTCAGCCAACTATGGGCATATGATATGCTTCATTTTTTAGAGACCTGACTATGGTCCACAAGCGCTTTTGCACACCTCTTTTTAGGCAGCTGCGTCGAAATATGTATGGCTCACCAGTATTATGTAAAAAAATAGATATATAGATATATAACGTGTGGTAGCCTATATAGTAGTTTTATAGTCAGGTCATTTTCCATTATGCATGCAATAAACCTTTATTCACGTTTCGTAATAATTGGTAATTCACATAAAATTCACCTGAAGGAGGTAAACATAATTCACCTGAAGAAGGTTTCCGGACTTAACTTTCAAGTTGCATTCATGTAGCCACCCATTAGACTATGATAGACATGCAACTTAATACATTAATAAAAAATAATAATTCCAATGATTCAGTTTTGTTTCCCCTTTTTTTCTTCCAGCTCACACCCCAATGACGTGTTACAAAGATACAAACGGGTACTTAAATGCTACAAAAAACATCAGAGCATGTCAAAGGCTTTCCGGGATGAGGGCATCGACAGGAATACAGTGGCCCTGTCTGCTCCACTAGCCGAGATAATGATGGTGGACAAATAATTCCTGAAGACAATACCTCCATATGAAGTTGGGAAAGAGAAGCTGTTAAGTTATGTTAAGTGGTGCACTTCTTTGGTCTCCGCTGAAACAAAGGGCAAGATAGATCGTGCCAACAAGAAAGGCAAATTACTGCCCATCACACCCAAATTCCGATAGGTTGTGGTAGTTTTTTTGGTTTTGTTTTTTGTTTTTATCTTTATAAGAGGCAAACATTTTACATTAAAGTTCACTGAATGGACTTACTGGTTAGGAAAGAGGCACAGAAATGTTGTCTTTATGCCGATTGTCCATGACAACCAAAGATATTACAAGCTGTAAGTGGTTATAGGCTACAGTATGAAGGAAATTGGCGTATTATTTGAAAGGCATTTTAGGTTCATTATAGTTTTTATTTCTCTGCTGTAAACATCTACTGTGGCGGCCGACACCATAGCAAGCATGATAAAGGGGGACACGTCGGGTCAGTTCACAGAGAAAAAGTTCTAAAAAAAGAAAAGACAATACCAAAGTTCTCAGTTCTATGTAATATTTAAATGTACTCAAATAGGTTACAAGTACAAAGTACTCTTACAAACCTACACTGAGGATCACTTATAACATAGCTTATAGTCACATAACACTGGAGTAACGATTTCACTATTTGTAATTGAATACACTATTTGTTTTAAAGATGTAAATCATTATGTTGTCAACTTGTTGTGATTGTAACACTGTTTAGGTTTATCACATTCAAAAGGTTGGAATCAAATAGGATTAACACAATGAAATTACTTTTTGATGCAAAAATGCTTGAGTACCAAGGTCAACACCAGTTTAGAGTTTCTACAGGTAACATGTAAGTAAGTATGTAGCAGGTACACTTTATTTTAATGTGCTTATTCCACTGTATCAAAGAGTAACAAGTGTGTACTAACACAACTGTTACATATACTAAGTTGTGTAACAGCATACATGTTCCAAGACGCAAGAGGCAGGAGGAAGATTGATGGAAAAGTTTGCCCAGGCAACATGGGTTGTGGTTTCACCCATTTTTCTTGCAGGTGTACCCCTTCCCCAAAGAGAGAGGCCACTTTGACAAGGTATTGTAACAAGCATTTCTTATTACAAGTGTAACAAGGACCTTTAAGTACACCAAAATACACTATGTATTTACAATGTAAGTACATGTTATTACATATAGTTACATAGGTACACTGTAAAAAAAAATTGTCATTTTTACAAAGAAACTTTGGCAGCTGTGGTTGCCAGAATTTTTTTGTAAAAAATACAGTAAAATGTAAACAAGATTACAGAATGATCTGTATATTTTACATAATAAAACTGTTGACTGCCTGTTCTTTTTACAACTTTTAAATGTTATTTTAACTGTTTTTTCCTGTGTATTTACTAACACTACCCCATTATTTAACAGCTTTTTTCAGTACAATTTACACGTTTTCTATGCTTTTTATACATACAATATGAGTAAATTTTCCTAAAAAATATTGCACTCACAACATCGTTTCACTGTAAAAACTACTTTCAAACCTCTGTTAAATGACAATTTTTTTTAGTACAATATACATGTTTTCTATGCTTTTGATTTGTAAAATATAACTACATTTTCCTAAATAATTCTGCTCTGGAAACATTGTTTAACTGTAAAAGCTACATTAAATAACAGTCAATTCACATTTTTATTTTCCGCAAAATAAACTTTACTGTATTGTCAGCTTTAACAGTACAGCGTTAACAGTTAACACAAGTGCCACAAAAGTAGTGAACTCCTACAAAAACATATGTCAAAAAAGTTCCTCATTGCAGTCTTCTCAGAAGTGCTTAATATCTACCCAAAAATAATGAAAACAAAACGACTATTGGAGGACATATGATCCAATCTGATCCAACCAAAAGAAAATTGTTGTCAACTACCATATTTGAATTACCGGTATACATTACTCATATTTGAATAAAACATTACTGGCTCTCAACTGGCTCACCTATTGTTACTGACCATGTATCAATTTGAACATCTCACTTTGTTGCAGACAAGTTAGTGTTACTGTTGAAACAAAATAAAGCAAAAAATACAAGTTTATTTCCACATTACAACTAAGTGATATAGCTGCGTAAACACTGAACTTTTCATATAAAGGTAGAGTAAATTGGAACAAACTGGAATTGGAATTGACTTCAACTAACAGCAGGTTGAATTGCAAAAAGGTGACATGGGACAAGTTCTGCGTTATGTTCATATGTATAACTTTAGTCAAAAGTTAAGTTTCAACAAAACTTAAATATTCATTGTGCTGGATTGTTTTATAGGCGCATGCCAATTATGAAAGATCCCATAAATTATAGGTATTGTGTCTTGACTGGTACAATGAAAAGACAATGAACATCACCACATGCGATAACAATACAGTATTTTCTGCACTTAAAACCTCAAAAAACAACAGTGCGCCTTAATACAGAATGCCTTCTAAATGGATAACTGTGGGTATGCTTACTGACTGAAGAATTGTTACTTAATATTGGACGACCTCCAATGAACATGCATGTCTGTTTAAGCTTACTTTTTTACAGATCTGCAGAGACAAATTTGAAACCAGGAACCTCACGATGTAGTATGGCATCACATGCCACAAACCTTAGCCATTTCTGTCCATATTCAAACGTTACACCACTCATGATCTGAAAGTTCTTGAATCAAGGTAAGGACCCTGGGGTTCACATTAAGACGCCTGGTTGTGCCTCTCTCCACTTTGGTGCCCTTCTCTGGGTTGATGGAGAAAAAACACCTAAAACATATATAAAAAATGAAATTGTATTAGTTAAAAGGTCAAATAAATCGGCATGAAAGTGGTACAAAGCTTAGCATAGTCACACATATTGAGAAGGTCATAGGTTAAAGCAATCTTAAATCACATACCTCTGCAAAAACTCCAGTGTTGAAGCCAGTTGTAATGGATAATGGACATTGAAGCAATAATAGCTTCCAAACATCATGGAAATGGCCGACACAAAGGAGGTAATGTTGTCTTGGACAATCATACGATCCACACTCAACATAAACCGGTTTGCAGAATAGCAGGATTGTCCTTAAATAAAAATACAAAATAAGTAAATACAAGTAAAATGACACTTCACAAAGCAGATCTATTTTTGTTATTTTGACTGCTGAGGACTAAATACAGAAATCAATGTG
The DNA here is from genome assembly GCF_039877785.1 of Chaetodon trifascialis. Lineage (NCBI taxonomy): Eukaryota > Metazoa > Chordata > Actinopteri > Chaetodontiformes > Chaetodontidae > Chaetodon > Chaetodon trifascialis. The sequence goes on along the minus strand of NC_092062.1, from coordinate 3,510,902 downwards.
GACAAAAAAACTAAAAAATAATAATTGACAGTACAAAAAACAAACAAAACAATATTTTCTCACCGCACACAATGATGGTGGGAGTTAAGGGAACATGCTCCATTTGCACTTCTTCTCCCAGGCATGTCTGGTCAACATAGCTGAACATGGCGTCTTCTCTCTCCTCGAAGTAGGACAGCAGAAGCAGCAGCATATCTTTTGTGTCCTCAGAGAATCCACTCAGCTGTCCTCTCAAGACTTTAAACTTCGTCAGATCCTCAAGCAACCTTTTGCATTTGTATTTGCACACGGTGTTCATGTAGTGCAGGAGTCTTTCACCTTTCAGATCAATGTTGCGCACTAAACTTTCTTTCAGTCCATTTCCAGTTAGTTCTTTGAAATGAATATTCATCCCAACTTCATCAAATAAAAATGGCCACTCTCTATGGAGAAATTTTACATTTTTCCCTTGGTTGATATCTTTACGCTGGCTGTAATAGGTCTTCTTCATGAGACTTATGACCATCTCTGGATTTGCACCAGGTTCCTTGGCCATCTTCTTCATTTTTTCTTTTTTCTCATGCTGGGTTTCTGGGCTCTCTCCAAGTGGGAGAAGTTTTACATCCCACTTAACACACCCATAGGTGTCTTGGATTGCTGCTCTTTTTTCAGGAGGGATTATATCTGTGCCCTCACTATCCGTGCAGTGTTTTCTTTTTATTATTTTGGGGGTGAGAGAACGTTTCACATTGTCTAGCCTATACTGCAGCTGCTTTACAAGAGAGTCATAACCAGTTCCAATCACATCCCCCTCAATTACATCCTTAAAGGATTTAGGATATTTTGCCACCATCTTCTTTGCAACTTCAGTACTGTGTTTTCGACTTAAGCATGAGCTCTTTCGCCTCATTTCACCAACCACAATCCTGATCATCTCCCTTCGCATCCGTGGACTCGGCCTCTTCCCTCTCTCCAGTGGGTCCATCAGTTCTGGTGGAAACTTATTCCATGGGATGTCAAAACTGTCGACCCAGTCTACATCTGGACTTGGGCAGCTGTTTGAAGACGATGAACTTGAAGGCGAAGGAGAGGTCTGACATTCATAATGTCTTGTTGTTACATCTGCAGATGAGCTGCTGGTTTCAGGACTTTGACCTATAAAACGACAACACAGAAATACAAAAGTAGTTAACAGAAACTTCATGAATAGTTTATATTAGTCACAAGTGAGTACACCAGTATACAATCTAAACATCCATTCAAATTATATGTATCTATACTCTGTGTGGGTGGGGCTTAAATTGATGATTTGAGCTGAAGTTGTAATATTTACAATATTAAAGAAACTATTTACATGACTATTTTTTTTATTCAAAACATGGACATTTTAATTGTATGAATTAATAATTTACATAACCACCTCAGATATGATTTTCAATGTTTTTCACTGCACAAGTAGTCAATAACATTGACTATTGGCGAAATATTTACAGAACTATTATTTTTTAAGACCGAACTTTTTTTTTTTGTTTGTTTTCTCTTTAGATCTGGAATATTTCTAATGTTTTTGAGCACATTAGTAAAGGAACTATTTACAGAACAATCTTTTTATAAACAGTCATAACATGAATGAAATGATGACCTACGTTACATACTCAATCATTTTTTTTATAAAACTGATTTTTTTCATTACGTTAAAAATAAATAAGTAACTCAGCTCTAGTTTTTATGTTTTTCCAGGAATATTTAATAAAAGGCAAACATACTGTTATAAAAAGCTTACGTCTTAGCTTCCAGGCAGCAATGAGTTTCCGTGCCTGAATTGGCCTCAATGAAGACAACAAATCAGCTTCCTCAATAAACTGAAAGTCGTCTGAAGTTTCCACTCCAAGAGATTGTAAGCTTTCTTCTAAAATGTCTTTGTTCATAACTGGAAGATCAGGCAACACCTCACTGATGGTAGTACGCAGAAACGTCTGCCCTGAATCTGCCATTTCTGTCAAGAGAAGAGAAATTTTATACAAATAGAAAGGGAAAAAACAAAATATCACTGCATACAACCTTATACAGAATATACTTCAGACTGTTTCTGCATAGCTTACAAGAGGCTCCCCTTCACCTAAATGTTAATCTATAGACTCTTTAGAATGTTGTGAGGTTGAGTGAAAGCAATGTTTTCTTCATATGAACAATTTATAACAAGGAACTACAAACCTATTTACAATTTGCCTTTTACATTTCTTCTAACTAAAGAATGTGTTTTGGAGTTATGTTTACTTTGACAAAACACCATGTTTCAAAGGAATAACCTGGAGACCATTCGTTACATATGATGGTAATGGATAATAATCTACCAAGTCATTAATGTGAATGCACTGTAGCTCCATACTTTTTGTTACTGAATACAGATGATATTCTGAATGATAATCTGTCTTGTATACATCAATCACAAAATAAACAGCATCACGCTGAATTAAAATCATGAGAAGCTCTCCAAACTCAATAGACTCGTCATTTTTAGACACAAGAAAATGCCCCTTTTTGTATGATGTACCTTTGTACTGAATGTTTGTTGACACACTTGTGTTGCTTTCTGAAAAGCCAAACTCTCTCACAGCATTTTTAATAGCGTCACTGTAAAGACTTTGGTAAAAAACACAACTGTCTTTGACTTGAAGTACCTGATCATATCCAAGGCCTGCTGACAGATATGCCTGATAAAGCTGATGCCGTTCAGACAAAGTTAGGCAGATGTTTTTAAAGTTTTTCAAATGCCTAGCACACCTCTTGAAGTAGCCATGCTTACTTTCAAAGCGCATTGTCCAAAGTTCCTGATCCATTCCTGATCCACTTTAACAAATTAAAAGTAAAGCAATGCTTTTGCAATAACTATTTCAAACCTGAATAGTTTCCCCATTGCCATTGTATCAGAAGTGTGAACTGTTTTATATTAAAAGCAAAATTAAATGTTTTTTTTTTTTTTTTTTTTGCTTGCAAAGAGGAGACCATTACACCACAGAATATTATTTGCTAATAATTATACACTATGTAGGCCTATGTTTTAGGAGGGGGTTAGTGTTTCCAGGTCTGCGGTTTCCATTTGTTGTTGCTGAAAAAAAAAAAAAATAAAATAAAAAAAATAATATATATATATATATATATATAGGAGTGGGGTGCCAGGGGCAGATCTAAAGTAAAAGAGTAAGGCTCTGGTCAATTAGATTATTTGTTAAATATTGAAAATAAATATTGAAAATATTAGTATTACCAAACAGCAAACTGAGCAAAGAAGAGGAAACCCATCCACTTAAACATGTTTGCATGTGGATGCATTTTTAGTGGACATGACATTAAATTGATAAATTTAATTTTTTGTCAGATAAAAAAGAATAATTATTATTGTATTATGTTTACATTTCAAGACGTTAATTTTACTGCATTTCCTTGTTTTTTGTTTTCCAGTTTTTTGTTGTTGAAATTACAAAAAAATGTGAATATTTTAACATCAATTGTCTGTAAAAGTAACAGTCCTGTATAGTAAAACATCTAACAAAAAAATGCTGTTTATTAAACAGTGTTTTATTGTTTTTCAGTTTACAATTTTTTTTAGTCGCAATTTTACAAAAAAAATCTGTGAATTTTACGGGCATTTTTTACAGTGTAATTACACTGTAATTAATTAGGTAGATACACAGGAACAGTGACCCCTTAAAATAAAGTGTTACCGCTCTGCCTATTTACGTGTACAGGACACGGAGAAGTGAAACTAACTGCGCACTTACAGCAGGCAGTAGGGCCCCCCCCCCCCCCCCCCCCCCCCCCCCCCCCTTTGGTCATTCGGGGGGCAGGACCCAAGTTCACCATGGAAACACCAATGACGATACAGAAGGGAGTAACCCCCAGAGATAGGGTATTTGACCATAAAACAGCACAGGTAAGACATACTGTATGTTTTTGAGAAATATTTTTCTGCTACTCTTTGGCTGCTGGCTCGCCGGGTTTTCGTTGCACAGTGAGGAGGCAGACATTGTTGTGATCATCAGACTCTCTGCTTTCATATGATATCAGGCTTTTGTGGTTTGTATGAAGTGGTGAATACAGCAGACGCTCTAAAGTGGACGTACACTGTTTTCGTGTTTTCCTTATATGCCCATATAATTTATTGCAGTATGAATTAGGTTTCGTTTTGGTGGCAATGCTTGGTAGAGGCTTTTAGCTGAGTTTCTCCCCTTATTTTGGTATGCTACAAGTTAGGATTGATGCTCGCGAGTGTGACCATTGATCATCGATGTGCGCACGCGTCCGAGGTTGCCTCCTGTACAGGGGGCACTTGTATTACAGTGATTAGACTAAAGCCAGAAAATAATAATTATCATCTTCAAGTTATAATGTCTAAAACAATAATGAGTCTGTGGGACAAAGAAAGACAAAACAAAATAGTCTGAATGGGTTTTTTTCTAATTGACTGATCATAGTGCCTCCATTCTTTCTTTGTTTTTTCAGTGCAAAACATAGTATGTATAGTGTTACATCTTGACTGAATCATCTGTTGTGAGCATTCTTACTATTAATATATTAAAAATCAGTTAAATCTGTCATTATGTCTGTTTTATTTTAAAATCCTCTGATGTGCACCAGGCATAACACTTAATCAGTGCTGATGGATAAATATTGATAAACTGGCAGATTTTACTGTCAGTCCTACACTGACACAGATTGCACTTACAATAAAACTCAAGTCTTTGCAAATGCAGTCAGATATCTGCTTGTAGTGTGTCTAATTGTATTTTTAAATGCAAAATTGCAGTAATTTAGTAATTCAGTACATTGCATTCACAGAAGGCAAATAAATAAATAAATAAATAAATAAATAAATAAATAAATAAATAAATAAATAAAGCTTCCGTATGTCATATAATTGTGAAAAAAGATCTTACAATTACAAAATGTTTTAATCATAAGTTTTCACAGGTCTGAATTAGGGCTAGTTTGGTTTTTAGCTTAAAACAATGACATAATGAGGTCAAAAGTTTAATGTTAGATTCCAATTCTTTACCAATTGTCTGTTTTTTACTGTACACTGGACAACTATCCAGCTATCTGCTAGCTACCTGTCTGATTTTGCATAAACAGTAAAGCCAATGGCATGCAAAATGTGATGATTGAAGTAATGATAGGGACTCAGATGCAGACCAAGTGTGAGTGACCGGTTAATGGGTTTATTGTAACAGAGTTCGGGCAGACTCGTGAGAAAATGGTATGGAGGTGGATTAGCAGAGTGGTGAAGACGGCGCAGGATCCGTGGAAGACGTGTGGATCTTGAGGGCGTGGTGGAGTATGGTGTGATGGACAAGAATCTCGATAGGTGATGCAGTGCAGGAGAGGACACAGAAGGTGGTGTGGACTAGAGGCAGGTGGCTGAGCGGGGTCCAGCGGAGAGATGGCAGGGATGATGATGCAGGGAGTGGGACACCGGTGACGGGAAGCGGAGGAACCTCTCGGGGGAAGATTAGAATAGAGATCCGGTGAGCAAACACAGAGTATACGAACTAACTATCACAAGTATTCACAGGGAAACATGTAGAGGGCCGACTATACCACTGAGAGGCGGAAATGATCTGGTGATGAGCCCCCCGCTGAACGCCGTCTTTATCCCGTCCAGGATTGAGATAGGGATCAGCTGCGTAGTGCCAGCTCCCAAAACTCCGCCCAACCTCAGCCAAAAAAAGACTCCACAAAAAAAAAAAAACAGCCCCTATGAAGGAAACTAACAAAACATAAATATCGCACCAATCATCACAGAAAATGCATATCAACCAGACGACAGTAATGATTTCTTTTTTTGCTGTTCGGCCAGCTTACCAAATTAATGTTAATTATTTAACATTTTAAGTAAATTTGCCAACCACAATTGTCACAGTGATAGGTGAAAGTTGATGACACTTGATCTTTTTATTTTCCAACAACTTATTAACACATGATTAGCTATAAATTACAATTAAAATTTCACCTTGTGCTCTTTGAAAATTGCACACTTTGAAATCATGATTTCAATATACAAAATGATTAATTGCTCCGTAGTACAACACATACAACTGCATGCATTCCAACTGTGCAGGTTCTGTGATACAAAAGAATTCCAATTCTATATAATATGTATACCTGATACTCAAATGGGATACATATGCTTGGTAATTAAGAAAAAAAAAAAAGAAAGAAAGAAATTACAGAGGAAGAGCTTCATTAGCAGATAATGCTTTTATTGAACTAAGCTTTAAAAATGGAGGGCAGAGGAAGTGTTCGACACCAACACAAATCCTTCTATACCATTAGAAATAAACTCTGTTAATTACTGTTTGATACAAAGCATCGAAAATAGGATGGGGAAATAGTTCACTATTACAGGGCCTAACAGCTGCTGTTGTACAAATGTTACCTGACTGTGCTGACTGTTGTGTTTGCAGCAGAGTAGCAGTGACTTTATTTGAATAGACTGTATACGCCATCTGCAATCTACTGCATATTGTCTCCTCTGCAGATCAATGAGGCTCATAATAAGAGTTGGTCTTCACTGCTGTGATAACTGGATGAAATAATTACACTGGAGAGAAGGATCATAACAAGAAAGGAGGAATGCATTCCATTACAAGTTGTGTTTGAATTGATGTAAATCATAAACGTCAGATCAAAGCTGTGGAAGAGATGAGTGATGGCGGTAGCAGCAATATAAAAATGCATGTAAATATATCAGGATGCCAAGGAACCAGTTGTTGGTGTTAATGTTAAACTGGGTAGGAATAATGCGCATACACATAGAGATAGCGAAAGTTCAGTCCAGGAGGTTCATTTTTTTTTAAACTAACATTATCCCTTTGTTAATTATTGCAGTTATGGAGTTGGCTTCATATCTACAGCAGCCCTTTACCCATTATGATGAAGGTTTCATAACTGTAACCAAATATGCAATTTACTTAAACCATGAAATTTCCCTATATTAATATAAATAATTTAATACAATGTCTTGACATAACCTGGACCAGCTCTATACCCTCCGCAGGGTGCTTGAGGGTTCATGGGAGTTTGCCCAACCAGTCCACATGTGCTTTGTGGACTTGGAGAAGGTATTCGACCGTGTCCCTCGCGTCATTCTGTGGGAGGTGCTCCGGGAGTATGGGGTTGGAGGCCCTCTGTTGAGGGCTGTACAGTCCCTGTGCAACCGGAGCAGGAGCTTGGTACGCATTGCCGGCAGTAAGTCGGACCTGTTCCCGGTGCATGTTGGACTCCGGCAGGGCTGCCCTTTGTCACCGGTTCTGTTCATCATTTATATGGACATAATTTCTAGGCGCAGCCAGGGGCCGGAGAGGGTTCGGTTCGGGGGCCGGCAGATTTCGTCTCTGCTTTTCGCAGATGATGTTGTCTTGTTGCTACCTCGAGCCAGGACCTTCAGCATGTGCTGGGGCGGTTCGCAGCCGAGTGTGAAGCAGCTGGGATGAGAGTCAGCACCTCCAAGTCCGAGGCCATGGTTCTTGACCGGAAAAAGGTGGCTTGCTCCCTTCAGGTTGGGGAAGAGTTCCTGCCTCAAGTGGAGGAGTTTAAGTATCTTGGGATCCTGTTCACGAGTGAGGGAAGGATGGAACGTGAGACAGGCGGATCGGTGCAGCAGCTGCAGTAATGCGGTCGCTGTACCGGTCTGTCGTGGTGAAGAAGGAGCTGAGCCGAAAGGCGAAGCTCTCGATTTACCGGTCAATCTACGTTCCTACCCTCACCTATGGTCATGAACTTTGGGTCATGACCGAAAGAACGAGGTCCCGGATACAAGCGGCTGAAATGAGTTTCCTCCGCAGGGTGGCGGGGCGCTCCCTTAGAGATAGGGTGAGGAGCTCTGTCACCCGGGAGGAGCTCAGAGTAGAGTCGCTGCTCCTCCGCATCGAGAGAGCTGAGGTGGCTCGGGCATCTCTATTGGATGCCCCCTGGACGCCTCCCTAGGGAGGTGTTCCAGGCATGTCCCACCGGGAGGAGGCCCCGGGGAACACCCAGGACACGCTGGGGTGACTATGTCACTCGGCTGGCCTGGGAACGCCTCGGGATCCCCCCGGAAGAGCTGGAGGAAGTGTCCAGGGAGAAAGAAGTCTGGGCGTCCCTGCTCAGACTGCTCCCCCCGCAACCTGGCCCCGGATAAGTGGAAGAGAATGGATGGATGGATGGACATAACATAAAATTTCTGTACTGACAAAAACTAAGGAAAGACATCACATTTCTCTAACGTTAGCTGCTCTGCCCTGACTCTTTGTGAAGCGCAGAACAGAATTTTAAATTCTTCTTTTCACCTACAATGCCTTAAATGCTGAGGCACCATCATATCTTAAAATGCTCATTGTACCCTATGACCCCACTAGAACACTGTCTTACCAGCATACAGGGTAAATTACGGTTTCTAAAGTCTCCAAAATTAGAATGGGAACCAGAGACTTCAACTATCAAGTCAATTTGATTTTTTATGTTACCACATCACAACAAAAGTTGTCTGAAGTTTAATGAAGATGGCGCCGGTGTGTGTGGCTGCTCGTCTCTCGCTCTCTGTTTGGTGTGTGTTTTTGGTGTTTCTAGTCCTTGGCACTCTACAGACCAAGTCTCTGCTGGTGTACGATCGCCAGTCTCTCCTGGATCTTCGGCATAATGTCGTGGATCTAAGTGTGTTTGACTATGGTGGGCAAAAAAACCTTGCCCCCGCTCCTGTCGGGGATCCCGACTCATCTGCTCCGGGCCTCGGCCTTACCTGCCCGGCAGAAGCGTCTCTGTCGCCACGGTAAACGCAGCGGCTGTCTGGTGAAGCTAAAGGTCTGCCTGGCACTGCCTTCTTCCATCTCCCGGACAGGACATGGATTATTCCTCCCTTTCGTTGTGTCCCAGCGCTTCCTGGACCCCGTCGACGCCTGCCTGGTACCTGTTGCCGGTCTGGATGAGGGACTCCGGCCCCCGCCGCCCCTGCTCTCCTCGGCTCCGCCAGCGCGGGGTGAACCTCCGGAACTTGAGGACGCTGCTCCAGGCTCCCCGGTCCGCCGAATCACAGGCCCTGTCACCTGCCAGGATTGGCCTGGTGAATGCCAGATCACTGGCAAACAAGACGTTCATCCTGAGGGATTTCTTCAGCTCCCGTGGCTTGGACTTCCTCTGTGTGACGGAGACCTGGATCGGTGCTGGTGAGTGCAGCGCTCTTGTTGAGCTTTTACCGGCTGGCTGCTCTTACTTTAACTCCCCGCGGACATTGGGCCGTGGAGGAGGAACAGCGACTGTTTATAAAAACAGCTTTAAATGTAAGCAGCGCCCTGTTTCATCTTAATTCTCCAGCTTTGAAGTGACTTTATTTGAGGTGGGTCGCTTCGACCCGGCACACAGGACCGGGTCGAAGCGACCCGGCATCTACCCGGCATCTACCCGGCATCTACCCGGCATCTACCGACCCCCCAAATACAACAAGGACTTCCTGAATGAGTTTTCTGACTTTCTGGCTGGAATCATGCCCAACTATGACCGTGTACTGTTTGTTGGAGATTTCAACATACGTGTGCCGTCCGGATAAACCGCTGGTGAAGGACTTTTTCAGCCTTATTGACTCTTTTAATCTGGTACAGTGTGTGTCTGGTCCCACACATGAACACGGACATACATTAGACCTGGTTCTGTCTCACGGGGTGTCTGTGTTTAACCTGGAGGTCTGTGACAGTGTGTTCTCTGACCATATGCTTGTGTTATTTGATGCTGGTTTCTCCTGCGCTGCAGTCAAATCTGGCGCTCCAGCTCGGCGCTGTCGGGTTTTTAACCCTCTCACTGCCAGTCAGTTCTCTGCTGCTTTTGATCAGCTCTGTGTTCCCTCTGACTCGACTCCCCCTGATACATAGGAGCTCAGTTCTTGGTTTCACTCCTCCTGTAAAGCCATTCTGGACTCTGTGGCTCCATTAAAAACTAGGCAGCCTAAAGCTAAACCTGAGCCTTGGTTAAATGACAGGACTCGTGCAGCTAGACGGGAGTGCCGTAAAGCTGAATGTAGGTGGAAGAAGGACAAGCTGCAGGTCTCACTTCAAATCTTAAAGGACTGCTGGCGCCAGTACCAGAACATTGTCAAAGAGACCAAAAGAGAACACCTGTCAGACATTATTGTGTGCAATTGCCATAACCCACATGTGTTATTCAAAACCATCGACTGTTTTAAATGCCCCACAGTCTGTTGGTATTGAAGCATCCCCTGAACTGTGCAATAACTTCCTGCACTTTTTCATTGATAAAGTTGTTAGCACAAGGGCTCTCATCTCAGCTCCTGCATCTGACCCCTCTGTGTCTGTTCCCTGCCCGGCTGTGTCTGATAAGTTTGAACCTGTGACTCTGTCATATTTAGAGGATCTGGTCATCCATATTAAGCCATCAGGCTCCCCTCATGATGCTGTCCCTCCTCATTTCTTTAAAGAGGTTTTCCCCAGTATAGGGCAGTTGGTCCTTACCATTATTAACAGTAGCTTGTCTTCTGGTGTTGTCCCCAGAAGTTTTAAACACGCAGTAGTGCAACCCCTGCTGAAGAAACCTGGCCTTGACCCTGCAATAGTGGCTAATTTCAGGCCCATCTCCAAGCTGCCTTTTATTTTAAAAATCTTAGAGAAAGTCGTCTACGCTCAACTGAAGTGCTTTCTGGATGAACATAAAGTCTTCCAGTCTGGTTTTAAAGCTCTACATAGCACAGAATTAGCGTTACTCAGGGTCTTCAATGACATCCTCCTGGCTAATGATTCAGGTGACTATGTGATTCTTGTCTTGCTGGACCTAACTGCTGCCTTCGACACAGTGGACCACAATATTTTAGTATCTCGGCTGCAGCATCTAGTGGGCATCTGTGGTAGTGTGCTGGAATGGTTTAAGTCATATCTGGCAGACAGAACTATGTGTGTGAACATTGCTGGTTCTGAATCTTCCTCTGCTCCTCTCCTATATCGGGTTCCACAGGGCTCAATTTTAGGCCCCTTGCTCTTTTCATTGTATTTATTTCCTCTGGGGTCCATTCTGAGAAAACATGGCATCTCTTTCCACTGTTATGCTGATGACAGTCAGATATATGTGCCACTGAAGAAAAAACATGCTTTCTCTATTAAACAACTTCTGTTATGTCTTGATGACATCAAAGCCTGGATGGCCCTGAACTTTTGAAATTTTAATGAAAAGAAAACGGAGGTGTTGATGTTTGGACCCAGTGGCCCCTGTGAAAACCCCCCTGTTGATTTGGGCCCCTTGGCTCTATATGTGAAGCCAACAGTCTCAAACCTGGGTTTTAAGATGGACGGTGATTTTAAATTGGACCGTCAGATAAGTGCAGTGGTCAAATTGAGCTTCTTCCATCTCAGGCAATTGGCAAAGGTGAAGCCTATTCTCCAAGGGCAGCACTTTGAAACAGTGATCCATGCCTTTGTTACTTCTCGGCTGGATTACTGTAACGCACTTTATTTTGGAGTCAGCCAGTCTTCCTTCTCACGTCTCCAGTTGGTCCAGAACGCTGCTGCTGGTCTCCTGACTGGAACACGTAAGAGGGAACACATAACGCCCATCCTGGCCTCCCTCCACTGGCTGGCTGTGCATTTTAGAGTTCACTTTAAGATTCTTTTATTTGTTTTTAAATCTTTAAATGGTCTCGCCCCGCCTTACCTCTCTGAGCTGCTTCATCTTTACGCTCCTGCTCGGTGCCTCAGGTCAGCTGATCAGCTGCTCCTGGAGGTACCGAGGTCGAAGTTGAAGCTCAGAGGAGATCGTGCCTTTTCTGTCGCTGCCCCAAGATTATGGAACGACCTACCTTTGTGCATTAGACAGGCCCCCTCATTGTCCATTTTTAAAACTCGTCTTAAAACACATTTTAATTCCTTGGCTTTCGACCAAGCTTGAGACCTTGCTCCTGTTTTATTGTGTCTATTGTTTTTATTGTTTGTCTTATATCTTAGGTTTATTCATTTTATTTATTTATTTATGTTCCTATGTGCAGCACTTTGTCACAGCTGTGGTTGTTTTTTAAAGTGCTTTAAAAGTTGAGTTGAGTTGAGTTATGATATTTTCCATATGGAGCAATTCTAGACCATACTCTTTAATGGAAAGATACCCAACAACTCTGGGGCTGTGAGGAAGTGCTTCATGATGGCAGCAAGGAAAAACTTCGTTTTAACAGGGAGAAACCTCAAGCAGAACCAGAGTCTGGGTGAGTGGCCACATCTACCTTGGCTATTTTGGGGGGGGGGGACATAACACATAACATCAACACATGTTACTGACTTGGCTTCCTCCCTGGAGTCCTTGATTGTGGATCATGGTTGTGCCTTCTGCTGTGGTCCTGTTTGACCTACTGCTACTTAATCATAATTCTATTATTATTAATATTATTATTATTATTATAGCTCTCTCTCTCTCTCTCTCTCTCTCTCTCTCTCTCTGAGTGCATGCTGGGAGTGGAGGACGGTGAGAGTGGTGAGTGTCGTGGCGTGCGTGAGTTTCTAATTTTTTTCTCTCTTTTCTATCTGTATTGTGTGAGATAGTTGGATTGTTGCCTTGCTGGTTTTGTTTGTGTGTTGCTGGTTCGGGATCGGTTCTGATCGGCCCGGCTGGGAGTCATGCTGACTCCCGGAGTCAGCGTGGCGGGACTGGAGACGCTCACACACCGGCATGGAGTCAGACTGTGTCCAGCAGTGAACTGCTCCATGGAGAGCTGCAGTTTAGCTGTAGGAGAGATGGTCGGCTATGACAGCGTTAAATCCGCTTCTAGAATGAATAATGGAGTGGTTCTGTTTCTAGACAGTCTGGATAAAGTCCGTACGGTTGTGGAGCGGGGTGTGGTGATTCAGGGCACCCTGGTTCCGGTAATGCCGCTGTCTAGTCCTGCCAAAAAGATCATTTTGCCCAAAGTTCCCCCGTTTATTAGTAACGAGATGTTACAGAAGGAACTGATAAGACACGGACAGTTAATGTCCCCGATTAAAATGCTTCCTCTGGGCTGCAAGTCTCCACTCCTGAAGCATGTGGTCTCCTTCAGGAGACAGGTCTTCATGATCCTGAAGAACAACGCTGAGGAATTGAACCTCCTGTTAAAGTTCAGAGTGGATAACTTTGATTATAGTGTGCATGTGTCTTCAGACACTATGAAGTGTTTTGGTTGTGGTTAAGAGGGCCACCTCATCAAGATCTGTCCTCTGAAGGACAGCAGTGAGTCTGCAGCACCAGGTCCACCAAGTGATAGTACACAGAGTACTTCAGAGAGTACTAGTTCAGCTTCTGCTGGTGTTGTTGTTTCTGCTGGTTCAGGGACTACTAGTCCAGTTTCTGATGGTCCGGTTTCTGTTGGTTCAGGGGCTGCTGGTGTCACTTCTGCTGGTTTGGGGGCTGCTGGTCCAGCTTCTGGTGTTTTGGAGGCTCCTGGCATAGCGTCTGCTGGTCCGGAGGTTCCTGGTCCGGCTGCTGTTGGTTTGGAGGTTCCTGGTCTGGCTGCTTCTGGTTCGGGGGCTCCTGGACCAGTTGCTACTGGTTCGGGGGCTCCTGGTTTGGCTTCTGCTGGTTCGGAGGCTACTGGTCCAGTTGCTGCTGGTTCGGGGGCTACTGGTCCGGCGGCTGCTGGTTTGGGGGCTCCTGGTCTGGCTGCTGCTGGTTCGGGAGCTGTAGGTTTGTATTCTACTGGTCTGGTTTGTGAGGTTCCTTTTTCTGCTGATCCAGTTTCCGCGGGCACAGTTTCTACTGGTCCAGTTTCCGCCGGTCCAGCTTGTGGTGGTCCAGTTTCTGCTGGCATGGTTTCTGCTGGTCCAGATTCTGTTGGTCCAGATTCTGCTGTAGAGGTTTGTATTCAGTCACACACTGAGTGTGTTAACAGTGAGCAGGTGGAGGAGGCAGGAGGTCCTCTGGAGGAGGACAGTGAGATGTTGATGGATGAAGACTCCTCTAATAAGAAGAAGAGGAAGAGTCAGAGTGATGGAGGCTAGTCCTCTGGTAAACTGAAGAAGGTTTCTCCTCAGGCTGAGTGCCCACAGTCAGGTGACAGTGAGGGTGAGGAGGACAGTGATGAGGAGTCTCTGACCTCCTCTCAGATGGGGTCTCACAGGAAGAGCGGCTACTCTTTGACTAGGATTAAGAAGTTCCTACAGGACACAAAGGGAGCCAGAAATGTTAAAGAGGAGAACTTCTTCCCAGATTTACAGTTGTTCTCTGACTCAGTGAAGGTTCTTTTGAGGAGTCCTCTAATTTTTGGTGAGAAGGCCTTCACTGACCATCGTATTAGAAAAATAGTTCAAAAGATCAAAAAACAGATAGATGATGATGAATAAGTCCAGTAGATCTCCTTTACTCATCCTGCCTGTTTCTATTGTTTTTGTGTTTCTTCTCATCTATGCTATGGGATACATAAGGATAGGCAGCCTTAACAAGATGGGAAAAGAGCATCTCTTTACAAACTGTGCTCTGTTAAAAAGCTGGATGTGGTCCTGATCCAGGAGACCCACAGTACAGCTGATAATGAAGCTGACTGGAGGAGAGAATGGTCTGGTGGAGCTTTTTTATCCCACAGATCCAGTAATAGTTGTGGAGTTGGAATCCTTTTTTCCAAAAACTTTATTCCTCAGTCGGTAGACTCTGAGGAAGTTATTGAAGGTTGACTGTTGAAAGTCAAAGCAGTGTATGAAAATATAAAAATGGTATTTATTAATGTCTATGCTCCGGTTGTTGGAGTAGAGAGAGTAATGTTTTGGATGTTTTAAATGATGTCATAGATAAATGTAACAGTGAGGAACATGTCTTCATCGGTGGAGACAACTGTACTGAGAACAGCAGGTTAGACATGAACCTTCAGGAACCTCACACTGCCTCCAGCACTCGGCTGCTCCACCTCATAGAGGCTCAGGAGCTGTGTGATGTGTGGAGAGGTTTCCATGGTAACCAGAGACAGTACACCTGGACTCATGTTAAAGACAATCTTGTTACCGTCGGAGACGAGGAAGGCCAGGACCCAAAAATGCAGAGATGAAAACTAATCAATTTATTAAACAAAGTAGCAACGGAAATCTCCTGAGAACAGGGAAAAAAGCTCACAAGCTGAAAAACGAAAAATCACCACAACGGGGAGAAAACGGTATCAAAGACAAAGTAACAAAATAACACGAAACACAAAACTCACCAGAAGAAGGCTGGGAGAAAAAAACACAAAATGCAAAACTAAGGGCGACTATGAAAAATCTCACAGTGAAATATCAAAATAAGTAAATAGTCCGGCACCAGAGTGAGGCACGAGGCAGCTTAAGAAGCCAAGTTGATTAGCAGATGAGGAACAGGTGTGCCTCCGGAGCCAGCTCCCCTAAACGATCGGCCCGCCCCTCTCTCCCGCTCCAACCTGCCGTGGGCGTGAACACAAAGAGCAGAATCAGAAAACATACATAGTGACAAAACCACAACCATCACAAATCTGCTGTCTCTGGCCAGGCTAGATCGTTTTTATTGTTTCAAACATCATTTTAATGTGTTTAAGAGTTGTGTGATCAGTCCTGTTGGTTTCTCTGATCACTCTCTGGTTACAGCGTCCATTTTTATTAAATATGTTAAACCCTGGCACTTTAATACTGCTCTACTGGAAGATATGAACTTCAGGGAAAATTTTACGTTTTTGGGAAAACCACCAGAGGTTAAAAACTGATTTTATGTCATTACAGCAGTGGTGGGACTTTGGAAAAGTCAAAATTAAACAATTTTGTCAACAGTACACTCTAAATGTCACAAAAACCTTGACCAGGTCAGTGAAAGCTCTAGAGTCTGAAGTAGAGGAACTCAGAGTCTTAGCTGAGGCCACAGGAGACCAGCGCTATACTGAAACTCTAAAAATGAAAGAGTCTGTTTTATCCAACCTGCTGGGCGTCTCAGCTCAGGGGGCTCTAGTTAGGTCCCGCTTCCAGAACGTAGCCCAGATGGATGTTCCAGCTCACTTCTTCTTTGGTCTGGAGCGTAAGAATGGACAGAAGAGGTTCATCCATAGTTTAAGGTCTGATGCTGGTCAGGTGCTGTCTGATCACACTGAAATCCGTAAGTATGCTGTTAACTTTTATAATAAGTTGTTTAAATGTGAATACAGAGAGGAGCTCTCAGTGTCTCAGAGCTTTCACACTGGTCTTCCTCAGGTGGAACAGCAGAGGAACATAGAGCTGGAAGCAGCTCTCTCCTCAGATGAGCTCTATGCTGCTCTACAGAGCATGCAGAGCGGGAAAGCTCCAGGAATTGATGGCTTACCTGTTGACTTTTATAAATGTTTGTGGTCTGTGGTGGGAGGCGACCTGCTGGCAGTCTTGAGTGACAGTCTCACCCGAGGGTGTCTGCCGCTGAGCTGCAGGAGGGCGGTTATCACCTTACTGCCTAAGAAAGGTGACCTGCAGCTTATTAAGAACTGGAGGCCGGTGTCATTGCTCTGCTCTGACTACAAGCTGGCCACCAGGCTAAGCAGAGTGATGGAGCAACTGGTTCAACGTGATCAGACCTACTGTGTTCCAGGCAGATTAATATCTGACAACATCATCTTGATTTGAGACCTTTTAGAAGTTTGTAACCTGTTTGGTCTAAAAGCAGGAATCATATCAATTGATCAGGAGAAATCTTTTGATCGTGTTGAGCATGAGTATTTGTGGCTCACTTTGAAGGCCTTTGGCCTTGGTCCTGGTTTTATTAATAGTGTTAAGGTTTTGTATTGTGATATTCAGAGTGTACTGAAGATCAGTGGTGGTTTTGTGCACTCTCTTTCAGGATCAGAGGGGAGTGAGACAAGACTGAGCCTTTGCTGCACAGACTCCGATTGGACCTTCTGGGGCTGACTATTCCAGGCTGTGCTGCACCTTTAAAACTGTCAGCATATGCAGATGATGTGGTCATCTTGGTGGAAAACCAGAAGGACACTGACGTTTTGGTTGAGGATGTCACCCATTTTGGTCGGATATCTTCAGCCAAGATTAACTGGGACAATAGTGAAGCCCTCAGTGTTGGCGTACTAGAAAAGAAGCTCAGGTTGCCAGGGGGGCTGATTTGGAAAACAGGTGGGTTAAAATATTTAGGAGGTTTTTTTTGGGTGATCTGTCTTTTGTTTTTAAAAACTGGGATAATGTCGTTGAGAAGGTTAAAGGTCGTTTAATGAGGTGGAAATGGATAAAGAAAAAACTGTCCTACAGAGGCTGAGTCCTCATCATTAACAACTTGATATCATCGTCTTTGTGGCATCGCCTGTCGTGTGTGGACCCTCCACCTGACCTGCTTTCTAAGATCCAGGCCCTCCTGGTGGATTTCTTCTGGGACGGACTGAACTGGGTGCCCCAGAGTGTGCTGTACTTGCCCAGGGAGGATGGAGGACAGGGTCTGATCCACCTGAGCAGCAGAGGAGTGACCTTCCATTTCCAGTTCCTGCAAAGGTTCCTGTGTGGTCCTGCAGATTTGGTATGGAGACCACTGGCTTGCACAATCCTGAATCATTTTGGTGGACTTGGACTGAACAAGTCGTTGTTTTTAATGGACCTAAAGCAATCCAATGTCAAGGACTTACCTGTCTTTTACCGTGGACTATTCAAGGTGTGGAACCTGCTGCAGAAAACGACTAAACTCTTGTTTCTGGCTGCTCCAGGAGCCAGTGGTGTATGGGACCCGTCACGGCGCAGTCTGTCAGGTGAGGCCGACTCTACTCGCTACTACTACTACTCGTGAATCGCTTTGGCGAACATTGTGACTTTGGGACATGTGGTCCAACTTGCAGGTGTGGATTTGAACATTGCAGCACCTCTTACTTGCCGCCTCGGGATGAACCCGACTCGGACCGTCTCCCTGCTGCTCAGTCACTGGAGAGGAGCTCTCACAGAGGGGGAGCTAACTCTGCTGAAACTGTACTGTGATGGTTCTCTGAAACCTGATGAAAATGATGCTTTTCCTTCAATGAACATTTCCCCAGATTTTAAGAACTGCACAGGTCGGTTGTTAAAGATTGGGGGTTCCTCTGAGCTTCTTCTCCGGGATGCCAACCGTAAATTAATGTATAATGTGTTTGTCAGACTCTTGAACACTCCATGGAGAGCCCATTTGGGACTCAGTGACAGTGCTGGACCTGAGTGGAGAGCAATGTACAAACCATCATTGGTCAAGAGAGCTGCAGACCTCCAGTGTAGGGTCTTGCCCGGCATTGTGGCTGTAAATGCTTTTGTGTCTCTTATTAATTCAGATATCAGTCATGACTGTGCATTTTTTCCTCATTGTGAGACTGTTTTTCATTGTTTCATGGAGTGTGCTCGTTTGGTGCCATTGTTTACAACATTGGAACGCATCTTTAGTCTGTTTGGAGAGTCTTTCTCCAAGAATATGTTCATTCTGGGTTACAGATACACTCAGAAACACAAAGATAAATGTCAGCTTTTCAACTTCCTTCTCGGGAGAGCAAAGCTGGCCATTTATCTGAGCAGAAGGAACAGGACAGAAAATATTACAGACGATGATGTTGTCCTAATGTTGTTTAAAATGTTGGAAGCTCGTTTACGCTTAGATTTTAACTATTACAAGATGATGAAGGACCTGGACACTTTTTCCAATGTTTGGTGCTATAAAGAAGTGATCTGCCGTGTTGTAGATGATCAGCTGATCCTGGGAGGGGTGCTGGAATAACCTGGATTCTGTGAATCTGTTTTTTTTTTTTTCTTTTATTGAACATGTTGTTCATGTGTTTTGTTGTGTTTTTATGACGATGTTTTAATAAAGTACTGTTAAAAAGTTAAAAAAAAAGTCTCTCTCTCTCTCTCTCTCTCTCTTTCTTTCTCTCTCTCTCTGTCTGTCTCTCTCTAAATCCATCCATTCAAGGCAGATGGCCGCCTACCCAGAGCCTGGTTGTGCTTGAGGTATCTCCCTTTTAAAAGGAAGTTTTTCCTCACCACCATTACCAAGTGCTTGCTCATGGAGGAATTGCTGGGTTTCTGTAAATGAAACAACAAAACAAATACAAGATAGGTGTTTTTGTGATTTAATACCATAAGTATAAAGCTTAATTGAAACTTTGAAATTGAATTAAAACAGATATTTTTGATTATACATTTTGCTTTTGTAGCATATTTTTTCCTAACAGAAATGTGATGATTTAAGAAAAGCTATACTTAATGGTAATCAATAGCTGTAATAGTGAATATGAAGCTGAAGTAAACATGTCAGGGGTCGTAGACATGTTCACACTGGAAAGAATCATGGTCAACACACCTGCCAAGGGCCCTCACAAACATTCCCATGGCTCCAGCCCGGGCGTCTTTGTGGCTAGCTCTTTGGGAAAACAGGTTCATCCTAGTAGTTTCATATTGCCTACTGACTGACAGTGGCCTTTAGTGTGTACTCAGTCTCATACTTATACCTTATAATCATGGGTGATTACTGATAAATGAATTATTCTTATAAACTTATCATAATTTACGGATGAAGAACATGTTCTTATAATCTTGCTATGATCTGATATAATCTTTAAATACACTCAGTAACCATATTATTGCATGTTATGACTTTATAACATTGTATTATGCATGTACCATTAAAGATTGTATTTATTAATCATTTTTAAAAAATAAATGAACAATTACTTTAGAAATAATGGTGTAATTTGGAACAGATCTTGAGAAAAACAAAAAGTGTGCCCTGAGGCAGCACTGTCACTAGGTCAGCACCAGCTAAAAATAGGAGGAAACTGTTAAGGCAAGTCAATGGACTAATGGTAACCTAATGGTGTAAAGAAATGCAGACTTTAGAAAGAAATTAAAGGAGGTTCCAGAGGGTGGAACAGACCCTCATCAAATTGGATATAAGGCCAAGCATTAACCAGTGTAACTCAGAATCCTTCGGGTTTGTACCTTTTGCATATCTGAACTATTCTCCTTATTGCCGGCAATAAAGCCTTTTTTTTTGCTCTTCGGAATCCTGTCTCCTGCTGATCATTTTTGAATTCTCTCAAGAAGATTTTTCCTTGAATAATCGGTCACTGTTAAATTTGATTTTTGGTCCTTTGTGGCTTGAAACTTAGGTTTTTTTCTACTACAACACTTTGTTTTCAACAATGTTTGCCAGTTTGCAGGTTTCTTTTTCTCTTCCTTTGTTTGTGCAATACTGCCTGGTTACTGCCTCAAACCTTCAACCATTCAAATACTGTGAAAATTGCATCAGGAGTGTGTATCACCTCACCCAAATGCTGTCATTCATTGCATGTGTAGCCTTGTAGGCCATGCATAATTCTAACAAAATGGCAACCCACTTGTAAAAACATTGCTCCCTGGTGCTGTAGTGGTCAAAAATTCCACACAGTATTTTGAATTAAGTAGTATTAGAGCCTAAACATAAAGTGTAGAGCAGGTGCTGACGTATTAGAAGTTTTTTTTTTAAATCCGTATTTCCATGACAAAAGGAAAGGCTCTATGATCAGTTAGTCAATTTCAGACCCTTAAATTATGTTATCATGTTATTTACCCACATTATGTTAATTACCCAAAAATACCATTTTAATGTAGGGTTAGAACAATGAATTTTATTTTAGAAACTTGTGATTGTAATCATCTTAATCTTAAATGAAACTCATATCTCCTGGTGTCAAATAAATGTAGTGTATAAAGAGCGTCATCTGAAATGTAGCAGAGCAGAAGTAAATTACTTAAAATAGAAATACTTTTAAGTGAAGTACAATGGTCTCTAAATCTTACATAAGTACAATACTTGAGTGTGTATTCAATTATTTCTACAGAATATTGTTGCACAGTTTATTCTAAAATACAATAACTTTGTTTATCAATAGTAAACTGGGAGTAAATATTAAAGCTGAAACCCAATCAGTTGCAGTTAAGGGTCAGTCACTGGCAGTGGTTAAAACCACAGCTTTAATACCAGGTGA